>NC_090926.1:1235150040-1235775040 GCF_040938575.1 Ambystoma mexicanum | reverse complement strand
GGGACCATGGGTGAACCATCATCATCCTCAGTGCCATAATAACAGAACTTTTATTTGTTTTTGTGAGTACACCAGGACCCCAAGGAAAGAGACTTTTTGCTAAAACGAGACTTAACCGTCGAAGAACCTGATAGCTGAAACCGGAACTGTCAGCTCGTGTTGGGAAAGCTCGAGCGTGCGCTGTGCTCAGAAGAACCCCCTTTTTCCTGTGCTCAAAATGTGGGGAAGGGAGACCCCTGGGTAACACATCCTGACATATTATTTGAGAACACTTCTTTCTTTATAGTAAACCTTATCCCACACGCTTTCTATATCAGTTGTAAGAAGGACTTGCAATAGGTTCTCTTAGCATAGGCCCTTTTACTTTGACCAGACGTCACAAAGACAGCTTTGTTTTTCATTTGATGGTCGAAGCTTGCTCCCATCTTAGATTTAGGTTAGATTAGGCGGTTTTCCAACCTGCATATTGTTTAAATAAACACTCTTGAATCGTGATCATTTGTGTCTGTCTTTACTGTTGCCACCATGGGTTCCTTACAACTCCCACACCCACCTTTGGGGCAGGACTGGCTTTGGGAAACCCCTGTGGTAGGCGCCCTGCCCCAGGTTCAGAGGGGTCCCCATCACCTACTCACCCTGTCACACAACAGAGGCTTACTTGACACCTAGTGAGCAGAATCTACATCTATTGAGGGGTCGAGCAGGCAGAAGCTGAGATGGCTATGAATAGGGATATCAGCCAGGAGTATTGCTAGGTCTGTAAAGGATCCGGGGCTATGCAAATGTTGGGACTGTCGGGACCCAGGCTAGCTAGCCTTTTGGTTGTAGCCCCTGAGCTTCTATCCAGGATTACAATCAAAAGACCCAGGGCTATAGACCCCTCAGCGCTCCCCTCCCCCAACCCAGCAACTCCTCTGATAGCAGATTTCCAGGGCAAAGTGACATCAGCATCCAGGTTCTAAATGATTGGCAATTTGCCACTTTTTCAATTTAATTATGTTCTTTCTCCTATATTTGTTTGGAATTAGAATTAGATGTTGTAGTCCTTACTATCTTTTCCAAGGTCTTCAAATTGTTGGACTTTCTGGAGATGAGGATCCCCGAGCTGCTGGCGTGGTGTGAGTTCGGGGGCCGCTGGGGTGAACAGCTTGCGGTGCCGGAGTGCAGAGTGGAGTGAGCCCGGTGGCAGCCCTCGCCCCCTGCCCCTTGGGTGAGGGCCTGTGGCGGACCGTGCTCCGTGGCTGCCCTTTGGGGGGGGGGCCTTGCCCTGCGGCGGTGCAACAGTGAGGGACCCCTGACTGCGGATTGCGGACTGTGTGTTCTCGTCGGGCCTGGGAAAGGAGTTTGTGAGCCCGGCGCTGGCAGGGGCGGGGGTCGCGCTCTGATGGGGACGCTTTGGCTGGAGACGTGCGGCCCCGTAGGCGGTAGGTGCTGTTGTCCCCCTCCTTTGCAAGGCACCGGGAGCCCTATGCAGCGGAGGCATTGTGGTGAATAGGGGCTGCTTCTACCCAGAGGCGCTCGCCCAACAACTCTAAAGGGCCCGGGCGGAGTGAAGAGGACCGGCTTTGACATCTGTGGGGGATTGCCATTTGGGTCCGAAGGGCACCACGAGACAACTATTTTATTCCAGGTTGGATATATGTTGATCGTTGCTTCTGCAGTGCCCCCCCTTAGGAATCCAGCACCCCTGGGGAGATTGCGGGGATTAGCCGGGCCGGTGTCCTTCTTGACTGTTAGTGCACTGTTGACGCATCTCCGTATTCCCTGCTGGCTAGAGGGGGACCCGGAGCCCCTCCATGGCCCCCTGGGATCGCGCCTCCGGTGGAGGTAGTTGAGTGTTCACCCGCCCTCTGTGAGCTGTGGGGGCCCCTGAGAGGTATTGAGTGCTAGGCCTTGGAAGGTGGGTGGCTCGTGGTGGGCCTTGTGATCGGATGGGCAGGGGGTGAGTGCCTGAACCCAGGGTCGCCTCCGTGGGGAGACCGAGGGGCTAGTGCTTGTTGGATTGGAGGCTGCGCTGGAATTAGATGCTTGGGGTGCAAGCGCTGCAGAGATTCAGGCGTCCCATTCCCCAGGATACCATTCCCACCATGCAGGAGGCTAGCCAGCCGGGAGCAATGGACACTTCGGGCATGAGTCGTAACATGGTGGCTTTGTTGGTGGAGATCTGCGGTTTTCGCGTAGATATAAGCAAGAGACTGGATTCCCTTGACAAGAAAGTGGACGATGTGGAGGACCGCGTTCAGGCTCTCGAAGCTAATCAATCTGCGGCCGACCTCTTTGAGACGCAATTTGATCTACGTCTTGTTGATCTGGAGAGAAGAGAAGAAAAGATTTTGCTCAAACCGGATGATTTAGAAAATCGAGAGCTACGCTCTAATCTCAAATTTTTTGGGGTGCCGGAACAGGAGGGGGAAAGGCAAACCGACATTGAGCAAAAGGTCAAGGAAATAATAAGCTCTTTATTTGGGGGGGGGAAATACTGATGTACCTACCATCGAGAGAGCGCACAGAGCTGGAGGCCGCAGGGCCGACCCTCGCTCGATTCTGGTGAAGTTTCATTACTTTGTTGAGAAATCCAAAATACTGGAGCTAGCCCATAAGGGGGGTCCGATTGACTGGAAGGGGCCAAGATCTCCATATATCAGGATCTCTCAGCTTTCACTATGGCACATCGGAGATTGTGTGGCCCCTTGACGAAGTTGTTGCAGGTTAAAGAAGTGCGATATAGGTGGTGGCATCCCTTTTCGCTCTCTTTTGAGTTCAATGGTGAGAAATATACTCTTGTATCGGAAGCAGACATTCAGAGGGCGACGGGTGAGGAGCGTAAATTGAGGGAACACATTCTTGCTATTCAGCCGGGGGAGGCAAGTTAAAATCGCAGATAAGTCCAGCTCAGCGCAAACGCCTCCAAAAACTTAGGGCGAAACTGGCGGCACTTCTTGTTGGCCAAACAGAGAAAAAATTGGCGTTCTTGAAACAGCGCTACATGGAAAAGGGAGAGAAGGCGGACAAGATTCTGGCCTGGAAGTTGAGGGAACTTCGCAAAAGTAGGAGAGTCTCCCACATTGTAGATCAGCAAGGGGTAAAATGGCTGGAAGATGGCCAAATTGCAGAGCAGTTTAAAATGTATTATGAAGAGCTTTATGCCACCAAGTATTTGGGTGATGGCTCCGATGTGGACCGATTTTTGGGCTCTCTCCCCCCCTTCCTGGCCTTTCCTGAGAAAGCGGCGCCTCCCTAGAGTAGTCCATCACCCCACAGGAGGTGGTGGATGTCATTGCTTCTTTGAAGAATGGTACGGCCCCTGGGGATGATGGGTTTACTGTCAGATTTTATAAGACGTTTAGGTCCACTTTAGCCCCGTTTCAAGCTAGGGTTTATAATGGTGCGTTGGACTCAGGTTGTATTCCTCCATCTATGATGCCGGCCCTCATTGTAGTTATTCCTAAGGAAGGGAAAGATCCCTCGCTTTGTCCTTCTTACAGACCTATCTCTCTCTTGAACGTCGATGTTAAAATTCTTGCAAAACTTCTGGCGAACAGATTATCTGGTTTTCTCCCCACTTAGGTTCATGGAGACCAGGTAGGTTTTATCCCTGGGCGACAGGGATCCGATAACATCAGGTAAACTCTGGGCTTGATTTATGAGGTGTCCAAGCGAGAGTCAGAGGCTTACCTCCTCTCACTGGACTCCGAAAAAGCATTTGACCGCGTTGAGTGGCTATATATGGCGAAAGTGCTCCGGAGGCTGGGTTTTGGTGATAACTTTTGTGGTTGGGTGTCGGCATTATACAACGGTCCCACTGCTCGGGGTCAGTAAATAGCTGTATGTCATCGAGATTTTCACTATCCAGAGGAACGCGTCAGGGGTGTCCTCTCTCCCCCCTGTTGTATGCACTGGCTATGGAGCCTTTTGCCACGGCGGTTAGGGCGGACGAAGGAGTGTCGGGGGTTCACTGTGGGGATTTTGAGTTCAAATTATCCCTCTTTGCGGATGATATTCTGGTGTACTTGACTGAGGTCTTCGCTTCCCTTCCCCGACTGTTGGAATTGATTTGCTGCTTTGGGACATTCTCGGGACTTAAGGTTAATATCTCCAAGTCTTGCGTTATGCCCATGGGTGAGAAGGACCAAAATATTAGGGGTAAGACGGAAGTACATGGTATGCGAGTTGAGAATATCAGTATTAGATATTTGGGCACTAATCTACCGAGGGATTTGAGTAAGATTTATGAGTTAAATTTTCTTCCCCTGCAGGCCAAGCTTTTTGAAGATCTGGTGAGATGGACTCCCCTCACTCTATCATGGTTTGGACGTATGGTCTCGATCAAGATGAATGTTCTCCCCAGGCTTCTCTATCTTTTTACCTCTCTCCCTTGTCTTATTCCGGATTCATTTTTTGTGTCTCTTCAATCTCGGATTCTCTGCTTTGTGTGGGATGGTAAGAGGGCTAGAGTCAAGTTTGGTACCTTAACCCTTCCTAAGGCGCTCGGAGGGTTTCGGCTTCCCTGACTTTAAATTGTATTATAAGGCAGCTCAGTTGCGATTATTTTAGAGCATTTGCTAGAGGACCTTAGGACATACTGGTCATATATAGAGGACGTACAGGTTCACCCCTATAAGGTTAGGGACTTGCTATGGACCCTTCCGCGCTCTCGTCCAGCGGCTGTACGAAATCACCCGATTCTATCGGTTCTTTGGGCTTTGTGGAAACCAAGCAGGGAGAACAAAATGCTCTCATCTTGGCCTTCCCCCCTTTCCTCCTTTTGGGGTCTTCCACTCAGTTTAGGGAACAAGGGTTTTAGAGGGACACAGTCGTGGTCGGACCAGGGGTTTGAGAGGGCCGCCCAATTGCTTGTTCAGGGGAAGTTTATTGATTTTGTTCAACTAGGGGGAATGCTGCCGGAAAATCAACCTTCCATTTTTGATTATTTGCGGATTAAGGGCATGCTTGCTAAGGCTGACTGGGGAACGTCCCTTTCCCGTCCACTGACTCCCTTTGAATCAGTGTTTGTGGAAGCAGAGTCTAGGAGGAGGTCTCTCGCTACGCTCTATGGGGTGCTGGTTGCAGCTAATCCATAAGGCAGACAATCATTTAGACAGGTGTGGGAGGAGAGAATGGGGATACCCATTGAGGAGTCTACATGGGGCTCTGTTTTTGGGTCTGTTTTTAAGGGGGGGGTCTACACAGAAGCAATGGAACATAACTTTAAAATTCTCCATTCCTGGCATCTGTCTCCTGTTACACTGTCCAAGATGTATCCCAACGTGTCTCCTATGTGTCCTAGAGCCTGTGCTAGTAGAGGAACATGGTTCCATATGTGGTGGGAGTGCCCGGTCGTACAGGTTTACTGGACAGAGGTACTTAGTTGGATTAAGGGTATCCTGGGAACAGGTCCCTCCCTCCACCCTCGGGAGATCCTTTTGGGTACTCCCTTGCCGGAGAGTAATGACTTGCCTTTCTCCAGGGTGGAGGGGGCGATGTTGAGGGCCGGGAGAATGGCCTTGGCTCAGAAATGGGAGGGCTCTCAGGCCCCTACGAAAGCAGAATGGTATAATAAGCTCTTAACTATTTTTACATATGAGAAGTTAGCTGCTATCGCCAATGATAATATGTCTTTTTTTTTACAGGATTGGACAATTGTATTATTGAATGAGGACTGTACAGCCTTAACGCTCTAGCTGTTTTTGAGCTCTGCCCAGAGTGTATAAATGCAATGGTGGGGATAATGCGGGGGGGTATCATGGGTTTCTGCAACTCTTGGGGACTTCGCCAATAGAATGGTATTCTTGTTACGCCTTTTTTTGGTATAATGCTGGGGCTCTTCCTCTTGTGCACTGTAGTAATTTTGAAACCTTGCTTTTATTGGTTTGTTGATTCCTCTGTAGCTCTTTGGTTGGGGGGGGTTATGGGGGAGGGTTGGGTGGGCTGGGGGGGTCGGTTGTTTTGTATGCTGTTCTGGTTGTGTCGGTTTAGGTTTTTTATGATATTTCTGTTGTCATTGAAAACGTTTCAATAAATTCAAAGTGGAAAAATAAAAAGTTGCCATGCTGTATTTTTTCAGGTCTAGCTCCTGGCTTTTCAATGATGTTTGGGAAGGCACTGAGCTGAAGCTGTAGTGCATTTCAAAACCTTTGCTTCTCTTTGCACGTCAGCAGGTATTCAGAGGTTGAAATAATATCACATGACTACTGGCTTGTGCATACATTCTTGCCATGTTTGAGGTGGCTATGCACATTGTTGATGGGTTTTAGGCTTTTAGATTGCTAGAAATTAATGAGAGACAAATAGGATGTTTGGTCTGTGTTCAAGCACTTCAGTGTTAATATTAGCCATTACTTATTGTATGTCGGTATGATTTTCCAGTGCCCATATATTATGTCTAAAAGAGAACAAATACACATACATGCTAAACACATATGTGAGAGTTTTTTTTGTTTTCTATTTGTGAATATTATTTGGCGCTTCATTGAAAGTTTATATCTTGTTTATGTAGTGATATAACTGGGTAGGGAAGTTATTGATGGCATTTAATGCTAATCATTTACACAAGTCAGGGTTTGAAACTGAGGGGAGCTGGGAGGTATTTGGCTCCTGCTTGTAGCCTACAAGTGCCTGGTTAGCTTGATAGTCACAGTTACCAGGAGCTGCTTTAGGCTCCCCAGGCCAACTGATGCAGAATAAATACTCCTATGTGAACATAACGCATTCCGCTTCGAAACACAATTCTGTTGTATAGGCGCCTAACAAATGCTCAATAAATAAACTGTTCATTTGGGACAGTTTATAAATACACGTTAGTACACATCTATACAACATATAAAGCGTAAGAGGTCATAAATAATGGACAAAATGTTATGTTTGCATCTTATGTGGAAGTTGAATTTGCAGAACGCTATGCACTTGCTCCTGGTTCTGCAGTGGTATCTCCTGGTCACTGGTGAATGCTGGATACCCCGGAGCTGCTTTTGGCTCCTGCTAATACAATCTTAATTTCGAGCCTTGCAGGGGTATTAAGAATTGGTTCTCAGGTAGAAGCTGAGATGGCTATGAATAGGGATATCACCCAGGTGTGTTGCTAGGTCTGTAAAGGATCAGGGGCTATGCAAATGTTGGGACTGTCAGGACCCGGGCTAGCTAGCCTTTTGGTTGTAGCCCCTGAGACAGAAAGGGGATGAGACCAGCTCTGAAAGGAGAGAGAATAAGCTGATGGAAATGATGACTAAAATTACTGCAGACATTGCTGATATTAAAGCTTCTCTTGTGGCTTCTGAAGAGAGGTACAATGAACTGTCAGGGAAATTTAACAATATGGAAGGCCATGTGACTGTGATAAGTGATGATTCCCAGAGAATGTCTATCCAGATAAAGGATTTACAAGCTCAGGTGGAAAAGCTGACCCTTAAGTGCTCTGAGCAGGAGAACTTCTCTAGGAGAAATAACATTAGGGTAGCTGGCTTTCCAGAGAATATTGAGCAGGGCTCTCCTGCAACCTTTTTGGAAAGAGCTTTATTTAAACTGCTTGGTCTTGATCCCAAGACCCCCTTGGAGATTGAGAGGGCTCATACATCCTTGGGCCCTAAACCAGGACAAAGGCCAGACACTTCATCATTACATTTTTGAGATTCCCAGTGAGAGAATTGATCCTGAGGAAGGCAAGAGAGAAAGGTGATTTGCTATGGGGATCACATAAGATCATGATTTTTGGGGATTTAAGCCGTGACTTCCCGGAAAGAAGGAAGGCTTTTAATTCTGCCAAGGATAAGGCAAGACGGAAGTACCTAAAATACTATATGATTTACCCAGCGATATTGAGGGTAGTGCTTAATCGAACAGTGCACTCCTTCATGGATCATAAAGACGCAGAGGCATTTCTCTCTGATTTGGAGGCGGATCAACAAACCATGGAAGAGGCTCCTGTTGAAAATCCAGGGTCATTTTTGAAGAAAAGGATGTGATTTTTTTTTTAATATATTTTATGCTTTGGTTTTAATTTGTTTTAGTTTAATTCATGTTTTAAAGTTTGTTTTATTGTCAAAATGGTTAAAAGTGATTGTTGCCGTTGAATTAGTTTTTTTCTCTTCCATTTAAATGGTGCGCGTGTTTTTGTTTTGCTTTGAACACACAGGATATTGCTGGAAGGGATTAGAGGAGAGGACCTAGTGCGACGTGACTACACGTCAGATCAAGCCTTCATTTCCGTATATGGATTGAATTTTAGCTGCTTTTTCTGGTGGGCCGTCGTGCGAACAATGCAGGTACAGAGTCATTGTAAATACGTGCATATTAATAAAAGGCATTAGTGTGGCCCCTGACAATAAGAGACTGCCTCCCCCATTGCTGTGCGTCACACTGTGGTCTGACTGCGATCAGAGGGTGTGGGAACATGCTTCCCAGTCACGGAGGCAATGGAGCACAGCTCCCGCAGACTTAAGGGCACTACAACTGTGACAAGAGCCTCCCTACGCCTCCGGTGCTTCTCCCCAATCAGTGGTGACCACGGAACAATGCTGCCGCCTGCAAAGAGTGAAGGAGTTTGAGAAATCCTGCTCCCCCTCTTTAGACAAACAAAGCCTCAGGATAACACACCCTGCAATGTCCTGCGCTGATGAGGGCTCCCCCGACCCCTCTCAAGTGAACTTGTGCTAGTCAGTGCTTGAGGATAGAAAGTCCTCAGATACTCACAGTGGGGGCGGAAGGTGGGGAACATGGTGGGGAAGGTACACTTCTGCAGCTCGGAGCTGATTCTGAACAGTATTTATGTTGCATTTGTGAACCCGCGCTCCTGGAATATGCCACCTCTATTCTGGTACTGCATTGGCTAGGGAGCACATCGGTTTGTGATGAATCTATATCTATGTATTATTTTGACTGAGGGGACTATTTATATTTATTCCTGTAACATTGCACAGATGGCACTAGGAGACTCAAACATCTGTGCAACTGATGTCAGTCATATCACACGCTGCTTGTTCTGGGGGGAAATGTGGTATTCTGTTTCTGTTTTTGATTTCCATGCAGCTTGATTAGTCCCAAGTCATGGGATTCTACTTTGATTGTCTTGTACGGTGTTCCCTATTTGATTAGACTCGTACAAGGGAGGAATGGTCGATCAGGTAGTTAAATCACATGCTATAGTTTCATTTAATGAGACTGTTTTATTTACTAGCGTGTATAGGCTGAAGCTCATGCTCAAGCTCATGAAGCTCATGCTCATCCAAGCTTGGATGGCCCAGCACCAGCTATGCCTGAACGACGATAAGACAGAGCTCCTTATCTTGGGTACCTCACAACGCCTGAGCAAACTTGAGCCATCTTATCAGTCATTCACCATAGACGGCAATACCATATGAGTCTCGAAAGACACTAAAACATTAGGCTTCTACTTGGACTCCACCCTATCCTTAACGAGACAAACAAATGCAGTCAGGTCTGCCTCTGCCTACACGTGCAAACTTATTTCAGCCTGCCGACCGTTTCTCACCACCCCCAACAGTGTCACACTAGCCAGAACACTGATCATGGCAAAAATTGATTACTGCAGTGCTCTTTACTTAGGCACTAGCCAAGAGAACCTGTCCAAACTCCAAACTACCCAGAATAATGCCATTCGAGCGGCATTGAACATCCCCCGCAACCACCACATCTCAGAAGCCAGAACTAGCCTAAAGTGGTTACCTGTGAAGCAGAGAATTTCCCTAAAAACTCTTGCCCTCACGCACAAATGCCTAGCCTACAAGGCCCCGATCTATCTCTGCAGTCGGCTTTCGCGCCACTCTACTGGCCGACCACTAAGAACTGCTCAGACTCATTGCCTAACAATCCCCAGGTTTAAGCTTCAAAAAGCGGGAGGCACTAGCTTCCCTGTCCTAGCCTCTAAACTATGGAACACCCTCCCTGCTACCATCAGAGCCGAAGACTCCTTCAGCACCTTCAAGACTAAAACCAAATCTTGGCTCTTCGACCAGCAATAAGACATGCCCGACATTTCTGTCCTACTTACTCTGCCCGCTTATCCCTGACACCATCTCCGGTCTGCTACATATGCTAACCTTTTTTTTGTTCACCCTAGGTTATATCCTCTGTTATTCCCAGTTGCACTGTAACCTATGTAATATATGTAATTAATATGATTATTATTATGTTCGTATTGTTTAATTTTGTAATGTAATCTCCTGCCTGTATGTTTCTTTCTTGCAACCCTGTACAAATTGCGCCCTGATGCCACTGGGCCTGATGGTATGCGCGTTATAAATAAACAAATACAAATACTCTTTGTCCACTTGTATATTCTGCAAGGTTTTGTGTGCATAGTCGCGTCATTGGGTGGAGTATGAGTGGGTGTCAGTGGGTGGGGCAATTGCACACTGTTATAGGCGCCAGGGGGAAGTGAAGTGCAGTGTAATGTGGACGGTCTGTTGACAGGTGACTTGACATGGTCAAACAGATCTTGATTGAATTGCATTGTAATTTCCTCTGGCACTTCACTTACGGTTGCTTTGGTGAAAGTTCAGTCATTCTAAGCAACTTTCATGGCATCTTACTATAATGTCTGATGACTCTCTGCCCTGTTACCTATGATATCATTGAAATACTATATTAAGTGGCAGCATTCCCAGATTGTGTTTTGGACATCTCCTTTCTCAGATCTGTGAGTCGCAAAACACTCTCAGCAGATTTGTGTGTTCTGTGTGTAATTTAAGAGAAATTATTTATTTTAGACCTGCATCTTTAGCAGAGTCAGTGAGTGCTTGAATATGGAACTATTCTGAAGACTGGTGGCATCCAAAATATACACATGCAAAATGCTTTCACTTCTTACAGTGGATATATGAGTTGCATGATTCAATACGGGAGTTTGAAGCATAGGAAGGTTATTATGGGTATTTCTGGGTTGAAATTGTAAGGATGACCTCTAATCTACAATGATTGTAATCATAGGATGTTTCTATGTGTTGTTATTAACTGGCAAAAGGGTATTCTACACACAAATGTTAGATACATTATACCGTATTATATTTATGTGGTCGTTTGTATAGAGTGGCGTTTGATGTCACCTAATGACTGTTTTTTTTCACGTTTGATTACCTTTTATTTTGTCTCATATGGGACAGAATGTAACAGTTTTTAGAGGATGGTGTGACATAGCTTCAAGGTTCTGATATGAATTTATAGATTTGTTATGACTTGTATACTTGGACATAGTTTGTGTGAATTTGGACAGATGATATATTTGTTATTGTAGTTTATATATTATTTTGGTTCTAGAGCCAGGGAGAGACTAAGTTATTCAAAATGTATAGCGTATGATGGTAGGTACAACCTTGACGAAATACGGTTGGAATACTGCTTGTTTGCAGAGATTTGTTATTTATTGTTACCTTAAGGATTTCCTCAATGTTCGTTTTTTTTTAATTAGTTTTATGTTTTTGTGTCATGTCTTGTGGTTATGTTGTTATTGTACTTGTTTTGTGTAACTTGAATGTCCAGACATCCTGTTTGGTTTTTAGTTCTTTGGACGAGTTCATGAACTGGAGGAAACATGTTACATCAATGGATAGAAATGGAATGGAGATCATCTTGCCTCTTGTAATAGGAGAGAGGAATGAAAGTCTAATAGAATTTACTTGAAGTTAGCAGGATGAGTGTAGATAATCTAATGATTACAACATGGAATGTAAATGGATTGAAATGTCCAAGGAAAAGGAGGAAAGTTATAGCACGATTATGGAGGTCTAAGGCTGACATTATTTTTCTACAGGAAACACTTAATAGATGAAACAAGGCAATGGTTGGTCAATTTCAAATATAATAAGGACTTATCAAATTGTTACTCATCTAATTCTAGAGGAGTGAGTATTTTGTTCAGGAAAGGACTACAATATAAAGTGGAGAAAGTAGCGATGGATACGGAAGGACGAATGACTGTATATATGGTCCTTGCACTTCTGGTAAAGGCTTCTTTGAGAACATTTCGGAAATGTTAGATGGAATGCATGGTGAAACAATCATTCTGGGAGGTGATTTCAACAGTTTTCGGGATTTCAAGCTAGATAGAATCAGTTAATGTAGGTATATTAATGTGAATACCTGTAGGGAATTTGATCACGTTCTTGATAAGTTTGATTTGATTGATATATGGAGGGAATTGCATCCATCAAAGAAAGAGTTTACATTCTTTTCTCCGGTACACGATTCTTTCACCAGATTAGATTATATCTTGATCACCAAGGCTTTGTTGGATAAAACTTGCGATGTTAATATCAGGGAGAGAGAAATTTCTGATCATGCATCAGTAGATCTTTGTCTACAGATAGATGTGGTAGTTCCATCTTTTAGAAAGTGGAGATTGAAGACGGGTATATTGGAGGAAAAGGAGATGGCAGTGGATTTTCTATCACGTATGACCAATATTTTGGAAATAAATGAGGGTTCTGCTGGTGAAGGGGTTGTATGGGATAGTTTTAAAGCGACGATTTATGATTGATTGGACTTCCCGTCTTCGGAAAAAATCTATGAACGATCTTGGTGTATTGGAAATGCAGTTACCTAACTGCAGCAAAGATATGCCCAACATGGGAGGATGGAGGATAGGGCTGGAATGAATCAGGTTTGGGAAAGATTGGCTAATGCAAACAGTTTATTGACGGAAAGGGGGCTTTTTTTAAAAAACAGAAATATTGGGAGGCTGGTGACAAGAGTGGTAGGTTGCTGGTCAATAGACTGAAGGGTATGTATGGTGGGACTTTTATTCAGGGGATTAAAGATGAGGGCGAACAATTATTGTGGAAGAATAGGGATATTTGTTCAAGTATCAGAGAATACTACAAAACGTTATATACGGAAGAAGTATCAATAGCCAAAGAAGAGTTGGAAAGTCTATTTGAAAATATTGCTATTAAAAAATTGTCACTTAAGGATAATGATATGTTGGAGGCGAACATTGGAATTGATGAGGTTCTTTTGGCAATTGGGCAAATGCAGTTAGGGAAATCTCCGGGTTTGTATGGGCTACCCATTGGGCTCTGTAGGGAATTTGATACTTTTTTTGCTCCGAAATTATGTGATTTGTTTAATTTCTTTTTAAAAAGGGGAACGTTTGTGTCAGTCAATGGCTGAAGCCATGATAACTGTGATACCAAAAGATGGTAGGGATAGTAAAAAAATGTAAGAACTATAGACCTATCTCTCTGTTAAATGTGGATGTCAAACTTTTCACAAAATTGTCAAATAGATTGGGTGGTTGTTTTGGGAAAATTATTCATGAGTCCCAAGTATGATTCATGAGGGGTAGATCAGGTTATGATAACATAAGGGCATTGCTAGATATAATAAATCTTTATGGTAATTAACAGGTTAAGGCTGCCTTGGTCTTCATGGTCTTCATGGATGCTGAAAAGGCATTTGACATAGTGAATTGGGACTTTCTAGACTTTACTATGGAGAAAATGGGATTTGGAAATAGGTTCAGAGGGATGGTTCGTTGTCTTCAGAGATCGGCAAAGGCGCATGTTTGGGTCAATAGTGAAATGTCTGAAGCATTTATGCTCGGTAGAGGTACGAGACAGGGATGGCCTTTGTCACCTTTTTTATTTAATATTGCTCTGGGAGCCCTTGGTAGCATTGATACGCAATGAGCGCGGAATACATGGTCTGACATTTGGGACAAAAGAAATTAAAGCACTCTTATGCGGACGATATGGTAGTGGTGCTCTCAGATCATAAGATGGGAAGTATGATTCTTAAGGCAATTCTTGAAAAGGTGGGTAAGTTTTCGGGTTATAAAATCAATTGGGATAAAACAGAGGTCTTCCCACTCTCAACTGCAGTCAGAAGGGAGGATTTTGCAGAATGGAATTGTAGGTGGTCCGAGAGGTATGTGAAATATTTGGGGGTCTTTCTGATCAAAGAGGTGCGGAAAATGGTTCAGTTTAATGTAACTAAATTATTGGATAAACTTAGGAGGGATATTAGAAAATGGTCAAGATTAGATTTGGGGATCTAGGCAAAGATCAATACAATTACAATGTCGCTTCTACCTAACATCGTATATGTTATGCAGTCAATTCCTCTTAGTTTTTCTAAAAAATTGCTTAAAGATATTGATCGGGTGTTCCAGGATTTTCTTTGGAGGCGAGAAGGCTCCTAAAATTCCAAAATATATTTTGCAACGGGACACTAAGGAAGGGGGGTTTGGATATCCAAATTTGGAAAAGTATTATAGGGGTTTTATTTTAAAGAAGGCTGCCCAATATGTGAAGGCAGAGATTGAAGAAGAGCCAATTTGGTTAATTATAGAAAGGAATGCCTTGTTGCCGTTCAAGTTAGAAAATATTTTCTCGATGGGGAAATTACCTAGAGGTTCTTCTAGGTTACCAACTGTTAAGGTGTCTAAAGACTCAGTGTCGTGGTGGATACTTAACTTTGATGGCAATGTATTTTTGAATCATAATTCTTAAATTTGGTATAATCCTGCATTACAAATAGGTAATAGAGTTTTGTGTTGGTGTAGTTGGTTTTCAAAGGGGGTGTTGACATTGGGAGATTTGCTGCGGGATGGGGACTTGCTGTCTTTTGAGGAGCTTCAAAGAGTGTTTCATTCAAGTGAACGAGAAAGGAATAAATATAGGGATTTAGAAAGTCTTCTGATCCAAGTATTCGGTATGATGAATTTGCCAATTGAGAAGGAGCCGGTGGGTTGGATCATGTTTCGTTTATTGACACGTAATGTATCCACATATCTGAAACTCATGCAGGAAAATGATTCAGTGTCACAGTCTTGCGACACATTGAAACAGAAATTTGGGTTATGCAGTCAGTGATGAGGCCTGGAAGTATGTGTGGCGGGTTGGCAGGTTGGATATAATAGTAAGATGGATCTTGAATTGCGACTTGTACATCAGAAGATTTTGGGAAGGTTATACTGGACTCCGGTGCGAATGTGTGGTTTGGGACTACTTACTGAAAATTTTTGCTGGGGATGTGGAAGAGAGAGGGGGATATTGATTCACATGTTGTGGCATTGCTCAAGAGTGTCGACATTTTGGAGGGAGGTGTTAGATAGGTTGGATATCACTTTGTCAATTTCTTTTCCAAGGGAACCTTTTCAGGTTTTGTTATTGGCTAAAAGGGACCGTTGACTGAAAGCTTGTTTATATGAACATTGGATATATAAAATATTAGTGGTAGCAGTAAAACAGATCATGAAGGTGTGGAAATCCAGGAAAAATCCAACAGTAGAGGACTGGATTAATGATGTGATTGTATTATCTAAATTTGAATTAGTTATGTTTAAGAAGCAGGGTAAAGAAGGGGAATATTGGTCCTTATGTAAATCTATCGTTGATTTGTATGGTAGTGTGGCACAAGATGGTGAATGTGATGTATGAAGTTTTTTTCAGTTGGGTGTTTGGGGTTATTTGTACTTTTTTTATTCGTGGGTTTGTGTCCGATGTCTCTTTTGGTCCTGACCTCTTGTATGTATGTCATGGGAATTAGTAAAAATTAATGCAAATATTTTTTTGTTCATTTTTTTTTACAATGAGCTTTGATAACTCAATGTAAACATTTAATTCTCATTTGGTTCTTGGTTCTCGTTTATTGTTTATACTATTCTTCTTAATATGTATCTTTTTGAGAAATGATTGATGTATTGGGATTCATGGGAAGGTTTAAAGGTTTTGTTGTTCTACTCTTCTTGTGTTATTATCCTTCCATGTATGAATTTGGTTGAAAACAATAAATAAAGATGATAAAAAAAAGAATTGGTTCTGAAATATTCTGGGGGTAGGTCAATGACATTTTTGCTGTCCAGTAGTAAAACTGTTAGGTGCTCAAGCGTAGGGTGTTCGGGTTCTCTAGCTTCAAAACAGAGATTTAACTCTCTGGAGCTTTGCATGGAGTATAGCACATTTTGTCTGCCCCTAGTTTGGAAAATAGGCTTTCTCTTGTCAGTTGAGTATGGTGAAAATTATTATTATATGCTGAAAATTATTATTAGTATTTTTATACTGTGTCAGCACACCACCGTAGTAGTCTCAAATTGCGTAGATATTGTCTGAGTTAAGGTGCATTAAAGTTTCACCAGAGACATCTGAATCCTTGTCTGCTTAGGATAAATTGGCCAGCAGACTGTGATATAAGAAGAGAGAAAGGCTTTCAACTAAAATCTGATGCAAAGCATGAGAAGGTGAGTAAACCGGTGATATATAGTTGGAGTTTGATGTATTGTTTATAAATATTATAAAAGTCTGGGTGTGCGTTGGTCTCGAGGTGCTCGGGCAATCCTAACTATATTTGGAGTAATCGGAAGGGATGGCCCTGACTTTATAGTGGTCTAGATAAATAGGCTGACCAAGGTAGAGGACAAAAGTCTTAATCATGTGTTACATATGTGGAATATATTGAAGGGGTAATAAAAGGAAAGTAAAGAAGGATGAAATGAGGAAGGTAACATGATGAAAGGATAGGTGTTATGCCCTCCAATCTCCACCAAGCCGAGGGTTTGCACAGCCAAACATCTGGTAGTGCACCCATTCAGCCAAGGTACACCCCCCTGGCCTTCTACCAGAGCCAGAAAAGGATGGATCCCTAAGGTTGAGCCACTAGCCAAACCGGGTCCTTTCCATCTAGAACCAGAGCCTCTCACCACCAGCCTTCGTCCTCCAACTGCACCCCACTGCACCATCCTTTTGCTGCCATGCACCAGCATCAAAGCTCCCTACTGGCTGCATCAGACCAATCCCCTCACAGCCTGAGCCGACGGTCTGTAAGAGGGAGTTCTGGTGCATAAGTGCTTACTTTGAAAAGTCACTTGCACCTGTGGAATGCTTTTAGCTTTGGTGCTTGCTATACTTGGGGCCCTTGGGTTTATTAATAATATCATATATGTGTGTAGGGCAAACCAAGCTTGGTAGCAATGGAACACTATACAGATAATGAAGCAACCACTGGTTAACTGAAAACAATAGATTCAGACAGGTTTCACCACATATTCATTAACGTTAACCCGTCAAACCAATGGATGATACTTTAAGAACAATGTATTTAAAGTCAGTTGGTGCAGACTTTCCTTAGTTTGGTTCAGGTAGGGCAATCCCACCTTGGTGTAGGGCAAGGTAGGCCTTCAACCATCCTGACATTTAAGTTAATAAATATATGTTTGAATTTTAAGTCTGTTGTCTGTGTCTTACTTCGTGATGCCTTCACGCTAGACAATGTGCTGTCCAATTCCATTTTGACCTGTGTGTCACACAGTACCCTATACAGAAAATTAGCTTTAACAGATCTGGTTTAGACTCAATACATATACAGAATAAATAGTAAATACCATTTTTACCTCAAATGGATTTAGTCCTCCCATGTATTCCTCATCTTTGATACCTCCAATATCCAATTTAAGCTGCTTCGGAAAGACATTTCTGCAGAGGGTGCTGTTCGTCGATGCATTCGACTCGATGTCCCTCGAGTGCCTCCGTCTCGAGGATGATGTCATCGGAGGCATATATAGCACGCGCAGTGCCCGTTGGCTTCAGTTCTGTTTTTTCGAGTAGGCTTACGCTTTGCGAACTACGGCACGCTTCAGAAATGTCTTCGGGAAATATCAGAATGTCATTGTCTCCGACTACCCTGAAGACCGGATTTAAAGTGTCAAGATTGCGATGCCAAGATGTTGCTGACATATCTGCATCGAGTATGTTTGTGGTGTCTCGGTGTGGAGCACAAGACCTCAGCCTGTACAAAGTGTCAATTGATGACCGGAAAAGCTCGGGTTTGGTGGTAGGTAGACCCCCCCCCCAAAGAAATCCCTGTTGACTACACTGTTGAAAAAAGCCTTCTTCCGATGAAGCAAGATGCGAGTCTCCTCGATGAAAGAAGGCATAAAGGTCCAGCAACACCATTTTTCCACCTCCTCCTCCTCCCCCACCTCCTCCTCCTCCCCTTTCTCTCCCTCCTCCCCCACCTCCCCCTCCCCCTCCTCCACCTCCTCCTCCTTGTCGAAGAAGAGGCATCACAAATCGCCTACTTCGACATACTCATCTGACTCCTGCCCTGAGATGACTATATCTTGTCCCACTAAGGCCTCCACTCAAGCTGAATGGGAATCATTCAGTCAGGAAATGCTTAATATTTTCGAGACTCAGAAACCCTTGAATCAAGGCCATGCTCATACTGCGCCTTCTGAAGCCAGTAAGGAAAGGGCTGGAGCCAAATCCTGCACTCCCTCAAGGACGGGACGAAGGCCAGATTCCCATTGAGAGCCGCCGAGGTCTCGACACAATGAGAAATCATTGAGGAACTCTTCGAGCCCTTGATGTCGAGGTCGTCGATGCCATCAACACCAGCGGCACCATCGATGCGACCGGTGCCATCGACATCGAAAACGTCTTCATCAAAGACATTGACGCCTATGATATGGCAGTTATAACACGCCTATACACAAGTGCTCCATGGGCATCTGGCTCAAAGCCTTAGAAGCCATCAGCGCCTTTACCTGAAGTACAGAAAACCCTTACTCCTTTACCAAGGAAGGATTACTTCAAGTCCCTCACTTCTATTTATGAGGACAATGAGCCGTCTGATGAGAATGATGCACCCTTTGGTTTACAGTATGGCACACCAAATGTCCCTGATAGTTTCACATTGGAGGAATCCAGGTTGAGAGGCCTGCATGAAAATTTGCAGATAGCCAGTGGAGTGGACACTTCACCAGAATCGCAATTTGGAAAGCCTGAAACGGTTGAGTATGCAGATGATGGAGCAGGCCTGTTCTCCCATTCGAACAGGATGACCATACAGATATCCTGGACAAAGGTGCTGAAAGGGACCCGATCCTTCCCTTTCATGTCGCACTTCAGAAGAGATTAAGTGCTAATTGGGAAGCACCAGAGTCAAGTCAGGGAGTAAATAAGAACCCGTCATAGAAATACAGACCGTCAATCAGTGACCCCAGCTACTTGTCGAAAACACCCTGCCCCAGAGAGTCTGGTAGTGCAGGCAGCAATCGCTACCTCCCAGCATGCTGCTTATACGACCATCCCATCGGATCAGGATGTTAAGAGGGTAGATGCATGGTCAAGGAGAGTCAACTCTGCATGTGCCCTTGCGAAATTCACATACACTCTATGGGACTGTATTTCTATGAGGCTGAGCATATTCCAAAAGGGGATGAAAGAGACGGGTTCTTGGCCATTGTAAAAGATGACAAAGAGGCCATGTGCGAGTTTCTTCAGCCAGGTCTGGATTCTGCTGACAGTGTCAGCAGAGCCATGGCGGCAAGCACCGTAATACGCAGATTTGCCTGGTTAGGGAAGTCTGGATTTGCACTGGATGTGCTGTCTAGGCTCCTTAACATGCCTTTTGATGGGTCTCATCTTTTTGCAGCAAGGCTGATGAAAGCCTTGAGAAGCTGCAGACCTCGAAGGCGGCAGCCAAGTCTTTAGGTGCTGCCATTAGGCAGCCTCAGCCTTTTCACTTCAGTGGAACATCTTGGAGGGGTAGATCCTTTCGCTACTACTCGTTAGTTGGAACGGCGAGAGGAATGGCTGGTCAAAGAGGCCAAAGAAGAGTCCCTGAAAGCCTGCCCAAGCAGTGTCATCTTTACCAATCGCCACTGCTTCAGCCGCCTCAAAACCTCTGAGGTCTTGACTCATGACACCCCAGTGGGATGTAGACTCTCTCAGCATCTGAAAGAATGGCGAGACATTACTTCGGATGCTTGAGCACTACAAACCATAGCCCAAAGTTACTGCCTCCCCTTTATTCAGAGACCTCATAACAATCCACCGTGGAGCCTTTCTTTGAAGGTTCCAGATCCGTTTCTTGTGCAGGAAATGTTGACCATGCTAGAGAAGGGTTATATAGAGCCAGAACCTGTAACAGAGAGCAAAAAAGTATGGTATTCTCCATATTTCCTAATCTCCAAGAAGGATGGGGGCCTGAGACCCATCTTGGACTTGGGATACTTGAACAAGTTCCTCAGGAAGGACACGTTCAAGATGGTCACACTTTCTCAGATCCTTCAGGCCCACTGTCATGATGCCTACCCCCGGGCATGCAGACCAAGTCCATCGATCCCGGAATCAGGCATCATGTTACCTGGAGCAAACCCAGCAACCCCTGTTAAGGGCTATCTGGGTACAGTCCTGGCGCCTATGGCGCAAGGCTCATATGTTAAAACTTACCTGATGCAGACCATGCTGCAAGGGATCCAAGCATCCAAGCCCATGTGAGGCTTGAAGGGACTATTTTATCTTAGGTACTATTTTGTTACTCGGGTGTGGTTGTGGAGGAATACTTACCTGGGACTACTTTGAAGGCTATTTAAACCACGCTCTAAGAGCAGCATATGCTTCGCGTTATTCTGCATCCAGCAGCGTAACGCTCACTGTGTCTGCAGTCAGCATCCAGCATCCTGCCATGCCCACCTCGAGTCCAGAAGCACCTAGAAAGAAGGGGAAGAAGAAGAAAGGTTAGAAAAAGAACTTTACTGGATTTCTTACCTGATTTCGGATTCAGCGCATCTTCGAACCAGAAACAGACTTCATTTTAAACACGTCGCATCGCCAGCAGCAGCGCCGCTCCATACTCACCGTTCCTCGGAGCATCTCTACGATCCGGTGCCGTCTCCATCGCCAGGTTGCCGCACCTAAGGGGGGCAAGAAAACAACAAGGTGAGCCAAGGGAACAAACAAGGATAATCTCTTGCCACCATATGCTTACCTGATTTTACCGCAGGAGGTATTATCCAGCAGCACACCAAATCTTCCTACACTGCACCTGCAAGAAAAGAGAAAGCAGCGAGTTATACCTTGGCATCATTTACCGGACAGTGTTACAAAACACAGACTCTTACCTGAACGCTTTCAGCTGCCACAAGACAGTGAGCTTTGTGAAAGGGAATGTCAGAAGTGATAAGTGGGGACGCAGTGAGGTGTCAATACTCAATTCCATGGGTGGGTAATTCCCTTTCCCCGTCTTTAGGAGACTACTTCTACGGGTCAAGCAGACGAAGCTAGGTGGGCCAGTCCAGTCAGTCATCTCTGCACTACGCATCACGTTGGTGGAGACCGAGCGTAACACCCACCAGCTCCAGGATTGCATTGTAGTGTTGGACCTTCAGGATGCTTATTTTCATGTGCCAATCCATCTTAAGCACAGAAAGTACCAGAGGTTTGCCGTTGGCGGGTCGCATTATCAGTTTTGAGTTCTGTCGTTCGGGCTGACCTCTGCCCCAAGGGTATTCACCAAACTGATGGCAGTGGTAGTAGCGAGTCTCACGAGAGGGGGATTCACGTCTACCCCTAACCGGACGATTGGCAGACCAGGGCGCATTCTCCCAAACAAGTTTTGGATCATCTCAGCGTCACCTGCCACTCCCTACACAGTTTGGGCTTCTCCATCAATGACAAGATGTCCCACATGATACCATTGCAAAAACTCCAGTTCATCGGGGCTGTACTGGACACATTCTTGAGAGCGATTTAGCCACCCGAGGTGAGGGCTCAAAACATTCTGCAGGTGGTCACCAAATTTCAGAGTGCCCAGCGTCTTCCAGCGTTCGACTTTTTGAGCTTGCTCGGCCTCATGGCATCCTGCATTTTGCTGGTGTCAGAGGCTCGGCTGAGAATGAGAGCCCTTAAATGGGCTCTCAGGACACAATGGTTTCAGGTCTCGGACAACATGTCAGACCTACTTCAGGTTCCAAGCAGGGTCACACAGGATCTCCTGTGGTGGGCCTGCGAGGACAATATTATGACGGGAGAACCCTTTTGGCAAACATGGCCGGAGATAACAGTAGTGACGGACGCCTCACTCAAGGGCTGGGGAGCCCACGCCAATGATCTGACAATCAACAGTCATTGTCTCCATAGGATCCAAACTACACATCAACCTTTTACAGTTGAGAGCAATCAGACTGGCGCTGAGCGCTTTTCTGCCCTCTGTACAGGGAAAGAATGCCCTGATAGTGACGGACAACACAGTGGCATGTACCTAACAAGAGTGGAGGTGTAGGGTCACTACCACTGTGCAGAGAGGCAATGCAGCTCTGGTACTGAGAAATTCAAGAAGGAATCTCCTTATCAGCAGTTCCCCTAGCAGGGGAGAAGAACACCGCGGCGGATGTTCTGAGCAGGCAGAACACAATCTCCCACGAGTGGGAATTAGTTCAGGAAGTCCTTTTAAGAGATCTTCTCCCTTTGGGGAACCCCTCAAGTGGATCTGTTCACGAACAGAGTTAATCGGAAGTGCTAACTGTACTGCTCAAGGGAAATTCCCCCAAGAGGAGCTCTAGTAGACGCATTTGTAATGGATTGGGAGTTTCCACTCCTGTATGCGTTTCCTCCAGTCCCAGTCATTTCTCACGTGATCAGAATGTTGAGAAAGTTCAGGAAATCCATGATCCTAATTGCTCCGGATTGGGCCAGGAGGATACGTCTTCCACAAAGAGAAGACCTTCTCTCGCGAGCGAAGGGACGGTTCTCCATCCAGAACTCAAGACACTCATCCTTCACGCATGGCTTCTGAGAGGCTAAGGTACAAGGATTGGGACCTCCCAGATGACGTAATGGAGATTTTGCTTTCAACCAGAAGGCCAGCAACAAAGTCTTTGTACCTCTGTCATTGGAACAAATTCTGCAGCTGGTGTAGAGACAAGAATGTGGACCCTTTTCTATGCAAGACGCTGGAGGTGTTATCTTTTCTACTGCATCTGGCCAATCTGGGGCTCCAGGTTGGGACCATTAAAGGTTATTTGGCACTTTTCATCTCCAGGCGCTCGTCTGAATAAACTTCATATTTTAAAATACCTTTGGTGATACCATTTCTGAAGGGACTCACTAATATTTTCCCTCTATCTCCTTTTTAGGTTCCTGTTTGGGACCTTAATCTGGTGTTAAAGTTTCTTATGTGTGCTCCATTTCAACGGCTTCATTCATGTCCTTTAAGGCTACTAATATTCAAGATCATCTTGTTGGTAGCACTAATATCAGCCCATAGAGTGAGTGAGTTGCCGGCAATATCCTTTGAACCAATTAACAAAGAGTGAGAGCTGCTACCATCGCTTGAGTGGATATATATTGGCTATAATATTCAAAGCCTAATATGAACACCCAAAAAGGACTTTTATAACCAAAAATGTTTATCAAATCATTAATGTAAAATGTCGGTAGGACACACACAGAGAGCCAAACAGGTTATGTGCATGTTATTTTATCTGTGATCAGTAGTTCTGCGTTTCATAAAAAAGAAAGCAAAAAACAATACATACAGTAATAATCCAGATTAAATAGAGCCAAAAAAGTATATCAAAGTCATAAATATAATAGAATTAGTGTGAACAACATAAATTATTCCCAAGTGCAAAGAATTAATAATCTCCCAAAGGTTAAATCTTTACCAAAATAAAATTGTATGGATGATTCCTCTAAACCACCATTTACAGTATTTCCTAAGGACAAGGTTGTCCTGAGGGTCAGACCTTCATTCCTACCTAAGGTCATTTCATACTTTCATTTAGGGCAAAGGATTGTGGTACCCACTTTCTACCCTCCACCCCATCCTGGCAAGGAGGAGGAGAGGTTACACAGGCTCAACCCACGAAGGGCTCTGAGTTTCTACATTTCAAGGATGTCAAATCTTCGTCTGGATGACCAACTATTCATAGGATACACAGGTCATAGACTGGGATAGACTGTAATACAACAGACCTTGTCCAGATGGATTATTGTAGATATTTCCGAATGCTACAGACTGGCTGGCACAAATCCTCCAGAAGGCTTGAGAGGCCATTCCACTAGGGGCATAGCTGCTTCTTCTGCTTTGCAAAGAGGTGTTCCTATTAAAAACATTTGTGAGACAGCCACTTTGTCTACAATTCACACTTTTACTAAGCATTACTGCCTTGAGTCCATCTTAAGTCAGGATGGAAACTTTGGGAAGGCAGTCCTTCATTCTGTTCATGGAAACAATTAATGACAACATTCTTACTCCCTCCTCCAAAACAAACACTGCTTTGGGAGTCTATCAAAGATAAGGAATACGTGGGAGGACACAGCCCATTCGAAGAACATGTTACTTACACCTGGTAACGTTATTTTGACTGGATGTTCTTCCCACGTATTCCTCATCTCTGATATCTCCAATATCCAGTGGGAAGAACATCCAGTCGAAAGAACATTACCAGTGGTAAGTAACTTGTGCTTTGCTTTCATATATTGTCAACAATTGGAATAATTATCTTGCAGCAGGCCTTACTTATCTGCTGTGGTCACTTTACATAGTGTGCTTTTCTTAGGGAAAAGTGACTGGTGAATTTTGTTTTGATTTTGTTGGGTCTGTTTAACAGGAATTCTTCGCAATTTCAATGTAAGGTATTGTTCTGACCAGGGTGCAAATTTTGCACCTAGTTGCTTGCAATTTGAAATTCTGTACGCTGATTCTGACCACATATCATTTAATAAAAAGCCTTTCATTCCATCGGATAATACCTTGCAGGCTACCGTTGCATTCACAATAATCATGTTCAGTTACCAACGGGGAAACAATCATGAGCTTGGGCTGTGAGTCTTAATGAAAGAGGGAAAGAAAGAACTTAGGAACGAACTAGCAAAAAAGGTAAATATCAATCATGCACTTGGAATAAGAGTCCCGGGAATAACCAATCGGACCCTTCATAGTATAATGTAGTTTACCAGGAAGACTATAACAAAAACAGGGCTCTGCAGTGGAGGTGAGACACTGGTGTACAGGTGACAGATTGAAGAGCGATGGAGCTCAACCTGTAGAGAAAGATCAAGGAAGAGGAAATCCCATCCCAGAGATGTTACTGGGAGAGTCCATTACAGACGCTTAAGCCATTTTGATAGTGGTAGGAGTTTGTTTAAAGTTTGTGTTTGAACCAAGAAGTGTGCTGGGTGCAATATCCTAGATTAGGGAATCCTGGGAAGATACATTTTTCCTTAGTTAGGCATTGAGACAGCTTGACACCTTTACAAAAGGGAACTTTATTATTGACCCATCTTTATTGACCCATCTTGACACCTTTACAAAAGGGAACTTTATTATTTCTAGTTCAATTTCTCTAGCACCATTGTGGCAAAGTGAATAAAGATTGTTTTAACTTGATACCCATTGCTCTTATTGACCCATCTTTATTGACCCATCTTGACACCTTTACAAAAGGGAACTTTATTATTTCTAGTTCAATTTCTCTAGCACCATTGTGGCAAAGTGAATAAAGATTGTTTTAACTTGATACCCATTGCTCTTGTATTCTGAACGATCACTTGCATCACCTTGCAACCACCTATTCCCTCATGTACCACAACACTTATGCACTTCTGATACTGTGGCATCAGACAATCCAGATGTTTTCGGAACCATGAATCACCCCAGTCTGTAATTGGTACTTCATGCTGGCAATTCTTTTTTTTTTTTTGTATATATATTTTTATTAATTTTTCAACATTTAAATTCATAAAACTTGGCAATACAACAATTCATGCTCTTCCTTAATATATTTCTCATGCCTCTTCAAATTCATAAACACAATTATTTCTCAAAATTCATTATCTAACAATGGGTAAAGGGTGAACGAAGGGAAAGTTCATCAGTTAGCAAAGCATCGTTGGAGGAAAATCCACAAAGACTAGGTAAAGACAACAGTAACCATCAACAACAACAGCGAAGAGAAAGGGAAAAAAAACCATAATTGATAACATTAATATCATGGGTTCATAAAGTGCCTCATGAGTTGCGGTTTAAAAAACATATGGGGCCTCATTCCGAGTATGGCGGTAAGGGATAGCGGCCACCGCTAACGAGAGCGGTGGCGGTAATCCCTTACCGCCATACTCCGAGTTCCCTTAGCGCCATGGTGCTTTTAACACCTGCTTTTAGCAGGCGTTAAATACCATGGCGCTAAGGGACCTTGATGTTAATTACGCCACCGTAATTTACGGTGGCGTAATTGACGCCTTCCCCACTCCCATTATGCCCTATGGGGCAAGAATGGGAATGGGGAAGGGTAAATGGGGATTGGGGAATTACCGCCCCGCCAACCTTGGAATGGGGCGGTAATTCCGCCAACCACCAAGGCGCTGCCGGTCCGGGTACGGCGTCAACCAAGGCGTTAATAGCGCCATTGGTTAGCGCCGTACTCGGAATGAGGCCCATGTTCTCTGTCTGCAACATGTTCCAAGAATGGGCCCCAAGTCTTCATAAATTTCGGAAGTTTCCCTTCAAGCATGGCTGTGAGCTTCTCTAGGCCTAGCAGTTCCCAAACCTTCACCCACCAGTATGCCACGTGTGGTCCCTCTACCGTCTTCCGAAATCGGGCTCTTGTACTTCGAGCAGCTATAAGCAACTGAGAGATCAGAGCTGCTCTGTACCCTGACATTGGAAAGGACCCATCTTCTGGTGCGTCTCCTAATATTAATACACGTGCATCCATGGGAAGCAGGGATCCCGTAATTTCTTTCATTTTAGATCTCACCTCCAACCAAAACGTTTGGATAACCGGGCATTGCCACCACATGTGGGCTAGGTCCCCCTTTTCCCCACAACCATGCCAACAAGTATCGGGTTGTTCCGGATTCATTGCGTGGAGCCTGCTTGGAGGCAGATACCACCTAAAACAGACTTTAACAGCATTCTCTTTCACGATAGTACAATGTGAGCTCTTCTGGGCCCTATGCCATATTCGCTGCCAGGACTTCTCCGGGATTTCCAGACCAATTCCTTTTCCCAGGCCTTCATATAAGAAAGATTTTCCTCTAAGGGGGCGTTCTCCAAGAGTCTATAGCAAGTGGCTAATTTTGTGAGATTGCTGGCCCTCTAGAACCCGCAGTTCGATACTAATTGGGTTTCTTGCGGCAGCGTGACGGGTGTCTTTATTAGTTAACCAATGTCTAAACTGTATGTATCGGAAACATTCCGTTTCCGAAAGCCCACAATTTTCTTTGCACTCTTGGAACGTCAGAGGTTCTTGGCGTACATAGAGGTCTCTCAATCTTAGGGGCTTGTCCGGACTCCAGTTTTGATATGCTCTAGCACTAAGGCCCGGGGTAAATGCTGGGTTTTGAACAATTGGGGACAATGGGCCTAGGCCTGACATGATGCCTCTCTGTGTGCGTGCCCTATCCCAATTGCGAAGCGTGACTAACGTAGTAGGTAATATCTCATCCCGAAACATCCAAGCCTCTTTAGGGAGAAATCGAAATTGGGCCAAGGAAAATGAGGAGAACTCTTGTTCAATCTCTTGCCATTTAGGAGGTTCCCCTGGGTTTCCCTTTGACATCGGTGCCACTTGAGCTGCCCTATAGTAGCATGAGATTGAGGGGAGTCCCAGCCCACCCACCATCTTCCCTCTTGTGAGGAGCTTACTAGGAATTCTAGTTTTTTTCCGTTTCCCGATGAACCGACCTATCTCTTTTTGTATGTCTATGAGCTCATTCTCAGGAATTAGCACTGGCTATGATTGGAACGCATAAAGGAGCCTCGGAATAAGGGACATTTTCACCGCACTAACTCGACTTAGCCACGAGATCTCTTGGGAATCCCAACGTTGTAGCCACTCTTTTGCTTCTTTCAGTAAGATAGGGATGTTTGCTTTATAAAGGCCTGCATAGGTCGGGGTCCATTTTATTCCCAAATAAGAGATATCGGTGTGGGGCAATGGGATAAGATACGCTGCCTGAATGTCACCTAGTTTAGGGAGGGTTTCTGTTAGGGCCATTCCTACCGATTTCGTTGGCTTTACTTTAAAACCCGAAATGCGAGCAAACTGAGCTAAAAGTTCCATACATGGGGGAACAGAGTTAGGAGCATCATTCAAAAAGCAGAGCATATCATCCGCATAAAGAGCTATTTTATGACACTGTCCCGCCACCTCAAAGCCATGAATTCCCGGGTGAAGCCTAATGTGTTGGGCCAAGGGTTCCATCGCCAAGGTGAAAACCAGGAGCGACAGGCTGTCTAGTACCCTTGCCTATGACTATCAGTGGGGTCCAACCTGTATTCAATCTAGCTCTAGTCGAGGGGATTTGAAAGTTCGAATGTATTAATTTTGAGAAGCCAATGCCAAATCCAAACCCTTCTAGTACCGTCTCTAAATACCCCCAGGACATGCTGGCAAATGCCCTATGGGCATCAAAGGACAACAGGGATAATCTCCCCGGGATCTTCAGGGCCAGCACGATTAAGTCTATAGCTCGGCGGACATTATCATATGTTGAGCGGTTGCATATAAAACCTGTTTGGTCTTTCCCTATCAATGATGGGAGTATCCCCCTTGGTCGCTCCGCGATTATTTTACATCTGTATTTAATAGAGCGATAGGACGATAACATGCGCAATCGGCGGGGTCCTACCCTGGCTTTAAAATCAGTGTTGTGGCAGATTCAGCCATAGATTTAGTCACTGAGCCCACCGCCCAGATCGCATGAAAACGTTTTGTTAGATAGGGGGAAAGCATGGTCTTAAATGTCTTGTACAATTTGTTTGTAAGGCCATCCGGCCCTGGGGCCTTACCCAGTAGAAGAGACCGGATGGCTGCCTCCGTTTCTTCCAGCGTAATCGGTTCCTCTAGGAGGGCACAGACCTCAGGGGAAACCCGGGGTAGGTGTGCGTCTTGTATGAATTCATGGGCTGCTTCTGGATCGGTGGGATGAGAGGCCGTGTGTTCCTTAAACGTTTCCATTACTTGAAGTTTTTCTGTCTCTAAGTAAACCTGTTTCCCCTTTACGTCTTGTTGAGAATTGGGCGCACATAATCATACCCGAGTCACAGACCTCCCCTGTAGCATGGCTATCACCAAGATATATCTGCCATTTCCATCCCGTATAGTTCTATGGATCTTCAGAGGAGCCCCCTTTCGGACCAAAATGGCTTCTCCGCATCTCTTGAGCCCTGAGGAAGCGCAACATTTAGTAGGATAAAGTCTATTATTAAGCCGGAAATTCATCAGAAGATAATAAAACCTCTCCTGGAGGAATAAAACCATGGGGGCAATCGTAGCCATACGATGGAACAGGGCTTTGCGTTTTAGAGGGGAGTTCAAGCCCTGTACATTCAGAGTGAGGCAACTTATATTCGGAATAGCCATTCTGATATCTGTTCAGGTCTCATGTATAGCCACAACCTCTGAGTTCTCACATAAACCTCTCCCCAGTGGGCTCCCTCATCCTTCTTCCTTCGCCTATATTGCGAATAGCGGCCTGCATTAAACCATGCCAAGTTTCCAACCGTTAGGGCAACCCTTGTTGTTGCACATAATAACTGCTTTACTTCAGTGTTCATAATCTGAATCGAACAGTGTAACCAATAAGACCCACGTGTATTACAGCAGAACCCATGACTGAAATTCCGAAGAGATAACTTGTAAAACATAAAAAAACAGAGAACAAAACATGTAATCGCCAGACTTTAGGCATTTCCATAAATTCAAACTGTAATTCATTCAATACATCCATCTCGGGCATGATCCGAGTGTTGGGTGCCCAATATTATCAAGCCTTACTCTCATCCCTTTTACCTTTGATTGTGCGATTCTGAAGAAGAGTCTTCGTGCATAGGTGAAAAACAGCCTCGAAGGAGGCTTTCAAGAACAACCTAACGATAACTATAAGCAATTAATTGTCCTGAAAAGCCTTTGGTTGTTTATAGTCAGTGTTGGAGAGTCTTCTGCAGTAATCAAAGGCCTATCCCTCAGCTTTTACCAGGGTGTCCAGGCCTTCCATTGTAGAGCCCCATACCTCATGCAAAGAACTAAGCTCAAAACTGCCAGGTCCAAAGGTTTGTGTTGACAGAGGATTCTACACACAATAGACCTTCACGCAAGTCTCAAGTAGGGCTATCAGTCGTAGGCAACTTTGAATTCATGTGGGGGCCTCACTTCCTTTTGATCAATTCATAGTCCCTTTCACCACGTTCCATCCTTTCGGTTTCCTATTTGCATTCTTCTGCGTAGGGCTCCGAGGCCGATCCTCAGAGGAACCAGCACTTGCGTCTGGACCTCCTCCATCAGGCCCCATCATTAATGGTTTTGCCTCTTCCTCAGAACATATTGTGTAGGATCGGTTACGATAGTGAAATAGCAGCTTGCATGGGAACCACCACCGATACCGAACCTTTTCCTCCTGTAGCCAAGCTGTAACTCTCTGAAGCCTTCTACGATTTGTCAAGGTGGAGGGAGAGAGATCCTGAAACAGACTCAGCGTCGAGCCCCGGAATTTTACCGGCTCTGCCTTTCTGGCTGCAGCCAAAATGTCTTCCTTCTAACGAAAGAAGTGGACTCTGGAAAGGACATCGGGCAAAAGATTTTTCCTTTGCTGAAATGAGGAATAGACTCTATGGGTCCTTTCCAGGAGGAGGTCATCAGAGTCCTCGAGGCCTAATAGAGACTTGAAGAGAGCTTTAACATTTTCTGTAAGATCTTGATCCTCTATTTGTCTCGGAACTCCGCGCAGGCGAATATTATTTCTTCGGGATCGATTTTCCAAATCTGCCTGCTTTGCCACCACTTCCTCTAGCCCGTCTTCTATATTCTGCGTTCTTTTGGCAAGACCCTCGTAGTCATGGCCTTGTTCACAGGATGTCCTTTCTAGGTCATTAACTCTCTCTTCCAGCCCGCTTAGATGAGTATTTGGATCTGCAATAGAGCGAGCGAGGGAATCCTTGGAGGATTTTATCTCTGCTTTTTATCTCTTGCGTTATGTCTTGCTTAAGAGTTTTCAACATCTCTTCAAAATAGTGCCTCGAGAGGACTGGCTCTGTCAGGGGCTCAGCTGCTTGTTGGGGGTGCAGATCAGCCGTTGTAGATTGCATTTCCGCGTTTCTTAGATCCCCGACTCTCAAGTATGTCGCAATGTTGTTCCTTTTTGGTTTCTGCCCGGTTCTGGGCATCGCCAATATAGATGTTTGTGCCCTTAATAAGTGCTATTAATCAGTGTTCAGGACTCAGTTCACTGTGCGGCCGAGAATGTGGAGGTTGGCCTCAGCTGGATCAGACGAGTTAGTAATTATTTTGAGCGTTCAAATGTAGCCATTAGGGTTCTCGAGGCCATAATCAGTAGGCCTTCAGTCAATTTCAATCCAATTTGTCCCATAAGGTGCGGGGGATCCGCATCGTCTCAGCAGCTCTCCTCAATCACCAGCCGGCGCTCGCTTCTCATTCTGTAACGCTTACTTGAAACTCTGCAGGAACGCCCTTGGAAACTCTCTTGACCAACTTCAGAGAACAATAATTTCTGTAGAAAGACAAATAACAATAACCTTCTTTAACAATGGACTCCCTAATGAATTCCACTCCACTGAGACCATATATAAAAGTTAACTCTATAGTTCCTTAGGCTCACCTTATTTCCTATTTTTGTGAGCCCTCCATCCTGTATACACACAGGGGCGCTTGTCCTGAAGAATGGTGATGATGTAGTGACAGAGAATTAATGAAGGGGAAAAGGCAATAAAGACTAAGCTGGTTAGTGGTGCAAAAATTGGAAAACACTAATAGTAGACTGCTGTGGTAAACACTTGCTGTGGAAATAAGGGGCACTTGATGAGAAAAAAATCACTAGTAAGAAGTAGTTCCTAAAACATGAGGGAACAACTGTATGCACCTTAGTAATTCCTTCTCAATGAATGAATGACCACAACAAGGGGTATAAATATACCAACGGTGTTTCAGGTAAATACACACTATTAAACACTAAACTCTGTTCAAAAGAACTCAAGCTGCTAATTAGTTGGCATGCATGTGTGGAACTTGTCAGAATCAGTTAGCGGGGAAAACCGTTTATAACAGGAGCGCGAAACACACTAATGCGTACCAGCTGATACGGTCAAAACGAAAATACAATTATGGAATGGCGTATAACAGCGCTGCTGCTAATGAACAACTCTACAATATAATACCTCAATAAGGCTATAATAATGGCTCAAGTAAAAACCAAAAATAGTACTTGCGTGAGGAGGGAGCAGCACTCTCCGGAAAACTCTGGGGGGAAAATAAAGATGACGGGAATGCTACGGAAGTGCAAATGAAAGAATGGAAATGGAATGGACAGAACACACTGACTACGGGAAAAAGGAAAAGAACAGGGACGCTAAATCTGTGGAGACTGAGGGCGGGGCGGAAAGGGGCTTGACTTCTGACTGGAAACTGTGAGGAAGTTTTCTTAAAACCGCGGTAAGCGTTCCTACTGCTGGGCAGTCAACAACACGAAGTGCGAGTCTCCTGATGAGCTGGCCTATTATAGCAAAACTCAGCCAAAGGCTAGACCTGTAACATTAGTTCCTCAATGGCACAACCAGGCGGCCATTGAGGGAACACAATGTCCTATTGATTCTATAGGAATCCAACTCCAACCCTAGAATATCCCAATATCTAATCAAGATTAACCTCTTAAGCCCCCCTTTTTCTACCAACTTAACTTGTGAACTGGCTGGTGGTCATGACACATTCTTCCTCCCTTGCATGGCCCAGACCAGCGATGTGCCCCTTTTTCGGGAGCCTCCGGCACACTCAAAGTACATGCAGCCGATGGACTCTCCCCCTCACCTCTATTTGTCAGCCGTATGCCGATGCGCCCCTAACGTGTCCGCTGTGGAGATTTAAGTGACCCCCTCCGGCTGGGTGCCAGTGCGCCCGTAGTCCAGGCTGCCTCTCTTCTTCAACCGCTGGTAGGTCTACATCGTTTTCGCTTGCAGAGATTCAGGGGAGGAGCTTCGTTCGAGCTGCTGAGTTCGTTGTTTCAGACTCTTCTCGCAGCTGGATGTCTCACCCTATGCGCTCCGCCATCTCCTGCTCCTCGAGTCGGGTGAAGCACTGCTCTCTGCAGTTCGCTTGCGGCAGTCAAACGCTGGAACGCCAGCGCTCCTCGTCTGGATCGAGCTTTCTGCATCTATTGGGTCATCTGGTATCTTAATGCCCCGGTTCTGCGACCATCCGCACTTCTGGCTCTTCGCCTACGCCGGGTCGGGAGTCTGTCTGCCATTTTACGCATCGGCAGTACGGCAGGAGTTACCAAAGAAAAACGAGTTCCTCGCCAGCAAAAGACTCTGCAACAAGTTCCTGGGAGACAGGACAGCTTACAGTTCGCTTCTCATGTCAATTCCAATCTTTTGGGATGCCATAAATAGCAGGTTTGGGCACCCTCACTCGGAGCTTACAGCAGACGCTGCCGCATGGTGCGCTGCCTAGCCACGCCCCCCATGCTGGCAATTCTTAAACATACTGCCTTTGCAGGGATGTGGAATTCCTGCATTATTGTATGTTGTCCCAACAGTCATGGCTGAACTCCCTGTAAGACTCTAACTTAATAGGAATTCCACAATCAACCAATTGAAGCTCAATGTTCGTGTGGATTTCTAGCTGTCAATTTTTGTAAACCTGGAATATTTTCATTTTCAGTTATTTGTATATGTTCTGCCAGAGATGGCCTTTTTGAAACTCCACTATGAAGTCAACATACATTAGAGGGTTCTGCCAGAGATGGCCTTTTTGAACCTCCACTATGAAGTCAACATACATTAGAGGGTGAACCCTAGACAATAGGCCGCTTATCTGCAAAGATTGGATGCTGAATGCAGCAATACTTTTTAATTGACCAATTCATATTGTCACGATCATACCCACCTGCCACCCAGCACCGCTACATGCGCACATTCGAGGACTTTGTTGATGGTATACTTACAAATTTAAAACCTGTAAACTGCCTCTGCATTCATTTACTTGTTTTACTGCTGCAGTTTTGGACCAATCTAAATACATGTTCCACTCTGGGGTTGAAGTTAAATCAGCAGATGCATTCTGGTACATGTATGCTGTCCAAAAGGCAGAAGACTGGAGGATGCATTCCAAGTACATTTGTTTGCAGCAAGCTACTAAGGGATGGAGGAGGCATTCTAAGTACATTTGTTTGCAGCAAGACGGTAAGAGCTGGAGGAAGCATACTAAGTACATTTGTTTGCAGCAAGATGCGAAGAGCTGGAGAGGCCCTGATTACATTCACATGTCCAAGCTACTGCAAGCTAGTGTAGGGGAGGACTGGCCGCGAGGCCCTCCTCACCTACAGCCTTCTCCCCAGGTGAGGACCATGGCTCGATGGGCGTCCCCTCATGCCACCCGGGCCCAGGTGGAGGAGGGTTCACCCGCCGACGACATTGCCCACACGTATCCGTTCCCTGCATATACAAAAATTCAGTTAGGCCTAGAAGCCATCTTGTCTAGCAAAGATGGCGTGAGTTTAGCACACTGTAGCGCGGCCCCCCACCTTTGGAGGACTTTCCAAGCATCTCTGCCGCCGCAGCACTATGGTAGATCCGCTGCGAGCGCGTTCCCATGAGAAAGCCGGGTATGAGATAACCCGAGATGCTAAACACTGTAACATTTCGTCGTTCACAATGTAATACTGCATCCCGTGCGACCTGGTCCGCGAGGCCAGGGCAACGCAGAAATGAATTCAAGTAGTGGTATTAGTGAACTACTTTTCTTAAACAGAATCTGCAAACCATGAATTAGCCATAAAAGTGAAATGTTTATATGACTTCACATTGTGATTGTACTAATGCTGCTAGATCACAGAGAAAGTGTCTTTAAGTCATATGTAGACACATGAACCCCTATATGTCTCCTTAAGTCACCCATAGTGGCAACCGTCAATCTCTGTGGTCCATAATATAGTTCTACCTCATGTACCGTCGAATGTATATAGATACTTAAACACTGCAGTACATATAATACCATGTAATGAAAAGGTACTCGAATCGACTGTATTAAAGAAATGTGTAACGAAGTCGAAATATAGATGTGTGTTTAAATAAGATCAAAATAAGGCAAAACATTATAAAAGTTCTGCATTCAAAAGTCAGCAACGCACGAGGAAAAAACCTTTGTGAATATATGCAAGGCCATTCTCCCTCCCACCCTACGAAGCCTGCCAGATAAAGAAGCTAAGGCATGTGCCGCGCTCCCTCACCTCCCCCAACCAAGCTGGAGCCGCTTCAGAGAGTCAGAGGCCCCGGTACCGCACCCAAGGCCACAGCCCGCCACCTGTGTTATTTACAGCACTGTAATAAACCCACGTTTGAATCCACAGATCTACCAGCACCCTCTCGTAAATCCCACAACCCCCCTAGACCACCCCAAGAATCATGACCCCGTGCAAAGCTGGGACAAGACACAGAGCATTCGGCCCAGGCCCCAGAGCCCAGCCCCTCGACCTAAAATACCGGTCAATAGGACACAGGTAAATCTACCCCAACCGACAACTACCAGACCTCTCACGAGGTGCATTCCTCATGTGTTGCATTTATTTTATAACATAAACTGCTGAGCGATTTATTGATGAACTTAAATGTCGTTTCTTGAATAACTGCAGTGCGCATGGCCTAGGGCAAACGAGTCAGGAAAGGTATTCATCTTTGTCACAGGCTGCCCCAGCATACCAACACCGCCCGGATGACCTCAAGCCGGCCTGCCAGGCCCAACCCAACCCACGAGGCTGACCAGTGACGTCCTCCCACCCGGACCAACCAAGCTGCAGCAACACCTATAGTTATTCGACGCCACCCAATCCCAATTAACTTGTGCCCCCTATAGTGTGTAGGTTTTGATGACGTTTTTTGTATTAGAAATACGCCTGTCTTTGCTATTGTCAGACAGAGCGCTCTCGGAGGTTGCAGAGTTCTTTGCATGCCCTATTCTTTGGATAAACTCCCACTTACGCTCACCAGCACTCTGTCTTGGCCTTATTCCCATTACGGGAGTGTCCATCATTGTCTCCTATTACGGGGAGGATCGTGCTAACTTGGGGGCGCTTCCTTTCAGTGGTGACCCCGACGTGATTCGAACACGCAGCCTTCTGATAGCGTGATATCTCCAAATTATTTTTCCTAACTCCTTTTTAACGACCCCCTTGTGGCACGAGAATCTCCGGTCGAGAAGGGATACGCACGGTGAGCCGGCTCCGGGAGGCTGCCCGCCAACGGCGACCGGCACAATAAGAAGTGCGCACTCAATGAGAAAGGGTACGGGATCCCGATTGGAAAAAAATCCCCTTTGAGTGCCGCTCGCCGGAGCCAGGGGCTGACCGTTGAGTTACCGGTGACACTGCCTGGACGGACCCAGTTTCGGAGACTATCGGCTCAAGACGGGCACGTGAGTACCGAGTGCGAGCGATCGTAAAGGGGAAGGGAGGGGAAATTGTGAACAGAGGAACGGGGACAGGTAGAGGAGAAGAATAATGGGGGTCTACTAAAGACGGGTCTTGAAAATTTCTTTATCTTTTTCTTTGCATATGGCCATTAGGAGTAAGAAGTGAATGAAGAAGTAGAAGTGACGGGAACCTAGCTCCGAAAGGGGGTGGAAGGCGGCGCCGCATAGTGCTATCTAAACTAGTACTGGGAATTTATGAAGAAGTAAAAAATAAGTTATTGGTGTCTGGCAAAGGGAGACACTTAGGATACTTTTAGTGATTGCTACTCTTTCTATTTCTTTTGTTTCCGTTCTACGGGGTAAGGGGTGAAAGTGAAAAGGGTATAAGATAAATATACTTGTAGAAGAACTATAAAGTAGGGAGCACATTTGTAGGAGTGGGGATTAAGTAGTAGCACGTACAGACGTGAACACAGTAACCATAGCAGAAAAACAGGGACAGCTGGCCAGGGAGGAAAGGGAGGAAAAAAGTGAGGTGTGAGTGGGAAAGCATTGTGAGGGGTGCGCGCACCGTGTGAATAGTGAAGAAGAACGACTGACCGCGAGGGGGTGCCAGAGAGTGTGGACCATAACTAGCAGGTGGTTGATTGTGAATGAAAATTGCGCGGGTTTGAACAGGGATGCGAAGAGAATGAGGAATGGCGAGTAAGAAAGAATGTTAGTAGTGAATTTAACTTGCGTAATATCATTGAGAAGTCTGCTCTTGCCTGGGCCATAAAAATATACGTAGACATATCTATACGTAATAAAAAGTAAAGTAGGTGAACACGGTCAGTGCTATTGATTTAGAATATGGGGACAGAAACTCCCTTGTCACATATTTGTACGAGCTTACCGGGATACGCTGAACGAATCAAGAAATACCACGATCAATGGGTAACAGAATTAAAAGGGGAAGGATTGCCCCAGATTTGGCCTGAGGGGGGGTCTTTTGAAAAAAGCGTCCTAGATATGGTACGAACGTGCATTCACCTCAAGTACAAGGGCAAACAGTGGCAAAACAGGAAGGAGATATTAGATCTCTGGAGACTATTTGAGGAAATACCCCCACCCAAAGCTCGGGCGCCAAATGTCAATCTACCTTCCACCACAGACAACCCATTGATGATTCCAAGAGAGGAGAAGGAACAACTAAATACAGAACAACCTGTAGAGGTGATTAGTTTGTACCCGATATTACATAAACCGGCCCCCGCAGCAGGATATAGTGATCCTACTTATGTGCCTCCCCCTACAACTACTACACCCCTAAAACCAACAGCCCCCCCACCATACGAAAGCACTAGAGAGCGTGCCCAGAGAAGCGCGCAAAGAGGGGACATAGAAAAGCTAACGAGCGATTTAGAATCGAGGCTCTCGATAGCAAAGGATGAACTCTCAAGAATAAAAGACATATGTGAGCGTACAGCAGGAACTCCCACTCGATCAGGACGTGTATCCAGAACATCAAGTGAAAGTAGAGAAATTGAGGAAGGATGGAAAAAGGGTGAAATATTGTTCAGAATAGAGGAAGAACCGACAAGAATAATACAGGTGGAAACACCAGAGGGGAGCATCGGTGATGTATCACGGCAGACAGGGATCAGAGAGGACCTGCTATGTGATGTCCGAGGCGAAGTAGATGAGAGTGATAGGTTGAGCATGGCAGTAGGAGGGGAAAGCGAGGAGCTGGACGGTGGATGCTCACTAGGAACAATAGACGACGAGTGGATGGGGCCACTAAGGAATAGAGTGGGGAGGATGGCGCCATTGGGGTCAGCAACGACCAAAGTGGGTGAGGGCGCCACGTTAAAAGGAAAATTACAACTTCCACTAATACACAGAGGGGGAGGAAGGCCAAACTATATACCCTGGGCCCAGATGGATAAGGCTAATTTGATGAAGTTATTGCCCCCGTTGTCCGGAGGGGCGAGCAAGTGGATATATGCATTCGAGAAACATACTGCCGGCATACCGCTGGCAGTAGGCGATGTGAAAAGCCTACTAGTATCAGCAGTAGGAGATCAAGCAGACAGAGTATGGGTTAAGGCTGGTTTCCCGGCCGTGACATTAGATTGTGACCGTCATGATGGAGCGTCTTTTAATACAGTGCGGGCACGGGTTTGGGATGCGCTGCGGGAGACGTTCCCAGATACTCCAGATTTACAGTCAGTAATGCAGTGTACAATGAATGACGGGGAGGATGCTATGGATTACATACTTCGGGTGCAGGAGATGTGGAGAGCGGAAACGGGCACACCCTGGCACCAATCCACATCTCTATTTTATTTTATCATTAAGAGGGGGCTCCCAAAAGAGGTGCAGAAGGCACTCGATAAGATAGCGGGCGTTGAGGCAAAGGGGTGGCCAGAGATCCAAAGTATAATAGTGCACCATTGTAAAAGGATAAAAGAGAGAGAGAGGGAAGTAGCACAGAAAAGGTTGGCAGACGAGGCAAAGTTGGTACAATCAAAACTGGTGAAGGTTGCAGCAGCGGTAGCAGGGCTCCCACTCATGAGGGAGGGAGAGGAAGGAGAGGAGGGGCAAATAGCAATACAAGGAAGAATAGCAGCAAATTGGGCAGGGCAAGGACAACGACAGTGGACTGAGCAGGAGCAGAACGGAGGTCCAATGTGGCAAGAGTGGGCCCCACGAGGGGGTAGAGGTGGGTACAGGGGCCGAAGAGGAGGACAAGGGTATGGAGGAATGGGAGGAAATGGGTGGCAGGGTCCCAGAGGTCCACAGGGGAGCTGCTGGAATTGTGGGAGATGGGGACATTACTCAAGGGAGTGCAGAAGCAGACAAAACAACGGGTTTCAGGAGACAGAGCAGTACGGTCACCCCCACCCAGGAAGCCCATACGGCCTCCCCATGGGACAATACCAGCAACCAGAAAATGCAGGACAAAGAAGTAACGCACAACTACACGGACATCAGTACAGAACACAAAACCACCCACAGAGTAATGACAATATACAATACACGCCAGGTAACACTTTCGCCACAGTAGCTAATGGAGCGCCTGCCCCCGCACCTTATAGCGGCGTGTCAGTAGTTTCGGGGAACATTTTTGATCAAGGGGGGGCAATGAGACACCCCGCATAGGACAGCCCACAGAGAGCACTTGCGTGTCCGGTACTATCTACGACCCACAATGCATCAGAGGAACCATTGATAGGAGCGCAGATAGGAGACAAGCAATTCATATTCATGGTGGATTCGGGAGCGGAAAAATCATGTATTAAAGAGGGCCGGTTCCCGTTATCTAATAAAACTTTAGAGACGCAGGGGTTCTCTGGGGCTGTAATTGAAGTTCCTTACACAGAGGCATTGGATGTGACAGTGGGGGGTAAAACAGTGAAAGCACCCTTACTGTATTATGAACGCTCGCCCATTAATTTGCTGGGGAGAGATCTCTTAAGCAAACTAAATATGACAATATCATTCACAGAAAGTGGTATCGTATGTTCAACACCTGGCATATGTCCCCTCCGCATAATGGCAGTAATACATGGCCACACAATCATGCAGGAGATCAGAGGGTTACCAAGAAACGAGGAGATGTTTATTGAAGGCATGAGAACATTGGCTCTTATAGTACCAGAACTAAAACGGATGGATTGGAGGATCCCAGCCGAATTCCTTTTCCGCCCCATAGTGAGCCCCGACACAGCTCCCGGGTCAGTGCTATCGTTGGATTTACACGCAGTACACGTGTCAGCAAACAGAATATGTGTGATTGGCATTGACATGGAAGGATGCGAGTGGCGGACAGTACTGTGTACAAATGCAAATATCCCACTGCGGGAGCTATCGGACGAGGAGCTATTTTCCGACACTGAGAGAGATGGCGAAATAGTGATGGAACTAGCAATGCCGTGCGACATTGTAGTTACAGCCAGAAAAACTCAAGTTGAATTAATGGCAGTAGTAGGAGCACCACATGCATTTTTTGATGACGACATGAGGTTAGTACCCACTAACATATGGACAAATGGCCCCCATGATGTGGGGTTATTACATGGGGTTCAGCCTGTGGTAATAAAACTGAAACAGGGAGCAATTCTACCCCGGGTAAAACAATATCCATTGTCACGCGAAGCAGAAGAAGGGATCAGAGAGACAATAGATGCACTGTTAGCGCAAGGAATAATAGTGCCCTCAAACTCCCCATGTAACACATGCATTTACCCGATTAAAAAGGCGAAGGGAGGTTCATGGAGGATGATACAAGATTTACGCCCACTCAATGATGTGATTCAGAAGGAGTTCCCTTTAGTCCCGAACCCGGCGACAATACTATGCAATATTCCAAAGACAGCATCCCACTTCACGGTCATTGACTTGAAAAATGCATTTTTCTCGATTCCCTTAGCAGAAGAGAGCAGGTACTTAACAGCGTTTACACTAGGGGGGAGGAGGTTCGAACATTGCAGATTACCACAAGGATATTGCGAGAGCCCAAGCATATTCAACAGGATACTACATGAAGATCTGGGGAACTTGTCTGTAGAAAGCACGGTGATTCAGTACGTTGATGATTTATTGGTTTGTGCACAAACTGAGGAAGAGTGTAGAAAGGATTCAATAACACTCCTGATATTATTGGCCAATAAAGGGTACAAAGTGGACAAGGGCAAGTTACAATACTGCCTGACAGAGGTCCTATATTTGGGACAGCTGATATCAAAGGATGGCAAGCGGATTATACCAGACAGAGCACAGGCGATTAGAGCAGTTGGGGAGCCCAAAACAGTAAAAGAGATGCAGAAATTCCTGGGCATGTGCAACTACTGCCGAGCATGGATATTGGATTATGCAGCATACACAAGGCCCTTATTACAGGCACTCAAAGAAGCCCAGCAGGAAAACAAACACATAGAATGGACAGAAGAAATGAACACATCATTTAACTCACTGAAAGAGCTGATATCAAGCGCTCCAGTACTGGCAAATCCAGATTATGGGCGCGAATTCTTCCTATTCTCGCACTGCAAAGGAACACTGATGACAGCAGTGCTGACACAAAAGACATCGTTAGGGCACAAGCCACTGGCTTACTATAGTGGCACCCTAGATGCAGTAATGCAAGGTCATTTCGCGTGCGAGCAATCACTAGCTGCAGCCGCGTTCGCCATTGAAAAAAGCGCCACGATAGTAATGGGCTGTCCTGTGACACTATTTGTGGAACACTCACTCTTTGCAATATTAGAGCGATCAAAGAGCACATTGACAACACAACGCGCCACAGCATATGAAATAATATTGTCCAGTGCAAACATACATATAGTAAGATGCAAAACAGTGAACCCAGCCACATTCATCACAGAGGCGTGCACCATAGAAGACATGCAGAACCACAACTGTGCAACATACACAGGTGACGAAGGTCAGGACCAGGTGATTTTTGAGAATGCCCTCAACGAAGGAGAGGTGTATTTCGTGGACGGGTCAGCCTCAATAGACATGGAGACAGGAGAGAAACATGTGGGTATGGCAGTGGTACGATTAGAGGAAGGTGAATACGAAACACTAGTGCAACACCGCCTCCCATCACACTATTCAGCCCAAGCAGCCGAACTCATAGCACTAATAGAAGCATTGCATGCAGCTAAAGGATGCGCAGTGACAATATATACAGACTCAGCATACATGACAACAACAGTACACGGAGGGCTGGCACGGTGGGGGCGGAGAGGGTTCCGACGAGCAGATGGAACACCGGTTCAGCATGCAGAATTATTGAAAGAACTGATTGAGGCCCTGCAAGAACCCACGGCAGTGGCCATCGTAAAATGCCAAGCCCACACTACAAATACAGATCTTATATCTTTGGGGAACGCGGCAGCAGACGCCGCCGCCAAAGAAGCTTCATATTTTCAGAAAGGTGAGGTAGGAGAGTACATGTTACACCACACAGCAAGCCAAGAGGTCACCACAGGATACAACATGATGCCTACACAAGAAATAATAGAGCTGCAAGAGGGAGCAAGTGCAGAAGAGAAAGTGTTGTGGAATAAGAGGGGATGCAGCAAATCGCCGACGGATTTATTGTGGCGACAAGAAAGTTCAGGAAAAGCAGTGATGCCAGTCACATTGTTAGAAATAGCATTTCAACAACTACACTTCCCCGCACATAACGCAAAACAACACATAATGGCGGAGATACAAGAAGATTGGTTTGCACCTTGCCTCCAGGAACACATCACAAGACTGGCATTAGAATGCACGACATGTCAAATTTATAACTCAGGTATGACATTGCGCACACTAAGGGGTACGATACCAAAACCAAATGGCCCATTCAGAGAGCTCCACATCGATTATGTAGACATGGGAGAAAGATGTAATGGGGCCCGCTACATGATTGTGGTTGTATGTCCATTTTCAAGGTGGGTGGAGGCAGGTCCTTGTGCGCGTCCTGATGCGAAGGGCGCCGCAAAGTTCCTAGTACGGGAAGTGTTCCCGCGCTGGGGAATTTGCGAAGTTATTCGCTCAGACAATGGCACACATTTTGTTAATGAACTGTTCAAAGAAGTGACTACGTTATTGGGAATAAAACACAAATTATGCTCGATTTATCATCCTCAAAGTAATGGCGTAGTGGAAAAGATGAACGGCCTGCTAAAAAGCAGATTGTCAAAACTGTGTTTTTCCCTTAAAAAGACCTGGATGTACTGCCTACCCTTGGCCCTGTTCGAATTGCGCAATCAGCCAAGCAAAGACCACCATTTGTCTCCGCATGAGATCGTCACGGGAAGGAGAATGCACACAGCGCACTCGCCTCTCCGTGAACGTTCTGATGCACACAGAAGCGCAGCGATATTGGGAGAGGAGTTCACAGAGTACTTGAAAAAACTAACACGGGCAGCACGCATTATAGCGAAGCAACTCGCCCCCCCCTCTACAAGAGAGGAGGGGAATACAACAGAACGGGTACCACTGCCTGACAAACAATTACAGCTAATGCCAGGTGACTTTATATATGTCAGAAGTTTTGTACGAAGGTGGAATGCGCCACGTTTCCATGGCCCTTATGAGGTAGTGTTTTGCACGCCCACAGCAGTAAAGGTAAAGGGCCTAAGATACTGGGTGCATTTGACAGACGTACGCAGAGCTTATAGCGCCGTGGAAGGTGAGGTGCAGGACGAGGCACAGGCAACAGCAGACAGTGGTGTTATGGAGAATGAGTAAAGGTGATTTTGTGTATGTGCAGCGATTGACAATGAATGCAAATGATCACATGGCATTCGTACGAAAAAAGAAAAACCTTGTTCTCTCATTTTTTTTTGAAATTTTTCTTTCTTTTGAAGAAGATTTTATATATATTGTACAATGATCTAAACGTATTGATTGCAAATACCCTTGTCTGTGGAAACAAACCCTTCCCCTACCCACGCCCATGCTTTATGGAAAAAAAAAAAAAGTTAATAACGTCCGGGAAATGTTTACATGTCTGTACTTAATGCACTTTTGTATCTCAAACAGGAATTACCATGGCATCTAATGGGCAGCCTGCAACTAATAGATTTGTTAGGATTAGAGAAGTGTTGATAGATAGACTTACATATTCATACGAATGCGGATTGTCAATTTGTGTTATTATATTTTTCCTATCAATGTTTTGCCTGGTGACGTATTGGTTTATAGCGTTCATCTCTATCGAGATGACCGAGGGGGGAGGGGGGAGTAACATCACCCGAGCTCTGGGGAGCAATACAACTACAAGTGTAAATATAAAAGAAGGTGATTTTTTACTATGGGATGGATCACACTTTGTATGGGGTTACTACACTGAACCACCAACTGTCGCCCTGTCAAACTCAAGAGGTATACAAACAGAGATGGAAAGCAACACAATGTCCACACCTGAAATGTATAGCAGCCCCACTACCCTCCCCACCCCATTAGAAGAAAGTGATTTGTTGTTTATTGAGGAAGATGGGAATGTTATAACCATGACAGAACCTAAGGAAACATATCAGAAGTTTGACAAGGGGGGTGGGGAGGAGGAAGGGGGGCCCATTTTTTCATTTACCAAAAGCAGCCGTAGGAGAAGCAAGGATAGTAGGCGGAAAAGAGAGACAAGCAGGAGGGGGTATGATGAGTACTATGGGTTAGGCTTAGACAAAATGGAAGACCCCCGGCACCCCCACCAAGCAAATAAATGGTATGCTGATATGAGTGCCACAGCCAAACAAACGACAAATGAGAGCTGTTATGTCTGCTCGCTCATTCCCCATGCATCAGGCACACCTAAAGTGTTGCTGCCCAGAGAATTGCCCATTGTAGATGCCCAGTGTCTCCTTCATCTCACGCTATGCCGAATAAAAAACACCTTCCAGGCACACGACGTCACTTTCAAGATTATACAGACGGAAAAAACGTGCTATCCAAAAGCAGCTGGAGTGGTATGTCTCAAAGAACCATTTTTTGCGATACAAGGGACACTATTTTCTGAAAACAAATGGAAAGATGAAGAAGTACTGTGCAAAGCGGAAGCACTGAGAGGTGTCCAACCAGCCAGGATGCGATGGATAGAAGAAACATGCACACCAGTATGGAAGGAGCACATTTCCAAACTGACATGGGTAACAGCAATGGAGAAACCCTTCAAACTACAAAGTGAGATCAAGAACGAACTATGTTTTAAGGGAGAAGGAAAAGTGGCAATAGGGACGAATAAAAGCTGCAACAAGACTCTCACCATCCCAGACATGAGAAAAGGAACAGCCGCATTAATGGACACATACTGGGTATGTGGGAACCAGGCCTACTTGCACCTTCCCCAGGCATGGAGCGGCAGCTGCTCGATGGCCACACTGCACTCGGCCCTAATGGTGATTCCAGAAAGCCACGTTGATGAAAATAAAAGGACGCCAGAGAACATGCCCCAGGGTGTGGTTCCTCCTAATGCAAAATCACACCTCTATGTCCTGTCCTCCGGAGGGAAGGGAGAAGAGCTATCACGGAACAGACGGGCATCAAATTACATATCCCAAGCTTCATCCGATTTATTGGCACAGATCCCAGACAGGTACCGACTGTTCAGCTCTGTAGAAACATTCTTTGCCTCGCTGATCTCAAGTGTCCAAGCAAGGGCAAATGCAAAATGGCTCCAGATAACACGGTGGGAACTAATTCAGTTAGCCAATGACACTGAAGAAGGGTTCAACATAATAAAAGTAGAACTGCGAGCTCTACGTCTGATGACCATGCAGAACAGGTATGTTCTGGACCTGTTGACTGCGATGGACGGAGGTGTTTGCCGAAAAATAGGAAGTGCCTGCTGCACTTTCGTACCTTCTGAAGACGCGGAGAATGGTTCCTTATCCCACGTGATCGAAGCAGTACACAATCTGGGAGAGAAGATGAAGATGGAAGGTGGAGCAGAAGCCAGCACGTGGTTCGACAATATCTTCTCCTGGGTTCCCTCTTGGCTTGGAATGACAATTAAATTTCTGGTACCAGCTGTGGTGTTTCTCCTCGTGGCGTTCTGCCTGTGCCAGGTGGGCCTCCGATGTTGTGCAAATGCGGTCCCTAACGGCGCAATGATGATGGTGACAATGGGCAACTCTGGTGGTACAATTAAGGCGACACAAGAAGTACATGTACAGACAGGAACAGATAACACTCCCCGGTACCAGTTAGTGCCTATGTACCGTGATAAGTACATAGTAGACAAACTATGGCACACCACTATCAAAGAACCCCGAGATGTGGAACTGGAATGGTATGAGGAGGTCTGGGTAGACTTGGAAGGAAGTGGTGACTGTATATATTTAACATGTACACCAGACGAGTATGCTAGAAGAGGTGAGAGCTTGAGGGGAGTATGTAGGGCATGGATGCCTAGAAAAGGAACACCTGCATGGGATGACGCAGTGATAGAGGAACAAGAATGTAGAAGATTGGAAGAGCTAAAGAATTCGTTACTTTAGTAACGAAAGGGGGGAAATGTAGGGGAGGACTGGCCGCGAGGCCCTCCTCACCTACAGCCTTCTCCCCAGGTGAGGACCATGGCTCGATGGGCGTCCCCTCATGCCACCCGGGCCCAGGTGGAGGAGGGTTCACCCGCCGACGACATTGCCCACACGTATCCGTTCCCTGCATATACAAAAATTCAGTTAGGCCTAGAAGCCATCTTGTCTAGCAAAGATGGCGTGAGTTTAGCACACTGTAGCGCGGCCCCCCACCTTTGGAGGACTTTCCAAGCATCTCTGCCGCCGCAGCACTATGGTAGATCCGCTGCGAGCGCGTTCCCATGAGAAAGCCGGGTATGAGATAACCCGAGATGCTAAACACTGTAACATTTCGTCGTTCACAATGTAATACTGCATCCCGTGCGACCTGGTCCGCGAGGCCAGGGCAACGCAGAAATGAATTCAAGTAGTGGTATTAGTGAACTACTTTTCTTAAACAGAATCTGCAAACCATGAATTAGCCATAAAAGTGAAATGTTTATATGACTTCACATTGTGATTGTACTAATGCTGCTAGATCACAGAGAAAGTGTCTTTAAGTCATATGTAGACACATGAACCCCTATATGTCTCCTTAAGTCACCCATAGTGGCAACCGTCAATCTCTGTGGTCCATAATATAGTTCTACCTCATGTACCGTCGAATGTATATAGATACTTAAACACTGCAGTACATATAATACCATGTAATGAAAAGGTACTCGAATCGACTGTATTAAAGAAATGTGTAACGAAGTCGAAATATAGATGTGTGTTTAAATAAGATCAAAATAAGGCAAAACATTATAAAAGTTCTGCATTCAAAAGTCAGCAACGCACGAGGAAAAAACCTTTGTGAATATATGCAAGGCCATTCTCCCTCCCACCCTACGAAGCCTGCCAGATAAAGAAGCTAAGGCATGTGCCGCGCTCCCTCACCTCCCCCAACCAAGCTGGAGCCGCTTCAGAGAGTCAGAGGCCCCGGTACCGCACCCAAGGCCACAGCCCGCCACCTGTGTTATTTACAGCACTGTAATAAACCCACGTTTGAATCCACAGATCTACCAGCACCCTCTCGTAAATCCCACAACCCCCCTAGACCACCCCAAGAATCATGACCCCGTGCAAAGCTGGGACAAGACACAGAGCATTCGGCCCAGGCCCCAGAGCCCAGCCCCTCGACCTAAAATACCGGTCAATAGGACACAGGTAAATCTCACCCCAACCGACAACTACCAGACCTCTCACGAGGTGCATTCCTCATGTGTTGCATTTATTTTATAAGATAAACTGCTGAGCGATTTATTGATGAACTTAAATGTCGTTTCTTGAATAACTGCAGTGCGCATGGCCTAGGGCAAACGAGTCAGGAAAGGTATTCATCTTTGTCACAGGCTGCCCCAGCATACCAACACCGCCCGGATGACCTCAAGCCGGCCTGCCAGGCCCAACCCAACCCACGAGGCTGACCAGTGACGTCCTCCCACCCGGACCAACCAAGCTGCAGCAACACCTATAGTTAGTCGACGCCACCCAATCCCAATTAACTTGTGCCCCCTATAGTGTGTAGGTTTTGATGACGTTTTTTGTATTAGAAATACGCCTGTCTTTGCTATTGTCAGACAGAGCGCTCTCGGAGGTTGCAGAGTTCTTTGCATGCCCTATTCTTTGGATAAACTCCCACTTACGCTCACCAGCACTCTGTCTTGGCCTTATTCCCATTACGGGAGTGTCCATCATTGTCTCCTATTACGGGGAGGATCGTGCTAACTTGGGGGCGCTTCCTTTCACTAGGCTGCAGAGAGCTGAAGAACCCCTAATTAGAAACCACTGCTGCAGGCTACTGAAGCCATGGCTGGGCTTAATTGACCACAGCTGCCTGAGACTGTAATCAGCTCCACCCTGTTGGGTTGTTGGCTGTTAGGGCCTTTTTAATCCCACGTTGAACTGGGAGTTTGTACTTGTGTGCTCCTGTGACCAGTATTTCAACCTTTCCTGATTATCGTGATTTTGGCTTTTGAATCCTGTTTGATTTTGCTGCTTTGCAGCACCCTTTCCAGTTTACTTTTGCAGTCTGCCTGTTTTTGAACATTTCCTTGATTTCCACCTTTTGACTTCTGAAACCTTATCCTGTTAAAGACCTTCAGTTCTTACTGGTCTCTTTTCCTCCTTTCTGACTTTCTGTAAACACCCTGTTTTCTGTATGCATTTCTGTTTCACAGAATGTTCTGCCTAGCTTTTCCCGCTTTCTCTCTGCATTCCCAGCCTTTTGAAGTTTTCCTGTTTGCTCCTTGCCTACGAAATTATCCAACTTCAGTCCATAGTTCTAGTGCCTATTCTTAAGTGCTCTTAAGTTTCCTGAATCCCTCGTATTTGCTGCGTTGGTAGCAACCTTTCTTGCCTGAGTCCTTTGCCTTCTGTATTCTGATATTCCAGTCTTTGCTTTGTACTTTGTTTCCATATCCTGTCCTGTACCTGGTTATTTCTTTAAACCATGCCTTTCTAACTGTGTTACATCTTGGTTCACTGTTGTGCCTCCTCTTTGAATCCGTTTACAGTGTGAACCCTGGGTTGTTCTCCGTTCAGATCATATAAGGGAAAGTCTTTTGTTGCGTTCGCCTAGTCCGTTGAAGTCTTTCCTGCCTCGGTATATGTAGTACAACAGTCTCTTTGGCATGCCTAACTCATGACACTGCTGTATGACTGTTTTTTAAGCGGAATCTGCTAGTACCTATCCCGAGGGCTTTTTCTAATCCCCGAATACCCCTTATAATATTCCAGTAAACCCTTTATTCTGATCAATCTGTGTTGCCCAGTATATTTACTTGGCTTTGCTTTCTGTCTGTCTCATTACTTACAGCCAGCTCCTACCCCTGTAGTTCCTGTGAATACCTGTGTCAACAAAGATCAGCTTGATATGTACCCTGTTTCTGTTATATGCTAGCATTGCCCCAGGAATCTCCCCAGATCTACAGTGCATACTGTGTGTTATTGATTTTGCCCTGTGCTCTCCGGCCAGACCCCTGACTGATTGACTGAAACTAAAAATTCGATTCATAGGGCAATGCTTAGCATAGCTAGATCTAAAATGCCTCTGAAGAAAAATAAAAAACCTTGGCGTAATCCTACATCCTCTAAGCAAACAGACCGCAAAACCCCTAGAGTTCATCTTTTGAAAGACAATTAATATCTCTGTGCTCAGTATTTTTTGCAGTTTCTATAGCCCCAATATGATACCAATACATTTAATATGTACACTGCATCCCCAATTGATGGCTGCATATGAACTTCAAGAGGAGAATGATTTCTTGCACCAGTTAATAGTACAACCAGAGAACGAGCCTCCTTTTAGTGGTGTTGTTGCATCAATACTAGGGCTTCTGTGAACTCAGTATTAGTATCCGGCTATTCAAACAAATCAGCCCTTCCTGTGCAACCAGATTATATTGCCAACACCCAGTTACATGAGTCTGTTACCCCAAATGAAAACACTCTCTGTGGGGAGAATGGTTATGTCCGTGCCAAATATTTTGCAGTTTTCTGCCAAACCCAGTACGTGGGATGGGACTCTGTATTTTCTGCTAATCCCGACTTGATGTCAGTAGAACAGTTACAGGATGAAAATAAGTATTTGACTCGGTCATTGGAATGCCCCACCAAGACAAGGGCTGGTTGGAAGGCATCAACGTATAATCCTGTGAAGATTTTTCCTACTATACTCTATCCCAGTGAACCTATAAGGAAATGAACTTTCACTGTTCAATGTGTAGGGGCTGACAGCCTGAATCAAGATTCCAAGGCGCTTTATGTTGGTGCTACACATTATCAAGATAGACAAGCCTGTAGCCGCAACAATGCCACCCATGCTTCTAGACTTTATTCTGTACCACAGATATACTCTGACACTCCAGAGGCTTATGCTAAGACAACTGATGATCCTGGGCCTTGTACCAATTTGTTTACATGTTTTTTATTAATTTGATTTAGTTGCAATGCAACTTTCCAAATCATGTTCATTATAAAAACAATTTTCCTTCCCATTTACAAATGTATTACAGCAATAAAATACAAAAAGCATTACATCAATTATATGCAAATAAAGAAATCAATGACTTACATTGATAATATACAAAAGCATTACATCAATTATATACAATAGAGAGAAATAAAAAAACTATTCACTAAAAACACAATAAAATACATTTTTACATTATTTCATCCTTATGATATCCAACCATTATATCAGAAGAAAGCACAAGCAATACATTTAACTCATTGAAAATAGCTTCTAAAAATATTACCTCCTGCAGCATCTTTACACCACTATCAGGCTTTTTCCTTCTAGCCTTTAGTCTGTAAAGGTGGAGGTTCCCTTAACTTCATTACTCCTACATCCCGTCCCCTTTCCTCCATACTTGTGGGACATTCCATCCTTCGGGACGAGACCGGAGCACTTTTGTCAAAAAGCATCAAAAATGAAAATATTTGTCCTTCTATATTTACGAGGGGGACCGCTCATGGCTGTAACCCTGCCCTCCTAAGCTCCGCCCAGCGCATCGCACTTCAGTCCTTTTCTCCGCGCTGTCGGGACTGGACGCACTAGCATCACTGGGAATTTATTTTTGTTCCTGTTGTCCTTTCTTCTGGCTCCGGTTCCTTGGTCGTCTAGTCCTCCGTCTATGCCGGAGCATAAAGGATTCGTGTCCTGTTCTTCCTGCAAACGTCTTCTACTGCGATTCCCTCTCCGTCCGGGCACTCCAGCGTCGTCTTCTTCTGTGGGAGGAGGTGTTTCAGCGTGTTCCTCCACCTCATTTCCAGCTTTTCATCGATGAAAAGAAGAAACGCCCCGGTAAGTTCTTTACTTTTTAGGGCGCCCCGGCCAGGGGACTCCTTTCCGGGGTCTTCCCGGTCCGAGAGGGGCTTGTGTAGCTCTATCACCTGGGTTTCCCCTGAGGTGCCCCAAGGGCCTAATAGGCGTACCGCAGTAGTCTCTGAGGGATCCCGTAGAAGATCTGCCAGTACCGGACATTGTTCTGAGGTTCCACATTTGGGGGCTAAGGTTAGGCCCAGTTTGTCTGTGGCTCCAGATACCAGTGTTTGCCCTAATGTCTCCATTTCTGGAGCTTTCCACACCATCATCGGGGTACGCCCTGAGGTTTCCGTTTCTGGGGCTTTCCATACCGAGTCTCGGCGCAAGGCCTCTCTTTAGGGAGCTTTACGTACCAGGTTAAACCCAGAGGATCCTCTTATTGAGGCTAAGGTCAGCACCGATAGACCCGAGAGATCCTATTTGAAGGTCTTGTCAGTGAGGTATATTCCTCAACCGTCCCATGCTCATGGTCTTGGTGGTACCAGTTCTGTCGAGGGGGCAAAGAGGGCATTCACAGACCATTACTCCTCTGCTAACGGCTTTGCCGAGGTTCCTCCACAGGAGGCTAAGTTTGTGGCGGGTTCTAAGATTTCCAGTAAACATCCAAGACCACCCAGTACCGGCTCTGCCGAGGATCCTTGTGTCAAGACTAAGGTGTTGTTGAAGTCCCCTGAGCCCCGTTAGGAGACAAGGGCCTCATCTACACATGTGACGCAGTTCTCTTCATATGTTGACAAAATGGCGGCCCAACCTTCATGGTCTACGGTGGCCATTTTGGATACTTTCCGAACGCCGACGTTCACGCCGTCTGGTGTTGGGAGCATTCTTTTTGAGGCTGCGCAACCTTTTCCACGTCAAGTGGACAACAGAAATCTGTTCTGCCCATCAGTTGACTGGAGTGTTCGGACACCGCTGCCTTATAAAGTCTCGCTACCTCCTGCTTCCGCTCCGCTGGTTTACGTGGACCGGGCCGGTGGTGGGCCTTCATGGCAACCGTCCTTGCGTTCATGGGGGTATGCCCCCTTATGAGCGGCCTCTGCCTGTACCTACGCCAAAGCCTTCAGCTGAGTTCTTTGGGAAATTTCAGAGACTCATGCACTCTGACCCTGTGAAGGCTTATTTGAAGTGTTTTTTTAGGGAAGTGTACCCTGAGCCTCCTGGCCCGCATTCATCCCCAGCCGGTTTGATGCAGTTTCAGGTGGTGCCACTCCCTTCACCTCTTCCTTCTGTACCTCCGCCGCCTCTTCCTCCCTTACCCCTGTTGTCTCCTATTGAGAAGACACCGGCGGACCGGGACAATACTTTAAAACCTGAGGTGGTATGTGTGCCGGACCAGTCTTCTGCTCACGCCTCGTTGGAGGAGTCGCAAGCGGATCAGCAGCCCAGCTGCTTATCAGCTTATCAGGAGATAGCTTTATCAGCTTGCCCGCTGCCATCCTCGACGGTGGTGGCTGCGGCCACCCTTCAGTCCAAACCGGCAGCTGCATCTTCAATGGCAGCAGCTCAAATCCTATCCAGGGAGGATAAACTTTTGGACTCCTTGGGCAAGAAGGTTTTTTCAATCCGGTGCTCCAGCTTCGTCAAGCGAACACCGGGTTCATCCTGGCAGCAGCCAATCAGAGGTTGTGGAAAGAGTTAGCTGATTTCCAGGAGTGCATTCCTGCGGATAGGCTAGAGGACTTTAAAGCCGGGTTGTCGGACGCCAGAGTACTGGCGCAGGATCTTCTGGAAGCTGCGGCACACTGCGTGGATACCTCAGCCCAGGGCCTTATGGTAGGGGTGGACACTTCTCACCAGGTGTGGCTTCACGCAACAAAGTTTTCAACTTAACAGCAAGGAATTGTTTCATTCTTCTACTGATGAGGAGCTCACAAAGACCAAAGCGAGTACCCAAACCGCCAAATCTTTATCGTTATTGATGAAAGCTCCTGCAAAGGCCCCTTATACTCAGAGGCCGGGGTACCAGACTCAGTCCTTCAGTGGGTTCAGGGAGTTTCAGGATCGTTGTGCTTGCTGGACTGGTGCACCCGCTGGCGGCACTCGCCGAAAGCAGCAATGGCAGGGTGGTCGGTTTTTCTCTCGCCATCGCCTCTTCTCCAGGGACAGGTAGTCTCCCAGCCGACAAATCAGCAAAATGATATTTTTTGTCGGTCGCATGAGACTCCGGTGGGAGGCCAATCTCGTCTCCTCTGGAGGCGTGACAGACCATCACCGAAGACCGGTAGGTTTTGTCCATCTCTCGGGCGGGCTTTCGCTTCCCCCTCCCCCTACTCCGCCCTTCAACCCTCCCTTCCAACAGATCGGGACGCCCTCCCTCGGAGCCAAGGTACAGAAACTTCTAGACCGCAGAGTGGCTGCTACTCTCGTCTGTTCAGTGCCCAAATTTAGTGTGCTCCTGTTTGGTCTCAGCTCAGCGCTGCATGTCTTTACAAAGATGTCGGTCATCGCAGCTTTCCTTCGGCTACAGGGTGTTCATGTATTTCCGTATTTGGACGACTGGCTCCTACGCAGCCCATGTCCACAGACGGCTTCCAGCAATCTCCTGTTTCTCCTCCAGCTCCTGTTCCATCTTGGATTGTCAGTGAAATGGCGGAAATCCTTCATGACGGTCTCCGAAGACCGGATTTTCCTGGGTTTTCATTGGCAGACGATCAATTCCAGGGTGTACCTAACGGCGGACAGGATTGCAGATCTATCCGCCATGTGTCAGGTCTTCCTCCAGTCAGCGCACATGACGGCTTAGTTTCAGAGACAACTGGGTCTCATGGCTTTGTGCGTACTTGCTCTCCCTCTTGCACGTCTGAAGATGCGGCGTACTCTGCTGGCTCTCCGGAGCTCTTGGTGTCAGGCTTTGGACTTGGATTCCAAGATGATCCCAGTTCCATCCTGCATGACGACGGATCTGCTATGGTGGTCTTCGACCGGGGGCCTCCCTTCAGGAGCCATGCCTACAAGTGATGATTACCACAGACTCCTCCCTTCTGGGGTGGGGTGCAACGCTGGATCATCTCCAGGTTTTCGATCTATGGACACTACAGGACAGGCAGTTTCATATAAACTATTTGGAACTCCTGGCTGTATTTCTGGTACTAAAAGCTTTTCAACCGTCTATCACGAACAGGGTGATCCGCATCTGCACAGACAACTCAGTGGCGATGTTTTATATCAACAAGCATGGTTGCACCAGGTCACCTCCCCTTGTGGATCTCACCATTCAGATTTGAGAATGGGCCATCCAGCACGGCATTTGGCTGCTGCCGGTACACATTCTGGGTCACTTCAAAGTGACTGCAGACTCACTCAGCCGGCAGTCAGCGGCCAGCTACGAGTGGGAGCTGAACAGGGAGGTCCTCTCCGCCATTTTTCGCCAATGGGGCACTCCAGAAGTGGACCTTTTTGTGACTTTTACAAACAGGAAACTTCCTTTTTATGCATCCAGGAACAGTCTCGGGGTCTCCTTCTTAGGGGAAGCTCTCGAGATTCCGTGGCACAACATGAAGGCCTATGCTTTCCCGCCACTACCTCTGATTCATCGGTCACTCTGCAAGCTCACGAATACATCGAATTGCACTCTCCTGTTTATAGCACCTTGGTGGCCAGCCAGATTCTGGTTCTCGGAACTTCAGCATCTGTCAATTTCCCTCCGATCAGACTGAAGTTCTATCTCAACAGAACGAGCGAACTCGGGCTCCTCACAACTCTGTTACATTCGGAGACCCCAAAGGCTCAGATCTCCCGATGGATTGCCTCCTGCATTTCAGAAGCATATACCATTCAGGGCCTTCAATCTCTGAAGGGCATTCATGCCCATCTTGTACACGGCAAAGCGGCTGCTGTTGCTTTCCAGAAGTATGTCCCTTGGGAAACCATTGCCAAGGCGGCTACATGGGCTTCCCCATCAGCTTTTTGTAAACATTACTGCTTGGACCTGAGCTCCAGGGCCGATGCCCAATTCGGCCAGGCTGTTCTTAAGAACCTATTTCAGTAAGAAATTTCCATCCACCCGTATTACCTGTGAGGAGTGCTTGGGAATCTCCCACAAGTATGGAGGAAAGGAGACGGGATGTAGGAGTATAACAAAGTTACTCACCGTAGTGACTACCTTACTCTTAGTCCATAGTCCCCTTTCCTCCATACGCCCACCCGCCGTCCCCTCTAATAAGTATCCTCTATTATTGCTTAAATGGTCGCAGACCTGGCGATAGAAAAGGACTGAAGCGCGATGCGCGGGGCATATCTTAGGAGGGCGGGGATACGGCCACGTGCGGTACCTCGCATAGAAAAAGGACAAACATTTTAATTTTTTATGCTTTTTGACAAAAAGTGCTCCGGTCCCGTCCCAAAGGACGTAATGTCCCACAAGTATGGACTAGGAGTAAGGTAGTCACTATGGTGAATAACTTTGTTAAAATCTTTCGTTGTTATATTTCTCTTATTCCATTTACAAAGTTATGTGCTCACTTTTTACTTTTATGCTTATGAAGTTTCCTGTTTTATTTCTGCATATCATTGACTTTATAATGTTAGTTTTTTTTAAATCAATATTATGTACAGATCTAAGAAGTTGCATCAAAAATGTAAATATTATTTCGCAATAATGAAAATCATTCTTATAGCTGTTTCACTGGTGTCTCCTCGGTTCTATGTGATTTCATCGAGGGACTTTTCATCGCAGGGTTTTTTGCAGCAGATTTTTTTTAGAAAAAAAACATCGTATTTATTTTTGGGGGGGGGTTAACCGCCCAAACCCCCATCTATTTAATTATTTTAATATTCCCCTAGACACACACCAAATGTATTTAATTTTTAACCCCAAAAAAAAATTGCGGCAAAAAACCCCGCGATGAAAAGCCCGTCGATGAAATGACGGTATACCGTCTCCTCATGCCGTATTCTCACCAGATATCTTATAATTGCTAAATTTAGAGATATATGATATGATAGGTTATTTATAATGCGCTTAATACCCAGAGGTTTCTAAGCGTGGACCCGGGGATCGAACCTGTGTTGCTCTGTGTCTTCTTGCTTCCAAGGCGAGCACGTTTCCACTAAGCTATCCTCCCGAGACAATATATGATGGACACTTTGCATCATCTTCCATACTTTATCATTATCTACTACTCTGTAGTCCCTAAAACATTAGTAGAAATACTCTTTTCTTAAATTCACTAGGGCTTCACATTCGATCATTATATGCTGTAATGTCTCCATTACTCCATCCTTTTTACAGTACCTGCAAGTAGCATTTATTTTTTTCCTCTTGTCCCTATCCTTCCTCTAGTGGACCACAGATCGAAACGGAACCTCATGATCTTAATTCGGAACTGTATATCTGGCCTGGCCTGGCTGACCTCTTTTCACTCTGGTCGACCCTCCCAGGTACAACTTGGGTCCTTCCTATCTTCTATCTCCCTCTCCACATGTGGTGTCCCCCAGGGGTCTATACTCTCGCCCTGGCTTTTCAACCAATACCTGGCAACTCTCGCTTACTGCATCTCAATGTTCTGCTCAACTTTCCAGTGCTATGCTGATGACACCCAACTCATTTTCAGGCGTCCTTCGGCCTCCTCCTCTCCTTCCCTCATCTCCGATTGTCTAATCGTCATTCAAAATTGGTGTGCCGCCAATGATCTGTCTAAATGCCAACAAGACTGAGATCTTCCTTATTGGTACACCATCTCCATCCTTTCCTCTCACTCTCTAGCCGGCCTCCCTTGGCCCTCCTCCCACTCCCACTTGCGCAGCTAAGATCTTTGGGGTTATCTTTGACTCTACACTTTCCTTCTCCGCATACATCTCTGATGTCTCCAAAAAATCAAACTTTGTACTTCACTTCCTTAGAGGTACTCTGCCTTTCCTCTCCTTCCCTAAAAAGCTCACTGTCTCCCAAGCTCTGGTTCTTTCCAGACTGGATTACTGTAACAGCCTCTTCCTAAATCTACCTGCCTCCACTCTCCGCCCTCTACAACTAATCCAGAACAGGACTGCAAGAATTGTCCTTGGCCTCAAGCCCTGGGATCGTATCTCTCCAGCCTTGAAATCCCTTCATTGGCTCCCAGTGGATGCAAGGATTAAATTTAAAACCCTCTGCATTGTCCACAAGGCTTTCTGGGGCCTGGGTCCAAAATATCTTCAACTATCACTCCGTAAATACCTCCCCTCTCGAGCCCTTCGCTCCTCTACTTCTAACTCCCTCAGGGTTAGTCGTTTTGCAAAAAAACGAGCTGGGGGTAGATCCCTGCCGTCGGCTGGTGCCTCCCTTTGGAACAGCCTCCCGGCCACCTTGAAACTTGAGGAAAAACATCTTTGGTTCCGGAAACTTCTCAAGACCCTTCCTCTTTGTCTCTGCCCCCCTTCTTCCCTGTTGATCTGTTTCTTCGCATGGCATTGTGCACCTGGCCACCCTCTGTTCATTCGGGCCCAGGTACCTTCTCACCCTGCCACCCTCCTGCACTGCCTCCAGGCCACCATCTGCACTAGGGTTCTGGATCTGTACCCATACAGTCCCCCTCCCACGTTTCTTCTGCACTTATAAGATATACCTTTCTGACTAACTTTCACCTTCCACTTGCTGGCTGCACTACCATGGTTTAAAGCCCTTATTTATTATTTATTCTATTTAATATTTATTTATGTTTTCTCTCCTCTGCTTCTCACTTTCCACCCCCCCCCTTCCTTGCACTTTCCCCCATTTTCCTTTCCCATGTACTTGCGCTTTCTTAAATGTCACTGGGCCTAGTAAGATCACTGTTTTTTCAGTTTTTTTTTCTCCCTTGTTCCCCTCCATTTTTGCCTGGTCGCGCTCTGAATCACTTGTGTACAAGCGCGATATAAATAAAATATCATTTCATTTCATATCGGGATGTTTTAAACAGTACTTCGGCATCTCATTTCTTTTTTAATTTCAAAATTACCTGTTTCAAATATTTGGTTTTTCCCCACATTCAAAAATTGTTTTTATCCAATCTGAGTACCAATATTTTAATTTTGCTTGTTTGGGATTACTCGGTAGCAGATGTTCACTGATATCTGCCTCTATCTTTATTTATCTACATTTTATTCCTATAGGTTTAACATGTCTAAGCCATCCTCTGTAAATGCCAGTGAGATTATATTTATCACAGTTGTCTCAAACTTGCTTTAATTTTTACATTTTCCATATAACAAAAGCTTGTTCCAATTAACCACAGCTTCTAAAGATGTTAAGCCTAGCTCATACCGAATAACCGACATTGGGAAGCTCCACTACTGTCCATTTGGGTTGATCTCTTGATAGTTTGCTTGCCGCTCCATATGTAACAGTAGGGATGACCTTCTGCTTATAATACATAATGATCAGGGTATCTGTAAACCTACCATATTTCCTCTATATGAGCTTGGCTTGTGAGGACAGAACAAACAGTGCTCCAGATAAGATTTTGAGATGGGAGTAGTTTACGCATGGTTTTTGAAATTAGAGAGTAAATGCAATTTCAAGAGAGTAAAAATTAGTTTTCTCCTCTGCAAGAGAGTAAAACGTATCCAACATATACGCACAATGCATATGTAAAATCGGACCCATAGACAAAAAGAGTTGTAGCTCAAAGTTGTCTGGCTTGCCTTTAACCATTTTATTACACTTGCGGAAAATATTCTGCCATAAAATAACTTGTAAGTACAAGTGCACACATCCAGGGGTGCACCGAGGCTACAATTTAGACTGGGCTAACCCTTCAAATGTTGGGAGAAGCACTAACTTCAGAGACGGTGGAGGGGTGGCAAACTTACTTGTGTAGGGGCATTTAACTTCATTACTTGTAATGAGGCTATTCTAGTGCAGTTTCAATGTTACAGTCAGTTAACTCTCTCCTTTAAGTTTGAAACACCCACTTCTTGCAGACCCTGAAGGTCCTAGAAAGTGTCCAAATGGCAGATTGTGTGCAATGAAAGACTCATAGCATAACAGGACATTGCATAGTGTGGGGCAGTACTCCGGACGGCCCAGACCACTTCAGTGGCTGGAAGCAACAGGGGAGAAAATGTAATGTTGGTTCTACCACAGTCTGCTATACTAGAATTTCTGGTGCACTGACTGGCTGGTGAGACTGTTTGCCTATCAAATCCAGTGTTAAGAGATTGGAGGAGGGCCAGTGCAGCAATAATGCATTTCCATGCAGCAGTATTGGAGCTATTAGCAGAGGAGCACCAGCGTACACCAACGTGGCCATACACTTATTAAAACTGTCCTATTGTAAGGGGGTACTCGTATTCATTCATAAGCACTCCAATTTTTGCAGTTGACGTTAGGGTGAGATTACAATATTTGCCCAGAATCACACACTTACGCTAAACAGCGAAGCAGGGATTTTAACCCACGCTATCAATTTGGGAATGGCCACTTTCTTCCACGCTTTACTTAGAACAAATATTTAAGTTTTGGGTGTCAAGACCTACAACAATACTGTCCTATAGAGTTTACTTACAAAATACCCACATTGCATAGTAAAGCATCATGCCAACATGTAAATCCTTATAGCAGCATGTTAGGGCAAAATAATATCACTGTACCTTTATTTTCCACATCCTGAAAGGAAAACGATAAGATGCAAAAGAAAAATATCCCGAGTTAGCCACTTTATTTTCAGCGCTATAAAAACACAAAAAAAAATAAGTTGTGCGCCTGGGGCATGGGGGCACAGAGTCACAGGGGCAGGGAGGGGAGGCATGACAACAGTAACGGGGGGCAAGGGGGCACAGATGGTCACGGGGCAGGGGGTGGGAGGAGAGGCATGACAAAGTAACAGGGGGCACCAGAGAGTCACGGGGGGAGGGAGTGGAAGCATGACATGGTAATGGGGGGCATGGGGGAACAGACAGTTACTGGGGGTGGGAGGGGAGGCATGACATGGTAACCGGGGGCATGGGGGCACAGAGAGTCAGGGGGAGGGAGGCATGACACAGTGGTAACGGGGGGCAAGGGGGCACAGAGATAATCACGGGGGGTGGGGGGAGGGGAGGCATGACTCAGTAACAGGGGGCATGGGGCAAAAGACAGTCACAGGGGGCGGGGAGAGGAAGGGGAGGCATGACACAGTAACAGGGGGCATGGGGGCGCAGAGACAGTCACAGGGGTTGGGGGGAGGGCGGGGAGGCATGGCACGGTAACCGGGGGGCATGGGGGCAACAGACAGTCACGGGGGCTGGGGGAGGGAGGGGAGGCATGACATGGTAATGGGGGCATGGGAGGCACAGAGAGTCACAGGGGGAGGGAGGGGAGGCATGACCCAACGGTAACGAGAGCAAGGGGGCACAGAGAGTCACAGGGAGCGGGGGGAGGGAGGGGAGGCATGACACGGTAACAGGGGAGATGGGGGCACAGACAGTCACGGGGTAAGGGAGGGGAAGCATGACACAACAGTAACAGGGGACATGGGGGCAACAGAGACAGTCACGGTGGGCAGGGGGAGGGAGGGGAGGCATGACACGGTAACAGGGGGCATGAGGGCACAGACAGTCACGGGGTGAGGAGGGGAGGCATGACACAACAGTAACAGGGGACGTGGGGGCAACAGAGACAGTCACGGTGGGCAGGGGGAGGGAGAGGAGGCATGACACAGTAACAGAGGGCCTGGGGGCTACAGAGACAGTCACAGGAGCGGGGGACGGGCTATGCTGCTGATGACAAAGGAAATGTGTTTTCCAGAGTCACAGCCCTCCTGAGACACACGGGCTGCGTCGACAACACTGTGTTGTGGAGTTCATCAGGGACGCAGCCTGTGTCTCATAGTCACAAACCTCCAGCCTGTTATGTATGCTTTACAACATTTAACTAAGGACATCTAAGCAAACTTTACTTTTTAGCATATCAAGCTATTAAACGTTCCAAGGGTGCTTTACTGTGTTGCTCCAAGCAACACAATATAGCACCCTTGGAACGTTTAATAGCTTGATATACAACTTGCTCCCTAACTGTCAGATTTCTAAGGGGACTCGGACTTTCAGTTGGCTATTCACCTTCATGCATAAGACAGGTTATGCTTCTGATGACCAAGCAAACTTGTTTCCCAGAGGCACAGCCCTCTGAGACACACAGGCTGCGTCAACAACACTGTGTTGTGGAGTTCATCAGGGACACAGGGTTCTGTGACTCTGGGAAACGGGCAGTTGCTTGATCATCCGACCCGAGCAGATAGATTTGCTTGGAAGAAACAAAATACTTTCAACTGGTTTAAATTGCGTTTTTTTTTCTCCCTGACAGCCCGGACCATGCAAGATTAGATCAGATAGCGGTCCGGGTTGTCAGAGAGAAAATAAAAATGCAAATGAAAAGCGTCAGCAGCAGAAAGGCGGGATGCTTACCTGGCTGGTATCTGTGCTGTCACCGCGTTTGTGGCCTCCTGTCTCAGCTTGCTCTGCAAATGAAAAAACGCAGCAGAAGCACACGTGCGTTTCTGGAAAGGTCTTCCAGGGCCGAGGGGGTCGGTTGAGCCCTGGATTAGGATACATGTCTCAGAGACTAGCAAGGGAAGGGTCTGCCTGCCTCAAAGCAGGAGCTTGCTTGCTACAATGCCATGTAGTGGTGGAAAGTATGTTTTTTTAAATTAATAAACACAGCGTACATGGTACGCAGTAGAAACTAGAATCATCCGTATTTCCTATAATTGCATGCGTAAATAGGCACGATACGCTCCTTATCTAGAGGGCTGAGGACAAACATCTTATAGTTCACTTCCTCTTTGTATGGTAGATCTATCTTATTGGTATTGATGTTTGTTCCCAAATATTTATAACTTTTTACAGTTTGTAGTCGATTTCCGTCAATGGTCCATCACTTTTTAAATTTTAGTGATATTTTGGTACTTCCTGCTATCATAATATTGGACTTATCTGAGTTTATTCTTTAATTCGGTTCCTTAGCGTGCATTTCCAATGCATGTAGGGATCTATGCAAACCAATTGGTGTCTGATCTAGTATTATCAAATCATCTGCATAAAGCAGATGATTTATCATCTGGTGTTTAATTTTTGGGGGGGAACGATCTTGCTTTTTCCAAAATGTTATGCACTTCACGAATGTAATGCTAATAAGCACTCTTTACAGTCCGGTGTTCGTTGGTATAGATTGTGTTAGATGGCCATCGGTATTCATTTGTACTTTTATCGATATTCCGGTGTAAAGCCTCTTAATAAGATTTATCAAATATTGTGGACATCTTGCTGTTTTTAATTTTCCCATCATTTGGGGCGCGATACAGTGTCAAACGCCTGCTTATAGTCTATGAACGCTATGTGTATGGGCTGTTTTGTCCCGATTTTATTAATTTTTATTTTATTTGAATTTATAAAGCGCCCAGCTGCATCGTAGCACTGTTACAGCAAGTTACTTAGTACAGTGGGACAGGTAATACATAGGTAGTGAAGAAGTTGGTATATGTTCAGGGACAGTGTAGAGAAAGAGTTCCAAGGGTTGCAGTGTAAAAGGTGTTAGTTAAATGACTGTTTTAGCAGTTTTCTGAACACTGCGAGAGATTCTTTGCATCTTAAATTGAGAGGTAGTGCGTTCCAGGCTATTGGGGCTAATACTTCAAATCTGGTGCCGCCAGCTTTAGCTCTGTTGAACGCTGGGACTGTGATAGTAGGTGGGAGTATTGGTCACGGTTAGGTCTGTGGGCTGTAGTTTGGTGTATTCTGTCTACTAGGTAGGCTGGGGCGGTCTTGGCGAGGCACTTGTGTATGATGGTGAGGGCGTTGAATGTTATGCGTTCTCTGATTGGGAGCCAATGGACGTCCTTTCTTGCCTGGGAGATGTGCTCTCTCGGGGATGCTGAGGGCGGCTCTGAGGGCGTTGTTTTGTGCAATCTGTAGTCTGTTAATGTTATTGGCAGAAGTGCCTACGAGAAGGATGTTACAGTAGCCAAGTTTTGCTCCAATTGTGGCTCTCGCAATGTTAAGGAGATTGCTTGTAGAAAGGTGGGGTTTTACTGCATTTATAATTTTTTTGGTGAGGGCAGCGGCGGATGAGATGGCGCTGACTTGCCTGTCCATAGTTAGGGTAGAGTCGAGGTAAACCCCAAGGGTTTTCACTGATGTGGAGGCTGTAATGGTAGTATTCTCAATAATGAATGAATTATATTTCACATTCAGTTTTTTTAGGGCTTCTTTGGGGCCTACTAGCAGGATTTCAGTTTTTTCCCTGTTTAAGCAGAGCCCATTGGCTGCCATCCAAGCCTGGATGCGTGCATATGTTAGCTGCAGGGTGGAGGTCTTGTTCGTAGTTTCCTGTTAAGGGGAGAAGAATTTGTGTGTCATCGGCATAGTTTGTGAAAGCTATGCCGAAGTCTTCTAGGTCTCTGAAAAGTGGGAGGGTAAAGAGGTTGTAAAGGGTGGAAGCTATACAGGATCCTTGTGCTACTCTGCATTCAATCGGAGCTGGAGAAGCTGAGGCTTGGTCCGAATCAACCTGCATAGCTCGGCCCTCCAAGAAAGAAGTGATCCAGTCGGTGGCCTCTTGGGAGAATTGGGCATTGTCAGCAAGATGCTTACATAAGGTCTTATGGTCAACCAAGTCAAAGGCAGCAGAGGGATCCAGGAGTAGGAGGAGTGACGATTGACCTTTGTCCATGGCTTCTGGTAGTTGGTTCTTGAGGTCGAATAGGGCTGATTCTGTGCCGTGACGAGGGCGGATACCAGATTGCCTTTTTCCTAATATGTTGTGGGTTTCCAGGTACAACTGTATCTGTATATAGGCAGCTCTGTCCAATATCTTTAGCAGAAATGGTACGGTGGTGATTGATGGTAGTTGTTAGGGGAGTCTAGGTCTAAGGTGGGTTTCTTTAATAGTGATTGAACCCACGCTTCCTTAAGGGCTGATGGGACAGTGCTGTTGCCGAAGGAGGCATTTATGAAAGTGGTGACAAATGGGGCCAGAGCAGATGCACAATCTTTAAATAGATTGGCTGGGCATATTTCTCCTTTACATAGCGAAGGATTGATGCGTTTCACGATTAGTAAGACTTCAGGGATTGTTACTTCCTGGAATGAGAAGAGTGTAGGCTAGTTTATGGAGTGTGGAGGGTCTTGGACCATCTGGTTCATGGCTCAGATGAGGGCAGTTTGTCGTATTGAGTCTTGATTTTGTTTTGGAGAGTTGTGATTTTGTTTAACATGGCGTGTTGGATGATGTTGCACCATGTTTCGTTTTTTTCTATAGGTTGTGTGGATGTGGGAGGGATGGACAGTTCTTTGTAAATGGCGAATAACTCTTTTGATGTGGGAGTTGGCTTTCTGGATTCTGGAATTGTATGTGGCGTCTTTGGCCTTGGCGATGGCATGTTTATATTGTTTGGCGATTGTGGTCTATATGTCTCTTGTGATGGTAGAAGGGTTTGTTTGCCATGCAGTTAGTGCTGCTCTTTTAGCAGTGCGGGTGTCCAAGAGTTCTTTTGTGAACCAAGAGTTCACATGTAGAATGTGCTTGGCTTTTTTAAATTGCAATGGGCTATGGTGTCTAGTACCTTTTTTAGAGTGGTATTGTAGATCTTTACTAGTTCTGTAGGATCGTTGGAATTAGGGTGGGCAAGCACATGAATGTCGAGGAGGGGGATAATTCTTTCTGCGGTAAGTAGTTTCTTGGATCTAGCCATAGTGGCTGGTGCAGGTGAGTTTGGGTTGGCAGCTGTTTTGGAGGGTATGAAGAAGTGCAGTAGATGGTGATCAGTCCATGGGCATGGGCTAATGGAACTTATGTCTACTGCGCAGTTGTGATCCACTATCCAATCTAATGTACGACCTTTGATGTGGTTGGGGTCATTGACTAGCTGAGAAAATCCTAAGTCTAGGAGAGCTTTAGAGAGGGCAGAGACTTTCTTGTCTTTGAGGTCTTTGTAGCCGAAGTTGAGGTCGCCTAGAAGGATGGCTCTTGTATTTGTTTTAAGGTTAGCTCCTAGTGTATCGATGATGTTGGATTGGAAGTTGGGTGTGGGGACTGGGGGCCGATATACAGTGTGGAGTGTTATGGTGTCGTTTGGAGATGGAGATATGTGTACTGATAGCATGTCATAGTTGTCCGCTTCAGTAGTTTTTAGTTGCCTGGCATTGAGGGATTCCCTAGTGATTATGGCGACACCTCCCCCTTTACTGGAGGTTCTGTCTTGGCGTATGATGATGTAGCCTGGTTGTAGGGTTTGGTTTGGCAGATGGCAGGACCAGCAGCTACGTGTAGCCAAGTCTCGGTAATGGCTAGGATATCTAGGTTTAAGTTGGTGATGAGATTGTGGATCTCCATGGTGTGCGCTGGGATGCAGGGCGCCTTGGAGATGTGTTTTCTGATTTGTCCCTAGTTTTAGGAGGGATGCTGGTGAGAGTGGCGGTTTTACTACGGGTTTTTTTAAGTGGGAGGACCTTGGGTGATGGCGTCTGCGGGGTGGACTTGACAGGGTATGTTTTAGTGTTGGCTGAGAGGCGGTGTGATCGGGTGCCTAGCCTTTGAATTCTCAGGTGGAACGGCATAGTGCGGGTTTCTGTTTGTATGCTGTGGGAAGTACTGTGTAGCATAGGAGCTGGGCAGTTAGGTGTAGAGCTCCTAGTTGAAGTACCTATGGATAGTGTTGGAAGGGCAGGTGTGGGTGGGGCATTGTGGGATAGCAGCAGGGTGTGGTTTGGCTTGTGGACTGAGTAGGTTTGTATCATACTTGTGATAGGTGAGGCTATTGTAAGTGGTGGAAGGAATGGTGTGGGCGGTATGCTGTGGGAAAGTGGGAGTTTGTGAGGCATGTTGGCCGTGGGTGCTGTGGGATTCTCACAGTCCGGGTCTCCTCTCTTGTCGGTGCCTCTCTCCACGTAGTTCTGGGGGCATGGGGCCAAATCCACAAGGGCTAGATAGCCTGCGCTGCAGTGATGACCTCAAAAGTGTTCTGGAGGGCAGGCTTCCCTATTAGTCACACCATAAACCGCCGCCCAACTATGCGCTGTATTTAATGGTGGAGGTCACTGTGGGCAATATTTAGTGCGCTGTTGACTGCTTTTGAGAGCGTAATGGTTCCATCAGTTTCTTGCAGTGCAGGGAGGATGTCGTTTTGCCTATTGGGGAGTGGTTTTAGGCCAAATGACCACTGTCTCAATGCTCCAGAATGAAAACGGATGTATCCAGAGTTAGTTAGAGGGCCTTCCTTGGTTGCGGGGTTAATATGCAATATAAATGTCTTCAGAATGATTCCAGTAGTGTGCCCAACGACTAAGCGCATTCCAGTGCTGTGGGTCGCTTTTTTAGGGTCTCTTGGTCTCCTCCCTTCTATACGTCCACCGTAGCCAAACAGCTGTGAGTTGTTCTCAGGCCTCTCCCTTTGGTCTCTATATAGTTTGTAGGGATTGGTGTGTGCACCTTGCGCTTCCAACCACATTCGATCACCGTAAACTGGTGATCGAATCACCATCTATCAACTATCAGGGGATTGGACTAAGCAGGTAGGTCAAGTTAGCCAGCAGACACAGATTGCTTGATGTTTAATGGCTTGTAATATCAGCATATTTGGTATAGTACCTACTCCAGATATAAATCATGATTGTTTTGGATGTCTCCTGTTATTTTCTTCTAGCCATTTATTAAAGGCTGTCCATATGAATTTTGCATATATTTTGCCTGCGGAATCTAACTTCTATAATTGGCAGGTTTTAATCAATTCCCTTTTTTTAAATATGGGAAATATCAGGCTATATCCTGTCTGATTTATGTTGTTGTATATCTTTTGCAATATTAGAGCCCATTTTTCAGGATGTGACTTAAGTGAGGTGTTGGAAATGCCATCAGGCCCCGGGGCTCTTGACGTACTCAGTTTTTGAATGTCCATTTGAATATCAAGTAAATCAATCTTTAATTTACCTTCAATTGGTGCAACATATTCACATTCTCTTTGTTTCAACTGATTCATATTTTCCAGTAATCTGTCTAATTTATTATTGGTCTACTTGATACGATTAAGGCCTTGATTCACGTCAATGTGTAGGTTATACTTACTTCTAATAGGATTAGGGGCAGCTGTACATGTTATGACTAGTATATTATGGTCACTGAATTCTGTTGGCACTATATTGAAATTAGTTATTAATTCTAAATGTCTTTTAGATACGAAGGCATAATCAATTATAGGTTCCAGGTTCCTGCTCTTCCAAGTCGGTTGAGCAGGGACGTCTCCTTCCACACAACCATTCAACATGATCATATTTCTATTGCACACCAATCTTAACAATTTTTCTGCCCTTTCTGACCTAATTTTTGGGTCACTTTTGATACATCTCACATTCAGGTCATCGTTATGGTTGGATCTATATCAATTTTATCCAGCAAATCTGTAATCAATTTCAAGATGATGTCATTTTTAAGGCGCCTATTAAACCCTTGATTGGTCTTCCATTGGTGGTTTTTATTGCGGGGACCCAGCAAATTTGATGGTTTGGCCATACTGGGATTCAGGTAATCCATGTTTCCTGCAACAATATTAGATCCTAACTTTTTAGGAAGTTGCCGCTTTCTGGTTGGCTTAAATGTGTGTGCCCTCTGGTATTCCAGACTGCAATTTTCATTATTGTGGTTTGTTTTTCAATTGGAATCTAATGGTATTGTCACAAACCAAGGGTGGAGAGGGTATCGACCCTCCCCCGAACCACAGAAGCCGCATAGATCGCCTCTCCCACAATGGTTGGCACTTGCGCCTGGATATTAGCAAAACAGGTAACCACGTGGCAGCCAATGGGGGTGCAGGGGGATTAGGGAGAGGTTGTGGATAGGTAAAAGGAAGTTAGGAAAACCAGAAAGAGGGTAAGGAACACATGCATTAGATGGGTTAGGGGATAACGGGGGGAAAAGATCACACTCATGAATCAACAGTCTAGGCAAACTATCACAACCTTGTACTCCTTAACCCTAGACCTAACAGCCCGACCATTCCTACCTACACCTGAATTCTATAACCCTGCATAACTTGTTGAACACATTTATATCAACATAGCTGAACATACATGGAAGCACATATCATGAAGGTTAGTGCAGCATAGCACAAGAACATAGAACCTTATGCGATATGAGGCAAGAAATGACTCTGAGGGCAAGCAGTATGGCACAGACAAGGGAATTCCCATTCCATGAAAACAAGACGCATGGCCCAGCGGGCGAGCAACAGCCTAGCAAACAAACACATATTACATTGAGGCGTGCCCCTTCCTTATTGCCTGAGGAGCAACTCTTATCTCTTCATGTAATACTCGTAGGATAGCGCACCCTTAGCTTTTCAGCAGAACACACTGCATGCTTTTCTTTCTCTGCATGCGGGCTTCATAGTGGCAATGATATGTTAGCTAATTAAAGTTCCACACCAGTTCAGTAACTGTCAAGATGCGATGGCAGAGCACAACATTATAGAACTCCCTGTTGGCTTGTGCGTTTAACGCGTATGCAGTAGTCTCTACACCCTCCCCTACATCACAAGCAACATTTCCCACACTTATCTGAGCGTCCGGGTGCCTTTCTCTAGAATGACGCGCAGTATTGCTGGGACCGCTTCTATTCACTGACGTGGCCCGGGTCTTCTTTCAGCATTCCCCCGTCATCCCTCAATTCTCCAGCTTTTCTCCTGCAAACCGCCATGACCCCCCCTGCTGCATACCATTAATAATCCACACCTGAGCACAGGCGGCCGGCGCGTTAAAAAGGCTCCTGATTAACGTCAGCTGGGCTGGCGTGCGAAAAACCCCAGAACTACCCGCTAGCACCCAGGCTGCTGGGTAATGTAGTTTATCAGCCATTTTCTGCAAACAGTGTGCTTTTTCCTGCCCCAAACCCAATTCCTGACAGTACCTCCTCTCCCAGGGCTCTTCCCAGGACCTGCTTTATCAGGGTAACGCAAATGAAACTGTTATACCAATCGGGGTTCCCAAGACAGTCTTCCGGACCATAGCCTGCCCATTGACTTTTCGTTGAATCAAGGATTCGTTTAACCTCGTACTCAGTATGGCCCTTCTTCATTATTGCTGGTGGTCTCTGCACGCGCATTCCAGGAGCTGCGGGTTTAAGCAAAGACACATGGAACACTGGATGTATCTTTAAAGTTGTAGGTAGACTCAATTTTACAGCCACTGTAGACACACACTTTAAAACTTCATAGGGTCCAATAAACTTGGGAGCAAATTTACGAGGTCCCACTAAGGGCAAATTGCGAGTTGATAGCCATACTTTGTTTCCCACCTTGTATTGAGGAGCGTCCTGTCTTTTCTTGTCTGCTTGCCTTTTGTAAGCCCCTTTGGCCTGTTCTAGATTGGCCCATGCCTTCTGTCTAATGTTCAGAAGCAACTGTGTTCTCTCTTGTAGAACTGGAATGTTTGTTTGTTTATTTATTTGTATAGCGCTCTTGACCCAGGTGTATATGTGCGCTTTGAGCATCTGGTTACAGGCAACAGTAGGGAACAATAGTACAACAGTAATGTGGCATATAAAGGTTGACAAGAAGGCAGTTAGTGCATAGATAATAATAGGCAAACACAATAAGAAGCATTTGAACATTGCGTATGCATACATACATGGTTGGTTATTTGTTGAGTAACCAGGTGATGACCTTAGTTCTGAAGGGTTGGAAGGTAGGTGTGGATTTGATATCCAGTGGAATGGTGTTCCAAAGTTGTGAGGCCAGAGCTGGGAAGCTGGATCCACCAGCTCTTTTGAGGGAGTATTTGGGCACTGTCAGTTGTAGTGTGTTAGACGATCTAGTGGTTCTAGTGTTCTGTCTTAATGTAAATTTGTCAGTGAGATAGGGCGGGGCTAGGTGGTTAAGAGCTTTGTATGTAAGGCATATGGTTTTTAAGTCTATGTTTTGTTGGATGGAGAGCCATTTGCATGCAATTCTTGTAGCGGAGATGTGTTCTCTTCTGGGAAGATTTAGGGCTGCACGGAGTGCGTTATTTTGTAAGACTTGCAATTTATTGATTACTGTTTTATTGGCACCTACATAGAGGCTATTACAGTAGTCCAGTTTGGATTGAATGAGTGCTCTGGCTAAAGTGAGGCAGTTGTTGGGGGAGATCAATGGTCTGCAGGCCCTAATTAATTTACCAGTGTAGGCAGTGGCTAAGGCAGTCATATTGATTTGTTTGGCTAAGTTGGTATTCGTGTCTAAATAGAAACTGAGGGTTTTTACATTTTTGGCGATGGGTATGGTGTTACCGTCAATGGTAAAGCTGGTGTAACCGGGACAGAGTTTACGGATGTTATTGGGTGAGCTGACAAGAAGCAGTTCGGTCTTATCATCATTCAGGCAGAGGCCATGTTCCATGCCTGAATGATGGAGAAGACTTCATTGATCCATTTGGCGTCCACATTGTAATTACCGGATAGAGTGAGGAGTATCTGGGTGTCATCTGCGTAGTTCGTGTAGGTGACACCCAGATTGTCCAGCTTGTCAAATAGGGGCTTTGTAAATATATTGTACAAAGTAGGTGAGACACAGGATCCTTGTGGGACACCGCAGGTAATGGGGATAGGGTCAGCCGCTGCTAGGGGTGAGAAGACCCGCATGGTCCTATTGTCCAGGAAGGATTGGATCCATGTGACCGCAGAGTGGGAGAAGTGTGCTGCCGATGACAAATGGTTGCACAGGATTTTGTGGTCGACCAGGTCAAAGGCAGCGGAGAGGTCGAGGAGAAGAAGGATGGCAGCCTTACCTTTATCTTTGAGTTAGTCTATCTGGCATTTGAGATCAACAAGGGCCGTTTCTGTCCCGTGTTGTGGTCGAAAGCCAGATTGGCGAGTTCCTAGTAAATTATTTGTCTCGAGGTAATCCTGGATTTGTAAATAGGCCACTCTATCAAGAATTTTTAGTAAGAATGGGACGGTGGTAATGGGTCTATAATTCGTGGGTATGTCAGGGTCGAGAGTGTTTTTTTTTAGTAGTGGTAGGACCCAGGATTGTTTCAGATTACTGGGGACCAAGTTATTGGAGAAAGACAGGTTTATTAATTTAGTAATGAAGGGGGAGAGATCCCTAGCTGCATCTTTTATGATCTGTGCGGGGCAACTATCCCCCTTGCAGTTTGAGGGTCTCAAGGATGCTATAATTTTCTGTACCTCCGGTATGGATACCTTTTTGAAGGTAAAGCCTGAGCTAGTGGCGGTAGGTGGAAGAGGGGTGGGACTGGAAGTAGGACCAGGAGTGAGTTGTTGTCGTTTGTTGTCAATTTTAGTTTGGAGCCCTGAAATTTTGTTAGCAAGGGCATTCTGGATCCCTGTGCACCAAGGTTTATCCTTAGTGCAAAAGTCAGTGGAAGGAGTGGGGTTTTCTAATTCCTTTAGTATGTTAAATAGCTCCTTTGTGCTGGAACTTGCCTGGGAAATCCTGGAGTTGAGAGATTCTTTCTTAGCGCGTATGATCTCATTTTTGTAGAGAGTGGAGATATTGGTGAGATTAGTTCTGTTATTTACTGACGGCACTGATTTCCATAGAGCTTCGAGTTTACTTTTTTGTTGACGGAGAGTTTTAAGCTCCGGGGTGTACCATGTATTCAGGTGCGCTTTAGGTTTCCCTTTGCGCAAATTTCAGTGGGGCAATGATGTTGATGGCTTTGGCCATGGAATCATTGTAGACGTTGACCAATTGGTTCAAGTCAGTTGTGGCTGGTAATGCGTTCAGAGTAGGGATCACCAAGGGTATTAAGGCTTCCGCTGTGATGTTGCTCTTTTTCCTAGTTGAACAGGCAGGTGCAATAATAGGTCTTTTATGCGCTAAGTTGCTGGTATTAATGTCAAATGGGAGGAAGTAGTGGTCGGTTCAAATGAGCTGTGTGGGATCTTTCAAGGTAATGTTGCAGTTAAGGGCGGTAATCCAGTCAAGGATTTTGCCCTTCGAGTGGGTGGGTTTGGAGCAGAGTTGTTGGAGGCCATACTCCTCTAATGCCGTGGCCAGGGCAATGGCTGGGGTGTCGAGAGGGTCATTAAACCCAAGGTTGAAGTCTCCAAGTATAATCATTTGTGCTGATGGTTTGGAGCTTTCGGCAATTAGTGAGGTGATGTCTTCCTCAAATGAGCCAGGTGGGCCCGGGGGTCTGTAAATTAAATGCAGCGTGATAGTGCTTTTAGGGGACGTTTGTAATTTGACTGTGAGATGCTCACATGATGAGAGGAGGCTAGTCTGATATCAAGCGAGGACTTAAAAATAATAGCTACACCACCTCCTCAAGCGTTAGGTCTATCTGCTCTGAGGATGGTGTAGTTATCAGGTATGGCTAGGGTGAGAGATGGTCTTGCAGCATCATGCAACCAAGTTTCGGTTACAGCAAGGACGTCCAGGTTGTTGGTTAGAATAATGTCTGCGACTTCTATGGAGTGGGTAAGTGCTCAGGTAACATATTATGCACATGCCCATTTAAACATTCATTTGGTGCCATACCTAGCGATGCATGCTCTGTATTACAAATTATACGTGAATTCTGCTAACCACAACGCTTGCACCCATGACTCCATCCCGTCACTCAAATAGCATTGCAAATACTGCTCCAGTGTCTGATTGATCCTCTTGGTCTGCCCATCAGTTTGGGGGTGGTAACTTGTAGATAGAGCACAATCAATTCTTAACATACTACAGAAGGTGCGCCAACACCTGGAGGTAAATTGAGGACCTCTATCAGATACTATACTTCGAGGTAGACCATGTAATCTGACACCATGTTGTAGAAATAACTCTGCCAGTTGCCCAGCTCCTGGAATTCCCCTGCATGGCACAAAATGAGCTTGTTTGGACAAATAGTCTACCACCACCCAAATAGTGTCATACTGCTCATCAGGGGGCAACTCAGTAATGATGTCCATGGAAATATGAGTCCACGCCTTTTCAGGAGTGGCAAAGGCTGGAGCAGTCCGCTTTCCTTGCATGATCCACCTTGTTGCGGACACATGTTTCACATCGCTGAATATATTTTAATCGTATCTTGTCTCAAATTGGGCCACCAAAAATATCTTTCTAACATACCTTGCATCTTTTTACTTCCAGAGTGACCTACCAATGGAGAATTCTGACACCAGTATAGAGCTTTTCCTTGTAAGTCTTGAGTAGGCAAGTACAACTTCCCTGCATAATAAGGAAGCCCATTTCGCATAGTTTTCAACGGGCCCCCAACACCCCACTTCATCACCTCCTGTTTTCTCATCTTTTTTTCACCTGTGGCAACAATATTTTTGTGGCCGCACCCACCACCTTTTCAGATGGAATAATCGCCTTTACTTCCGTTACCTCATTTTCTAAATGTTGCTGCCTTGACAGAGCATTAGCCTTCCCATTTCTTTTTCCCGGCCGAAAGGTCACCAGAAAGTCAAATTCATTAAAGTACTGAGATCACCGTAATTGTCTAGGGCTAAGAGTTTGGGCTGTCTTAAAGTACTGAAGGTTTTTATGATCAGTTACTACCACCACTTGATGCCTGGCCACCAACAAATAATGCCTCCATTGCAGGAAAGCAGCTCGAATGGCTAAAAGCTCTTTGTTTGTAATAGAGTAATTTTGTTCGCAGCTGGTGATTTTGCGAGAATAGAAAGCCACCAGGTGCCAAATACCCTCCTCATCTTTTTGAGACAACACCGCGCCCACTGCCACATTAGATGCATCTGTCTCCACTTGAACAGATTTACCAGGATCTGTGTGCCTCAAAACTGGAGCTGAGGTAAAAGCACCCTTCAATTCTTGAAAGGCCCCTTCTGCTTCTGGATTTCAACTAAAACTAGTAGACTTTCTCAGTAACTTAGTTATTTGAGTTGCTATTTGAGAAAAATTGGAGATAAACCTTCTATAAAAGTTGGCAAATCCCAGAAAGGACTGAATATCCTACATTGTGGCGCTGGCTACAAAGGTGACTGCCTGCACCTTCTTTTTTTCCATTACAATGCCTGTAGGGGTTAAAATGAACCCCAAAAACTCCACCTGGGTGGTGTGGAATGCACAGTTTTCCTATTTTACGTACAATTGATATTCCTGCAACTTTTGCAATACCGCCCTCACGTGTCCTATATGTTCCATTGAGGAGGAATAAATCAAGATGTCATCAATTTACAAGATAACAAACACATCAATGAACTTGCTCAATGCTTCTTGCATGAAATACTGGAACAATGCTGGAGCATTACACAATCCAAAGGCATCACCAAATATTCAAACAACCCATACTTAGTTCTAAAGGCAGTTTTCCATTCATCCCCTTCTTTCATTCGTATCAAATGATAGGCTCCTCTCGTCCAGTTTCATATATATCACTGCTGATTTTACTTGATCTAACAATATCTCAATCAAAGGCAAGGGATACCTGTTCTTCACTGTCACCTTAGTCAATGCAAGTTCTGAGCGTTCCATTATTCTTAGGTACAAATAATAAGGGCGACGACACTGGTGAAGTAGAATGCCTAATGAAACCTTTACCCAACATGTCATTCAAATACTCTCTCAAATTTTGATTCTCTGCTTCAGTCAGAGCATATACCCTACTACAAGGTAGTTAGGCCCCAGGCTCTAATTCAATCACACAGTCATAAGGTCGATGGGGAGACAACCTATCTGCACCCCTTTGTCAAAGAACCCGGCAAAGTCTGTATCCTGGGCTGGAATCCCTGGCCCCACTGCTCCCACCACCTGTGATGCATGTGTCTGATTGGCCAAGAACATGGCGGGTCCCATCTCCTCCTCCATATGATTCCTGCACTCCAGCATTTCAAAAAACATTCCCGTGTGACCCAATCAATCCGAGGGTTATGCTGTACTGACCAAGGCAAGCCTAATATGAGTCCAAACTGTGGTGCTGCTATCAAATCAAACACAATCTCTGCCACATGACCTGACCCGCACCTCATTTGCACTGGCTGAGTCTGTTGACAAATAGGACCTGAAATTAAGGGTGAACTATTTACCAACTGCACCCCTTCCCACCGGGCTTGGTCCTGCAAAGGCAACCCCAATCGTTTGGCCAAACTGATATCAATAAAATTCCTTGTGGCCCCAGAGTCCACCATAGCCGACACCATATGTTTAGTTAAAGCAAAAAATAACGTTCCCCAAGATGTACAAATGTGACTTCTTGTTTCCTGCCGTATTTGTAACCCAACCGGGGAACTTATCTTCGGCTGGGCCTGACACCTGAGTTTCCCCCTAAGGCCGGCCCAATCCTTTTCCCGACTCCACCTTGGTCCGATCCCCTCCTGCTCCCTTCTTAGGAGTGTTGGGACATGTCCGAATGTAATGTCCCGGTTGCTCACAGTACAAGCACAAATTGTTAGTCTTGCGCTGCTCCTTTTCCTCTGCTTATAAGGGCCCTCTCACCCCTCCAATCTGCATGGGCTCTCCTCCCTCACCACTCCTGCCTCCTCTTCCCCTGCCCAACCTCACGAAGTGTACCACCTCTGGTCTCTTATCTCCTTTGCGTTCATTCATGCAATGGTCTAATCTCAATGCTAAATCAATCATGTCCATACATGAGCTAGGGTGAGGTTCTACTTGAGCCATAGCATCCTTCAATTCCTCCCTCAACATTTGATAGAACAATACTGTCTGTTTATTTTCCGGCCAATCTGTATCTATGACATCTATTAAACTGGGTCACATATGATACCAAATCTCGTGTCACCTGTTTCAAGGCCAGCAACTATTTATCCTGTGCCAAGGAAACCTCTCTACGGTCGAACAATCTTCCAAACTCCACCAGAAAACCCTCCCAATTGTAAAATAATGGGTCATCTTTTTGCACCAAAGGCATTGCCCAAGCTGCGGCATCTCCTGTTAAGTAAGAAATTACAAACGCTGTTCTAGCCTGTATAGTCTCGAAAGCTGTGGGTTTACACAAAAAATGCAAACTACACTGAGCCAAAAACATCATATATTTTCTAGGGTCTCCTGTGAACCTCTCAGGTGCCGCTAATGGCACACTACTGGCAGGTTGCACAACAACCGTAGAAGCCCTACCAGTCGCTACTCCTGTCGATGGTCCAGCAGTGGCTTCCAAAGGAGTACCGTGCGCTTCTAGCAAGTCGCTTCCCAAGACGCTGTTACGCTGCAACAACCTTGCCTGATTCAATTTGGACTGCTGAGGCAAAGAAGACTTTTGGACTTCCTCGATTTCTACTACGTGGTACAAAGATACGTTTACTTCCCCATTCTTACATTGTGAAAAACAAAAGAACACAAACACTAAATATCTTATTTTTGTTATTTTTTTAGGTATACTCTGCCCTAATTACCTAGAAGCTCTATAAAAGTGACAAGCGCGCGCTTCAGCAAGTCGCTTCCCAAGTCGCTGTTACGCTGTTCAGCGTAACGCGGCTCTCAGATATAGATATCTGTTTTCTTTAATTATTTCTCCCATTTATCCTTCTTATAACCCAAAAAGCGATCTTATTTTTTTCGCCAGTGCAGTGACTCTTCATTCAGTTTAACCCCCATTGATTGAATGTCACGAAATAGACCTAGTTACGCTTTGAAATCTGGAATGCTGCTTGGCCTCATGACATCGAGTGCCTCCCTCCAACTGAAAGCCTCACCTATGAGACTGTCACCAACCATCGCCATTAAAAGGAAGATTTGTGGTCAACCTCCCAGTACTGTGGAAAAAAAGACTGTTACAACAGACATTCGTGAGTTTTCCCTCCCACGTATTTCTATCAATTCCACTTCAGAAGAAATCTCTGTTATTAATGTACCTATGAATGCAAAGGTAACAAATAATATTTCTGTACAAGTTCCTCTAGCTCAAACACCTGAGTTAACCATTTCAGATACACAAATCATGGCTGCTATCTCGGATGTAAATGTAATCCCTACTATTGTTGATCTAACTACACAAGATAATGTACACAACGTTGAAAAAAGCTCAGTTACGTTACATGTAATGCAAAAAAAGTTAACTCTGTAGCTGGAAGTAACATTTCAGTGACTAGTGCACATATGAGTAACAGTCGCTCTGATGAGTTACCACTGTGCCAATACTAATTCACCCATGCTAACCTCCTCACCCTCCCATGCTGATGAAATAAGCTTATATCAGTCCCCGAGCTTATTTAACCATTCTAAGATTCTATGCCTGGGAGTCCCATCTCATTTGTTCAGCCGACCCCGAGGAAAAAACATGTGAGCAGTAGTATTCATTCACCCATCAAGCAGATCAACATATCAGAGAAACAAAATCCGTTGTTGGAAATAACCCTCAAAGCCATGAGTACTACTATTATGTCATTAGTAAAACTTTTTGAATCCCTAGATACTAAGATTACGCATCAATCCAGAAAAATAGACAAGATTGTCAAATGGATGGACCAGTGGGATAAAACACTCAATGACAGAAAGAAAGTAAATGTCGTTGCCAATAGTAATTGCAACTCTTTGACTGATGGAAATGTTGAGAGAATGGTGACCCAATGTGTAAAATTCGCCAATAAACCACCTGAGTTTACGACCACATTACACAATTGTCCACTCCCAGTCATTGATAAAATCATAGGCCACAATGGTTGCGAACAATCCAAAGGAAGGCTCCATTAAGAGAGATTCCCCCTCGCCCTTCCTTTAACGACAATATATGCTGCAAAGTCAGGCTTAGTTCACAATTTGTTTGACTCTTCTTCTAGAAGAAAACGTTAAAGATTTGGCTCAAAACACTATCATTGATAATCCTTTAAAGAAAATCTAAAAATCTAAGGATTCAGCGCTCTTTTGGCACTTCTAATGTCAAACAATTTGTTCAACGCCAGACTTTGGTCAAAAGTTCAAAAACGATTGTAAGAAAAGCATTACAAAACAAATGTAGATCAACAAACCACTATACCTGGTGTTTGTTGATCTACAAGCCGCCTTTGACTCTGTATCGTGAAAACTTCTCTTCGTAAAATTGACAGAAGAGAACTGCCCGACCCATATTATTGTACTAATTTATGCTCTCTATAACAAAACAAATATCAGCGTGAGACTAAATCTAGAAGGCCTTCTGTCAAGATCAATTAACACCTATATAGGGTTACGACAAGGCTGCATTCTAGCTGCAGCTTTATTTAGTTTCTTCATAGCAGACATATGCAAAGCCTTTATCGGGACCGAATCAGATGCTCCTAAACTTGGATACCAAAAAATCCCAGCTCTGCTTTATGCAGACGACCTGGTTCTGATCTCAAAAACTCCACTTGGGCTACAAAAGCTTCTTAATGCCTTGTCTGCGTATGTTGATAAAGACCTACTAACAATCAACCTTGAAAAAACTAAAGTATTGTCTTGTAATTTACCCAAGAATTCCAAATGCAGAAACTACAAATGGTCCCTACAGGGAAAATATCTAGAAAGTGTTAATGAATACATTTGCCTAGGTGTAGCTATTTCTGGCGTTGCGGTCAGAGCGCAGATGTCCAGATGGAAGACACAATGATCTCACAATCCATTATAATCCAAGCCAAATTTGGGAAATTTTCAGTTATACCGGTCCTGACATACTATAAACAAAATGTTACACCAAATCTACCTATTATACTAGAATCCATCGGGGAAAAATTTAAAGCAAAATTTTGGAGGCGTATTCTATGCCTTCCAGGTTTGTCACCAATTGCGCTCATTCGCAATGAACTAGGATTAACATCATTGTACAGCCGCTATTTATGGCAAATAATAAGTTTGTTTCGTAAGTGTATTCTAGCGTACGATTCAAACATGTTATTAGGGACCCTGGCCCGTTACCTTCTGCAATCTAAGGACACCTTTGCAGAAAACTAGCGCCAGGAGGTTATTAATGCTATTTCTTGCGCTGATGCCTCAATCGAATTGCTACTACAAAATCATATTCGAGCAAATACTAAATTGTTCCAATGGGATTGGGCAAGGAACAGATCTACCTATCTTAAATATAAAGATTTTGATGGTAATGTTTTTTATACATAAAAAATACAGTTTTGCAGAATCCTATATGATCAGATCACCATCAATACAACATAGATCCGACTTTTTGAGAATAGGACTAAATCTTTGCTCAATCCAATAGGTACGAGTAAAGCGTAAAATCCTTCTGTCACAAGAAAAATTCTGCCGACTATGCAAAAGTGATAGACAAGTTGAAACTTTAAAACATATATTGATAGAATGCAACGCTGTATGTGACAGAAGATTACTTTACTTAAAATCTCCGCTAAAGGAACATAGCGATGTAAGCAAGGACACCTTGTGGCTTATGATTATGTCAGGTCTTTTTAACTTGTAACCATTGTATAAAAAAAATTGTAAACTTGACTTGTTTCAGCTAAAACAATAAAAAATAAAAAAAAATAAAAAGTACCTTGCCCCACTAATTCCTGCACCTGGGCCTTAAGTGTGCTTGATTCCTGTCTTGCATGTGCTAATTCAAGTTGAATCTCTTGCAAAGCCTTTAGCACGTCCCCCAAAGGGGGAAGATTCGACTCCATTTGGCCTGGGTGGTTAAAGTACCCCAAAATCAGGGGTGGATTATTCTGTCACAAACCAAGGGAGGAGAGGGTATCAACCCCCTCCCCTGAACCACAGAAGCTGAATAGATCGACCCTCCCATCGTGGTTGGCACGGGAGCCTGGGTATTAGCAAAACAGGTAACCACGTGGCAGCCAATGGGGGGGAGAAGGGACTAGGAAGAGGTTGTGGATAGGTAAGGGGAAGTTAGGAAAACCGGAAAGAGGGTAAGGAACACATGCATTGGATGGGTTGGGGATATAATGAATCAACAGTCTAGGCAAACTATCACAACCTTGTACACCTTGACCCTAGACCTCAAACCCTGACCATTCCTACCTACACCTGAATTCTATTACCCTGCTTAACTTGTTGAGCACATAACATGGACCTTATAACCGATGAGATGAACATACATGAAAGCACATATCATGGAGGTTAGTGCAGCATAGCACAAGAACATAGAAACTGATGCGACATGAGGCAAGAAATTACTCTGAGAACAAGCAGTATGGCACAGACAAGGGAATTCCCATTCCATGAAAACCATAGGGCGAGCCACAGCACAGCAAACAAACACTTATTACATTGAGAAGCACCCCTTCCTTATTGCCTGAGGAGCAACCCCTATCTCTTCATGTAATACTCGTAGGATAGTGCCCCCTTAGCTTTTCAACAGAACACACTACATGCTTTTATTTCTCTGCGTGCGGGATTCGTAGTGGCAATGATATGTATGCTAATTAAAGTTCCACACCAGTTCCGTAACTTGTCAGGATGCGATGGCAGATCACCGCATTATATAACTCCCAGTTAACTTGTGCATGTAAAACGTATGTAGTAGTCTCTACACCCTCCCCTACATCACAGGCAACATTTCCCACACTTATCTGAGCGTCTGGGAGCATCGCGAGGCAACCCGGACTCTGTAGAATGATGCGGAGCATTGCCGGGGCCGCTTCTATTCACTGCCGTGGCCCGGGTCGTCTTTCAGCATTCCTCAAGCGTTCCTCAATTCTCCAGCTTTTCTCGTGCAAACCGCTGTGACCGCCCTTGCTGCTTGCCATTAATAATCCACACCTGAGCACGGGCGGCCGGCACGTTAAGAAGGCTCCTGATTAATGTCAGCTAGGCTGGTGCACGTAAACCCCAGAACTACCCGCTAGCCCCCAGGCTGCTGGGAAATGTAGTTTATCAGTCATTTTCTGCGAACAGTGCGCCTTTTCCTGCCCCAAACCCAATTCCTGACAGATGTCTCTCATGATTTGTGTCATTCTTGCTTTGGTCAGCCAATCCCAATTGGTTGTCTTGGGGGTAGGTGTTATTTTTTCATAAAAGACATTCCTTTTCAGGTGTTGCCCTGGCAATTAATCATTAAAGGTCTGAGGGGAGATCTCAGTCGTTCTTAGTCTTTTCTTTTAAACATTGGTTTTTCGTCTCTGGTTGATGTAGGCTTTTCATTCTGTTTTCATATATCAAAGCTTTGGTTACATATATTTTGTCTTTCTCCCCTTATTAACGTCAACATGTGTAACATTAGGGGGCTTTTCCATCATAATCTTACATTAACAGCGGGAGATGGCGCCATCTTGCTTTGCGAGCAAATTACATTCTAGCAGAGCTGCGTGTTAAATGTTAGAATTTCCGTGTCTGTCACATGAGCTGATGATTTGTCTGGGCGTTCCGACGGGTTCTCAGCAGTGAATTGAATTAGCGATATCACATTCTCTTTGCTCTTCTTGGCGTACAAAAAAGGATTCCTCCGGAACGGAGACTAGATGTGTCTGATATCTGCTCTTGCCGATTTAGAGCAGGCAATGCTTTTAGATCGATTGGTTGTTTTTGTCGTCTTGTCAGCCCGTCTTGATTCTCCCATCCCCAAGGACGGGGATGTTGACTTTTGCATAATGTCCACTGCACCCACCGGCATGGCTGTCCTAAGAGTATACATATGAGTAGGCGCTGGCACAGTGACCTAAATACGAAATGCTATGCCCAGAACAAACATGCAGTGAGGGCTGCTCGGCTGCTCAGTTGATCAGCTGAACAACCGAACAGCACTCGCATTCAGCACTCCCTTGAAGCGCACGCCTTATACCAAAAAAGATTATGTTAAAGAAAAAACAGCTAGGTCCCCTGAGGACGTCTTTGATTGGGAAAGAATCCAGTAACAGCTATTTCCTCTAAAAAGGAATTTAAATGACGAATATGTCATCCAGTTTTGGCTAAACGTAAGAGAGGGAAACATTTCATCCTCAGATAGCCCATGCCACCCTGGAACAGGCATTCTCTCTCTACTTACTGATGACATTTGGATTGCTAAAGAGCTGTATAAGTTAAAATAAAGAACGTTGGAGCAAATAGAAATATTGAATGAAGAATATGATTAACAGTTGCAGGTTAACTTGGAATGCTCTTCTGTTTCTGTCAAATATGCCAACCTGTCTTCCCCCAACTACGATCTATTTGGTGAAGACCTGTCCTCCTGTTACTCACCTGGTGGCTCCTTTGAAATGCCTCTTTGTTTCCTGCTGAGTCTGCCTCTGCAACCTTTTCTGACATTTCTGCAGGCTCTGTACTATATCTTTTCTAGGAGCCTAACCATAGTCTTACTCCAATCCTGCCCCTTGCCCTAACTCCTTTCTTTGTTCCAACACCAGTATCCAGCCATGCCTTGCACACAGACAGCAATGCAATTGACCTTTCTAGTGATTACAAAACCACAATTGCTACAGTATCCGAAACAATAGCCAGTCCAACAACCCTCTTTGTCAAAGACTGTGTTTCAACGCTTTCTCCGGCCTGTGACCTGAATCGGGACTGTGCATCCATGCTTACCCCTGAATCCACTTCAAACCGCAAAGTAATCCAAATACCCATGCCTGAAAGGAAACCACAAGAAATTAATGAGGATTACCTTGAATGCAAGATCCTGCCTTTCAGTGAAAAGGAAGATTCAGTAATGGATTTAGTGTTTCAAGACCTTATGATCAGTACGATTATTAGTGTTATGCTGCTTGAACTTTTGAGCCAGTGGAATGAGGTACCTGCACTACCTGTCTGTGAAATGACTTTGGTTGAGCCTTCGTTAGCCTTGCAACAGTATCTCCTTCCAAAGTACATGAACAATCTGAGCCTGTCGCCAACTGCATGAGTGTGGTATCCACAGCTCAACGCCAAATTCTGCCTATAGGAATCCCCATGACAGCTGAAGTAATGCCATCAGAAAACCAGCTCTAAGTGGCAAAAAGTAAATTTGCCCTTCCTGAAAGCCACCAAGATAGTTCAGTTTTGCCACAGCCGCTTGAAAGTAAAACAATTTCTTTGCATTCACAGTCACATTCACAACGACTGCATCCCAAAAACAACCTGAAACCAGCCATTCCTCTGTCTGTGCCAGCCTCTATTGCTTTATCCTCTAAACAGTCTCAGTTTACAATTCTGTTTTCCTGTGCACCCGCCTTACGTTCTGATGTACCTTGTGAGTCGTTTGGTTGGGCTGTAAAGATCAATCATCCCTTTGCATTTTCTGATCCAAGTACTATATTTAAGGAGTATAGAACCTTTCTCTGAAGCATTGATTTGGACTTTAGTGCTTCGACCCTTACTCTTTCTACTGCAGCTTGAAAAATATAATGGACTATGCCTTCTTTCGGGACACCCGGAGGGGCCTTGTGAGAGGGGTATACTGTCACAATGATACCCACCTGCCACCCAGCACTGCTACATGTGCACATTAAGAGACCCTGTTTATGGTATACTTGTGAAGTTAAAACCTGCAAACTGCCTCTGCATTAATTTACTTGTTTTACCGCTGCAGTTTTGGACCAATCTAATTTCATGTTCCATTCTGGGTTTTGGGTTAAACCAGCAGATGCATTCTGGTACATGTATGCTGTCCAAAAGGCAAAGGGCTGGAGCAGGCATACTAAGTACATTTGTTTGCAGCAAGCTGCTAAGAGATGGAGGAAGCATACTAAGTACATTTGTTTGCAGCAAGCTACTAAGAGCTGGAGATGCCCTGATTGCATTCACCTGTTCCAAGCTAGGCTTCAGAGAGCGGGAGAACCCCTCATTACAAACCACTCCTGCAGGCTACTGAAGCCAGGGCTGGGCCTAATTGAACACAGCTGCATGAGACTGCAGGCAGCTCCAGCCTATTGGGCTGTTGGCTGGGAGGGCATTTATAAGCTCACTTTGAACAGAAGCAGTTGTACAGTCAACTGCTTCCACTGGGAGTGGTGGTTGTGTGCTCCTGTGACCTGTATTGGAACCTTTCCTGAATATCCTGATTTTGGCTTTTGAATCCTGTTTGCTTTTGCTGCTTTGCAGCACCCCTTCCAGTCTGCTGTTGCAGTCTGCCTGTTTTTGAACCTTTCCTTGATTTCCAGCTTTTGACTTCTGAAACCTTGTCCTGTTTTGCTGTTAAAAACATTCAGTTCTTGGTCTCTTTGTCCCCTTTCTGACTTTCTGTAAACACCCTGTTTTCTGTAAGCATTTCTGCTTCACAGACTAGTCCTGTTTCTGCCTAGCTTTTCTCACTTTGGAATGGATTGTGTCCTCCAACGTATTACTCATCTTTGACATGTAATGTCCAGCTTCAGCTGCTTCGGAAATCTTTTTCGGCAGAGGGCGCCATGCGCCGATGTCGTCAAGTCGATGTCCCTCGAAGGCCTCCTTCGAGGGTGATGGTAAGTTATAAGTGGATGTTATAAGTAGCACGCACGGCGCCCGTTGGCCTCAGTTCCGTTTTTCCGCAAACGTGTTTGCTTCGGAAACTCAGCGCGCCTCGTTAACAAATATGATTGCGTAGTTAAGCTCAATTGCACAGTTACCTTCGACAAATATGTCTTCGTCCTAAACTCCGACTCCTCATTCCGGATTCAAAAAATGCAAGGAGTGCGGTTCCAAGATGTCCATCACGGATCCACATTGTTCTGGTCTATGGTGCCTGGGTGAAGGCCACGATACCGATTCCTGTTTCAGGTGTAAAGCTATGACAGGAAAGGCCTTGCGAGAACGAAAGGGGAAGTTGTAGGAAGGGAAGATATCCAAGCCCCGTAAGACCCGACCTGATCGTTCTTCGACCGCCGAGTCGAGAGACCCCTCTCCTCGGCATAAAAAGGATAGAAACGCTCAAGGTCCCGTAGTGGCTCACACCATTCTTCGTCCTCGACGAAGCGATCGAGGAGGAGGCACCATCGGTCGCCTTCCTCTTCGTCTTTGACAGGGGGCACCCCCAAGAGGGTATGATGCCCCTCCAAAAAGTTGATGCCCGCGGAGAGGGAAGCATTCTGTGTACAGCTGTTAAACATTTTTGGGAAACATTGTAAGGCTCTGTAGAAGCCGGCAAAGAGCAGTCTCGACCTGAAATTCACGCCCCCGGGTGGACGGCATGATTCGCATCAAGAGCCCTCGAGGCCTCTAATGGACAAGGATCACTCGAGACATGGCAAGCATTTGAGATCATCAATGCTTTTGAAGCCTGTAGAACCCGCTAAGCCCTCAGTGCCAAAATCGTCGAAGGAGCCCGTCGATTCATCGACTTTGTGTAGGCCTTCGGCACCATCAACGCCATTGACGACGGCAAAGGTACCGATTGTGTCAGTTCAGCCCCCAGTGCCTGAGGAAACTCATAAGAAGGCTAAAACCAAATTTACATTGACGCCTTCGAAGCCAGGGAGTGCTCCTGAAAAAATCTTCACTCCTCTGCCAAAGAAGGATTTTTTCAAATCCCTCTCTTCCATCTTTGAGGAGGACGAAAGATCCGATGGGGAGGATGCCCCTTTTGGGCTTCAGTATGGAACCCCCAATGTGCCGGAATGCCTCATATCAGAAGAGGGCAAGATGGAAGATCTTTATGACACCTTGCATAATGCCAGTGGCATTGATACTTCTCCTGAGTTGGAGTTCGGCAGGCCAGAACCAGGGGAGAACGCTGACTACTCATGCCGGCAACTAATGTCCAGAGTAGTGGAGTACCTAGGCTGGGCTAGACCCCCGGTATTGTTTGTTTAGGATGATCTGACCGATATTCTAGACCAAGGTCCACCTACAGATCCTATATTACCCTTCCATGTGACTCTGCAAAAAAGGGTGGCCTGAAATTGGGAGACCCCTGACACCAATCCGGCGGTGGACAAATCCCTTACAAAGAAATACCGGCCTTCCAGTAGCGACCCAGGCTACCTGTCCAAACACCCCACTCTGGAGAGTCTGGTGGTCCAGGCAGCCACGGCTACCTCGAACAAGGCAGCGTACCCTACTATCTCTCCTGATAGGGACGACAAGCATGTAGATGGATAGACACGGAAGGTATTTTCAGCTGGGAGTATGGCCCTGAAGTCGGGCAACTCCATGTGTGCCTTAGCAACATTTTCGTACACTCTGTGGGAGTGCATATACATGGCGGCAGAGCCTATTCCAGAAGGGGATGAAAGGAGGATAGCTCAGGGGCAGCGTGCTGGCCTTGGAAGCATGACAACACGAAGCAACACAGGTTCGATTCCCGGGTCCGTGCTTAGAAACCTCTGGGTATTAAGCGCGTTATAAATAACATATCATATCAAGGAATGGCTTCCTGGCTATTATTAAGGATGGCAAGGAAGCCATGTGCGAGTCCCTTCAGTCTGGATTGGACACTGCGTATAGCAGCTCCATGTCCACGGGCACCGTGATGCGCAGATTTGCGTGATTGCGGAAGTCAGGTTTTGCACCGGTTGTGCAGGCTCGTCTTCTCAACATGCCGTTTGACGGGTCTCACCTTTTTGGCAGCAAGGCTGATGAGAGCCTTGAAAGGTTGCAGACCTCGAAGGCGGCTGCCAAATCTTTAGGGTCCACTGTTAGGCAACCTCATCCTTTTCATCTGGCAGGACAGCCATGGAGGGGGCAATCTTTTTGCTACTACTCCTCATTTAGAAAGGCGAGAGAAATGACCAGTCAAAGAGGCCAACGGAAGTTCCCTCGTGGTGGACGAGGTAGAGGTGACAAGCCATCTCCAGTTGCAGATACCTTGCCATCAGTGGCTGCAGCAACCGCTTCAAAACCACTTTTAGAGCGTGTGTCATGTGTCACCGGTGGGGGGCAGACTGTCTCAGCATCTCGAAGAATGGCGAGCCATTACTTCAGATGCATGGGCTCTGGAGACAATAGCCATGGTTATTGCCTACCATTCATAACGCAGCCTCACACCAATCCACGGGGGAAACACTCTTTGAGGATTCCATATCTGCTCCTTGTGCAGTAAATATTAACCCTGCTAGAGAAAGGTGCTATAGAACTAGTGCCTGTAGCGGAGAGGAACAAGGGTTGGTATTCCCCTTATTTTTTGATCCCCAAGTATGACAGAAGACTGAGACCCATCTTGGACTTGAGATACTTGAAAAAGTTCCTCAGGAAGGACAAATTCAAGATGGCCACACTTTCTCAGATCCTTCAGACCCACCAATTACAGGATTGGTTGGTGTCATTGGACCTTCAGGATGCTTATTTTCATGTGCCAATCCATCAGTTTCGAGTCCTGCCTTTCGGGTTGACCTCCGCCCAAGGGTCTCACCAAACTAATGGTGATGGTGGCAGCGCATCTCAGGAGAGGGGGTGATTGATATCTATCCCTACCTGAAAGATTGGCTGATCAGGGCGCGTTCTTCTGAACAAGCCTTGGATCACCTCAGCGTTACCTGCCACTCCCTACACAGACTGGGGTTCTCCCTCAGTTTCAAGAAGTCACACATGACACCTTCCCAACAGCTCCAGTACATCGGGGCTGTTTTAGACACGTCCTTGGGAAAGTGCTCGCCACCCAAGGTGAGGGCTCAAGACATTCTCCAGATGGTAACAAAGTTTTAGAATGCCCACTGTCTCCTGGCCTTCGAATTCCTAAAGTTGCTCGGCCTCATGGCATCCTGCATTAACCTGGTGCCAGAGACCCGTCTACGAATGAGATCCCTACAGTGGACTCTCCAAACACAATGGTCCCAGTTCTCGCGACGGATGTCGGATCTACTGCAGGTCCCGATCAAAGTTGCACAGGATCCTCTATGGTGGAGCTGCAAGGAGAATATCCTGAAGGGGGCACCTTTTTGGCAACCATGGCCGGAGATGACTGTAGTGACGGACGCCTCACTCACGGGGTGGGGAGCCCACACCAGCGATCTGTCAGCCATCGGTCGTTGTTCTCCATCAGAGTCCAAAGTACATATCAACCTTTTGGAGCTGAGGGCAATCACACTAGCGCTGAAAGCCTTCCTGCCCTCTGTCAGGGGAAAGAATGTCATGATATTGACGGACAACACAGTGACCTTGCATTACTTCAACAAGAGAGGAGGTGTAGGGTCACTACCACTGTGCAGAGAGGCAATGCAGCTCTGGTACTGGGCAATTCGAGAAGGAATCTCCCTATCAGCAGTTCACTTGGCCGGGTAGGAGAACAAGGCAGCGGATGCTCTGAACTGAACAGGTAGAGCGCAGTCTCCCACGAGTGGGAACTAGCTCAGGAAGTCCTTCAAGAGATCTTTGCCCTTTGGGGAACCCCTCAAGTAGATCTGTTTGCGACCAGGATCAACCTGAAGTGTGAAAGGTACTGCTCAAGGGAATTTCCTCCGAGAGGAGCTCTAGGAGACGTGTTCATGGTGGATTGGGATTTTCCACTGCTATACGCGTTTCCGCCGATCCCCGTCATTCCTCAAGTAATCAGGAAGTTGAGAAAGTTTGGGAGCCACATGATCCTAATTGCTCCGGATTGGGCCAGGAGGACATGGTACCCGGACCTTCCGGACATGTGTCCTCCTATACGTCTTCCACAAAGAGAGGACCTTCTCTCGCAAAGGGAGGGTCAGGTTCTCCATCCACTCTCAACCTGCACACGTGGATTTTGAAAGGTTGAGATACAAGGTTTGGGACCTCCTGGATGACGTGATAGAGGTGTTGCTTTCCGCAAGAAGACCAGCAACAAAATATCTGTACCGTTGCCGTTGGAATACGTTTTGCGACTGGTGCAGGGAAAAGAATGTGGTCCTTTTCTATGTTTGACTCCAGATGTGCTATCCTTTCTGATTTCATTAGCACACAAAAGTCTTCACATTGGGACCATTAAGGGTTATCTAGCAGCGCTCTCCATATTCAAGCGCTCATCGGAGGAGTGTTCTTACTTCAAAATTCCAGTGGTGACTCCATTTCTGAAAGGGCTCACGAATGTGTTCACACATTCTGTTTTTCAGGTTCTAGTTTGGGACCTTGACCCGGTTTTAAAAAAATGTATGTGTGCACCATTTGAACCTTTGCACACATGTCTCTTGAGGTTGTTAACCTTCAAGAGTATGCTGTTGGTTGTTCTAACATCTGCACGTAGAGTGAGCGAGTTGCAGGTACTCTCTTCAAAGCCACCCTTTACCGTATTCCACAAGGACAGGGTTGTGTTGAGGGTTAAACCCTCCTTCCTACCTAAAATAGTATCAGACTTTCATCTAAATCAGAAAATCATTCTGCCAGCGTTTTGTCCTCCGCCGCATCCCAGTAAAGAGGAAGAAAGGCTCCATAGATTGGACCCTAGAAGAACTTTAAGCTTTTATGTGTCTAGGATGTCCAAGTTGAGAGTGGACGACCAGCTCTTTATAGGATATATTGGACGCAAATCAGGGGAAGCTGTTTGAAAACAGACTTTGTCCAGGTGGATCATACTTAAAATTTCAGAGTGTTACAGACTGGCGGACAAGGACCCACCTCAGGGTTTTCGGGCACACTCCACCAGGGCCGTGGCCTCTTCCGCAGCACTGCAAAGGGGAGTCCCCAATCAAAACATCTGTGATGCTGCAACATGGTCATGATTGCACATGTTCACCAAGCATTATTGCTTGGATGCTTCCCACGCTCAGGACGTTGCTTTTGGTAAATCGGTACTTTCTTCTGCCCTGTGACAATTGGCAAATCTATATTCTCCCCCCTCCTCCAGTCTTGGATACTGCTTAGGAGTCTATCAAAGATGAGGAATACGTTGGAGGACACAATCCATTCGAAGAACACGTTACTTACCAACTGATAACGTTCTTTCGACTGGATGTTCCTCCAATGTATTCCTCATCATCCTCCCATCCTACCCCACTGTAGAATTTTCTATGCTATTACAGCTTTCGCTTTTACAAGGCTGACTACTGCCTGCCTGTACTAACGGCTAACACGAGGAGGGGAAAAACATAACTGAGGCCAACGATCGCCGTGCGTGCTACTTATAACATCCAATTACGTCACCCTCGACGGAGGCCTTCGAGGGACATCGACTCAACGCCATCGACGCAGGGTGCTCTCTGACGAAAACGTTTTCCAAAGCAGCCGAAGTTGGAATTACATGTCAAAGATGAGGAATACGTTGGAGGAACATCCAGTCGAAAGAACATTACCAGTTGGTAAGTAACTTGTTCTTCTCTCTGAAATCCCAGCCTTTTGAAGTTATCTTGTTTGTTTCTTACCTGCAATATTCCCCGACTTCAGTTCTATAGTGCCTGTTCTTAAGTACTGTGAGTTTCCTGAATCCCTCATATTCGTTGTGTTGGCAGCAACCTATCTTGCCTGAGTCCTTTGCCTTGTGTATTCTGATATTCCCGTCTCTGCTTTGTACTTTGTTTCTCTATCCTGTATTACATCTTGGTCTACTGTTGTGCCTTTGCTTTGAATCCGTTTACAGTGTGACCCCTGGGTTGGTCTCCGTTCAGATTAGATAAGGGAAAGACATCTGTTGCCTTCGCCTAGTCCGTTGAAGTCTTACGCGCCTCAGTATATGGTCTCCAGTTTTACCCTTGCACTGAGTACAACAGACTCTTCTGCACGCCTAACTCATGGCGCTGCTGTATGACAGTTGTTGAGAGTAATCTGCTGGTAACAATCCCAAGGGCTTTCCCTAATCCTTTGAGACCCCTTATCATATTCCAGTAAATTCTTTATTCTGATCAAGCGGTGGTGCCTAGTGTATGTGCTTGTCTTTCCTTTCTCTCTGTCGCTTTACACACAGTAGCTCCTGCCCCTGCGAATACCTGTCTCAACTAAAATCAGCTTGGTATGTACCCTGTTTCTCATTTATGCTACCATTGCCTCGGGAATCTCCCCGAATCTACAGTGCATACAGTGAGACATAGCTTTGCCCTGTGCTCTACGGCCCGACCCCTTACATGTACATTATATCAGCTTTAGAGGCCCCTTTTACAGCAGTACATTTTCTGACACAGTGGAATGTTTAATGTTGCTCCTCTATTGAGACACATTTTATTATGTATTTATTGTGTGATTCAGTTAAATCAAACTTTACACACATTTGTTCAATCAACCAAAATACAGAATAAACAAAAAAGAACCATATCAAACACAGATAAATTTCATACAATGTTAAAAGCAATTTCATGAAATGCATTACTGTGGATAACAGCCTATAATTAGGATTGTTCAGCAGAGACCACCACAAATCTTCCCAGGTTCAAAATGTAGAAACATTACCTGAGAATGAGCCTGAATTGTCTATAAAACAAATGTTCTAAACAAGATGATGGAAAGACCAGGAGACCCTACTCTTCAAAGGATATCTCACAGCCACTGATCGCTTCACTCAACCCTTTGATTGCATTGCTGTGGGTTTCCACATTTCCCTATGCCTCCTACCCATCCCAGTTCCTCTGCTACTCCTGCACCGTACTTGTAGCCCTTCACTGCGTCCCCTTTGTACAGCATGCTGTTGCTTCCCTGCTTGGTTTGCACTTTTTAATTCCGATGCATACACTGAATCTTTTCTTGGACTTGATAAGGCCACTATCTATTGTCTACCAGTGGGAAATTACAACAGGGCTGTAAATTACAGGAAAGGATTACTGGAAATGTTATTCGAAATTAACATTGCTTAAATGTCTTACTGGTGTTAGGTAAAATTAACAAAAATACCTAAAAAGCTATTTTTTTGTTTAAAGTGAAGGTCCCAATGTCGGAAGCAGGATTTGGGAGCAAAACTGAGGAGCAGGAGAGCGGAAGCGGTTTGAATTTTTCAAGCATTGAAAGAAGCGGGATAAACTTCACAGATGGTGACTCACGGTATGGCCTATTTTTAGGAAGTGGGCAAGGTCAGGGATTGGGATTCTGTGATATGTACTCTGTCAATATTTCACGAGCTAACTCTGAAAAAAGATAGGATACTAACCCAATGTATCTCAGGTTTGCCAGAGATTGAAATAAATATTTAAGGATTTAGGACCAAATTATAATTTATCACAAAATACGTTTTTTTTTTAATTTTAATGTGATATATAATTAACGTTTCTTTAGCTTCTGAGACTGAACAGTAGTGAGAATCCCTTTTAAAACCTGATTTTATGGCAAGAGCGGAGGAGAGCATTATGCTGTTTTTCTTTACTTCAAACTCTATAGCAGCTTACCAATATATCACCAGCACAACTTTAACTTGTACTACAAATCCCATGTAAAAGTAACATTTGTATTGTAGTACCATCACGAAAAATGTCCCTTCTGAGCCTCCCAAAAGCCCCTCCTTTCCTGGCACTCTATGTACCTGCTATCTCTGAGTCCTTCCTCTTTCCTTTCTGCTCTTCGTCAGATAAGTGTGTCTTTTTTATTTTAAACAATATTATGTGATTGAAGTGGTTAGGCAATATGTGTCTCTTTCATTGTAAACATGAATTTATGTGACTTGACTATACATAGGTTGATCGTTAAGAGAGGCAAACCGTGCGCACAACAGTGCCAGGCGCCCCCCCTAGAGCTGCAGGGCTCCCTCTGGGAAGCCTGCGTGAAGGGATGGCGCAGACTAGACCAGAGGGAGCCCCGAGCGCCCGCTCTCATCAAAGATTCGGTTACTTCTTACAGGTGTCAGCAGGAGCGGCCACGAGGCATGGTGTGCCTGCAAACCGTGACTGCTTCCAGGAGGGTCAGGCATGAGTTGGAACGCCCCAAGTGATTAGGACTTCCAGAGCAAGCCTCATGTGCGGAACTGACATGGTAGAGGCTCTGTGCGGTGTCAATTTCACAGGTGGCTTTCCTGAGTGATTAATGCACAGAGAGTCTACTACATAAAAAAAAAGCCAGACTACTTCTTCACATTCAGAAGCTCCTACGATAGCAAGGCTCCTCCTGAACCTGCAACGCTGTGTGTGGGCAGTTGTAGGCACAGGTAACTGGGTATTCCTGGAGGTGTGAAAAAAAAGAAGGTAAAAAAGAATACAGAATAAAAAATTAATTAATAAACCGGGGGATGGAATCGTCCAGGAGGAGCACCTTTCAGAATAGGAGGAGAATTCTGAGGCTGAGGGGTATGATTACCGGAGCCGCCATCCTCCCGTAGTTTCCACAGAGCCCTAAATAGGACTCTTAGGGAAACTCACAGAAGGCATCAACCACCTCAAGAAGAGGCTAGACATATGTGGTGGGGCGGTACAAAGGAAAGATGCCCAAGGGCGAAGACAAGGAGGATCTGGGGAAGGACCATCCAGACCACTGCCTTGGGAGGGAGGATAGGGGAGTAGCCATGTCCGGGAGAGGAGTTCCACCCCACTGAACCATCAGTATCCTAGGAAGGCGTGCCTTCCGGAGGCAGAGAACGCGATCAAGGAACTTCGTGCTGTGAACACAGCACGCTCAGTGCCCAGTCTAATGATCTCCGGCCCACTGGAGAATAATATGGCAGCTGCGGGTCTCTCATTCGAGACATGAGTCTCCATAGTTGGACACTGATTCCAAGGGGGAGTTTCCCCTCTTCGGACAGCGAGCCAGGGTAGCCCAAGCGGTGCAAGAAGGGGAAGATGAGTAGCAGACCGAGAAAGAGCTGACAGAGGACATATTCTACCTAGACCTCATCAGACATCCAACGTCCTTCGCGTGGACGCCATTTCCCAGGGTAGGAGAGTATACAAGCCTTTGGCTGCGCAAGCCCCTTGATAAGGAATTAAGCAGCGGCTCAGAGCGTAATGTCCTAGACCCAAACTAGGGGGCAAGGTCTCCACTCTCTGAACCTGGAACCTAAGATACTGACTTTTGTGGGTAAGAGCCATAAGGATTCCAAGAAGAGAATAGACAGGTCTTGGCTTCAATCAACCCTTTCATCACATCGCTGCTGATTTACACCCTTCCTTGATCCTCCTACTCATCCCAGCTCCTCTGCTACTTCTGCACCGTACTTGGATCACCTCGCTGTGTCCCCTTTATACAGCACACTGTTGCTTCCCAGCTAGGTTTGCACTTTATAATTCCTATGCATACACAGCACATAGTCTTGGACTTGCTAAGGCCAGTATCTAATGTCTACCAGTGTGAAATTACAACAGGACTGTAAATTACAGGAAAAGATTACTGCAAAACTGAGGCGCATGAGAGCGGAAGCGGTTTGAATTTTTCAAGCATTGAAAGAAGCGGGATAAACTTCACAGAAAGTGACTCAGGGTATGGTCTATTTTAAGGAAGTGGGCAAGGTCAGGGATTGGGATTCTGTTATATGTCCTCTGTCAATTTTCACAAGCTAACTCTGACAAAGATAGGATACTAACCCAGTGTATCTTAGGTTTGCCAGAAATCGCAGAAAATATGTAAGGATTTAAGACCAAAAGATAATTAATAATTATTTTTATTTGAAATGTAAGGTATAATTTACATTTTTGTAGTTTCTGAGACTGACCAGGAGTGAGGATCCCTTTTAAAACATGATTCTATGGTAAGACCGGAGGAGCTCATTATGCTGTCTTTCTTTACTTCAAACTCTATAGTAGCTTAGCAAAATATCACCAACACAACTTTGACTTGCACATGCTGCTTTTCGACTTGGCGGAGCCTCTTGTAAAAATCATGGACCTAGTGTAGAGGGCCGAAGACAAGGGCACACCAGTAGAACCCACAGTGCCTGCTAGGGAACGCCAACTGCGCCATTGCGCAGAGCGGAGGGAGGGTCTATTATTTAAGATAGACCAGAAGTTGTGCGATCTGGCCTCATATCAGACGGGTCCAACAGCGCAGAGACTGCTGTTCGTTGACGCCTTTGCGAAGGAGCAGGCAAAATACGTCTGCACGTTTGCCACCCTGGACAAGGCACAGGCATCCATACGGAAGATTTTCCCAAACAAGGTTTTTTGAGTGACCGGTCAAGGGAGGGGCGTTAGGCCAGTCGTTTCTCGGTAAAAGGCTCAGAGGATGCAGAGGAGCACCCCAATACTGGGACTACATGCAAAGCGGACTTCTTCTTTCCATCCGACGGAAGAGGTGGCGGAGGATAGAGATGGCGGTCAGCAAACTGACAGCTTGCCATTACCTCAGGTGAGAGAACAGAACAGCGCTATGGTTAGAGAACTGCCTGGGTGATACAGACAGTGCAGATTTTCCATCTGGAATTCTGGGCAGTACCGTTACAGCGAAGGATACCGACTGATAGTAATGCTGTAGGCAGAATTTCAGCTGCTAGACAACGAGGTGCGTGATCTTTAGGCCAAGTGAGCGATGGTGCCAGTGATCATAGATGAAAGCAGCTTTGTAAGAAATCTGTTCTTCATGCATAGGAAAGGAAAGATACGATTGGTAATAAACCTCAGGGAATTCAACAAATGGATTACATACAGACATTTCAAGATGGAAGAGATGCATTTGTTGAGAGACATGTTAAGGGAGGGGGACGGTCTGGTCAGAAGACTAGACCCGAAGGAAGTTTATCTAACCATACCCGTGGAGCAAGTCCACAGGAAGTACCTGCAATTTATCTGGCAAGTGAAGGCCTAGAAATTCACTTGCCTGCCATTCGGGCTGTCATCAGTGCCCTGGTGCTTCACCAATTTGATGTAACTGGCCATCGCCACACTGCGAGAGTCAGGAATGAAGCTGATGGTCTACCTAGACGACATGGTCATCATGGCACAGGATGCAGAGAAGCTGCTAGAAAGGCCAGACAGGGCGATCAGGTTGTTACAGAGTTTGGGATTTCTGATCAACTGGAAGACATCTGAGCTGAAGCCAGTGCAGAGAAGAGAGTTCCTGGGATTCGTAGTGGACACCCAGAAAGCTACTTGGGATCTGCCCAGCCTGAAGGTATAGGGAATATGGAAGGAGATCAGATGCACTTTAAGCAAGATGCACATATCCCTCAGAGAGCTGGCGCAGATCGTCTTACTGCTAGTGGCTTCCATACAAGAATCTTTCCCGGGTTCTTGCATTACAGGGCACTGCAGAGGTTGAAAATCCGGAACCCGCAGAGAGGACTGACATACCTTCAGCTGATGCAAATTAGACACTGATGCAAGAACGGAGCTGAATTGGTGTCTGGAACACGTGGAGACATGGAATGGCTGGGCCATTTTCAGACAAGCGCCAGATGTAATTCTGGAGTCGGACACCAGCAGGTCAGGCTGGGGAGCCAGGAACAGCGAGACGACAACAGGGGGCCGTTGGACGGAGTGCGAGTTATGTCTAAACATAAACTGCCTGCAACTCCTAGCTGGATCTTTTGCCATCCGCTCCCTGGTAAGGGGCCGAGTAGGATTCTGCATGGTGCTCAGGATGGACAACGTTTTGGCGGTCTGTTACATAAATCACCTAGGTTGGACCAGGTCCAGGCTGCTGGCGGAAATGGCAAATGATTTTTGGCACTATTGGTTGTAAATAGTATGTAGGCTATTAAAAGGTATAAGATTCACCAGGCCTCCAGAGCCTAGATACACGGTCCTGTGAATGAATGTGAGTTTAGTACTCAAAAAGTTGGAGGAATAGCCAGGTAATGGGGAGTAAATTTGGAAGCAGATTTCAACTAAACTGCCCATGCTATTATGTCTGGTATCCTGCAATAGGGTGTCAAACAGGAGAGCTCTCAATATTTTGCATAAGATGTTTTCGCCGGAAGGAGTCATTTTCACGGTGACATGGCGTACGAAGTGCGCATGCAAAACAGTGTCTTATCCATACCTCGAGAACAGGCCTAAGTTGTGTGTGGCGACCTGCTTGAGAGTCTATGAGAGAATGACTGAGGCACCTAGAATGGCGAATGTTAAATAGTTCATTATTTTCAAGCACATGCCATTCAGGCCAGCCTCTACTGTCACAATTGCTAGATGGATCACAGCCGAATCAGTGATAGTTGGGTCAAGGTTTGGGGCGCATTCAGTCAGTCTAAAGCATTTCAGATGGGAGCAAGCTTAGAAGAGATCCTAAAGGCAGCAGTCTGGTCGAATAACACAACATTTAAGTGATTTTAGTTTAAACCGATCACGTGAGTGGCAACAAGGGTGATAGAGAAGCTTTGAACTGGCATAATGCTTGGTTTTCGGTCATAGAATAAATATTACCCAGACTAGAATAGTACAGAGAGTCTTGATTCAATTAAAGACACAGAGGCGTGCATTATCCCTCACGTTGATCCAAATTGTTCAAATATTAATATGCTTTAAGACTTTGTAAATCGGATTCCGCCTATAATGTATCTGATTGCAGGAGTATAGCAGAAGCATACAACCTGAGGGGCAGGACGCTAGGACACCAGAGGTGCTGATTACCACAGTTCAACATGCATGTTTGTTTCATGGTTAGCAAGTTATAAGTTCAGTTGAGATTGGTTCCATTCGAGGTAGAGAAGAGAGAGACCATTGGATCATCAAAGAAAGGGGAAGGTCTTAGAGACAGTAGGAACTTATAGAGTGCCAGGATAGGAGGGGTTTCAGGGAGGCTCAAAAGGGACATTTTGTGATGGGAGTACAAACAAATTGTACTTTTACTTGAGATGTGTAGTTAAAGTTGTGTTGCTGATATTTATGTAAGCTGCTGATGAGTTTGAAATAAAGAAAGAAAGCATAATGCTCTCCTCCAGGTCTCTAATCGAATCAAGACTCCCTGCACTATTCTAGTCTGTGTAACCTTTATTATCACTCCACCATCAAACAAACAAACAAACAAACCTCTGTCACAAATTGTAATAAAAGATTTGATTTGAATTATCGATTCAGTGGTAGTGTGATATGACTAATATCATACCCCCTTCTGATCTAGTCCCCCCAATCATTCTCGGTAAGACAATAGGCAGTTTTGAAAATCTTTCATTTATTTACAGAAAATTGGAAGTCAAATCCAAACAAAGGTGGTCTCCAGCGTTATGGAGGGGAAGCCACCAAGATGTTACTCGACCAAAGGCAGCATATGCATAAAAACTAAGTTGCAATTCCTACATGAATCTCAACCACAGGCATCTTATCTACGAACATTAAATTGACCTGTCTGCTGCTTAAATCTCACTATTGTCAATACACATACACTGTGACTATTTCTGATTAGTTCTATCTAAGCAACACAATGTACTTCAATTATAACATTGGCACTTATCGGCTGATGTGTACACCTGTATTTCAATAGAATTTCTAATCAAGCATTGCAAAATGCTTAAGAAATGTCTGGTTTTCCGCAATACCAAAACAAGTATGGTATCCGCGATAAGTTTCTTAAACAATTGACATAAACAACTTTATTTATTTAAAGAGGCAGACAGATAAGTAGCAATATACTTACATATTCAAATCATTACTGGAGGTTACATATATTGTGTTCACACTTTGTACATTCTCTTTTCTATGCAGCTTGTTTTTTAACCCTTCATTTTCATTCATAACAAGGCCAGATATTTCTATAAAATTGGTTCATATATATCCCAGTAAGTGTGTTCTGTAATTAGTGGGAGCTAGATTGTGACTTATAACACATATTTGCCCAACATTAATGCTGTGAATTTTTCTGATGCCAGAATCTCTCATATTTTACCCCTGCCATAGAAATCTTTGTTGCCAATAGGAGGTGAGTAACAAGGGTTATGATATGATATGTCATTTATAACGCGCCTGCACACAAGTGTTTCTAGGTTGCTCTGTTACCCCTAAGCGGATACACCCTGTCTCCCCGATTGCCCATTAGTACAACCACAGCGTCCATTGGTAATATCACATCTGTAATCGATTTAATATGTGAAAGAACCTGAGCTTTGGGACATAACCACCACAAATGATAATAAGTTCCCCTTCCTGGAAAACCTCTCCAGCATCCTGCTGGGTATGTATGATTCATTTTATTAAGCTTTTCTGGGGGGGGAGAGTACCATCCGTAGCATAGTTTTAACTGACATTCCTTATCAGTAGTACACCTCAACATCCAGTGATTACGTTCCCAGATGTGTCTCCAAGGCACTTCACCAATTTGGCACCCCCAGGTGCCGCTCCCAACTCAACATACAAGACAATTCCTCTTGTGAATCAAAACGGCCAAGTGTGGAGACCTTCGCTTTCATTAGCCCCGAGAGGTATGTGAGCTCCAAAGCGGTTAATGCTCTTGTCCCCCTCTGTTTAACCACTGGGTTAGTGGTTAGGAGTATCTAAACCTTTCATTTTCCTGCAATGAAAATACCTTCTTACATTGCTCCAAGGTACGAGAGAGACCCCTCGCTGTATAGTTTCCTCAGTTCCTTCAAACCACTCGCTCCATTGGACAAAGTTTGGCTTTTGCATCCCCGGGGTGATGTCTGGGTTGCTAAAAATAGGAGTCAATGGTCCAAGCCCTCGAGGGACACCCCACTGATTTGCCTCTGTATTCCAGCATTTCAATGAGAGTTTTATGGAAGACAGAAGGGAGTAGCTTGCTGGGTTATGGGCCGCATTTGTGAAAGGAACCTGCAATATGGGCACTCTGTTTGAGGCCTGCTCTATTTGTACGCATCTAGGACCCAGAGGCTGTTGACCCGCAAGTGAAAATATGTGATAACTGAGCCAATAGATAGTGTCAATATATATTTGAGACACCCAAACCTCCCAGGATGGGGCTTCTTAATAATAGTTAAGACATAAGGGTCCCAGTAGCGCTGCGCCAAAAAGGTGCCAAAGTTAAATTCCAAATGGTATTTATTTTTAAGGTATCGCCAGACTGACACATGTTTCGTGCTTTCCTAGCTCTTCTTCTGAGGCTGATTTTAACACAAAAATATATAATATAAAGTAAAGTTTCCAAATAGTAAAAAACATATTCACAAATTGAAATTGGCATTGTATACATGGCCAATAACACAGGGGAAACAGAGAAATGATGGCTCACCAAAAAAGGGCCAGTTGAAACAAAATAAAAATTAAAATACATTTTGTATATCATTACAAATTCAAAGTTCAAATTTGAGAGAGACAAGGGTAAGGAGACAAAATGAGGGCGAAAAAATACAAAAAAAGAACACATTAGTGTCATAGTTGTTTGAAAAATGCGAACAAAAAAAGACATTTTGCCGTGATAAAGAACTAGAAAAGGTTGAATGGTACCTTGTGTCCAATAGAAAATGGAAACAATTGAGGATGGCAGGAAATTGTGCCTGTTCTGCAAGAAACTGGAATAATGCATACAATGTAGGGTGAAAAGGTTGATACCCGAGGTACTTGGACGTCAAAAATGCAATATTTGCAAAGCAAGGACATACCTCTGATGCTTCGCAGTTGCGGCGGATTCTGAAATAAGGGGGACAATTTATTTCAATTTATTTGAAGAGTTACTGAGTCTCCGCATTAGGAGTATACATCTAAATATAGTTGGTTAGTCTTAGTAAAATGTAAACAACCAAGAGTGTATCACATTAGGAAATATTTACAATTGTGTAAGTGCAAGTAAGCCAAGTTGCAGAGCGGGCGAATGCTGCTGTGATTGGAAATTCTCGCAACTTCAATGAGGATGGGGCATCCGAAAAGAGTCTTACCTGGTGGTCAATGTTGGTAATCCAATGAATAGCGGGAGCCCGAACGAGCACGTACCCATAAGGGGATATATAGAAAGAGCCTCTGAGAGGCAAAGCCACTAGTCCAGATAGGTAACTGGACGTTGTGTGGCTCCGCGTAAGCCGCCATCTTAGGTGAGGTAATGCTTAAAAGGAAAGATGAGTGAATGATACGAGGCCGCGCTGGGTTATACATGACCCTATGGATTTAAGGATGCCACTGCACACGTGGCAAGCAGTGGCATTCTGGTATTAAAGTGAAATTATTTGAATGCAAATTGGCAAAGATTGTTGTCCTAAATAATTAAGGATTACGGAGAAGCCAAGAAAATAAACGATAAGCCAAGGACTAAAGGCGGAAATTATATGAGAGGAACAATTAGTATCAGACATGACTTGTGGTCAATTTAGAATGAATTAAGATATGCTTATGTAATAATGAAGATGAACGAACCCGAAGGTATATTATAACACTAATGTGTGGAAAATGTGTCCAAAAGACTCAGCAAGGGGCACCGGGGGAGGGATTAAGGTGCCAAAGAAGAAGCAAAGACACCCTCAATAAACGTGCAAAACATCCTGAGCAAGGTGGGGGTACAGAGAAAACACTCCCTTATTGGTTTTGTCCTTTTGCTGGACAATATCACGATTGGAATTAATACGTGGGAGAACACAGTCCACCCTTAAACCGTAAACCATAACACATGGGCCGCAACGAAAAGAAGGGCACAGGAGGGGAAAAAACCGGCCCAATGGACTCCTTCGCCAGTTCCCAGCCACATGGAGCGGCCGGGGTGGCGCCACAAGCACCCGACAGACAGGAGGAAGATCCTTTAGATCGCCAAGTAACATTGGTACAAAACGGATTCTTGGCGGTTAATGTCAAGTTGGACGACATAGTAGCGACAATTGGATCCCTGAAGGCATGGGTGGAGAAGGAGAGCACGTGTATCACGGAAGCAGAGAATAGGATAAGCACGAACGAGGACACAATTTCACAACATGGCCGCGACATAGCCCAACTCAAAACAGGACTACATAAAACTCAGAACAAGTGCGAAGATCTCGAATCGAGATCGCAGAGGAATAACATCCGGATTGTTGGGGTTTTGGAAACTTTTGGTAAGGGAACCATGGAGAGGCAAGTAGAAAACCTTTTGAAAGATATCCTGGGAGCAGAATCCTTTTCGGACCACTTCCTTGTCGAGAGGGCCCACCGCACCCTAGCACCACCTCCGAAGCCAGGAGCTCCACCCCGCACCATAATAGCACGTCTCCTTAACTACAGGGACAGAGATACAATACTCTGATTGTCCAGAGAGAAAGGAACTTTACATTATGAGCAAAATAGAATACACATATACCCGGACTTCTCAGCTAACATACAAACACAGAGAAGGTCCTATGAGTTGGTCAAAACACAGCTATGGATGCGTAACGTGCCCTATGCCCTCAACTTCCTGGCAAAAATGAGAATTCAACATGGCGGAAGAGCCCACTTCAAGAATCCTTCAGTAGCCATGGCGTATATGGAAGCCTCTATCCCGCTGCCTCCTAGGGATCAGTGATTGATCAAAATGCTAGACCAAGGCCGGGTGAGGAGAGACGAGACTCTGCAGACTGACAAAGGCACGCCACCTGCCTTCCATAACAAGGATAAAGGAATGCTAAAAAGGACGGCCTGGACAAAAGTTCATTATTAATCGAGCCGTGAGCCTCAGACAAGGTTAGCCAGATGGCCACAACAGTTGACCATCAGGAAAGTTCCACTAGTTCAAGGGGATGCCCAAGGGGAAGGTTTCGAGAGTCACGGGAGGATCGTCAAGTTGGGGGAAAAGATGCGGGTGGGGTTCAAAAAGCCAAAGGTTGTTTAGCTATGTTGAGCTATATGGGAATGGGGGGTGGGAGGTGAGGTTCCGGGACCCAGTTGCAAGGGTCCTACAAGTTAAAATGTGTGGTCACGCTACTGCACATGACACAATCCTAAGAAATATGGAGATGAGGGACATAATAAAGGTATGCAGGCATGGCACACAATAGTACGATGGCGCAGAGGCTGAAGCTAAAACTCCTCACATGGAATGTCCGTGGACTAAACAATCATACTAAGTCAAGCAAGGTGGGAGCCTATGCCACCAGACACCACCCTCAGGTTATTGTTACAAGAAACGCATGTACTCTGGAAGGTGAATACTGAGTTCTTGATGGGCTGGGGGCAGCAAAGGTACTATACTGAGTACTCCTCACAGGCAAGGGGTGTCCTCACCTTGATTCACCTCTCCATTGGCTTTCTATTTGGAAAAAGTAAAATAGACTCTCAGGGTCATTATGTCATAGTATGGGGTAGCATTGCTGGGAAAGAGATAGGGCCTCATTACGACTCAGGCGGTAAGTGATTGAAATTACCGCCATGGCGTAATGAGCGTTAACGCCATGGTCCGATGGCGACAAGAGCGCCACATTACGACCCATCGCGCACGAGCATTACTCCATGGCGGTAACGTAAACTACGCCATGCCGTAAACAGCCCTTACCGCCCTCGTAAACAGCGCAGGGTGACCTACCGCCACCCATCATTGCGCCGAGCGTAGTCAGCGGTCACCGTAATTAGCGGTGACCGCAATTAGGCGGAACCGGAAATAGCGTAATCGCGGCGGAACGGGAAACAGCACAGCGGCCATCTTAAAAAACACAATCCATTGCCATCCTACCCAACCACACCACAACCAACCCTCAAACCCTGACATTCCCATAACCCACCCATTTCCACAGCCAACCATGCCTAAAGTTGTCAAGAAGGCATGTGACAGGCAGCGGACGGAGCGCTTCAGTCGAGAGGAACTGCAAATGCTTGCAGACACGCTCCAGGAGAAGGCTGATGTTGTCTTCTCCAATGAGATTACCCGAACAGCCATAGGCCGCAAAAAGGAGGTGTGGGAACTTGTGGCACAACGTGTCAGTGCTGTTGGAACCACCCCACGCACCTCCAAACAGTGCCGCAAGAGATGGGACGACCTGCGGATCAGGGTCCGGGGCATTATGTCTGCCAACCGTAACCTGGCCCTGGGAACTGGCGGGGGAGCAGACTCCCCACTGAAGATGCAGCCATGGGAGGAGGCATGTGCCTCTCTGATTGGCATTGAGTGCATCGAAGGTGTCGGCGAGATGGAGAGAGGGGCCCCGAGATCTGGAGACACAGGTAGGTGCCTCATATCCAGCCTTGCAAGACACCCTGATACACTTGCACGTGACAATCACAATGTGGCAGACGCAACACATCAGCAGATGAGCCACACCCTGCGCACATGCAGCATGTACACTGTACAGTAGGCAGACACACACCTGCATGCAAAACCGAACCTAAAGGGAGGCAACCTGTATGTCACGGGCTACTAACTCCACCATCTATCCATTTCACTCTTCACAATGCCTGCTCAATGTCCGCTGAACCATCAATAACAGTCATCCTCCTCTGCTCCACCACAGGCTCGCAATCGGACACTGGCAGGGACGACAGCACCAGCACCCCAGCCAAGAAGGCCAGGAAAGTGGGAGAGGGGAACCATGCATCCACCTCTGCTGGACCCAGGCAGAATCCACGCCAGGCTGAAGTGCCCAGGGCAGCAAAGTCCCCCGAGGAAGGGGTCGTGACAGCACCTGCAGCCCAACCACAGCCACTGTTGCCCACTGAGGGCAATGCGTCAGCAGGGAGCAGTACTGTTGGGGAGACTGCAGCCATCGCTGCCTGCTCCGACAGTGATGTGGAGGATGACACCGGACTTGACCACAACACAACTGCACTCACCACACCTATCCCCTATCAGCCATCATGGAGATGACACCCAGGGCCCATCGCCAGCTAATTCATGGCCAGCAACTCCAAGCCCAGTGGGAGTTGTGGAAGATGGGAGTAGTCCCATTGGTCCCCCATTGGCACCCCCATTGGGCCAGAATTCCAGCTGTCGCTGGAGCAGATTGCCAACAGGCAGGAAGCACTGGGCACACTCCTCACGCAGCATGTAGCAGAATGTGTAAGTACCAGTGCAGCCATGGAGAGGAGTGCTGATGGCATCAGGGCTGCCATCCAAACTGCCAGCAGGGACATTTGCACCGAACTTGCTGCAGGGCGGCAGATGATGAGCCAGCTCATCCAGACAATTCTGGACACATGCCGTACTGAGCAGCCCGGTACATCCTCGGCTGCAAGTTCAGCACAAGCCTCTCCCGTCCGCAGGTCATCCAGGACCCTGAGGAGCACAGGCAGGGGGGCCCCAGGTTCCGGGAGAGGGGGCAGTCAATAGTGTGCTGAACTATACTCACTTCACCACGGGCACTGTCACATGTTTGCAGGGTGTTCAGGGGGGAGGGGGAGGGGGGTATTGGGTGTGTTGGAGTGTTCAGGGGGGAGGGGGAGGGGGTTATTGGGTGTGTTGGAGTGTTCAGGGGGGAGGGGGAGGGGGGTATTGGGTGTGTTGGAGTGTTCAGGGGGGAGGGGGAGGGGGGTATTGGGTGTGTTGGAGTGTTCAGGGGGGAGGGGGAGGGGGGTATTGGGTGTGTTGGAGTGTTCAGGGGGGAGGGGTACTGTTATACCTATTCAGTAGTACAATACACTTTTTCTTTTCTCACAAACTAAAAGTGTGGACATTGCTCATTGCGTATGTGTGCTTTATTGTTACAGTCCACAGTGTTGACATACCAGACATACACAGTGCCCCAAGTGCCATCCATATGTCACACACTCGCTGTGTGTGCTAGAAGTATCGGTCAATGACATTCTGACGCATTATATGGCCCTCCTGTGCATCGCTGCCTCCCTGAGGTGCTGCTCCATCCCCATCATCATCATCCCCATCATCAGGTGGTTGTGGTTCTGCGTCAGGGGGCAGAGGCACGTTACGTCTGATGCACATATTGTGTAGCATGACACATGCCATGACGATCTTTGCAACCTTCTCATGGCGGTACAGGAGTGCCCCGCCAGACCTGCTGAGGCAGCGGAAACGTGCCTTCAGTAGGCCAAAAGCCTGCTCTATCACCACACGGGTACGTGCATGGTTATGGTTGTAGTCCTCCTCATGCTGGTTCGATGGGTTCCGGACTGGTGTGAGGAGCCACCTCTTCAGGGGATAGCCCGCATCACCTGTAAAATGTGAGAAAAGAATGTGTCAGGAACGAGATTGATATGTGAACATGACGCACAACCATGCCTTGATTCTGACTGTTACTGTGCACCAATTGGAGTTGTGGTTATGGATTTACACTGTGCAACCAGTATGTGTTCATGGCTCTCATGTACTGCTTTGCATGCTAAAACACAATGCAGGGAGGACGATTGCCTTGTGAGTGGCCATCCACTGTGTCCGTTCAGGACGTCATTCATGTTACCTTGCACGTGTCCTGTGAGCTTGAAGCTCACATGATAGCAACATCGATGTCTGGCTCATTATGACCCCAGTGAGCATTACTGGTGTCAATGGGGACAGTTTGTGGGTCTTGTAGTGGTGCATTGATGTCCCTGTCTGTCATGTGCCTCCTTTGTGCGCAGTTGTGGGGGACAGGGCTTTCTGTAGTTGGTGCATGGTGACGTGCATGTTGGTGTTATTCTTTAGGGTCAATGCGGCCACAATTTGCACAATGCACTTGCAAATGGTTGTGTCGTTTTTGGGATGCACTTTCATTCACATGTTGGGATGATTAGGTCAGGCATGATGTGTACACTTCTCTGTTGACGTCAGTGCTGCCACAGGGAATGATCTGTAATATGCATTGGTACGTCATTCAACACCCACTTTGCATTTCCATGCTCATGTCATTAGACTCACCGAGTAGGTAGGATCTTGGGCCTGCATGTCGCTCCATGTAGCGTGGTATTGTTGAGTTCCGAAGGATCATAGAATCATGGGTTGATCCGGGGAATCTGGCACAACAATGTGTGATGATCCTGTTGGAGTCACAGACCATTTGCACGTTGATTGAGTGGAAATGTTTACGGTTGCGGTACGGTACCTCCATGGCATGTGGGACCACCAATTCAACATGGGTGCAGTCAATGGCACCAATGCAACCAGGTATGCCGGCCAGTGCATGGAAACCCACTTTGGTGTTGGCAATCTCCTGGGCAGACCGTGGTAATGAGATGTGGTCATCTGTGTGCTTGAGGAGGGCATCGAGCACTTGCATCAGTGTACGCGAGAATAATGGTTGTGATATGCCATGCAAGTGCCCCACTGTGTGCTGGTAGGTGCCTGTGGCCAGGAAGTGAAGCACGGACGCTACCTTCAGTAGGGGGGGGGGGTGGCAGTGGGTGTATCAATCATGCTGACGATGTCGTTGTGTATCATGTCCACAATGGTGGTGATGGTGTCCCGGTCCAGTCGGTACAGGGTGTGGATCTGCTCAGCGGTGAGGTTGAATGGGCTGGGTCTGATGCGTGGGATTGGGGGCTGCCTGCGTGGTGGCACTGGCTGTGCTGGTGGGGCTTGCTGGGCCTGCCTTGCCCTCATTCTCCTCCTGCGTCTCCTCTGTGCAGCCTGTTGTTGTTGTAGTTGTAGTTGTAGTTGTAGTTGTAGTTGTAGTTGTAGTTGTTGTAGTTGCTGTTGTAGCACTCGCATTGCTATCAGGTCCTCCAGCCCCAACATTGCTAATCCTATTGGTATCATTGTGGAGTGTGACTGGGTGTGGGAAGGGGTGGGGTGTGCTCTTTTTGTACTTCCTGTGTCTGTATTGCCTTCACCTGTGCTGTTTCTGTGCACCTGTGGCAGCTGCATTCACTTTACATGGCCCTTTACGGTTGGTTCGCGATGGCGTAATTTGCACCATGGCGGTAAGGTACTTAACGGCCTGGGTGATGGCGTTAGGGGCATGTCCGCTTGGGTCGGCATTCCCGCACCTTTCCGCCATGGCGCTGAGTACGGTGTGGATGTTCGCGTGCGCGCGCCCTTGGCGCAGTCAGCGGCAGCGTTAGCTACGATGCCGCTAGTGGCATCGTAGTTTACGGTCACGGGTCGTAATCGGCCCGAGCGGAAGACGATGGCGGTAATCGTTTACCGCCATCGTTTTTCGCTTTGCGCCAGGGTCGTAATGAGGGCCATAGTGTTAGTGAATACGTATGGACCAAGTGTTGATGACCCCGATTTCTACATGAATGTGGTACACGAAATAGGCTCCACTGAGAATGAGCAGATAATATGGGGGGTGGGGGGGGTGCCTTTAACATCATCTTGGCTATCACTTTAGACAGTTCCACCACCAAACACCGAACTCCCACAAAAACATCCGCCAACAAAAACATCCGCCATGATACACCATATCCTATCGCACCTGTCAATGGTGGACGCCTGGAGAACACTACACCCACAAAAAAGGCAATACTCGTTTTACTCCTCATGATACCGAGTCTCGTATAGATTACTGGCTGGTATCCGCATCCCTCATGAACCAGATTAATAACTGTGACATACTCCCCCGCACCCTTTCAGATCACTGCCCTATCATTATGGACATGACACTAGAGAATGTAAAACCCCTGGTTAGGAGATGGAGGATGCCACCCAACATCCTTAAAGACGCAGCAGTAGCAGACGCATTACATATAGAGGTGGAGCACTTCCTCGAAACCAATAGGGCATTAGTTGAGAGGAATGCAACCCTATGGGAAACCTTTAAGGTAGGGGCAAGGGGGATCCTAATCTCCAAATCCACGGGTCTGTTGAAGTCAGTTAGGGTAGAACCGGCGGAGGTGGAGAAACATTTGGGAGAGCTAGAAGCACGATATACAGCTACACATGAGGGTAAAACCCTGGCGGACATTAATAGCAATTTACAAGAGTTCAATAAACTAGCACCCAGGGAACTACTATATATGGCAACCCCACTTAGAGCACGCCGCTATGGCGAAGGAAACAGAGCAGGTTGCTCCTTAGGAAACCTGTTAAAGGTTGAGAGACAACACACGCCGATTTCCAGCATATTAGCAGGAGACGACACAGTGACCACCAGTGAAGAGGGCATCAACAGAGAATTCACCCGCTTTTATTCAGAACTATTTACTAACCATGATCTGAAATCAGCCACTGAAATAAGAGATTACCTAAACAATATTACGCTCCCGAAATTGCCCATAGAGTATAAACTAGTGCTCGACCAACCCGTAACGATTGACGAGATTACTGAAGCAATTAAATCACTAGCTAATGGAAAAGCACCAGGTTCAGACGGACTGGGAGCAGAGTTCTATAAAGAGCTCAGCAAGGAGCTGGCCCCATTACTGCTGTCGGTGTGGGAGGAAGCAATAGAACTAGGAACCCTGCCAATATCCATGAGAGAAGCCATAATAACAGTGCTTTTGAAGCCCACGCGACCGTCCAATGAGATGTCGTCTTACCGGCCCTTGTCTCTAATAAATTGCGATGCAAAAATATTCGCTAAAATCTTGGCCACGAGGCTCCTACCCAATATGTGCATGCCTGTACACCCAGACCAGTGCGGCTTTATTCCTACCAGGTCAACGGACTGAATCTTCAGAGATTGTTTGGAGTCATGGCCCAGATAAAACCCGAGGCCCAGGCAGTGGCCGTATCCCTTGACGCTGAAAAGGCGTTTGATTCGGTGTCATGGGTGTACCTGTTTACAGCACTCGAGAAATTTGGAATAGGCCCATACTTTCTTAAATGCGTCAGGCTACTATACTCTAATCTGGGAGCTAGAGTACTAACTAACCGTACCATGTCTGAATGGTTTGGGTTGGGCAGGGGTACGAGACAGGGATGCCCGTTTTCCCCCATACTGTTTGCCCTTACAATAGAACCAGTCACAGCAGCCATTAGGGAACATCAAGGACAGAGGGGTATAAGGATGGCCGGACTAACACAGTCAATATCACTATATGCGGACAACACATTGCTGTATATCTGAGAACCTGACGTACACCTGGGGCCAGCAATGGAAACCATACATGAGTTTGCAGAATACTCAGGCTACAAAACCAACAGCTCTAAATCCAAAATCTTTCCCCTAACCCCTGCCACTAGGTGCCCGAACAACACACAAGGCCTGCAGTGGTCACCCACTAAAATAAGATACCTGGGAATTAGCGTGTTGGGGGACAAAACCTCCCTATACTCTGACAACCATAAACTATTACTAAACACAATCTCTACCAAACTCTGTTTATGGGCTAAACTCCCTATCTCACTTATCGGCCGGGTAGCCATACTAAAAATGGTTATCTTAACCGAAGCTATTATATATATTCACTAACATCCCGATATGACCTGGTAGACAGTTCTTCGATGCCCTTAGATCCATGGTTGTAGAGTTTGTTTGAGGTTGATGGAGGGGGGCGGCCAGAATGAAATGGGAAAAAATGGTGGAGCCCTATGACAAAGCAGGCATAGAAGCTCCAGACTTCGAACTATATTACCTGGTAGCGCAGGCTCAGTTTGTCAGATACTGGTACGATGCTCTGGACACCTCACCACACATTTGTGTAGAGAAACACGCAGCACATCCAACCAACTTAAGGTCCATTATCTTCAAAACAAAACATAGAGATGAATGTCCATTCGACCCAGTCAGTACAACAGTATATGTGTGGTCCACATTCTACCATAGGCTTAAACTGGAGACACCATACTATTCGAAAGCCTGTACTATTCGAAAGGAACTTTCCCGGCATAGCACCCTCTTATGATCCTGATGTCCAGAAGACGTGGGACCCAGAGGGGGAATTTAAAATAAGGGACATTTTCCCCAACAGTAAATTTATAACACTGGAAGAATTCAAGACTGGGATGGGGAGGGACAAGTTGAAGATACTACAGTATCATAGGATGCAAATGGCCTTCAAGGCTAGATGGCCACTGTTCCCAGACAAGCCCCCACCACACCCATGCCTCATAGCTCTGTCCACCCGATCAGGTACCAGTGTCTCTGGTCTCTACACGACTGTACAGACAAACACGCCGACAATAAACACGATTAAAGCCTCCTGGGAGACCTGGGAACAACTATAACAGATAAATCCTGGGCGAGGTACTGTGAACTGACCAAGAAGGTATGCATCAACGCAGGCCTCGACTGATTCAATTCAAAGTATTGAATAAACTCCACTACACACCGGAAAAAATTGCTACATTTACACAACTGTCCCGGTAGTTGCCAGAAATGCGGGAGTGAACACGCTGACTCATTCCACATGTACTGGAGCTGCCCACACATCTATGGGTTCCGGGGGAGTGGCGAAAATTCTGGAAGAGATCACACAAGTCCCAACAGACCTTAGACCCCAAAAATACCTGTTTGGGGATATAGGAAAGATATCTGAAGTGACTAGAAGGCTTTTCAACATTACGTGCGTAGTGACGAAGAAGTGTATATTGCAGAACTGGAAGAGCATACATGCGCCATGCATAAATCACTTCCTCAAAGACCTGAAGTATCTTAATGAGTGCGAGGAACAGTATGCAATGACACTCCCAAAGACAAGTAAACCAAAGGACATTTGGGCCCCGTTCAGAGTATATGTATGTGACTTGGGCTCGGCCGGTAGGAGCCCGGCAGGGTCCAGAAGTGTGCCAGCTCTGTAAATATAAATATCATATGTCATGCTATAAATCTGAAGTAGATATCTTAGTTATAGAAATGTATGGAATGTTGTGTTGTTGCAGTGACGTGTACCGCAATCAATAAATAAGTTTTAAATAAAAAACGTGAGTGAGGAATTCCATATCATAAATGGCCCGTACTTTCGTGACCCATACCTTTTCACCCAGCATACAAGGACTTTTCCATTTCTGTGCCAGACAACACCTGGCCGCCACCAACATGACCTGCAACATGTGACCTTGGGTCCCCCCGTGGTCATTCCCTATGTCGATTCCAAAGAGGGGGAGCCAGGGGCACAGGGACCTCTCAACTCCATCAACCCCTTTAACCCAGTATAGTAACTCTCCCCAGTATGTCTGGACCACCGGGCACTTCCACCACATGTGGATGTAGTCACCTTTTACCTTCTTACATTTCCAGCAGTGTGGGTTGTATCCCGCCCTCATTCTAGCAATCCTCTGTGGGGGGGGTAGTGCCATCTATGTATCACCTTAAAGGCCTGGTGTCGAAATTGGAGCAAGGCCGTGGAGCGATTAGCCCGTCTGTCATGGTGCCTACCCCCGGGCATCCGGATCGAGTCCATCAGCCCCGGGAGCAGGCATCCAGATACTCATTAAAACCCCAACAGCCTGGGGGCTGTTTGGATTCAGTCCTGGTGCCTTAGGCGCCAGGCTCATAGACTTTTCTTACCTTATGCAGACCATGCTGCAAATGAGTCCAAGCCAACGTGAGGCCTGGATGGGACTATTTTATTACAGAGACTATTTTTTACTTGGGTGTGGTTCTGGGGAACTTCTTACCTGGGACTACTTTGCAGGCTATTTAAACCACGCCCGAACAGCAGCTCATGCTTCTTGCTATTCTGCATCCAGCAGCGTAACGCTCACCGTGTCTGCAAGTCAGCATCCAGTCTTCTGCCACGCCCGCCTCGAATCCGGAGCTCCTAGACAAAAGGAAAAGAAAGGAGAAGAGATTAGATCACGGACATTATTTGATTCCTTACCTGATTCCGGACCCAGCACATCTCCGAGCCTGGAAAGGACATTATTTCAGCATGCGTCGCTTCACCAGCAGCAGCGCCGCGTTATACTTACCAGTCCACCGCATCTTTCAACTCGGCGCTGCCTCCATCATTTTCTTCGTCGCAACCCAGCACCTGGGGGGAAAACAAAAGGAATAACAAGGTGAGCCGAGAAAACCGACAAAGACAATCTCTTTGCCACCATAGACTTACCTGCTTTACCACCGTATTGTCCTTTAATTCGCCGCATCTTTCTATGCCGCACCTATAAAGGGAGAGAAAACAGCAAGTTAAACTCATGCAACTTTTACCGGACAGTGTTTGGTAATACAAACTCTAACCTGAACGCCATCAGCTGCCTCCAGGCAGTATTCTTTTGGACCCAGCTGCAACCTAACGAGGGAATGGAACAAGAGTGAACATCGAACATATTGAACTCTTTGAACTTTATAGACACTGGAGTCAATATTCCTCCGGAACTCCTCTAGTACCTTCAAACCAGTGAAGTAACTGGTATCTACGCGCCCCTGCATGCCATGCAGGATGGAGAGCTCATCATTTAAAAACATAAGGTGAGGTTACCAAGAGGGGATATCGGAGGTGATTATTGGGGAGAACGCGAACAGTTGGTGGGGGGCATCACTAAAGTCCACGGGTGGCTAAATCCCTTTCTCCACTTGCAGGAGAATACTTCTACGAGTCCAGCAGACAAGATTAGGCGGGCCAGTCCAGACTGTCATCTCTTCACTACGTATCACATTGGTGGAGACCGCAGCTGTCCAGGTCCGATCGACGCCCCTGTGGGAACCAGGTGAGCGTAACACCGTCTGCACATTTTGGACCACCTTTTGTCGTCTATCTCCTCCCCCAGGTCCCTCCCCTACTTTGCACATGCTGGTGGAGGGTCCCTCGGGGCGGACAGCAGAAAAAGTTTGTAGAGGCGAGATATCACCCCCTGGAGCCCCGGGTGGAGATAAGGAGTCTCTCGAAGTCGGTTATGTCTCTCCTGAGGGTGTCGCCCCATGATGGTTCGGCGAGAACTCCCTTGAGCTGGAGGTATCGGAATGGTGACAGGGTGCCTATTCCCATAGCCTCCTCCAAGTCTTTCAGGGGTAGAAATGAGCCCCCCAACCAGAGATGACCAGTCCGGCTAAGACTGGCTTTGAACCACTTCTGAAATGCGTCTGGCTCCGCTATCTTATCTATGAAGGAGGGAGCCCAGATGCAGCTCAGTGGGGAGGGCCAGGTTGTGAGCCAACGATAGTAGCCTCCCTCCCTCCACAAGGATCACAACACTTTCAGGACTGGGTGGTTCAGGACCCTTCTGGGGATGTTCTTTCTTGGGACCCACATCCATTCCTCCCGCGTGACGAGTGCAAGAACCTTGTTGTCCATGGCCACCCATTGCTTTTCCGTCCCTGGGGTAAAGTGATCAATCAGCACCCTCAGCTGGGAGGCCCTATAGTATGTTTCCAAGTCCGGGTACCCCACCCGCCTTCTTCCTTCGGCCTGATTATTACCTCATAGGAGATCCTCTGCTTTTTGCCAGACCAGAGGAAGTTCAAAAGGGCTTGTTTTGTTTCTGTAAAGAATGTCTTGGGCACCTGTACGGGAAGCATTTGGAACAGGAATAGAAACTTGGGGAGAATCACCATCTTCACCAGGTTGAGACGCGCCATCCAGGAGAGACCCTATCTCGCCCATCTCTCCATGTCCTTTTTAATATCGGAAAGCCAAGCTACCCAAGGGTTTTCTGGCGCCCTATAAATAAACAAACAAACAAACAAACAAAGTTGCCTGGGAAGAGGCCATCTGGATCATTTGTCACTTGGACCCCCAGATATCGGAACCGGTCCCTCTGTAGTCTAAAGGGGAGCCCTCTCACATAGTTTGCCTCTGGGTCTGTCAAATCTCCCCCTATAAATGCCACTGACTTCCCAAGGTTGACCTTAAACCCTGACAGTTCTCCATAGCGCGTCAGGTCCTGAAGGATCCTGGGAACTGTCTGGGGTGGCCTCTTAATGTAGAGTAGTGCATCGTCAGCGAATAGGCAGATCTTACAGTTTGTATCCCCTAGTTGTACCCCTCTGATAGTCTCATTGTTACAGACAGAGATTGCCCCAGGTTCCATTACCAATGCATATATTAAGAGGGACAGTGGGCATCCCTGTCTAGTACCTCACTCCAAGGGAAACATCCTCGATTCCATCCCATTCCCCACCACCCTGGCCGAGGGAGAAGAATATAGTGCGGCCATCCAGCCTAGCAACCTCGGTCCCATACCCAGAGAAGAAAAAACCTCCCCCATGAAAGCCCAGCTGACCCTGTCGAAGGCCTTCTCTGCATCGAGGGCCAGTAAGAGTGCCCCCTCCTCCCGGACCATTCTCGAGCTTAGCACGTGGAGGTTTTTGCGCAGATTATCGGAGCCATGTCTGTTTAGGATGAATCCCACCTGATCAGGGTGGATTAAGCGGGGGAGGCAACCCTCTAGTCTAGTCGCCAGGATTCTGGCAAAAATCTTAGCATCTAAATTCAGGAGAGATATAGGTCTATACGATCCACTCTCTGCCTGGTCCTTGCCCGGTTTGGGTATTACAGTGATAAGAGCCTGTAGGAACGTTGGTGGGATCGTGTCCTGGTTTCTGATTTGGTTAAATAATTTGGCCAGCGGCTTCACCAAAATGGGTTGGCACTGTTTATAGAAGTCTGCCGTATAACTATCTCCCCCCGGGGCATTCCCTGCCTTAAGTCTCTTGATGGTGCCCTCCTCCTCCGATATTTACCCCTCCAAGGCCTCGCGTTCAGTGTCAGTCAGTCGGGGTAGTGGGTGCTCTGCCAGGTAAGTACGGATATCATCCAGTCACTTGCCTTCCTGTCTGGTGTAGAGTTCCCTGTAAAAATCGGCGAAACCCTTTGCTATTTCCTCCCGTCACTTGCAGACCCTGCCCTCCTTATCTCTGAGAAGACCCACCCCTCTCTCCATTCTGCATCCCCGTGCCCTATGTGCCAATAGGGTCCCCACTCTTATCACCCCGTTCGTAGTACCTTTGTTTGGTGTATCTCACTTTCTTGATGACTTCCTCTATGAGGACCGTATGTAGCGCCTGCCCTTTTCCCTGCATCTCCACTAGGAGAGCCTCTCGATCCTCCCCGGGACGACCTAGCCTGGCTCTCGGTGCGCCCAATTCTGTTCGGATCTTGTTTTCAACTATGGCCCTTTCACGCTTACGCCTACAGCCTTCAGCTATCAGGAGGCCCCTGAAGGTCACCTTCGCAGCTTCCCACACCACGGCCATGTCCGTCTCTCCGTTATCGTTTGTTTCAAAATAGGCTATCATTTCTTTCCTCATGAATTCCCGTAAGACTGGGTCTCTAAGGAGCGTGTTGTTACACCGCCATTGCGTGATTTCGGGGAGACGGGCAGCGACTAATCTGCCACCAGTAATTCATGGTCTGACCATGTTATTGCCTCCACCCTTGGTTCTCAACCACCCCTCTTTCTTCCTCAGAGATTAGCAGGGGATCAATTCTTGTGTATGTGTAGTGTGGAGGTGAGAAGGTGTATCCCCCCTGGGCCGGCCATGCTCTGGGCCAGACATCCACCCAGTAGTGTTCCCTTAGGAGGGTCTGCAGGGCTAAGTTATCTTTGGAAGCTCCCTTTGTCGGTCCGCATTTTGCCGACCACCAGTCCAGGCGGGGGTCCATTATGAGGTTGAAGTCCTCACCAAGTATCATGGCACCCTCCGCCCACTTATCCATTACCCTGAAGATTTGAGTAAGACATCGTATCTGGCCCGAGTTGGGTGCATATAGGGTGGCTAGCGTGATGCGTTCACCCTCATAGGTGCCTTTAACCCCCAGGAACTGTCCCCCAAAGCCCTTCTTGGTTTCTATTGCTGTGAGGCGGAGTGCCTTGCCCAAGCGAATGCCCACCCCCTCCTTTTTATCATCGATTCCTTCCCCTGTTTGTAATGTGTTTCCTGTAAGAAGAGGACCATTAATCGCTGTTTGCGGAACATGTTGCTAGTGAGAGATCTCTTGTTCTTCATCTCGTGCTCTTTGAACCCCTTTGTGTAGTTTCTATGCAGAACCCTTTGTGGAACTAAAGGCCATGGCTCGAACTGGCTTTCCCCTTTTACCCTAACCCCAACAAAAACATCCCCCCCTTTTCCCTTTTGCCAGCCCCCCTCCCTGTCCCTTGTCCCCTCCCTCACTTACCCATTTTGCAAGGCGTTCGTCTCCGTCTCCCAATACGTGTTGGGGTTAGTCAATGAACCACCAGGGATACTACCCTGGCCCCCGGGAATCTCAGTGGTAAGGAACATTCCCTCCCTTATTCCACTTTGGAATATTTCCAAGTTTCGGTCAACCCCTGAGTCCCCAATGGGGGCTCCCCTGGCCGTGTTCCCCTCCTCCCGCCCATGGCCCGCGGTTTATCCCCCCAACTGTGTGCCCACCCGAGAATTAGCTGTTGGAGTGGGTCAAGAACTTCACTTCGGTCTCGGGTGCAGGGTGTGAAGACCCAGAGGTACCCAACTTCTCAAGGCTCCCATCGGGTGGCTCTACTACTTTGGATCGTGCCAATTGAACGAAAACCCACCAACCGTGGCAACATCTTAGGGCAACCTGTGTTCCCCCAGTCCTTGAGACCCACCGGGAATCGTGAAGGTCACTGTGGTGCAGTGATTAGTCTCGTAGCATGTCCATTGTGTTCATGGAGGTCCCCCGCGGCCTGCCGGGGGATGCCGGGGGATTGTGAGGGCTGAAAGGTCCTGGAATATTGCCACCCTGGAGTTTCCATATTGTATTTCTCTGAGGTTCTTCGCCCTTTCCAGTATCCTGGCTTTATCTCTGTAGTAATGAAGTCGCGTCAACACCGAGCGCGGGCCCCTTCCGCCCGCCCGCTGACCCCTGTTGATCATGACTGTTTCGCCATAATCAGATCCTAGGACAATCCTGATGTCTTATACCTTGCCCTCTAAGCCCATCTGGGTCTCCCCCTTGGCCTCCACCAGGCCAAAGATCTGCAGATTATTTCTCCTTTTGCGGTTTTCCATGTTGTTGACCCTGAGGCGGAGTTCATCCTCCCGACGTTGCATCTCCCTGAACTTCGCCTCCATCTGTGTTTCCAGGAGGTCGGTGGATGCTTGATTGTTTTCCACCCCCTCCATTCGATCTTCCAGCGTGGAGACCTTGGCCATGAGGTCTGCCAACTTGGCCCCCATGTCCGTCCTCATCCCCTGTATTTCGTCCAGAATTGTCTGGATGTTGCTCTGCATAGAGTTCAGGGTGCGGGGGGCTCCAGATTCCATCTCTGGATCTCCTGCTTTGAAGTGGTATTTCACCAAGGTCTCCCTCCAGCTCATGGGATGCAGGTCCCCCTGGTTTCTGTGGCTTCTTGATGCACCCACTGGCATCTCTTCGGGAACCGGGGCCTGCGCCCCAACCCCCACCGCGGCTCACGCACTCAATTTTGTGGTGGGGAAAACCTTGAGGTTTGTTACACGTGCTCGGGGTTCCCACAAACCAGTTGACTCTGCCTTATCACTGGCCCTGCATGGAGCTTCTTCTATCTTACGGGCTCGACCCCTGTTGGTGAGTTGGTTTTGGGTCGATGCCCATGGGCAGTTCCAGTGCCTTTTGTCACTCCACCCCGGGTCCCGGAAGGTTTCTTGCGTATTCCCCAGAATTCGGGATTAAGAGCCTCCGCTTATTTTGTCGCCCCCCCACCCGCCACCAGTGTGTCTCCCCCGTGTGATGAGGAGGGGTAGTGTCCCTGGGAGGCAGTCCGTGTCGCTCTAGCTATGACATCACCACTCCCGGAGATACCCCAATTGGTGTGTGGGTCCGGGAGGGGGTTTGTCGGGCAAACAACCCCCTGGGTGCTCACCTGGGCTCAGCAGTCCATGCGGGTGTTTAGGACCACCTCAGTGGTTGGGCAGGGTGGCGGGGTTGGGACCCCCTGCTTTGAGGTTGCGTGCGTAACCCTGCGGTGAGGAGTCAAGTTCCAGTGTCTCCTGTATTTCTGGGGCGGTCTCCCCAAGTGTCTCTCGTTGTAGGGCTTATGGTTGGAGGGGAGAAGAGTGGCCCAGGAGCGCTCCCATGTTGGCCCGGGCCTGTGGGGGAGTCAGCTGGAGGGGGGGTTGTTAACCCCTGTGGCTGTGATGTAATCAGGGCCTCCCCGCGGCTCCACCCACGGCCCCTCTCAGTGCTGCCTCACTTATGCTGGTGTCCCACGTTATGAGGCTTGGCCGGGGAGGGGGTGGTCTTGGACACGCTCCCGCATCGGTCCGGGCCTGTGGAGAAGACTGCTGGGGGGGGTTGGGATCCCCAGTTGCTGCGGTGCACTCAGGGCCTCCCCGCGGCTCCACCCGCGGCCCCTCTCAGAGCTGCCTCACCTCCGCTGGTGTTCCACGTTGTGAGGCTTGGGCAGGGAGGGGGGGGGCCCGGGCGCGCTCCCGCGTCGGCCCAGGCAGGTGGTAAGATCTGCTGGTGGGGCAAGGAGAGGAAGAGAACGCCTCCGGTGTTCGCGGATCCCCAGGCCCAGGGTGTGTGCAGGGCTGCACCTGGTCTCCGCTTGCCGCTTCTCCCAGTGTCGCCTCAGTTTCCTCGAACTCTCCGGAGGCAGAGAGCAGGAGGTTCCTCGTCGTGTGGCCCCCCACCCGGGCGTCTCCACACGGTCGCCGACGGTCGAGCAGGCTGTCTGCGCGGGGTCCCGGGCTCCTCCCCCTCAGGGTGGAGCCCACCCTCGAATATCTCCAGGCCGGGGGCACCTACAAGTCCTGTTCTTGCGCTCCAACAGCTCTAAAGTCCGTATTTCGTGTCTCGGAGAGGGTTGTGTTCCTTCATCTGGTATCACTCCTCATGTTTCCTGGGGCCATGCAGGGAGCTTACGGTTCATGCTGCCCTCTTGCCTGCGCCCCCTGGTGGCCTCCCACTCATCTTTCCTTTTAAGCATTACCACACCTAAAATGGTGGTTTACGCTGAATACACAACGTCCAGTTACCTATCTGGACTAATGGCTTTGCATCTCAGCTTTTCGGATAGCCCCTGGCATAGCTGCCCCATCCTCATTGAAGTTGCGAGAATTTCCAATCACGGCGGAATTCGCCCGCTCTGCAACTTGGCTTACTTGCACTTACACAATTGTAAATATTTCCTGATGTGATACACTTGATTTTTTACATTTTACTAAGGCTAACCAAATATATTTCGATGTATACTCCTAATGCAGAGACACAGGGCCTCATTACACGGACGGCGGTAAGGGTTAACGGTCACCGTTAATGGTAACGGTCACTGTTAACCCTTACCGCCGTACTACGAGGTCCCTTTGCGGGTTGGGGAATTTAACGCCTGCTTTTTGCAGGCGTTAAAACCCAACCCGCAAAGCCACCTTGGTGCTAATTACGGCACAGCAAATTTGCGGTACCGTAATTAGCACCTTCCCCATTCCCATTATGCGCTATTGGGCAAAAATGGGAATGGGGAAGGGCAATGGTGGAAGGGGGAATTACCGCCCCACCAACCTTGCGGTAATTCCCCTTTCCGCCAAGGTGGTGACGGTAATTTACCGGCATGGACCAAGGTGCTAATAGCACCTTGGTCCACCGCCTACCGTGTAATGAGGCCCACAGTAACTCGTCGAATAAATTGACCCCCTTATTTCAGAATCCGCCGCAACTGCGAAGCATCAGGTATGTCCTCGCTTTCCAAATATTGCATTTTTGACGTCCAAGTACCTCGGGTATCAACCTTTTCAACATACATTGTATGCATTATTCCAGTTTCTTGCAGAACAGGCACAAATTACTGTCATCCTCAATTGTTTCTATTTCCTATTGGACACAAGGTACCATTTAACCTTTTCTAGTTCTTTATCACAGCAAAATCTCCTTTTTTTCCGCGTTTTTCAAATAACTATGACACTAATGTGTTCTTTTTTTGTATTTTTTCACCCTTATATTGTCTCCATACCCTTGTCTCTCTCAAATTTGAACTGCTACATTTATTTCATGTCTTTGATCAACTTTGAATATGTAATTATATACAAAAGGTGTATTTTTTATTTTGTTTCAATTGGCCCTTTTGGTGAGCCATCCTTTGTCTGTTTCCCCTGTGTTATTGGCCATGGATACAATGACAATTTTAATTTGTGAATGTTTTTTACTATTTGGAAACTTTATGTTATATATTTTCGTGTTAAAAGCAGCCTCAGAAGAAGAGCTAGGAGAGCTTGAAACACGTGTCAGGCTGTCGATACCTTCAAAATAAATACCATTTGGAATTTAACTTTGGCACCTTTTTGGCGCAGCGCTATTGGGACCCTTATTTCTTAACTGTTAATTGTCTGTGGTAGTATTTGGCAGTATACCCACACCTCCTAGGAACCTGCTGCCTCTAGGGCTTAGCATAACGTTTGGTACAACCGCTGTGGATAACTTTGACTTACCCTGCCATTCTCCTCTCTCTGCTTCTTAATAATACCCTTCTCGTTATTTTGGGCCTTCTTCCTTTCCAAATGAATGTCAAAATATTTCTTTGGAAGTCATTCATTCTGTGCATTGGATTATGAACCGGGAGTGCCAGGAAGTGGTACAGCAATTTAGGCACTATAATTATCTTTATTGCCACCACTCGTACCAGCCAAAAAATCTCATGCATATTCCACCTCTGTAGCGCAGTCTGTAGTGTCCTTAAAGAATGTTAACCTTAATGTTTCCACATTGTTAGGCATAAAGCGGATACTGCATTTAGCGTTGCCGGTGAAAGCGCGATGGCCAAACCTTTTGACTTTGAGTAGTTTACTGAGAACCCTGAGACCCACACAAATCTTCCTAATGCCTCCATCAGCGCTTTAATTAACACTCCGCTCTCTGTTAGAGTGAACGTAACATGGTTGGCTTATAAGAACATCTTTCATTCACTGCCCTTATATACATATTAACCCCTCTTTGCTCCACTATATGACTGTGGGTCACTGAATGCATGAGCTATGTGCAGGTGATTTAAATGTAAGTAAAAACACATTGCATCTGACAAGTTTGGATTAGGAAAACAGGACTCTCGGGGAGTGCACAAAACTTTGGTTTTCCCAACCAGTGCAAGGGAATCGTCCCTGGTTTGATTTAATCAGATACATATAAGTAGCCCTCCCCTTTAACCTCACAAAGGAATCCACCTGTGTATTTCAGAAAATAGAATTGCATGGATTTTACACTTTGCACCATTTTCCGTGAATAGAAATAAATCCTTTAAACTACTTTTGTTCACAAGTGTCTATTTATGGACTAGGTTACTGAACATCTGTCATGTGATAAAATGTTATGAGCACTTTATGACCTGCACCACTGAACACACAGATTCTATTTTAATTTTGCTTAATTTTACAAAAACAAAACTGTGTTAAAGTTTCACAAAATATTGTTTTTACATTACACTAATGCAATGGGTTTAATAGAAATGAAATTATCAATTTAGACTTAACTACAATGGAAACATGCAGTATATTTTATCAGTATATTTTATCTTTAAGCTGCGCATGTGCCTGTTTTAAAACTAGCATCCTCTTTGTTACTCCCAGGCCACCATAATTCCTAGGAAAATACCCAGGACCACACTAAAAGGCAATCTGGATTTACATTGGGGTTTAAGTACTTGCATTCAAATGCTGCTTTCTATTTTAGCTTGGATTTCCTCAATCAGCAAAGTCTGTGTTAAGTACGTTTTTCTAAAGTTACACACTTGCAGTTATATCAAAAATAATGATTTATTTTATATATACAAACAAGGCAGTTAGAAACTAAAGAAACATTGTGTCAACTAGCAACATCAAACGTACATTTAGAATAGTAAGGAAGAATAAAGCCAGTGAGTAAATTGGTATATACTTTTCTTATCCACACACGGAGTAACTTTCATGTCAGTAAAAGTACTTATTTTAAATTAACTCTGCATTATTCAGGTATAGGTAATTTCAAGAATGGAAAGAGCAACAATCACAGGTGAGCTATAATTGTATTAACTGTTAAGGTTTTAGGCAGTCTTTTCCCTAACAAGAAAGGTGTTCTTCATTTCAGGTTTTGGAGGGAAACAAGCAATGCCAAAGACAAGAGGGTCAGAAGATTTACTGTATGGGAATCCGCAATGCTAAAGTCAAAAGGAGAGTAATAGTTTGGATGCAAATCCTCTTAGCACAGGCGTTTAAAAAGTTAGTTGGTCTTTGTAAAAAGCACATGAGCTTAGATGAAGCCTTCCTGTAGGGCACAAGCTGTTAGGCCTGGGTGACTACAAATGAGTGAACACCCAAACAGTAGAAACAGTGCTCCAAAAGCAAAGGAGTATATTAGGGGGTCCTCTCAGGCTCATAATAAATAAGTAACGAGTAGGAGTCCAAAAAGGATTGCACATCGGGCTAGAAGTAAAGCTGTTTATTACAGCTGGGCAAGCACAAATCAAACAGCACAGCGGAACAGAACTGATTGATGAGAGCTGACAAAATGTCACACGGAGGACATCACTTTTACAGTACTAATACAATGAGCATGGAGTTAGAAACAGTTGCACTTCAAACTTCCCATCTTCGCCGTTCTCACAGAGCTGACTGTCCAGACTACATCATACCCCTATAGCTAGACATGTGTTAGTCAAACACGATTGCAGCAAACAGACCTACCCCTTTGCAGCTCATCTCCCTGCTTGGGGCCACATTGCTTCCTGCTCCTCCCCACAAACATTTTGCTATTAGTAATGACATTATTTTGCTGACCTCCGTTTTTTTCAAAAGTAATTATTGTTAACCCTAAATCAAAGCGAAGGAGAGATGCTTTTAACTGGAAAATATATAACACCCCTCTGTGTCAGGTGAATGTGTATCGCAATCTTGGACTTATGGTAAATAATAAAAGAGTAGAACTGCCGTACAACACTGATTTAAAAAAGAAAATTCAGACAGCTGTATCTCAGGCGAGACTGATTCATTGGAAATACAGAAAATTCTTGTATACATCCCTTATAATTTATTATAGGCAAAAAACAGTCCCTATTTTTACTTACGGTGCTGAAACAAGAGTGTATCAAGGAGCATTGTATTGGACCACACTGGAAGGTGCATACTGGAAAAAAGGTATTAATGCTTCCAATAATCCAACCAATGGCAATAGTTAGACACAAATTAGGACTTTTATCACTGAACATAATCGTCGTCTGGAGAATTCTAACAATATAGAAACTGTGTAATTGAATCCGAACTCAAGTCCTTATTAAGCATTATTGCCTCATTGTAATCTCCTACATTTGACAACTCACTGAAATCATGGATACACCTTGTTACTAAATACATGGAAGTTGCTGATATATCAATTGAATTATTGATTGACAATCCAGAAAAAGCTCAATCAAAATTGTGCTGGCTTGATTGGCAATAGATTAGATCCGAGTGTCTAAAACATAAAAGCTTTCAAAATGGCATCCCTTTAAGCAAACCATTGAATACACCTGAATTATATATGTTCAAATTCCCAGATCGAAGTATAGATATCTGTTCTTAAAATTGAGATTAAATCTATGGCCTACGATTAAATCTATGGCCTACGAAAGAGGTATTAGGGACCAGATCTAATGCGTCTGGGAAGGAACAAGCTTGTAGACATTATAAAAACATATCAGAACCGGAAACGTTGAAACATATACTGACCCAATGTCCAGCTCTCATGGAACAAAGACAATTATATTTGTCCAAGTAATTTGAAGACTAAAGAATCTTATCACATGATTTTATGTGATGAAGGCAAGTCCCTTTTTATGGACACTCCAAAATAAAGACAACCTGCTAGATAAATAGGTCAGGAGATAGCGTTGCAAGGATAACAAGGTTTCAATTGTACAGAATACAAATATCAGCAAAGGACTCTGCTGCTCGAGAGCGCTCTTACCTTCAGTTACAAACAGGGGCTTAAAACCCTAAGCGCGTCACAATGCACAGTACAAATGGGTGCTACTGATTGGAGGCACCCTACACATCAGCCTGCTCTATAGGGGATGCCAGGCAGTAATTGCTTAGCTCATTCCGGTCGGTCCGGATCCACATGAGTCAGCTGGGCTCATCCTCGCGGTGAAGGTCGGGCCAGACATTAATACATTGTTCCTATCTAAACTAAACATGCTAAGCCTGAACATTAACTCTTTGTGACGGGCACCTGGTTGGCACAGGAAATGATGCCACGGGAAGGGAGGATAAAATACAGTCACGTTGACCCACACATTCAGGTCTTCATTGATACCGCAGTTCCCGCACTCAAGTTCTCCACCCTGGGTTTTGATCTTTAATGTATCCATCCCTGTACTTTGTGTTAAAAGGAATAGGTTTTCATGCTGGAAAGAAATACAGCCGTGCATGCTTAGATCCTTGATGGACCCATGATTAGTGTAGGGAACTGGGGGTAGCTTGCTGATCAGGGAATGCAAAAGTGTGGGGGTCGAGTCAGTGGTGTGGGGCTAGCTTCGGGCCTGGCTGGGTGGATGTTAGAAGCCGACTGGAAGTTTAGTGGAGATGAATGGCCGCAGCGCGGAGCCTGGTGTTGTCTCACGCTCTTGCAGGGCGCATTCCTTTGGAAGATACAAAATATTCGTAACAGTGGAGTAACGAAGGGGAAGTTCACTTCCATGGGAACGGGGCTCTGCCGAGGCAGTCTGTCTGGCAAGAATTAGGCCCAGTGAGCAGAGAACGTGAACCATTTTAGCCCTTTTGCGCCTAATACAAAATGGAGTCATGGGCTATGAATTTCTAGTGATGCACATCTACCTTTAAGCGCTACAGTGCCTCTACATGTTGTTTAATGGTGTGGAGTACTCTCCCCTTGTACGTTATATCACCTCATATGGTGTTCGCCTTACCTGAAAGCGCTGAGGGGGGCTTGGATAGGCTTATCTCCATCCCAACATGCCCCCCTTTCGTTACTTCTACAGTAACAAATCCCCCCCACATATTTACGCTCATTTACGCACCTTCCTGCTTCGTCCCACGCTGATGTTCCCTTTATGGGCATCCATGCTCTGCACACATGCCTCAAACAATCCCCATGCTGCCCATACTGTTCAGGTGTGCAGGCCAGGTATATACACCCCCCATCGCCTGCTAAATCTACCCACACTTCATAGTTTTCGGGATCCGGGGGAGGTACAATGGTTGCGTGGTACAAGTTGTCAACTATGTCGCCAATGGGGATGGGGACCATGTGGTGTGCCGGGCCGTCATTTTGCTCAGTTTGGATCTGTCTCTTTTGTATTACGCTGTATTTTACTATTCCCAATAGTTACCATCATCATTGCACTATTAGGCATAGCTTTGGCACAACATCAGAGACCTAATTAGCACGTGCAAAAGACCACCAGGATAACCACGATGATGGGGACCAGCTGAAGGCCAGGGTGACCCAATACTCTTCTTTGGCCCCAGCTTCTTTCTTCTTTTTCACACCTAGCTCGTGTACAGCAGTGATGACGTGTGACAATGTCCCGTTTTCAGAGTCTGCAGAAGGTACGAATGTGCAACATAAACTCCCGATCTTTTTGCAAACCCCACCCTCCATATCTGTCAGGAGGTCCAATACGTATCTGTTTTGCATTGCCATGAGTCTTAGGGCCCTTAATTGAACCTTGTTGACGTTGAACCCTTGTCTTTGGAGATGTATTTGATCCTCTTTTTCTTCTGTGTAGTCGGTCAGTGGGCTGTCTTCCATGGAGTCTGTGAAGGTTTGGTGGTAGCTCTGTCCGTCAACCTTCTTGGGTGAGGGGCGCGGTGGGCACTTCGAACTGGAGTCCCCCCTTGAGGGGCTCCTTGGGTACAACCAGCAGGGTAGAATGCAGCTTTGCTAGCGAACAGTAGCCCCTCCAAGACGGTGGGAGGTGCAAGTACACTTGCTGGCCTGCGGATCCAGTAATAATCCATTGGGGCAGCTGTGCCCTTCTTGAGGTCAGGCACCATGACAGTTTGATTGCACTTTTCGTTTGACCCAACAGAATCTGTCCCTTCACCGAAAAAGTTTGTATGATTTCTGCGGATATACCTTCACTGGTTTCTCGAGGGCGCGATCCAAGATAGCTTTGTGACATGTTCTGTCCATGTTTGCTCCACTAGTATTGCAATTTTCTCAGACAGTCCCAAAAGTCCTTTGGCCCTGCATTTGTATGTTGCGTCGTCCTATTCGTTATTGACATATTTCTTTCCCCTGATCGATAAGTGTGATTCTTTGAGACAGTTAGCGTTGCTGTAATTAGTTTTGCACTTTTGGGGATCAGGATCGATGAGTTCTAGATGGTCATTGCGTGCCTGGAAATTGCCTTTGATTCTACATAGTGCAAGGTAAATCAAACATTGGGCCTCATTACGGGTTTGCCGCCAGACCCGTAATGATATACAGCGCCTGACTTCCCGGTAACACCAGGGGATTACAACCCCGGTGGGCTGGGAAGTCAGCCGCCGGTAAATTGTAAGTCCCCATTCCCATGGGACTTTATGGGAGTGGGGACCAGGGTAGCATCGGTGCCGTTATTAACAGTGCTGGTGCTTCTGTGAAAACTCTGCGGGTGGGTGCCGTTTTGCCTGGCAGTGTTGTAATATGCCGGTCCAGGAACAACGGTGTCATTAAGCTTACCGGCACCATTGTTTCCGGACCGGCATAGTTGTAATAAGGTCCATTGTGTTTCTATCATGGGTACTTCTTGTGGTACTAAAACCTCAGGTGCCCCAGATACATGTAGTACTAATGAGCAAACATAGCAACTCCCATTAGTCGTTCTCTTTCCCATCGCACTCATGTAGGAGTACCAACTGTTCGCGTGTTCGGGTTGGCGAATGTCTCCCACCACATCTAATCTTAAGCTATGATATGCATCATATTTACATTGGCTTGCCTTCTTTTTCTGTCACTACACAATGTGAGCCTTTTCCTTACTGCTATTGTCTCTTTAGTACTGTTAACCTTACACAGGGTTTGTTTTACCCCTGGCAGCAATAGTTTGAACGTTGTATTATTGCATATTGTGGTTTGGGAGCTGCTACTATTCACAAGACTATTATTATTATAACCTGCATCATGTGTTGGCATTATGATAACCTCATGATAACCTCAGCTGTTGTTGCTGACATACTCGTATTCATCCTTTCATTCAAATCAGATAGGGAGGATTTTAGCTGTTGTGGAGTACATAAAAATAGAACTGAGGACACTGGGTGGCATTGCAGTTATATTTAAGAAAGATGCATTTTAAAAGCATTTTTATTTCATTTAAATCTAGTTTTGTAATGTTTGGGGGTTTATTCCCATTGCAGGTATATTTAAACCCCTCCTCCCTTCTTTTAGATGGCAAAAACAATCATACACTTTGTGAACGAATTTACTGTAAAGTGGAGGCCACAGTCATAGCTGTAGGCCCTAGTAATACTAATTCTACTTCTACTATTACCTACACTTGAAGAATCCCTTGGTGGTGCCATCTCCATCATTGTTGCACCTGTGGAAATTGAAAAAAATGGGAGGGGAGGAGAAAGGGGAGGGAGAGGGAGGGGGAGGGAGAGGGAGAGGGAGAGGGAGAGATAGATTCTGTAGCTCGAGCTCTAGCAGCAATGCATGTACTGTACTTATTTTCACATGCACAGATATTGTCTGCGTAGAGCTATTGGTTTGAGGTAGTGGTGTTGTCTTCTTGTCGGGGCGTTTGGTGTAGTGTCTTGCGGTGCCCTCTGAACATCATAGAGGTGTATCCAATATCTCAGTCCCTTCACCTTTACTGTAAGAGGGGTGGAAAACACCACTTCATAGGGCTCATGGAACCAAGGTGTGTTCCATTTTCGGACAAAGCTTATTACTTAGACCAATTCCCCAGGCAACAGTGATTGGGTGGGGGTGGTGTGTACTAGTGGGGTAGTTGTAATCTACCTGTCCTTCGTGTGGGGCGGTGCGATTTGTTTTGAGATGCATCAGATCGCCCATGTGAGTTGGGTTAGGTACTGTTTGAACTCTTAACCCAGAATAGTTGCTGCTCTATGAGCATCTGAGGCTCTTCTTACTGGTGACTGGGGTGTTTGCATTGCGTCAGTGAGTCACTATCTCGTGGGGGTCAGGTGGTGGTCCTTACTGGGCTGTGTGCGCAGATGGAATAGTGCTAGGGGCAGGTAATTTACCCAATTCCTTTTCAGGGTGTTGCATAGTTTGGAAAGCCTGCTTTTAAGGAGGCTGTTTATTCTCTCCACTTGTCCGTTTGCTTGTGGGTGGTAAATGGAACACATATGATGTTTAATCCCCAACAGAGTAGTTACCTCTTTGAAAGGTTCATTGAAAAAATGCATCCCATTGTCTTATCGTAGGACATCACATATCCCCCTAAGGTGGAATACCTCTAACAAGAAATTGTGCAGCGCTCTTGGCGTCTGGGTGGGCGCATGGGCCAGCCTCCACCCACCGGGAAAATGGACACACCACCACAATTAGATATAGTGCCCCATTGCTCCTTTCTCCCATGTCTGCATAGTCATACTCCTATGTCCCGTTCCCTTTCCTCCATAAATGTGTCATTTTCTTCTTACGCGGGGTACCACACGCAGCCGTAACCCTGCCCTCCTTAGCTCCGCCCAGCGCATCGCCCATCATTCCTTTTCTCTGCACGTTCGGGACTGGACGCACTTGCATCTTCGGAAGATTTTTTTCCTTCCAGTGTCATTCTCTCCTGCGGTCGCCTAGAAGTCCGTCTATGCCGTTTCGGTTAGATTTTCCTAATTGTTCTTCCTGCGAACGACGTTTCGCTAGGGCGGATCTCCGTCCTCTTTGTTTAGAGTGTTTGGGTCCGGATCATCGGTGGGACTCGTGCTTCTACTGCGATTCCCTTTCGGTTTGAGCTCTTCAACGTCGCCTGGAACGGTGGAAGGAGGTGTTCTAGCAAGTTCCTCCTCTGCATTTTCATCGACGAGAAGAAGAGACGCCCGGTAAGATCTTTAGTTTTTAGGGCACCCCGACTGGGGCACTCCTTCCCGAGGTCTTCCTGGTCCGGGAGATGCTTTAAAAGCTTCCCTGAGGTTTCCCCTGAGGTGCCTTCTAGGCCTAAGAAAAGTACCAGAGTTTTTTCCGAGGGGCTCTGTAAGGGGCCTACTCACACCGGATTGCAAACCGAGGCCGCTCCTGTGGGGGTTATTCAACTGCCCTGTTCTACTGAGGCGGTGGGTACTGGAGCTTCCTTCGAGGTCTCCTTGTCTGGAGCGTCCCATACAGACACCGGGGCGCATCCCAAGGTTCGAGGCCCCTCGTGAGGGAGCTGTTACCGGACTGGGGTCCGAGGTTCCTTTATTGGAGGCTAGGGTGACCTACAGAACTAAGAGGCCTGTTAAGGTCTTGTCGTTGAGGTGGGTTCCTCATCGATTTCGCTCTAGTGGGGATACCGGTTCTGTTGAGTGGGCACAGAGTGAGGTCGCTGACCGTAGTTCCTCTGTTACCGGCGTTGCCGAGGTTCCTCTTTCAGAGGCTAATTTGGCTACTAGTATGTCTCAGAAACATCCTAGGCCACACAGTACTGGCTCTGCCGAGGTTCCTTGTGTCAAGGCCAAAGTCAAGACCCCTGGCCGGTCTGTGGAGAGCCCTGCCTCACTCACAGATGTGACGCAGTTCTCCTGAGGCATTGACAAAATGGCGCACGTTCCCGCACAAACTGCGATGGCCATTTTGGACTCTTCCCGCCATTGGCATTGGGTGCATCTTTTTACACCTACGCCATCGGCTTTGGGTGCATCTTTTCGGGGGAACAGCATTTTTCTGGTGCACCGTTCCGTCCAGTTTATGACTGGAACTGTCATGAATCTCTGATTCCGCCCCTTCTGGACAACATGGTCTCTCAAACACCGTACTATTGCATCCAGTGTACTTCCAACAAGGCCGACACCGCTGGGAAACTCACGGTCTAGTCTCCCAGCTATACCTGCTGCTTCCTTGAAAACAGACACGCCCCGCGGCTCGGCGCGTCTCACCGCTAGCCGTTCCGCGTCTGATTGTACCGGCAAGTTACAGCTCTGAATTTTGTCCTTGTCCACCTTTCCAATGCACACTGTACAGTCCTGAAGAAAGCAGCAAATTAGGCTCCCAGTGAAACCGGTCGACATACCTCACTTGATGTAGTAAGTGAGCTTGAACATAGATATATAGTTGTCTCACTAAACTCAGTTAGTGAGCTAGAACATAGGACATACACGTTTTAATAATCCAGTGGGATCAGCTCCACCAATTGGTGGACGACCTACAGAATTATTTAAGATAAGTCACACTGAAGGACAGCAACGGCATTAAAGATGATTGTTGACTGCCCAACAGTGCACAATTATTAGAAGTAGGAAAGTAGTGAGCCAGGCTAGGGTAAGCTCTTTTCACTGTCCCCTCGTCTAGGTAGGCGAAGTATTAGCGCCATACTAGAATTAATATCATAAGGGCCAGTGATGTTTCTGTATAGGCACATTTAGTTATATGTAGGGACTAAAGCGAAAGGCCTAAATAATTCACAAATGATATAATTGATTCTGCTCATGATGTGTTAACATAAATGGGGAAGGAGACATAACCCGTGTGACTTCAATTGTTTTGAACGATACTACAGGTATTTCTGTCGACCGCCAACAAAGAAAACCATTCCGTCCTGGCCGTGGTGGATTGTGGTGCCATGGGCATCTTCCTGGATCATGAGTGGGCCTTGAAGCACAAGATCCCTAGAGAATCCAAAGGTGTCATCCAGGAAGTCGAAGGAATAGATGGGAAGCCATTATCATCAGGCCCCATAACTCAACAAACCATAGACCTTTTGCTTTATAAACACAATCACCAGGAACTGCTACAATTAATAAAATCAGCTCATTACCCAATGGTTTTGGGCATGTCCTGGCTTCAGAGACATAACCCATACATCAACTGGGCTGTTGGATCCTCGTTCTTAGGAACAGAATTTTGCCTTTCACATTGTCTATCCCAGAAAAGTTTACAAACCCTATCCACGGAAAACAAGATTCCGGAACAACAACTCATCACTGTTTCCAACAACACTCAGGTACCTGAAAATTACCAACAATTCTCAGATGTGTTTTCAACAGCCATTGTCCAGTCCCTACCTCCCCATTGACCTGAGGACTGTGCTATCGACACAGAAGAAGGTGCTTTCATTCGCTTGGGAAGGATGTTCATTCTTTCAGAACCTGAGAAAATAGCCTTACGAGAATACTTGGATACCAATCTAACCAACTGAACCATTCGTCCTTCCAAGTCTACTGCTGGAGCCTCCCTATTTTTTGTGCCCAAAAGGGATACCAAGGAGCTCCGACCATGTCTGGACTACCGGGGTCTTAATCAGTGTACACTCAAGGACCGTTATCCGTTACCACTCATTTCTGACATATTAGAAGCCGTACGTGGTGCTGTGATCTTCACCAAGCTAGACTTGTGGGGTGCCTACCATCTGACCCGCATAAAAGAGAGCGATGAGTGGAAGACGGCCTTCAGAACACCTTTTGGACACTTTGAATATCTGGTCATGTCATTTGGTCTCGCTAATGCCCCAGCGGTATTCCAGCGCTTTATGGATCGAGTCTTCTTGGACATGTTATTCCTTTTTGTTATAGTCTACTTGGATGACATATTGATTTATTCAAACGACCCTGTCTTGCATCAGGAACACGTTACCTTGGTCTTACAACCTTTACGGGAGAACAAGCTGCTGGCCAAACCCGAGAAGTGCATCTTTCATGTCTCTACAGTGCGTTATCTCGGATTTGTACTAAATCTCAAGGAGTACCAATGGATCCAGCCAAGGTTGAATCTATTCTTTCCTGGCCTGCTCCTAACTCAGTTAAACAAATCCAATCATTCCTGGGACTTGCTCATTTCTACAGAAAATTCATTCCTACATTTTCCTCCATTGTACAATCTATTGTTTCCTTGCTAAAGAAAGACACTCCCTTTCACTGGTCTGGTGATCAGGAATCCGCCTTCCAAGAGCTAAAACTTAAGTTCACTCAAGGACCCATCCTGGCTCAGCCTGACACAACCAAACCCTTCCTGGTGGAAACAGATGCCTCGGAGTATGCGATTGGGGCAGTATTAAAGCAGGAATCCAAGGATAATCAAGAACACCCCATTGCTTACTTATCCCGGACGTTGAATCCCAGTGAAACACACTATTTGGTCCTGGAGAAAGAACTACTCGCCATTCGACAAGCCTTCACGGAATGGCGTCATCTCCTCTTGGGTGCTAAATTCTTAGTACTGGTACGAACTGACCATCGGAACCTACAGGTCCTACAATCAATGGAATGCAGGAATAGTCGTCAAGCTCGTTGGGCCTTTTTCTTCGCCCAATACCAATTCCGCATTCTGCACGTACCTGGGACATCCAATATAATTGATGATGCATTATCCAGACGTCCTGATTATTTACCGGAAGAAGCTCGCACCTTTCCCAAGATGTTTCCAAACATGGTATTCATAGCCCAGGCCAACTCATTATTGGACAACATACAGGCTGAGACCCCGTCCTCGGACCTCTGGAACGAATACTCCAGAACCAATCAATGGTCCCTGTTTGCCAAGGACGGTTATCATTTTAAGGACAAAAGATTGGCTGTTCCTACACAGATCTTAAGAACCAAGATAACAAATCTCTGTCATGACACATTCCATTGTGGGCATCGAAGTATTAAGGCTACTCTTCAGATCATCCAGAGAAACCTTTGGTGGCCTAGGATGATCAATGATGTAAGATCATATATACAAGCATATGTGCAGTCAAAACAAATCAGATAATAGGAAACCAGCCGGATTGCTCCATCAACCTACTCTGCCGGACCGACAATGGGAGGTGATAGCCACTGATTTTATCGTGGATCTCCCTCCTTCCAAGGGTTTTACCACTATTATAGTTACAATCGATCTGTTTTCTCACATGGCCCATTTCACTCCCCTGATCAAGTTACCTTCGGCTCAAGAAATGGCAGGAATATTCCTGAACCACATCTTCCGACTACATGGTCTTCCATCAAAAATCATCTCAGATCGTGGACCCCAATATGTTTACTGGTTCTGGAAGCACCTATGCCAGCTATTGGGTATTCAACGTGCATTATCTTCGGGATACCGTCCTCAGACCAATGGCATTACCGAACGGGTGAACCAAACCCTTGAGCAGTATTTATGGTGTTTTGCATCTAAAGTCCAGGATGACTGATCAGTGTTGATTCCAGTAGCCGAATTCGCTTACAACAATTCCGACCACTCTGCAAATCAAGACAAGTCCCTTCTTTTGCAATCAAGGATTCCATCCTTCTGTTCTGCCTACACTCCTGCCTCATTCCACCCTGGTTCCTTCAGTTGATTCCTGGATAGCTCGATTAGTCACTATACATAAGGATGTAAAGGGACATCTAGAGGAGGCCAGGATGGGCGTCAAGAAACATGCAGATGCCAAAAGAAGACCTGGCCCTATCTATGCCATCAGTGACAATGTCTGGCTTTCTTCTCGACTTTTACCCAGAGATCTAAGGCCAAATAAACTAGACCCTCGCTTCTACAGCCCATTCACAGTGAAGGAAATCATCAATCCTGTGGTCTTTCAACTCCAATTACCAAAATCCTGGAAGAGAATCCATCCTATTTTCTATACCTCCTTACTCAAACCCTACCTCCAATCAACCAGGGCAGCTCCTCAACCTCCCCCTGTTCTTGTCAATGATCAGATTAAATTCGAGGCCTTCAGGATATGTGATTCAAGATATAGGAGAGGTCATCTTCAATACTTGGTGGAATGGAAAGGTTATCCACCCAGCGAACGAAAATGGGAAACCTGTGTCCAACATGAACGCCCCCGTCTGATGCGTAGGTTCCATCTAACTCACCCAGGCAAACCTGGGAGATCAGTGTTTAGAAGGGGGCATTCTGTCATGAATCACTGATTCCTCCCCTTCTGGACAACTTGGTCTCTCAAACACCGTAGTATTCCATCCAGTGTACTTCCAACATGGCCGATGCCCCTGGGAAACCCATGGTCCAGTCTCCCAGATATGCCTGCTGCTTCCTTGAAAACAGACATGCCCGCGGCTCGGCGCGTCTCAACGCTAGCCGTTCCGTGCCTGATTGTACCAGCAAGTTACAGCTCTGAATTATGTCCTTATCCACCTTTCCAATCCTTTCGGCTTCCCTGCGGTTAGCCGTTCTTTCCTTCCTGGTATTCTGTTCTGATTCGCTCCTCGCATTCTCCGCCTCGCGGTTCCGTGCAAGTTCCTTGATCATTCCTGGATTAGTCTGCTTCCCTTCCTGGACTTACCTGATTCTTCTGGGGTAGCCCCCTGGAACACTGAACGCTCTCAAGCCATCTCCTCCTTCCGGAGCCCGAACTGCATCGACCCACCTGCATACTGGCGACGGAAGAGACACCGCCTTTTCTGTACAAGGCTTGAACAATCAAGAAGAAGGAGAGTCCTTCGAACACCAGAAGGAACACTTCAAAAAGTAAACAGGTGAGCCAAGAGTACGAGTGTGACAGGAACGCTTGGATGTCATTACAACACTCGGTCTCGCTCCCTGCGGCGCCTGCGCCATTGATCTACATCAACCCGGCTGGTGAGGGCCCCTCTTGGCAACCCTCTCCTTTGCGGCCCTGTAGCTATTCCGCTCATGAGAGGCTTCCTCCTGCCACAATATCTAAGCCTTTGGCAGAGGATGCCTTGTTTGGAAAATTTCAGAAGCTAATGCATTCCGACCCCATGAAGGAATATTTCAGAGGTCTTTTTTTAAGGAAATCTGCATTCCAGGGCCCGGTTCCGTTCCGACAGTTCCCGTCACAGCACCGGTTGTTCTACCAGTTGGCCCACCTCCAGCCCTTTTGCCTCTGCCGCCCTTGTCTCCAGTAGACAAGTCTTCGGCGGAGCCAGTCGTGACGCAGGTCGATCCGGACACGTTGATTGACGCGCCAGGGGATCAGGATGGCGATGACCAGCCCGCTCTGTTATGGCGTTCCATGACCGGGTACTGGACATGATGACTCTTCTGGATGTTCCAGTACCTGAGGCACCACCTCCGCAAGAAGGGGTGCTTTCGGGGGCATTCACCTTGTCTCCTCAGGAGCACACCTGCTTGTTCTTTCTGAAGGACGTTTTGGCTGAGGTCCGCAAAGTCTGGGATGAGCCACACTCTGGACTGCATGTTAACAAAAAGATTGACGCTCGTTATAGGCTTCATACTTCGGAGGAGGTAGCCTTAGCGTCTTGCCCGCTTCCTTTCTCCACAGTGGTGGTGGCTGCCACTCTTCAATCCAGGCCAGCTTCAGAGTTATCTACAGTGGCGGCTCAGGTTCTGGCCAAAGAGGACAAGTTGCTTGACTCTTTGGGGAGGAAGATCTTTGCTAATTCAGCTCTGCACCAGGCAAATGCAGAGCTCATTTTAGCAGGGGCGAATATGAAAATGTGGAAAGGTCTGTCGGAATTTGAGGAGTTTATTCCTGCAGACAAGCTGGATGATTTTAAGGCGGGCTTGTCAGATGCCAGAGTCCTGGCGCAGGATATGGTTGAGGCTGCAGCGCATCATGTCAACACCTCGGCTCGGGGCCTCATGCTTGGTGTGGACACGTTTCGTCAGGCTTGGCTTCACGCCACAAAGTTTTCCGAGGAGGTGCAGGATAAAGTTCTGGACCTCCCTTTTGACAGCAAAGAACTGTTCGATTCGTCAAACGGACGTAGGCTGACTAAGACAAAGGACAGCACTTAGACGGCTAAGTCTTTGTCCGTTCTGGTGAAACCACCTTTTAGGGCTCAGAGAACGCCTTTGCAGCCTCGATCTTCCTCTGGTTTTCAGGGGTTTCTAGATCGGAAAACAGAGAGTCGATCCTCAAACTGGAAATTCCCGCCGACGTCAACAGCGAGGCCAGTTTTACTCTCGGTCCTCGGCCTCCTCCTCAGGATCTGGGGGGCCCGCCACTGAGAAACCCGCTAAATGAGGGTTTTTGTCACTCACACGAGACCATGGTGAGAGGGCGCATTGCGTCTCACTGGGAGGCATGGCAGACCATCACCGAGGACCGGTGGGTCTTGTCAGTAGCTCGGGCGGGCTTCCTCTTGCCCCTTCCTCCTACCCCATCCTTCAACCCTCCTTTCCAGCAGTCGGTGGCACCCTCCCTCAGAGCCGAAGTCCAGAAGCTTCTGGACTTAAGGCGGTGGAACCCGTTCCCCTACGGGAACGAGGAGAGGGCTTCTACTCCCGTCTGTTTACGGTGCCCAAACCCAACCAGGCTGGCCTGCGCACCATCCTAGACCTTTCACAGTTCAACCTTTCTCTTCCCCAAGAGAAATTCAAGATGATCACCCCCAACAAGACAAAGTCCTCGCTTCAGAAGGGCGACTGGCTCAGCATGGTGTACCTTCAGGATGCTTATATGCATATCCTCATTTGCAGCCCGCATCGGAAATACCTACGGTTTTCCATGTGGGAGGAGCATTTCCAGTTCCGTGTGCTCCCTTTTGGTCTCAGCTCGGCACTGCGTGTCTTTACGAAGATGATGTCGGTCATCGCAGTTTATCTTCGGCTTCAGGGTATCCATGTGTATCCGTATTTGGACGACTGGCTGCTGCGCAGTCCCTGTCCACTAAAAGACTCGAGCAACTTTCAGTCTCTCCTCCAGCTCCTGTTCCACCTTGGGCTGCCGGTGAACTGGCAGAAATCCTCCATGACGGTCTCTCAGGACTTGATCTTCCTGGGTTTTCGTTGGAACACAATCGATTGCAAGGTTTACCTCACTGGGGACAGAATGGCGGATCTGTTCGCCACGTGTCAGGTGTTTATGCAGTCGGAGAGCATGTTGGTCTGGTGTTTCAGGGGCTTCTGGGCCTCATGGCTTCGTGCTTGCTTGCTCTTCCTCTTGCTCGTCTCAAGATGAGGCGGACGCAGGTGGCTCTTCGGAGCTCATGGCTTCAGGCAGTGGATCCAGATACCAAAATGATACTGGTTCTATCGTTCGTGAGGACCGACCTCTTGTGGTGGTCGTCTGTCTGCAATCTGTCGGTGGGCGCTCCCTTCCAGGACCCTTGCCCGCAATTGACTGTCACAACAGACTCCTCCCTTCTGGGTTGGGGGGTGACGTTGGATCATCTTCAAGTTTCAGATCTCTGGTCGCCACAGGACAGACAGGACAGTCTGTTTGTTTAAGACACTTATATTCAGCTATATCTTTTTTTTAAAACACCATCACAGCCTTTACTATCCAACATATATAAATAATTTGACTATTAGGTATTTCACGAATCATTAATGGACAAATAGGGCATCATCCCTATTCTGACCAGAACTTTTAAGATATCTATTACAGTAATAGATTTTGTAAAAATCACAATTTATTCACACAGACAACACAAAAACATCCTAGTGACTCTTGGAGAACTGAGAAATTAACTATTGCCGACCAATCATCATGGGAGGAAGACCATCCTTCTACTCAATTTTTAAGAAATAAAAGCAGGGTAAGCTCTCTTCTAATTCTTACCATCTCTAGATTTTGCATCTTTGTTGTATGTAGACAGGATGAAGTGAAAGAGATCACCATTTGTTCTCTTCCCCAATTTGGAGAATAGTCAGTTGGCCCCTCAGCTCATATATCTTGGATGAAAACAGCCATGAATAAAAAATCACCAAGTATTACTCTAGGTTGCTTTGACATCAATCTGTTTTATTTTATTATATTGTGTTTATACCTAACATTGGAAACCTTCACTTTCTCACATGATGACCAGTGTTTCAAAATCTGTAGATGTCAAGAATGAAGTTTCACTCGTTGCAAAAAAGTTACTTATTTTTTTGTTTAATGAACAAATGTTGTTATTGTTTTGTAATCTGCATCTAATCTAGAATATTGTTCAACTCTCTTTACCAGATTTAAAGTTTTGAATTGCATAATACAGCCCCTGAAGAAGAGAACAATTCTCGAAACATGTTGGGCAATCTTGTTTGGATCAATAAATCCTGAACTAAAAATCAAGCCACAAATGTTTTTTGTACAGAACTGAAAAAATGAATCAATGACTGTTATTACACTTTATGTTCTAACTACGTTATGTAAAAAATCTTATTCAAGCAATATATTGTTGAAAAGTCTATCTAAGAATTACAAAGAATACCGAAAATTATACATTTTTAAAGCCTTGGCTTTATAGCCCCAGACAGTGTGCAGGGGACGAGAGTTCCCTAACAGGGAACTTACTCTGTTCTCACATTTTCTTCAACCCATATGCCAGGGTTGCTATTTTGCTCCCCCGCACCTTGACCTCAGATAATAATCACAAAAATACAACATTTAAAAAAAACATAAAAGTCTAGATGCACCTAGGTGTGCCTGGTGCTAACTTATTGTTTCGTCCATGTTCTATAGCAACAAGCAGGGGGATACCAATGTCTCCTCCTCTTGTGGATCTTGCCATTCAGATCTGTGAATGGGCCATTCAGCATGGTTTCTGGCTGGTAGCGGTTCACATCCCGGGCCAGCTGAATGTCACTGCGGATGCCCTCAGCTGATGAGTAATTGTTAGCTACGAGTGGGAACTGAACACAGAGATCCTCTCAGACATTTTTTGCTGTTGGGGCACTCCAGAAGTGGACCTCTTTGCGACATACATAAACAAGAAGCTACCCCTGTATGCCTCCATGAACGGGCTCGGAGCCTCCTCACTCGGGTATGCTGTCGAAATCTCATGGCACAATATGAAGGCCTACGCCTTTCCGCCTCTTCCTCTGATCCATCGGGTGCTTTGCGAGCTGAGGAACACGGTGAATTGCTGCCTGCTGTTCATAGCCCCTTGGTGGCCAGCCAGGTTCTGGTTTTCGGAGCTTCAGCATCTCAGTGTGCCCGCCGCTCAAGCTTCCACAGGTTCCCGACCTGCTTCACAAGAGCGATCAACAACTGTGGCACCCCTCCCCACAATCGTTCAGCCTGCAGGCTTGGTGCCTGAGTTCAGATCTTCATAGCGTGTCAACTTGTCCGCAGATAATATGCGCATAATTCAAGCAGCCAGGAAGCCCTCAACAAGATCTCAGTATAAAGTAAATGGCGTCGCTTCTGTCACTGGTGTTTGGCGAGGCAGCTAGACCCCAGGGAGGCTACTATCGACACAGTCCTGTCTTTTGTCTCACATTTGGCAGAGTCTGGCATCCATGTCTTGTCCTGCAGGACATATTTATCGGCTGTTGCCACTTATTTGTCCACTGACCAGTGTTCCTTTTCACTGTCTATTCCAGTCATTAAAAGACACTTTGCTGGCCTGATGCATCTTATCCTCCTGTTCGCAATCTGCATCCAAGGTGGGATTTGAATGTGGTCCTTACAGCCTTGTGTCATGAGCCTCTTGAGCCCATGGCTACTGTCGATTTTAAATACCTTTCCTGGAAAGTGTCCTTTTTGATTACTGCGACTTCGGCAAGACATGCAAGTGAGCTTCAGGCCTTGTCGGTTGAGCATCCATTCCTTACTTTTCATAAAGATAAGGTTGCCCTGTGAACGAATGCCGTCTTTCTTCCTAAGGTGGTCTCTGATTTTCATCCGAATCAGTCAATTTCATTGCCTTTATTCTTCCCAGACCCGGCCTCAGAGGCCGAAAGGGTTCTGCAATGCCTGGACGTTAGAAGAGCCCTTAAGTTCTATCTGGACAGAACATCTGAGCTCAAGAACTCGCAGCTTTTTGTGACCTTCGGAAATCCGCAAGGAAAGCCGGCCTCGAAAGGGACCATCTCCCAGTGGATCGCTGCTTGTATTTCTGAGGCGTATACCATTCAGGGTTTTCGGGCCCCAAAGGGAATTCATGCTCATCTTGTGCGGGGCAAGGCGGCTGCCGTTGCCTTCCAAAAATATGTTCTCTGGGAGACCACCGCGAAAGCAGCTACGTGGGCCTCCCCATCGGCTTTTTGTAAGCATTACTGTCTGGACCTGAGCTCCAGGGCTGATGCTCAGTTCGGTCAAGCTGTGCTTAAGAACCTGTTTCAGTAAGGAGTTTCCATCCACCCGTAATTCCTGTGAGGATTGCTTGGGAATCTCCCATAAGTATGGAGGAAAGGGGACGAGACGTAGGAGTATAATAAAGTTACACACTGTAGTGACTACCTTACTCCTAGTCCATAGTCACCTTTCCTCCATACGCCCGCCAGCCGTTCCCTCTAAAAAGGTTCCTCTGTTATTGCTTAAAAGTCATAGACCTGGCGGTAGAAAAGGACTGATGGGCGATGCGCTGGGCGGAGCTAAGGAGGGCTGGCTTACGGCTGCGTGTGGTACCCCATGTAAAAAGAGGACACATTTTTGAAAAATGTGATGCTTTTCACAAAGTGTTCCGGTCCTGTCCCACAGGACAGAGGAATGTCCCATAAGTATGGAGGAAAGGGGACCATCGACTAGGAGTAAGGTAGTCACTACGGTGAGTAACTTTATTAATGTGCAGCTCGCGGAAGGGACCCATAGGGCGGGGCAATGTCCCTTTCAGAGTTCTTGGTTTCATTCCTGTGCTGAACACTTGACACGTCGTACATTGGACCACCAACTTTACCAGGTGCTCTTGCAAATTTGGGATCAACCAATCTTCCTGAAGGTCTGCTGCAATGTGTTGCTTAGAGCTGTGAGATGCAAAATGTAACAGTTCAAACGCTGTGTAGAGCAACTCCATGGGCATTACTACCCGTCCTGTGGCCTGTTGTCTCCACAAGAAATCTGTGGGTGATTGAACGCACCCACGTTTGAGCCATAGATCTTGTTGTTCTGTGGGTGCCCTATGCTGTAGTTTCGATAATTTCTGCTTTTGGGGGAGCTGTGTATGCATCTGTGTGCTGCTCTGTGTTCGATGTGGTCAAAATGGGTTCTGTGGATGCGGGTACTTGGAGATATGGCGCCTCCTTGCGGCTGCATTACCCAATGATATTTTGTCTGTGTTGTGGGTGTGCGCTATGCATTTAACGACCGCCACCAAAGACGGCTCTGCGATGGCAGAGATCAATGAGTTAAGTAAGACCACGTGCAGTGGAGAAACATTGCTGAAAATGTTGGGGGGGACATGACCTCTGAAGAAAAGGTGCCCCATTCAAATGAATGTGGACAAAATAGTGTGCCATGAAAGTTGGGGGGACAAACACCCCCGTGCCCCCCTAAATTTACGCCCATGCCCACGTGTTGTACTGGTGAGCCATCTGCTCTTCTGACCCCCCTCCTTCTCCAGGGCAATAGACCTGCGTGCACCGTGGTGGTGACATATGCAGATTCTGAATAGATGGTAACATAGCAGCCTTTTGAGGCCTGCAGAGCCCCTATCAGTGCTACGAGTTCTGCTGCTTGTTCAGAATAATGCCTGGGCAGTCTTTTCATGACCAAGTTTTCATATTCTCCCTCTTCTAGGCGTACCACTGCCGCCCCTGCATGTTTCTCACCTGTGTCCTGGTCAATCAACGCTGACCCATCAACGAAAAGTACTTCTCCTTTCTATTGGAGGCTGTGTTTAGCTTTGGGGATATCGTCACCCTGCCCTTCATATAATGCGCAATCATGCTGTTGTATGTCCTCAGCCGTGCATGGCTCCGTGAGAAACGTGGCATGGTTTACTGTTCTGCACCATACTACATGGATATTGCGGCTGGACAGTATTATTTCATATGCTGATGCTCTTTGTGAGGTGATTGTGGATTTGGAGCGATCTAGTATAGCAAAGAGTGAGTGCTCAACGTATAGTGTTAATGAACATCCCGTGACAATTGTGGAACTTTTTTCAATGGCAAAGGCTGCAGCAGCGAGGGCTTGTTTGCAAGCGAACTGTCCCTGCATGACAGAATCGAGAATGCCGCTGTAGTACGCTAGAGGTTTGTAACCCATTGAACTCTTTTGCTGTCATAAGTGTACCGTTAGCATGGGAGAAAATGTAGAATTCCTGTGTGTAGTCAGGGGTGGCTAGGACAGGAGCTGTTGAAATCACTTCTTTTAGATTATTACAACTGGTCATAATTTCTTTTGTCCACTGGATCATGTTGCCCTCTTTTTGGGCCTCCATGAAGCCTTGTAGGAGCGTTCTGGTGTATGCTGCATAATCTATGCCCTGCAATAGTTGCGGCGCCCTAGGAACTTTTGCATGTCTTTCACTGTGAGGGGCTTGGGAGTGGCGCGCACTGTAGCTGCCCTATCCGGAATAATCCTTTTGCCATCCTTGGAGATAAGCTGACCTAAGTAGAGCACTTCTAGTAAACAGTAATGGAGCTTTTTCTTGTCCACTTTGTACCCTTTCTTTGCTAGCAACTGTGGTAGAGCAATGGAATCCCTTCGGCAGCTCTGTTCCTTGTCGCTGCAGACAAATAGGTCATCTACGTATTGAATGATCATGCTGGGCACCTGAATGTTCCCTAGATCTTCATACAGTATCCTGTTAAAAATACTGGGGCTTTCACAGTACCCCTGGGGCAAGCGCCAGTGTTCATAGCGCTTTCCTCCCAGAGTGAATGCCGTAAGGTACTGCGAGTCTGGATGTAGGGGTGCTGAGAGAAAAAGGCATTTTTCAAGTCCATCACCGTGAAATGGGTGGCTTCTTTGGGAATGCTGCACACAATGGATGCCGGGTTAGGAACAAGTGGAAACCATTTCTGTACAATGTCTTTAAGGGGTCTTAAATCCTGAATCATCCTCCAACTGCCCCCCGTTGCTTTTTTTATTGGATATATAGCCGTATTACATGGTTGGGTGCAGGGCACTATAATTCCTTGCTGTAACAGGGCTGGCAACGTTTCCTGAATCCCCTCTTCTGCTTCTCTTGACAGGGGGTATTGTATGACTCATGGGAGTATTGCTCTTGGTTCGAGAGTTATCTTTACAGGTGTTACATCCTTCAACATGCCTACATGGTGCGGGTTTGTTATCCACAGAAGTGTAGGGACATATTGCAAATCACTTTCACTGAATAGGGGTGGTCCACTAACAACAGCCAAGAGGAGGCTCTGCTCTTTTATGTATTGTACCATTATGTCACAAGGTATACACATTTTAAGGATTATTTCTCCATCATTGTTGGCATCTTTGAAAAGATTCTCGTCTGTCACTTCTCGTAGAGGTACATTGGGGTCACTACACAACACAGTGCGCCATTGGCACCCGTGGTGGTCAGTTCCTAACACTACAATCCTGCTATTAGACACAAACAAGCCTTCCAGATCTAAGGACAGGATCGTGCCAGCAACCACTTTGGGAAGCGCTACAGGTCAGAAATTGAAATCTGCATGTACTCTCCATTCTTTCCTATTAATCTGGGGGACAGCTCGGGCGAGTCCTCTGATGCCATAAACAAACATATCTGGGTTGACAAGGATGCCCCTCACTACCATTTCACTGGCCACAGCATGTATCACCAGCATAGCTCGGAGGGAGCACATGCCAGGGGTAGCGCAGACATTTCTCCTCTCTGTGAAGGATATTGTCCTGTTCAGTTTGCTAAGCAAATCCCTACCCAGAAAATTGACGGGGGAACCCTCGGAGTAGAGGAGGGGTGCTCGTACAACCTTCCCTCCCACCTTGACGTCTAAATCCTTTGTGTATGAAACTGCTAAAACAGCCCCAGAGAATCCCTGCGTGTCAAGAGTCTTTCCTGATAGCGGGAAGTTTCCATCACTAATGCAAGGTTTCTCCGCTCCCGAGTCCACCATAAAGATTAATTGGTTATTTCCTATCTCTGCCCCCACCAGTGGTTCCCCTTATGAATGTAAGGTAATTGACAGTACTGGACAACCAAGTGCTCTCTGTGGGCTGTCCTAGTTGGGGTAGGTGTCTGTCCCCAGGAACGAGAAGGGGTTTCCTCCCACCACTGTTGTTCCTTGGTAAGGAGCTGCTGCTCCATTAGGTGCAGTAGCAAATGGGTGTCTGTTTACCGAGGCTTGTTGGTTTGGGTGGGGCTGGTGTGGTTGCATTGCCTGTTGCTGGTACGGTGTGTGGCAAGGGCCGGGTATTTGGGGAGGCAATTGTGTCTATTGCTGATGTATTTCATCCGGAAATAGAGATGTCCCCTGAACAGGCCCTTGTGTGCTACCTGCGTGGGGGTATCCATAAGGTTGTTGATTGTACCAGCCGATGGCGTAGGTCGGCTTCTCTGTAGGTGCCCGCCTGATCCGTAATGATCCTGTAAATACCAGTGCTTTAAGGTAGACGAATAGCCTACAAATAGAGGACTGCAGGTGGGAAGGTCTCAGCAATCCCAGGCTGTCATGCAGAGCGAAAAGAGCAGCAGGTCGCTGAGAAATGAGGGACGTAATGATACGGCTGCCGGCAACTGTGAGTTCCAAGATGGCGCCTAACTGAAGTTGTGGACAAAGAATCCGAAGATAAAGTCAGAGAGCCTGGTGTGGGAGGCGCAGCTCAGACATGGGCGGGTGCTGTAGGCAAAGACTGACAGAGCGACAACGAGGGCTTGCACTGGGAGCGGAGGAGAAGAGAGGTTGAGGTCAGGGAGAATCCATTGGAGGGACAGAACAAAGGGAAGGACGACCACAGGACTCTGCAACAGGGGATATGTTAAAAGAAAAAGGCAAATGCTGCACGAGTCTCTGCGGATCCCCCTAGACCCCAGCTGCGTTGAGAATAGGAAACTGGCTGAATGTGGGAGCAGCCGGCAGGTGTAGAACGAAGCTACACCCGAAGAACATATATAAGGGGCTCTTACGGCTGGTGCACTGCGCGAAGGAAGAGCCCTAACACTCTTTGTGTGCCTGCATGGAAGGCCCGGGCTGGGGGGGTTAACAAGCAGTAAGTCCCAGCAGAGTGGAGGCAGGAACAGCCGCGTATGGGACCGCAGGCGGCCCCTTCATCAGAAATAGATTGTGAGGGATAAAATAACGCGAACCTGGGCCTTGTGGTGAAACAATATAAAACTCCTGAGTCAGACCATATAAGCAGGAGTCTCATTCAGTGGAGGTACACTGCTCTGGGCACAAGACGCAGGGAAATAAATTGGAACCTGAACTGCAGAAAGTGGCTGAGAAAGGATAACTGCTCCTCCCATCCCTGGAAATCCAAGACATAAGCTATAATACCCCTGATAGGGGCAGACATGATGGTGAGGGGTGGACACAGTTCTAACAGAAAGTTGGCAGTGAATAAAGGTCCATAGGGGTGGGGACCAAAGCAGAAACAAGATATTCGTTAACGGCTGGGCGGAAGTGGTGCACAACACATAGTGCCTTGCAAGTAAATGGGTACATACTGGGCAAGTACCGGAAGATCACATCCGGAGAGGAAATACGCTGTACGGTCAAAGCAAGTGTACTACGCACAGCGTATTGAGCAGGCAGAAGGGTATCAGGTAATATTATCGCCACCAAAAATATCGCCGTACATATGGTCATCGGGAATGGCCATAGGTGATATTTTTGGTGGGGATAATTTATGGGGTAAATGGATGAGGGGGCTGCGGGGGTTATTCCCCTGCTCCCTTTTAAAATATATGGGGGTTGCAGGGTTTGTCCCCCGCAGGTTCCATGGGGTAATATCACTGCCAAAATATGGCAACATTTTTGTATGGCGATATTTTTGCGGCAATATTATCACATGGAACCGGCAGAAGTGCCACATGACCCACCTCTGTCCTGGGCATTAAAGGTGCACACAAAGAATTCACCCAAGAGACCATGCGCTCGCAGATCAGAGGAATAGCACCAGCATATACAGCCAAAACCACCCTGGAAACATGTAATTTAAGTCTGCACAGGAACAGAGATTGGGTAAGTGGCACTTGAGGACAAATGAAGAGGAGAACTAGTGGTATAAATGCATCCCAAACTACTCAAAAACAAAGCTGGCCAGTCAACCCTGGACGGATTCACCAAAACTAAACAACAAGTACCCGGAGGAAATATGGAAGGGGCGCAGGAAGGTGAAAATGGCGCCATGGATTTACACAACCAGGTCATGCTAGCGACAGCAGATCTGAAAGCCTTGTTAGGGTCACAGATTGGAATGGTGCAACTGGATGTGGAGCTTAGGTGGCAGGATGTGAGAATTCTAGTGGAGCGTATCACAACGCTAGAATCACTGGTAAAAGAGAACACAGGAGAACTAAAGATCACGCAGCTGGGTGTCCATGTGTTGCAGCAGAAAGTAAGCCTCCTGGAGAACAAAGTGGAGCAAGCCGAAGGATGGGCAAGGCAGAATAATATCCGTATCATCAGACTACCGGAAGGCGAAGAAGCAACAGACCTGACCACGTACATAGGAAATATGTTACTTCAGGAAATTCGGCCAGGGAACCTCACACAGGGCTTTACGATCGAGAGAGTGCACAGATGGCTGACTGGAGCGCCCCCGCGACCGATCGTTACCAAGGTCCTGAATTACAAGGACAGAGTCTACTCCAGGCAAGGGGTACAACTGAGGAGAACCTCAGCAGACCTGTCTGTCTATCCGGATTACACGTTTCAGGTGCAGAAGAACAGAGCACAATTCACAGCGGCTAAGAGCAGGCTCTGCACGGCAGGATTGAAGTATATGTTGATATACCCAGCGTGGCTCAAAATTATACGCAAGAATAAGACTTGGTTCTTTGACCTGTAGAAGATGCGCAAGCATTGATGGATAGGGAGAAGATAGGGCAACGATGCAACTGAAGAGGCTGATGAACAAGGGAAACGTAAAGGCAGCCCTACCCGACCTGAGGCTGGGAATAACTAAGAAGCGGGGAGTGGCACATATCGAATACAGAGCTGCGCGGATGAGAGAATGCAAGTATACGAGGATTACAAGGCCTACAGATATAACAGTACTCTCATGATGGACCAGTCTAAAGCAGTTTGGTGATGTGCTTAATAGTTTGGCAGGGGATATTAACACTTACGACCAGACACTATGAGGACGGAACTGCGCCTATGCTGGTGACTGTCACACCCCTCACAGTTTATTTAGTAGGGGCAACTGTTTGTTTGCCCATCCACTGTGCACTAGACCCGGGCAGGTATGCTCGGAGAAGATGCGAAAAGTGGACTGGCCTGAGTAAGGACTGCAATGCTGGGCCATTGTTATTGGTTGGGGAAGTTGGGGATTGTCAAGGGAGGGAAGGGTCGCCTGCATGCGTAGTTAGAGTAGAGCATTTTTATTCTTTAGCAAGACGATGCTGGAAAGGCAGACCAATACACTGGGGGGGGGGGGGCTCCCAGAGGAGCAGGAGACCTACAGGGTGACAGAAGGAAATGGCGGACACAATGAATGTGATTACCTGGAATGTGAGGGGTTTAAACGCTTATGTAAAAAGTAATAGTTTATTTGTATCTTAAATGATGCAAGGTGGACATAGCTATGCTACAGGAGACACACCTGACAGCTGAAAAACAGACATTACTGGCGCGAAGATGGCGAGGGAAATTATTCGGCTCCACATACTCTGAGTATGCTCAGAGTACTGATATGAATAGTGCCCTCAGTACCCTTTAAGGTCACACACGTAAAGGCTGATAATGAGGGTAGAATGGTGTTCATCCAAGGCTTCATGGAACAGGTCGATACATGTTTGATGAACACGTACGCCCCCGATCATAGTGCTGCCAAATTTGTCCAGACCCTGTATCCCTGATTGGCACCATACCGGGACAGTAATATGTTATGGGGTGGAGATTTTAATTGTATTTTGAATCCTGTCCTAGATAGATCAGACAGTAAATACACTGAATTAGCACCACCGCAAGAGCATTACAGAATCTCCTTGAATTCCTTTCGTTTGGAAGACGCCTGGAGGGTGCTCCACCCGGACACCAGACATTATTCACACTTTTCAGCACCACATGAAGTATATACCAGGATAGATTGTGTTTGTAGGGCGGGAAATAATACCTCAGATTGGGCATGCTGAATATAAATGGAGAGTATATCGGATCATGCCCCGCTTGGTGTACAATGGCAATATGTGGCCCCCGGGCTCCAATGCCCACGTGGAGGCTCAGAAGCGAATCATTGAGGGATCCCTTATTCAGAGATAGTATCAAAAGTAGTATCAGTGAATATGTATCGAACAATTTGGCCAGTGTATCCAGGGTTGGAGTCTTCTGGGAAGCCCTGAAGGTTGTAGTCAGAGGGGCAGCTATAGCGGGATGCAGCCATATTCAAGCAACCATAAATAAGGAGCTGTCCTCTGGGAAGGAACAATTGAGGATAATAGACAAACTCGTGCGAGACCCAAGCAACAAGGCAAAGATGGAGGAACTAAGACAGAAATGCATGGACTGCTGGGATAGACTTGGTAAACATAGCTTTGCAAAGTACACAGAAAGACAACATATAGAGGGAGATAAGCCTGGATGGTTACTAGCGTGGTTATACAGAAATGAAGCACAAAGGCGCCCCATATATGCTATAAAAACAGTGCAGGAAGAAGTGTGCCACCCACAGAACGGGATTAACGAAGTATTCTGAGACTTTTATCAACACTTGTATCAAAGTGGACCCCTGGCATTAGGCTCCCGATTGGAGGACGTACTAGGCGAGATTGTAAGCCCAGTGTTTAGCCAGGAGGAGAGGGACAGTTTAGAGGTGCCCATCACCTTAGAAGAAATACAGACTATGATTAAGTGTTTGCAGACAGGTAAGACACCAGGTTTGGACGGGCTACCCAGCGAATTATATAAAGAATATGTGCACGAATTGGCCCCCTGTTTGCTGCCACATTTAATGAGGCTTACGATTAAGTGATCCTTCCCCTGCGTTTAAGGAATTCCATAATTATACCCCTCCTTAAACCTCATAAAAACCTGTTAGAATGTAGCTCTTGTTGCTGAATCAGGATAGTACGATACTAACATCCATACTGGCAGCTAGGATGAAAGAAGTGATAATTAATCTAGTGCACCCAGACCAAATGGGCTATGTCCCAGGCCGTAGTATAGCTTGGAATTTGAGGAGGCTTCACCAAATACAGGAAGCGTCCTGGGAGGCACCATGCGCCATAGCTACATTGGACGCAGTTAAGGCGTTCAATTCAGTGAATTGGGACTGGCTCTATGCAACACTGAGATTTTGTCATGCTTTTATTAAATGGGTCCGATTAGTATACACTAAGCTGATGGCAAGGGTGAAGACAGGGAGGCACATCTCAGAAGCATGGGAGCTAGGAAAGGGTACGCAACAAGGTTGTCCGCTATCACCATTATTGTACATCACTGCCATGGAACCGATTGCCCAGGACCTCAGGGCAGAATATAAAGAGGCTGGGATTGAAATGGAAGGGGGCAGGCATTTATTATCATTGGGTGTCCGGTCAAATGTTCGAATCAAAAAGGTCGAATGACAAAAGGGTCGAGTCAAAACGAGCGAAAACAAAAGGGTTGATTTTTTTTTAAATATATATATATATAATTTGCTTTAGTACACCAACCACCCCCCCCCCACACAAAAAAAAAATGTGATTGTTTTTTTTTCGGTCATTTTACTCTACCCTTTTGTCATTCGACCTTTTTGATTCGAACATTTGACCTATAACCTTATCATTGTATGCGGATGACACACTTTTATATATTCAGAACCCAGAGGACAATCTGGAATTGTTCTTGGAAGCAATGGCACCGTTCACAACATGGTCAGAGATTACAATTTGCATGGACAAATCAGCGATATTTCCACTACTTCGTGGGAGGGCTGAGCACAAACTGCTGGTGCTGGCACTGCAGTGGAAAGGGCATACTTTCAGATACCTGGGGATCAACGTGTACCACGACACAGAGGACGAACATGCGCACAATACACAAGAAGGGATTAGGAGCTCAATGAAATTTAGGGCTAAGTGGTCTTGGGAGTGAAGGTGTGGGACAGAGCCATGGTATTTATGGGGCTGTTTGATCCTATCTCGACACAGATTCCTTTTGTCTCAACGGTATCACACCTGGCGGACGCAAACACAGCAGTCCAGGTGTACTGGGAAGCCTGTGGGGTGGCCACCATAGGAGATTTACTACATGACAATGAATACATACCCTTTTTAGAACTGACTGAGCAGACAAGCATCCACTCAGGCCAATACATGGTATACTGAAGCGAGAGACTGCATGCCGGTGGCCCGCATATAGCGAGTTAATGGCGAAACACGAAATAGTGGCTCTTACTGCCGAATGGGTCTGTCCCCCCTTTAGCTGTAAAGGATAAATGGGAAGCGGATACGGGAGAGGCCTTTTGCGGAAGCACAATGGAAGGAGATCTTAGGATATCATAAGAAAGTGTCACCAAACGCGAGATTACAGAGGATACAACTGTTGGTGACACATAGAGCATACATGACACCGAAAAAGAATCTTGCAGTTCCCGGGTGATATGGCATTCGTAACGCGCCTATACACAAGTGTTTCAAGGTGCGCCGAGGCAAGGAAGGGGGAACAAAGGGAGGACAGAGAAACCGATCTTACTAGGCCAAGTGACATTGAGATCGCGCAAGTGCGGGGGAGAGTAAAAGTGCCAGGGTAAAGGAGAGGAGGCAGTGCTGTACATGGGATCAAAACAATAACGAGAAGTGCGGCCAGCAGGTGGCAGGTGCAAGGGTAAGTGCAGACAGCAGGTTTCCAAAAGTGAAGGTAGGTGGACTGTAGGATTAGAGATACAGACCCAAGTGCAAGGGTTGCCGGGAAGCAGTGCGGGTGTGCAACTGGGCTGGCAGGGACCTGGTCCTGAAATCAGAGGGTAGCCAGGTGACCAGTGCAGTATCAGACAGAAAATCAGTAGGGGAGAGGAAGAGGGAAAGCAGACGCAAAGAGGAAGGTCTTGAGGTGCTTCTGGAACTGCAGATGGTTCTCCTCAAGTTTCAGAGAGGCAGGGAGGCCATTCCAGAGAGAGGCCACAGCCGAAGAAAGAGATCTACCACCAACTCGTTGATTGGAGAAGCGACTGACCCTGAGGGAGTTGGAGTTGGAGGTGGAGGAGCGAAGAGCTCGAGTAGGAAGGTATTTACAAAGAGAGAGTTGGAGGTATTGAGATCCAGGCCCGGAAGGCCTTATGGACAATGCAGAGAGTCTTAGACGTAATCCTTGCAGCCACTGGGAGCCAATGCCGAGATTTCAGTGCTGAATAGATACGATCCCTAGGCTTGAGGCCAAGGACAAGTCTTGCAGTCCTGTTCTGGATGAGTTGCAGAGGGCGGAGAGTAGAAGCAGGCAGATTTAGAAAGAGGCTGTTGCAGTAGTCCAGCCTAGAGAGAACCAGAGCTCTAGAGACAGTGAGCTTCTGGGGTGCAAGAGAACAGAGGTGACCCAAGTGCAAGACGGCTGACGCAGGGATGCTACATATGTTCTGGACATGTCCAGTATCAGGGGCATATTGGCTAGAAGTGTCGAACAGACTACAAAAAGGTTGGGTGGAACTGGATGCTCTTTCCCTGGCGGCCTGCTTGTTGGGCCGCTTTCTGCACCCAAAGGGTTGGAAACATGTTGCCAAACTGAAAGATCTAGCATGCATCCTGGCGAAACGCAGGATTGCCATGGAGTGGAAATCACCAAAAGGCCCTAGAATAGAAGAATGGTGGAGAGACATGCACAGGTGGGGTATAGTGGAATAGGCAGTATGGAGAACAGTGATGGGGAGAGACAGGGTGGAGGGCACAACAGAGATTGTAGGTTGGGAATCCTTGCTACACACCCTGTTCAATGTAAGGGGTATAGGTGATACAGAGTAATTCCCTGATCAATGTGACTTTCAGAGCTAACAGCCTCTATGCATTGCCTAAGTACTTTTTAGGCAGCAGACCAGACTGGAGGGCGGGTGTGTTGTGAGAGGGAGGGATTGGTTAAGGGAATGTTTGAAGTTGTAGTTAATTGTAGTGTAATTAATTATATGTAGTTAATTTTTTGCTTGGATACAAAATTGATGTTATACAACATGAACATGTGGTAGTACGAAGTAATAATGTATACATAAAAATCAATTCAAATTATTGTAATTTCTTTTTATTTTAAAGGGTTGTAGAATGTAATTATAATTCCCTCCCTGTCTGTTGCGGTATTCCCTTGAAAAGTGCCCCCACCTCCCACACGACCAGCACTGACCTGGCCCGACAACCCTTTGTCCTTGTTCACCAAATCCCCCTCCTCTCTGACCTCGGGAACCAACTCGTCCTCGTTGTGGCCCCCCTTGCCACTGGGGCCCCGAAAAGTATTGGTCTCCCCCACACTGTCCTTGTCCATTGTCTGCCAATACCGCTGCCATCCTTGCTTGTGTTGCGATGGAGGCGCACCGTTCTTCTCCCATCTGTTCCGGGGGCGACACTGCCAACACCGCTGCTACTGTCACTAGTTTATTTTTAACTCATTTCGCTTCCTCTCTCTGCCTTCTCTGAATAGTTTCCTTCTCACGCTCCTTGATCCTCCTAAAATGGTGCACTGTGATGCTTTGAATCTCAGGCCATCCCTTTGCCACCCCCCCAGCTATTTTATCAAGTGCCTTCTGCACCTCCTTAGGCAGTCCTCTTTTTACAATAAAGTAAACCAAGGACGTGGATTGATCCCAAGCGCTGCCTGTTTCTGCTCTCGACATCTCTTGAACCCTGAGAATATACTGTGCAGCGTCTTCCACGTCCCCCATTGTGCATTGCATTATCGATTGTAAACCAGGGGTGTCCAGGAATGTCTGCTGCAGTGCATCCCACACTCGCTCTCTGATCTTATTCAAGGATGCCCCATCATGGGCATCGTTACTGAGTGTTACTCCCGGGTACCACGCTTTAATTCACGCTGTCTCTGCCTGATCTCCTACTGCTGCTACTAGTAAGCTCTTAATGCCACCTATAGCTAGGGGCATCCCTGCAGTGTTTTTATCAAATGCATAAATCCATTTCCCCGCTCCCGCAGTGAATTGTGGGAGGACCTTGAGGAGATTGTTTTTGTCCATCTGCACCCAAGGGACGTAATGGGGCCGCCCTGCACCTTTGTGTATTAATGGCATTTGTAATTTTGCCCTTCCTTTCTCCCCCTTGACAATGTTCCCTGTGTTCCTGGCCAATGTTATTCTATCAAACTTTTCCCTTAATCTTCCGTCCCATAAACGTTTTACTCTCGGGTATAGTCACGGGAGATTGCTCTGCCCCTCCCTCTGTGTCTTCCTCTGTGTCATCAAAATCACTCCAATAATTCTCGTCCCCTCGTTGGGACCCCACATTCTCATACCCCAGTCTGTCTGTTTCTCTCTCCCGCTCCACATGAACAGTTCTTATAGGTGCACTGTCAATCCTAAACAAGAAGTCCCCTGACTTCCATTCATCTCCGGGCAGCTGTGGGGGCGTTCCTGGGGGCTGCATCGGAACCTCTGCCGCCCATGTTGTTTCACAAGCTGCCCTCACCCTTGCCAATTCTGTATGTGTGGTGACCAATGCGACCTCAAGGTCTCTCGCGCTTACCCCTGTATGGGTGGACACCTTAGGGGGTGCAATATATGGCGGGGAGGGGCTGTGCTTGGACCGACCATCATCGTAGCCCCGGATACATGGGTCGGGTTAGTGTATCCTTCTGGTGGCCACGTGGCGAGCAGATAAATCCCCTTCGTCTCCCCGCTTTTCCCAGTCTCCTCTGTACAAATGTTTTACTGTTGTCAGGTGTCGCCCCATTCTCCTCAGGGGCCTCTGTTTCCTCATGCATTCTCCAGAGGTCCAATATCATCCTTCTGTTCTGTAATAGTCTCCCCTTATATTTTGCAGTTAAGGAAGTAGACATGTGGCCCAAAGTGCACCTGTCAAAAGACCACCACTATGGTCAGGAGTGGGGCGTTCCTTCTCCTTTTACTCTCAGTCACCCATTGGTTGTGGTACTTCTTAATTTTCTCACAGTACAGGGGCAGGCCTTTACATATATGGTCTAGGGGTGTGTCCATCCCCATGGCTGTTCCCCAGTCAGTAGTGGGTGTCGTAAATGTGCTTGTATAGCTTTCCCCCAACTTAACCCAAAAATACAATTTGTCCAGTACCACTTTAAAACAAATGCACTATAATCGTGTCTGTACTATCAATTAATACTGTCAAAATGTTCATAACAAAAAAACATGGATTTCACCTCCTCCTCCATCTAGAGCATCTCCATTCACTCCCTTCACGCTCCCCTGATACGCGCAAACACACAACATACACGCCCCTCCTGGGCCTCCCCCGTAAAAAAAGACACACTAAACAGTGCAAAGTGGCGCCACCATCTCTCCTCACTCGGGGAGGCTCCTGTATTCCTTTTACCTTATCCTTAATATATCTTAAAAAATAAAATGAATAAAAATGGCCATAAATCTTCCACAATCACCAAGTCAAACTGTGCTTTCACTTTCATTCATTGCGAGTTCAACCATTTCACACTGCTCTATATCCCCATCCGAACATTGTTATTCCTTGCAGGCTATACTCACGTGTTCATGTTCTTCCGAAAGCCTCCGTTCACGGGGAATCCACAACAAGCCTGGGCCTCTCCCTGGAGCCGTAACCCGCTTCAACGAGCAGACTGGAATTCTACAAAGACGGCACCCGAAAGGGCCACTGAGTGTATGAATTTTGGGACTGGTCACCATAGGTGGGCATGGCCCTTCTGGAGAGGCCGCCTGGAAACCTCTACAAGCACGGGGGCGATGGAATCACGTTGCAAGGGTCACCAAATGAAGGCAAGTCCCTTTTTATGCACACTCCCAAATAAAGACAACCCGCTAAGGAAATAGGCCAGCAGATAGCGTTGCAAGGATAACAAGGTTTTAATTGTACAGAATACAAATATCAGCAAGGGACTCTGCTGCTCGAGAGCGCTCTGACCTTTTCAGTTACAAAAGGGAGCTTAAAAACCCCAAACGCATCACAACATACAATACAAATGAGTGCCACTGATTGGAGGCACCGTACACATGAGCCTGCTCCATATTGCATGCCAGGCAATAATTGGTTAGTTTGTTCCCATCGGTCTGGATCCACGTAGGTCAGCTGGGCTCATTCTCGCGGTGAAGGTCGGGCCGCACATTAATACATTGTTCCTATCTAAACTAAATATGCTAAGCCTGAACATTAACTCATTGTTGTGTGCACCTGGGCAGCACAGGAAATGGTGCCCGGAGGAATGGAGGATAAAATACAGTCATGCTGACCCACGCATTCAGGGCTTCATTGATACCGCAGTTGCCGCACTCAAGGTCTCCACCCTGGGTTTTGATCTTTAATTTATCCCTCCCTGTACCTCTTGTTACAAGGGATATGTGTTCATGCTGGAAATAAATACAGCCACGTATGCTTCGATCCACGGTGGACTCATGATTAGTGTTGGGATCTGGGGGTTGCTTGCTTATCTGGGAATGCAAAGGTGAGGGGGTCGAGTCAAAGGTGTGGGGCTAGCTTCGGCCTGGCTGGGTGGGGGTTGGAGGCCGACTGGCAGTTTAGTGGAGATGAATGGGCACGGAGCCTGGTGTTGTCTCACACTCTTGCAGATAGTAAATATTCGCAACACCGGAGAAACAAGGTGGAAGTGGACTTCCGTGGGAATGGGGCTCTGAGGAGTCAGTCTGTCTTGCAAGAATTAGGCCCAGTGAGCAGAGAACGTGAACCATTTTATCCCTTTTGGGCCGAATACAAAATGTGAGGGGGGAGAGGGCCACCAAAAATTGTAGGACAGGCCCCCCGTGGGTGGGGAAGTAAGGTTTGGGCACCCTGGGGCCAGATTGACACACCAATGTTTGTTTGTTTATTGAATTTCTAATGCGCACCAGTCCCGGTGGTAACAGGGCGCAACAGAGGCTATGCAAGGCTTACAAGGTTACATAATGGCAAACAGTATAAATTGACACGTGAAAAGCAAAAATGGGTAGGGCTCAGAATGTACGGGTAACATATTTCAAAAAAGTAATTACATCATTGTGTACAGTAGTGTTCAATGGTTTACATATATAGTAGAAATCAAACAAAGTTATTTACATCATAATATACAGTGGTTTACAATCTTGTGGGGTAAAGTGTGCTTTTGTGCAGTAGTTGGAGTTGGGGTTAGTCTTCGGTCAGATTGATTTGGGTGATGAGGTTCTTTCTGAAAAGTGGGTAAGTGGAGGAATTGAATCTTGGTACCACCAGGCAGTTTGTATTGATGCCTCTGGTGGGCCTGCTGGAGGTTTTTCTGGACAATTTATTAATTAGGTAGCTGGGGGCAGCATTGTGTAATGCTTTGTGTGTCAGGGAGGCAATTTTTAGTTGTATTTTGTTATGGGTAGATAGCCATTTAGACTGGCGTCTGATTGCGGTCATATGCGTTCTTTTGTTAGTGCCTAGTGCGGCTCTAAGAGCGTTATTTTGTAATATTTGTAGTTTTTGGATACTGGCTTTATTGACGCTACTGTAAAGAGCATTGCAGTAGTCTAATCTGGAGAGAATTAATGCTCTGGCCAATATAATGCAGCTATCGTTGGAGAGGAAGGGCTTGCCAGCTCTGATGAGGTTGCACGTGTAGGCTGTACTGGAGGCCAGGGATTTCCTTTGTTACGGACATGGTAGTGTCTAGATAGAAACCTAGGGTTTTTACCTCCTTTGAGACTATGATATGTTGCCATCAATGATGAAAGCAGCATATTCGTGACCTAGTTTGGAGATGTTAGAAGGGGTGCCAAGAATTATCAGCTCTGTAGTATCATTCAGGCATGGGCCGTGTGTGGCCATCCATGCCTAAATGATTAGGTAGATCCTATTCACCAACGTCAAGTCCTTACCGTGATCCCCGGAAAGTGGGAGGAGAATCTGTGTATCATCTGCATAGTTAGTGTAGGTGATACCCACAAGGTCCAAATCATTGAACAATGGCTTGGTGAATATGTTATACAGAGTGGGGGACACGCATGAGCCCTGAGGGACACCACACACGATTGGGGTGGGATCAGCCACTGCTGATGGAGGGAATACCCTGATGGTTCTGTCGCTCAGGAATGATTCAATCCATTTAACAGCATCTGTGGAGAAGTGGGCAGCTGAGTCGAGGTGTCTGCAGAGGACCTTGTGATCCACCAAATCGAATGCAGCTGAGAGATTAAGTAACAGCAGTAGCGCTGTCTTCCCTTTGTCTCTCAGCTCATCGATGTGCGTTTTCAAATCTATCAGTGCAGTTTCCGTCCCATGTAGCGGACGGAATCCTGATTGTCTGACCCCTAGGAGTTTGTGTAGCTGAAGGTATTTTTGTATCTGCGAGTAGGCAACTTTGTCCAAGATTTTAAGTAAAAATTGTACCGTCGTGATGGGGCAGTAGTTTGTGGCGATGAGTGGGTCTAGAGTTTGCTTCTTCAAAAGTGGGAAAACCCAAGATTGCTTGAGGTTAGCTGGTACGGTACCAGAAGCAAATGAGGCGTTGATCAGCTTGGAAATGAATGGAGAGAGGTCTCTCGTGGCATCTTTTATGATGTATGCTGGGCAGGCATCTCCTTTACAATTTGAAGGTTTCAGTGTTAGGATAGTTTTTTCAACTTCTATGATGGAAGTTTTGGTGAAGCGGAATCTATTATTTTGATCAATGGGTTTTTTATTCGGTGGGAGAGTATTAGTTGGCTGCGGGAGGTTCAGAGCGTCTTTCTTATTTTTTATTTTGATCTGTAGGGTGTTTATTTTGTTGGTTAGGGCTTGTTGGATCTCTGAACACCAGGTCTTGTTTTTGATACAGATATCAGGCGTGGAGATAGAGAACTCTAATTCTCTCAGTATTATAAATAGTTCTTTCAAACTAGAGTTGAAGTTGGAAATGCGTTCATTGTAGGAGTTACATTTTGCCAGACAGATTTCCTTTTTGTAGTGTAATGCCATGGAAGTTAGCTTTGTTTTATTCTCACTGGAGGGGCAAAGCCACCAGGCAGTTTCACATTTTCTTTTTAGTAGTCGTAAATCATTTATTTGTAGGGTGCACCACTTGTTAAGGTGTGCTTTGGCTTTACTTGGTTTGAGAGGGGCAACTTTGTCCAGTGTGGAGAGCATAATCTTATTGTATTCCTGCACCAAGGTGCTTGGGTCGAGGTTGTCCGGCAGAGAATTTAGGGTGGGTAGGATATTAGGAATCACACTGTCGACTGTGATGTTCTTTTTTCATTCTAGTTAGACAGGGTGGCGCTACTTGAGGAGCTAGAATTGTAGGTCTGGTGGTGGATAGGATCATGGACACGACGGAGTGGTCAGTCCAAGATAGGGGGGAGATGGAGGTAATGGTAGCTGTACAGTTATATTCAGCTACCCAGTCCAGAGTTCTTCCCTTGATATGGGTGGGTTTGTTTACTTTTTGGGTTATTCCTAATGCATTGAAGGAGTTGGCAATTTGTAGTACCTGTTTATCCGAAGGGTTGTTAAAACCTAAGTTAAAGTCGCCAAGGAGCAATACTTGGGAGGTAGGTTTAAGATTACTGGCAAGTATATTGTGCAGGTCCTCCTCAAATGTTCCAATGGGTCCAGGAGGTCTGTATATTACATGCATGGTAAGTGATTGGGAGTTGTTTAGCGGGAGTTTGGTAGAGATGCATTCGCAAGATTGCAAGGTTTGGGGAGAGGCTATTCTCATAGATAAGCTCTCTCTAGAAATGATCGCTAATCCACCGCCTCGGGATCCATCTATGTCTTGTCTGGAGATGGTGTAACCCTCCGGGATGGCTAGCATAAGTGCGGGTCCTGCAGCATCGTGTAACCAAGATTCCGTTACGGCTAGGAAGTCTAGGTTGTCTACTGAAATTAGGTTGGCTATGTCAGTAGCATGAATCACCAGAGACCTTGCATTAAGGAGGGCTCCTTTGAGGGGCCGATTGTCTATTTTGACTGCAGTTGAATGTGGAGTAGGGTTGGTGAGAGCCGTGGTCTTGGAGAGGGGAGTGGTAGTATGAGTAGCAGTGGCACACAGAGCAGCAGGGGAGGTGGACCCTTTGGCAGTATTGAGGGTCGTAGTGCGGTACCAGTTAGTTTTCTTGTTGGTAGGAGGTAGAGATCTGGTCAGAGGCTCGTATAGTTAGGAAGTCTGGCTCGTAGTTTGAGATTTCTGTTGGTTGTAATACATGGGACCGTGGTGTAGTCCACTAGAGACTTGAAGGGGTGTAATTAGAGAGGGAAGGGCTACTAGGATTGGGCGCCATGGATACCAGGTTGAGAGGGTGTAATCTATTCCCTTCTGGTATGGCTCCGTTAAGATGGTCTGCAAAGCTGAAGGCAAGGAATTGTAAGGCAGCGAGTAGCAGTATGGGGTGAAAGATGCTATGGCCTATGTTTAGCATTAAGTCCGGATGTGATGTAGTTTGTTTGGCCAACTTAAACACAATATGCCGGGCAAGCACGGTGTCATAGGATCCAGTGAATCACAATAGGCAGATTCAGATTTTGGTTGGGTGGTCCTAGAAGCATAGAGTGCAGAGTAAGCAAGGTGCCCTAAAGCACAGTAAGCAGGTGCCCTAAGCACAGTGAGTCACAGTAGGCAAATTCGATTTTTGCTAGGAGGGCCTAAAACACAATGTGCAGATGAAGCCAGGAGCTATAAAACACATAAATCACAATAGGCAAATTCGATTTTTGCTTGGAGGACCTAAAACACAGTTTGCAGATGAAGCAAGGTACTATAAAACACAGTAAAACACAATGTGCAAAGATTGTTTTTGCTGGATAGGCCTGAGGCAGAATAGGTATGTGTAAGCAGAGTGCCATATAAACTTGTGTCAGGCTAGAATCAATTACACAAGTAAGCTAACGGCAGTGTGTCGCTGGCAACTGGCAACTGCAACGCTTGGTAATAGAGTTAAGGCGGCCTATGCAGCGCTAAATAATGCTAATAGAGGCTAAAGCAGCATTCAGGTAGAGAGGTGGATGAGGCTAAGCAGTCACATCTAGCAGTAAGGCAGATCTAGGTTAATGCTAAGCTCGCAGTCATATATATAGTATATGTTACATATAGGACTCATTATTGGTGTAAGGGCAATCACGGTAATCACGGCATTACAAGTATATAGGTAAACCACGAATAAAGGCTTACGGGCCGCCAGGTCATTAAATGACTTAACATTGTAGACAAAGTTGCAGCTAATTGTCCGTAGGTTCAAAAATAGCGGGAAGGGGCTGTAATAACATGAAGTAGGGGGCGTGGGACCAACACGGCAATGTAAAGTCTGGCACATAGATAGTAGTTGTGCAAGCCGTGAGGAACATGGGTTTAGGGTCACAGTACCTTATAATAGCGCCATCTGGCGGCAGCAAGTCTTAATGTGCAGAGATCCTGGCAGGAGGCAGGGTCAGGCATGGACAGGCTGGGACAGGATTTAGCCTTAGATCATGGCCTTCGTGAAATGGCCGGCTTCCGCCTCCCGGCGGACAATTGGCTTCCTTCTAGGCAGTGCGGTCCAATAGCTTTGCTCGGTGGATCAGGGTGGGGGAGAAGCATGGAATGGAGCCTATGCCGACTAGGCATCCATCTTGGAGGGGTACACACGTGCAGCAGTATGGGAGCACAATAGTGAAGCAGCATGCGGAACGCGCACGGTGCCTGGGAATTAGATATGCAGCAGGCAGTAGATATGGCGAATGTCAGTGCGCAATTACAACGCACTTACAGCAGGATGGTCGGCGGGGTTGCGCAATGTGCCCCTCTGCGCCAAGGGGAATTGGGATACCTAAGGAGAAAAGTGAAAATAGTGGAACGCATTTTAGGGGGGGCTGTGGGGCACCCCAAAGCGACGGGGAATTTTCTAATGGGACGGGGCGGTGACCACCCCCCACCCGCAATGGAGTGGGGGCCATGTCATGCAGCCCTCCCTGGGCCCAGATATCTGCTCCTAGGAAGAAACACCTGAGACCAGGACAGCCTCCCCTAGGGAGGGCTACATGAGATCCGCCGTCCCTCCAATTGGGGTTGGGGTGGAGTGGTGCTCCCCCGTTCACATTACAAAATTCCCCGGTGGTGTACGGTGCCCCTCAGCCCCCCCTAAAGTGCAGCCTACCATTTTCAATTTGTTTCTTGGTTTACCAAACTTCCCTTGGCGCAGATGGGCACATTGGTGTGCCAATCTGCCCCCAGGATGTCCAAACCTTACTTCCCCATCCATTGGGGGGACCTGTCTAACATTTTGGGGTGGGCTTCTCCCCCCACCCCAAATGGAGTGTGGGGGGGAACCTCATGCAGCCCTCCCTGGGGGCAGATATCTGCCCGTAGGAAGGGGCAAATGGGTGTTCACTGGGGGGTGAGGTTCATTAAACCACCAGGGATGGCTTGCAAAGGGGGGGCATGCTTGAAAAATATTGATTTGTTTTTGCTGGTGTGACTGTAGGTAACACATGTTCTCCAGCATGGGGTCTGGCATGGATTCACATGCTCATGAATATTCCCCGTCATCAGGCTGGGAATCCTCGGTAAAGAAAAAATCAGTATCAGTTTCGTTTCTGATCTGTCTTTCTTAGTAGTAACGAATCACTGATCTCTGGGTCATACTGCCCCCAGCCAATGACTGCCCTCTCCCTAAGCCCCGCCTCTGGCAGCCATCCTCAGATTTTTACTGCACGTTCAAGTGTTGGGAGTCCTCGTGCCTTAGCTCTTGAGTTTTTGCTGCGTTTTCGCGCTTTTTCAGGAGGTTTTCTCATTTTTTCGGTTTAATCGGTTTAATCGCGGACAAGGGAAGCTCGACGCCCGGATCCAAGCTGTTCAGGTGCTGCCCTGGATGCGGATTACAAAATGTTTTCAAGGAGGACGAGTATTCGCAATGTCTCTACTGCCTTCATGAGGACAAGACGCACGTGGAGAAGGACTGTACGTTCTGCAAGAACCTTTCGGAACGGACCAAACAAGTTCATTGTTCCCGCCTCGCCGTCTGGCTGGAGAAGGGCACAGCAGGTGAGAAGGCGAAGAAAAAGTCTGAGCGGGCTTCTAAGTCCTGTGAGGGCGCCCTGGCGACGGGGGCCCAACAGAAGGCCAAGCACCGCGAGTCCGCGGGCACCGGGAGCGCCGAAAGGTCGGGCTCTTCGGCTGCCAGGCAGGGCGCGACTTCCCCGGCATGTTCAACCACGAGCCAGCGCTCTGGTTCGGGGAAGAGGAAGTCCGAGAACCCGGGTAATCGGCTGGAGCGGCCCCGGTCGATCTCGAAGGGACCCGAAGGGACCTGAAAGGAACCCGAAGGGGAGCGAGGCGCTGACCCTCCCCCCAAGGCGAAGGCCCAGGACGCACCTAAGGTGGTGAGGGCTTTGATCCAGTCGGCAAAGGCCTCTATCGAAGTGGTCGCTGCGACCCTGGCGAAGCCTGCTGAGACTACACCAGTGGAAACGGCCTCTGGGCCCAGAGTATCCCTGCAACCGCGGAGGGAATCCTCTTTCCAGCCCATCGTTAAGACCCCCGTGAAGTCCCTGGCGAAAAAGAGGGGGGGCGGTGGCTTTTACAGACTCGGAATCAGCCTCTGAGGAGGATCTGGTGGAAACCGGAAAGGGCCTCAACGAGAGGGTCATAGGCCTCAACGAGAAGTTCGAGAAGGTTCGATCCCAGGGGACGGTTCCCGCTGATGTGATCAAAGATAGCGACGATGGCGACGAAGAGGGCCCAGTGGAGCGGCCATCCCGTCCGTTGCAGCCATTACCCGAGCCCCAGGGTAGCTCGGCGGCCATTTTGTTGGCGATCCAATCCTTATGTACTGAGATAAGGACGAAGTTACCACGGACCCCAAAGGATCCAGAGCCAGGCCCGTCGGGAAGCCCTCTGAACAAGCGGAGGAGAGTCCACCCCGCTCCTCCCTTCGTGCCCGTGAGGCCTGTGGACCCCCCATGACCCTCGCTGGACCCTAGAGAGGATACGCTGACGGATACAGCGACGGGGACGGACGACGGCGGCGATGACACAACGGACATCCCGTCATCGACGAGAGGCCAAGAGGAAGACGGTCCTCGCTGTGCCGTTGCTCGATGACATCTGGGACGAGGGGCTGGCTATCCTCAAGAACCCTTCCACGACACCCGCCAAGAGGGACAGGTAGGAGAAGAAGTACAGAGTCCCCGATGCTGCCCCCTTGTGCCTCAGGGCCCAGCCCACGCCGGATTCTGTCGTCTCGGCAGCAGCCAAGAAGAAAGCAGCGGGTGCGGCGGCTTCAACTTCAAGCGAGGGTAAGAAGTTGGACTCATGGGGCGACGAGTTATCTCGTCGGCGGCGACGACGATTAAGGCGGCCAATACTTTAGCGATCGTGGCCCGCTATGACAGGGAGCTTTGGTTCAAGATAGCTCCCCTGCTAGACTTCCTAACGGACGACAAGAGGGCGGAGGCCCTACAAATTCTGCAGGAAGGAGAGGTGGCGTCGGATCATGCCATAACGGTGGCAACAGACATTGCCGATACCGGATTTCGCCAACTGGGCAACGGGGTTTGCCTCCGACGACGAGGATGGCTCAAGGCGACGGACTTTCGCCAGGACATCCAGACCAGAGTGTTGGATATGCCGTTCGACGGCAACAACCTTTTTGGGAAGACGGTGGACAAGTTGCTCCAGGCCATCAAGTCCGACTCGGAGACAGCCTGGGCTCTAGGGGTACTTCAACAACGACGGCCCTTTCGGAGCTCCGGAGGCAGACAGGGTGCCTCCAAGGGATCCAGCGGTGGCTCTTCTATATACTGCCAGGTGGCCCGCTCCACGTCCCAGGAGGCCTACAGAGGTCGCGGCAAGCAAGGGGGATCCCGCCGTCGCCGTCAAGGCGACAAGGCCTCCTCCAAGCAAGACTGAACCGGCGGTGGCGTTGGGCCCCCACCGAAGCACCCCGGTGGGAGGCCGGCTGACGAAGTTCGTCAGCGTGTGGGAGTCCATCTCCACCGACCATTGGGTGCTGGACACCCTGGCCAATGGGCACTCGCTGGAATTACAAAAGAAGTGTCCTTGCATTCCTCCCGTGGCCAGGAAGGAGAATCACGTCCCTCAACTGCTGTTGGAGGTAAGGGCGATGCTCAAGAAAAGTGCCATCGAGCTCGTCCCCTGGACGCTCCGTGGCTCCAGTGTGTACTCAAGGTACTTCCTCGTCAGAAAGAAGACAGGCGGTTGGCGCCCCATCCTGGACCTGCGTTGGTTAAAAAAGTACATCAAGGCGCAGAAATTCAGGATGGTCACCCTCCAGCACGTGCTGGGACAGCTGGAGGAGGGCGACTTCCTATCGTCGTTGGACCTGGAGGATGCTTACTTCCACATCCCCATTCTAAAAGGACACATAAAGTTTCTCAGGTTCGTGGTTCAAGGACACCACTACCAATTCAGAGCCCTGCCGTTCGGATTAATGTCGGCACCCAGGGTATTCACCAAGTGCCTGGCACCAGTGGCGGCGTGGCTGCGCCTGCAGGGGATCCACGTCTACCCCTACCTGGACGATTGGCTAATCCGGGCAAGGACAAGAGAACTCGCCGTCGAACACACAGCGAGGACCGTCCGGCTGCTCACGGAACTGGGATTCGCCATCAACTACCCCAAATCCCACCTGGTTCCGTCGCAAGTAGCACTGTTTCTGGGAGCGAAACTCGATACAGTGGGGCAATTGGCCTCCCCGTCGGAGGAGAGGACGAAGGCCAGGGTGAGGTCCATCAAGTCCCTCCTCGGGATGATGTCCTCATGCATCTATCTTGTACCCCTTTGCAGATTTCGGATGCGTCCGCTACAGGAGTTCCTCGACGCCCGCTGGTTTCAGGCGACGGGCTGTTTCGAAGACAGGATCCCTCTCGACGAGGAGTTCCGTCGGGCGATCCTATGGTGGGGTACCTGTGCGCACCTCACTACAGGCACGGACTTTCAGACCCTGGCATTTCAGGAGACGGTGACGACGGACGCTTCTCTGGAGGGTTGGGGGGCGCACACCGTAGATCTCCACGCAAGAGGCCTTTGGCTCCCGGAGGAGAGGTCTCTCCACATCAACATTCTGGAGCTCTGAGCAGTGTTCTGGGCGCTCAAGTCATTCCTTCCGTCCCTCAAGGACAAAGTGGTGAGGATCTTCACCGACAACACCACCACGATGTTCTACATACGGAAGCAGGGAGGCACCAGATCCCCAGCCCTATCCAAGGAGGCCCAGTATCTGTGGCACTGGGCTGTCGCCCAGGGGATATTTCTGGTTCCTTTCCACTTAGCAGGAATAAAAAACACCATCGCCGAATCACTCAGCAGGGAGCTGCACTCGTGCCACGAGTGGAAACTACGTCGGGACCAGGTGGATCGGCTCTTTCGACGATGGGGCAAACCCCGGATCGACCTTTTCGCAACGGTGACGAACTCCAAGTGCCAGAGGTTCGCCAGCAGGTTCCCGCAGCCGAGGAGCATGGGCGATACTTTCTCGTTCTCTTGGGACGGCCTGTTTCTATGCGCGTTCCCTCCCTTGCCGTTGCTGCTCCGCCTCATCATCCAGCTCAAGAAGTCCAGGTGCAGAATGATCCTCGTCGCAACGGCGTGGCCGAGGCAGATCTGGTTCCCGGACCTTCTGGATTTGTCAATGTCCACACCAGTCAAGCTGCCGGCGGACGCAGATCTTCTCTCCAGAGAAGGAGGCGCCATTCTTCATCACGACCCGGAGTCGCTGAAATTGCAGGCCTTGCTCCTGCAGCACTAGAGTTTGGACGGCTGACTGCAGAGAGGTACTTGCAAAAGCCAGGGCGTCCTCAACTCTCAAGTGTTACAGTCATAAGTGGAAGAGGTTCTCTGTCTGCTGCCGTGCACAGAGGATTAACCCTCTGTGGATTACGGCCCCTCAAGTACTGCCGTTCCTACTGTCGCTGGCCAAAGCTGGACTGGCTCACGCCTCCATCAAAATACATCTGGCTGCCATCTCCAATATACCAGGACTACAGGACGGGCGTCCTTGTGGTCTCATCGCCTGTTGAAGGAATTTATGAAGGGACTATTCCTTTCTATGAAGGGGTTATCAGTGGGTTACCCTTTTCCTTTTGCCTCCCGGTAGGTGCACCCACACATGTGAGGTACCGTTGTAGTCGGGACAACTGTTGGAACGCAAGAAGGTATGACATCTTTTATTGGCGACGTATTTCGGGGAGTGGACAAAGGGAAATGTCTCTGAAATTGGCTGGAAATAAAAGACAATTCTCATACATTTCGCTCTTGCCACCCACGGAAACACCACGCCAACAACACATGGTCTACCTTTCTGCGTCCCCACACGTGTCCCGATGAAAACGGTACCGCACATGTGTGGATACACCTACCTGGGGCGCCAAAGGAAAAGGGTAACCCAATGATAACCCCCAAGCCTTTCTCGGCACAGCACATTTTGTTTGTGTGGGCAACCTACAGATCTGGGCCTAAGGTGTCAAAGCCAGCAAGGAAAACAGGGAACCCCATGCATTTCCCAAAAGAGGACACCCGTGGTAATCTACAGAGGTCTGCCTTGCGCAAATTGCCCCAGTTTTTATTAGCCACAATCCCTGACAAAGTGCGATATTTGGTGGGGAAAAACACAATGTTCACTTTGTCTGGGGTTCTGGGTAATACATTCTGGGCCGCTTGGCAAAAGAAATGGGGTTTTTGCCACTTTTTGGACTTTGCCAGGGTTTCTGGGTAATAAATTCTGGCCCGATTTGCGCAAGTCAGACCTCTGCGGATTCCCACGGGTGCCCTCTTTTCGGAAAAGCATGGGGTTCCCTGTTTTCACTGATGGCTTGGACACCCTATGCCCATATCTGTATGGAGTGCCCGTCTGGAAAAATTCTGAAATTCAGCTGTCGGAAAATACTTGGGGTTAGGGGTCTTTTAGGCTTTCCCCTTGGCGCCAAGGTAGGTGCACCCACACATGTAAGGTACCGTTTTCATCGGAACACCTGTGGGAACGCGGGACGGTAGGCCATGTGTTGTTGGCGGCGTGTTTCAGTGGGTGAGCCGAGTGAAATGTGCGGAAAAAGGTTTTTTTTTGTTGCCCCATTTCAGACTTTGCCAGGGTTTCTGGGTAATACATTCTGGGCCGATTTGTGCAAGTCAGACCTGCGATTCCCACGGGTGTCCTCTTTTTGGAAATGGATGGGTTCCCTGTTTTCCTTGGTGGCTTGGACACCCTAGCCCCAAATCCGTAGGGTGTGCGCATGAGCAGAATTCCTGAAATGATGCTGTCCCGAAAGACTTGGGGTTACCCATATTTTAGGCTTTCCCCTTGGCGCCCAGGTAGGTGCACCCATACATGTGAGGTACCGTTTTCATCGGGACATGTGTGGGAACGCAGGGAGGTATGACATATGTTGTGTTTGTGTGGTTTTGATAACGTTTTGACTCATTTGCTGGTGCCCTTTTTCACACAACCCTTTAATTTCCCAAATGTGCCCTACATTTAGTCGCTGCTTTAGGCACCATGCACTTTTGTAACCTGCACAAGTCACCTACCCTTGAAAAGGTCTGCCTGTGCTCTTTCCAAAAATGTATGCTTGCCATTCCTCACCACATTGGTTTTCCTGGTTTACACATGCTAAGTACGTCTGTTCAGGCCGTAAGCATAAAACTCCTGTGTACCATGGCTCAGTGTTTGGCTTGTGGTAATGCTTGTTTTGTGAAACACTACAACAAATGTGTGCTTTCCTAACTGCAAGAGTCGGGGGAATGTAGCAGAGCATTGTTTGTTTTTCTCAAAATTCATAGAAGCCATTGCCGTACCAAGCCAACCATGTCCACCACATACCTTTTTTTTCGGTCATTTTCCCGGTTTTTCCCCAATCTATGGCATTTTCCTCTACCTAGTTGTTGCCCAAACTGCGCAAATCACCCCTTCCTAAACTTGGAACTTTGTCTACTTTTCAAAAAGGTATGCCTTTCTGTCCTGCAATTCGGCTTTCCTACCCTTTTCTTCTGTTCCGTCCATGCATGTCCGATTGGCAAAAATGGCCAAAATCGCCTACCTGTCACAAAACGGATAACCACATCAAAATAATGTTCCTAGCTCTTATAATGAAAAAACCACAGGCTTCTTTGTACATCATTTTATTGGCATTTTTTTGAAAAAACACAAAATGTTTGCCTTTATGATTATTTTCTCTCACCCCTTACAGCAACCTAGGATTCCTGGGTGGTGTTACGACCGCCTACATGTGAGAGAAAAAGGGGCCAAATATGGCCGAGATATCTCATATAACAAAAAAGTTACAAGGCATTGAATGGCAACATACCAAAATCACCAAAAAAGTCCTTGGCACTGGGGGGAAAAACCCATGGCATTTAAGGGTTAAAAAGAATTGGTCTATATTGACATGTGACACCAGAGTGCAACATATATTTAAAGAAGTACCAATGTTTGCTTACCAGAGGAGCAGGAATCTGCGAGATGAACTTGTGTCTACCAGACCACCATTTAAAAGTCCTATTAGTGAGAGAATAGGAACATTCCCATGTCTACATAGTTGTATCAAAGGAGAGAGTGTTAGTCATTCACGAACTGGACAAAAGATAAGACTTAAGGACTATGCAACATGTGACAGCATTAACATAATATACTTGATTAAATGCCCATGTGGTATGCATTATGTTGGTAAATCTAAGAGAATGGCAAAAACACGTTGGCATGAGCATCGGTCCTGCATATGGAACGCAAACACAAATTCAGCAGTAGCGAGACATTGGCTAGAGAGAAAGCATAATTTGTCACAGATTAGATTCCACGTTTTGGAAGTTGTCAAAACCAGAAATCCACATGAAGATCTGAACACTAAATTGGACCAAAGAGAAACATTTTGGATTGACAAATTAGGATGTCTCAATCCATTCGGCATTAATGAAGAGATTAATTATCAATGTTGTTTGTAAATACGTTGTAGGTTTAATTTAAATTATACAGCATTTCTTTTTTTTCTTTTTTTTTTTTAAAGGGGGTAAGACATAATAAAGATTGATCCAATGAGTGCATTAGGAACCGTGAAACTATCAGCTTGAGTAGATATTGATGCTTCCTATAGTACTATTTGAGTATCCCGAGATATGTACATATCCCTTGATATAAATGCAATTTGCATCCACACTATGTAAGTATCTCTTCGTGCGAATATGTACGTGTATCTCACTTTCACCCACGTGTGAAAGGCATCCTGTTACATAACTGAGAGTTGAATCGATATCTCTTTCGTTTTTTCATTTTTTGTGAAAATGTGTTTTTGTACTTTCTGGATACTAACAAGTCTTAGGTGAATTTAGGAACAATTGGCTATAGACTAGAGGGTTGTTATGTCCCCTCGTAACTAATGCCATTTCTTACGATACGTTACAATGTTACTCTTGTTGCGGTAAGCAATCTCCATATTATGTTAATACATGTGACAATAAAGCCACAGGAGTTCTGGCAGAGAAATATGTGATCTAAGGGCAAAACCATATTTGTTCGGCATGTCCCGGCCCCACTCTTCGAGCACGGCTGGAACGTGAGGCGGCTGAGTCATGACACACCCATGGGCGGGTCTGACTCAGACGCCTCTAGCTGAAACCATGGTTACACATAAGAACAGCTGTTTGAGCGACGCATGCACGCTCTTCATGACTATGAGGATTTCGAGTGATGTGCACGGTAAACCGGGGGCTCGGCAGTGCGAGGAACTTCCCCAAAGGATTGTTGCGTCCATATGCATACACAACGGACAGTGTTAACGTTATATTTATATATTCTTTAAGGGTAAAAGTCAAAGGCTTTATAACGTCCGCTGCACTTCCAATACACAGTGTGTGCGTTGTGCACACCAACTATGAGGTAAGTGCTACCAGTTTTGGAATCTGTAGTTAAGGATTAAGGTAGTTTGGCGCCATGTTTTCTGATAAAAAGCATATTTTACTTTAGGAATCTGGTTTGAGCATCAATTAGTTCAATGGACTCCACACAAGTGGAACACAGAGTTAAGGTATTTCAACATTAATGTCCTTTGAGCACTAATAGTTACAAATATATTGAGTATAGTATGTTTTCAAGCAACGTGGATTTACTTTGTTTATGTTCTTTTTTGAATTTCTTGCACAACGACAATTTGGATTGTGGTATGGAAAATTACAATTGCATTTGTATGATGTAAATACATGTGTTTTGTTTTACGTTTTGATGGTTACATTTACAAATTATATAAATATATATGTTGGCTGTAAACAGAGAGCACAGCCCTGATGAAGGAGATCATGTTCTCCGAAATGCATTGGCAATAATTAGAGCTAATATTTTCAATATATCGACCTAGTCGGTCTGTTTGCTATCTTCCAGGCAATAACTAAGGGAGCAGTTTGACTATATATAAGTTCAAAATTCAAGATATAAATACTTTCAAGTTCATTCTAAAAACAGACACAGTACTTGGATTTTATCCTATCTGCACTATTTGGAGTATATACAAAATCGTTTTTCCTAATGATGAGAAACCTCCATTGAAGTACAAGAATGAGAGCGACCGTTTAGGAGGGTGCGTTACACTCTGCTTTCTGCACATTGGTTTATTATGAACCCAGGTGCCTGGCCGTTTTTTACGGTCTGCTCCTAAAAGATCAAAAAACTTCTTTTTTGAAGATAAAGAGATTTTATAAGTAAACCTTTTCAGCTTTTCTTCGACATTATGTATGGGGACATTATTACCTGATACCACAAAAACTGTTGACCCACCACACAATTTCCTGTGAACTCTGCCACTCGCTCATGTAAATTTGGAACATACCAACCTTCATTTATTTCTGCTGCTATGTTTTCTTTAGACACATGGGCTGGAAAGTGCAGCTGTTCTAATGCTATTCCTAACTCTTTTTGGTGTTTTGCCTCCATATCAAATCGGTGGGTGAAAGGGAACACCCTCTTTGTATCCATAAATCCTTTTCTTCCTGCAGGGTGTCTCCTTGCAGTTCTATAAACTGTACAACTGGTATTGTGTTGAAAATCCTCCCTCCCTCTTTCTTCCTCTTGAACCTTTCTTCTCTCTGCTGTCATTATTTGCATTCTCCCTTCTGGTCCCGGGTACAGTCCCATGCTTCCCTCGGGTAAGTAGGCCTCTTCTTTGGCTGCTCTGTTGGCCATTTGGTTACCCTAAAGATAGTCGGTCCTGTTCACCTGTATGGGCGGTACATTATATTTTGGACACCTCCACTGGCAGTTTCAGTGCATCAATCAGTTGCCAAGCAACTCAGTGTGTTGTACCAGGAACTTGTCACTTTTCCTGAACCCCCTTCTCTCCCACTGTGCCAGTCGTGATTGGATTGTAGATGTTACGCAAGCTGAATCTGAAAATATATTAGCCGAAAGTCCTTCCATCATGTTTAATGTGCCTATCATGGCCACTTACTCTGCTGTCTGCGCTGAATAATGCGATGGTAACATCTGCTAGGATGCTATTACATATTCTCCATTCTTGTAGCACACTATTGCAGCTCAATAGCTCAGAAAAGAGCGGGAAAAATGTGGGAGGATCTACTTAATGGTTTGGTGCCTTGAGGGCCTTTCAAGGGATAAAAAGGTGGGCACTTCTTCCACAGTGCCGATAGCAGGAACGGCTTCAGACGACAACAGTGATGCAGACCCACTGGCTGAACATTGCAGTTTTGAATTTCAGATGTCTTGGAACCTCACAGAAATACAGCTTCAAGGTTGGCACCTGCGTTTTATATATTTGTAAGTGCTTTCCTTTTGAGGTTGAAGCTCTGTGAAAAAAACAACAACTCTGCAAGTGTATGTTATAATATTTAGGGATGGATTGCATTTGAGCATCAGGTGTTCACCTAACAGGAGTTCTTTCTATTGTTCTTTTGTTAGTAAGTGCTTCCATGTTAGGTGAGCAATTGTTGCAATATCTCCACTACAGAAAACATCTCTCTATACTTCACCAATCTTCACCAAGCAAGCTCAGAAAAGAGCGGGAAAAATGTGGGAGGAGCTACTTAATGGTTTGGTGCCTTCAGGCCCTTCATGGGATAAAAAGGCGGGCCCTCTTCCTGCTCCTACATGCAAGGCAAAATAAAAACCTTGGGGTCATCTTCGACTCCACACTCTCATTCTCTCCTCACATATCCGACGTATCTAAGAAGTCACACTACCAGCTACACCTCCTCAGAGGTATCCTTCCTTTCCTCTCCTTCCCCCAGAAGCTCACTGTCTCTAGAGCCCTGGTTCTCTCTAAGCTGGACTACTGTAACAGCCTCTATCTTAATCTGCCCGCCTCTACTCTCCGCCCTTTGCAACTCATCCAGAACAGGACTGCAAGACTTGTCCTTGGCCTCAAGCCCAGGGACCGTATCGCTCCAGGACTGAAATCACTACACTGGCTCCCAGTGACTGCGAGGATCAAGTTCAAAACCCTCTGCATTGTCCACAACGCCGTCTGGGGCCTTGGGCCAAAATACCTTCAACTCTCTCTTCCTAAATATCTTCCTTCTCGAGCTCTTCGCTCATCCGCCTCCAACTCCCTCAGGGTCAGCCGCTTCTCCAAACAACGAGTTGGGGGCAGATCTCTTTCCACTGCAGGGGCCTCCCTCTGGAACAGCCTTCCTACCTCCCTGAAACTTCAGGAGAACCACCTCCGGTTCCGGAAGCACCTCAAAACCTTCCTCTTTGCCTCCGCTATCACTCCCCCTCTCCCCTGCTAATATTACTGAAACTGCACTGAATCTGCAAATGGGCCATTCACCGTTCTCGGCCCAGCCACTCTCTCCTGCACTGCCTCCACGGCAACCCCTGCACTACGGGACTGTGTCTGTATCCATACAGCCCCCCTTCCCAGCACTTGTCTGCACTTACCTCGCACTTGCCACCAGCTGGCCTTTGTTATTTATCCTGTATGCTGTATGCTAATAACCCTGTACTGCACTTTCCCCTCTCCCTTTCCCCCATGCACTTTTCCCTTCCCCTCTACCCTTGCACTTGCGCGATCTGAATGACACCTGGCCTAGTAAGATCGTTGTCTGTCTCCCCTTGTTCCCCCCCGCCTCGTCGCGCCTTGAAACACTTGTGTATAGGCGCGTTACAAATGCCTTATCATATCATATCATAACTATGACTCCCTCCTGTATTGGGGCCTGTGCTCAACGACCCATCAATGAAGACCATGTCAGCCCCTTCTATTTCTTCTTCTTTGACCCGTATGTTCCCTTCCATTCTGTCCATATGTGCTGCGCAGCCATGTACAAAGTCCCCTTCACCAGCGGGTTCTGCTGTGAGTGTCGCCGGATTTACCACACAGTACCTCACTACCTCAATGGCTCGGTTTGTCAGTATTACCTCATATCCTCATTCCCTTTGTGTTATTAGTGTACTTTTTTTTCTAAAATGGCAAATAACGAGTGCTCCGCGTATAGTACTAGCGGAAACCCATTGTAATTGTCGCTGCCTTTTCTAGTGCAAACGATGCAGCCACAAGCGCTTGTTCACAGGGGAAATGTCCCTGCATCACTGGGTCTAGAACACCACTATAGTAAGCCAATGGTTTGTGTCCCTACGGCTTCTTTTGCGCGAGGTCCGCCATCATTACTGCGTTATCTTGAGTCCTTCAATGGATATTATAGGTCCCAGGTACACAACCTCCTTCTGACAGTATTGCAGTTTTGCTTTGTCTACCTTATAACCCTTGTCTGCTAGTAGTTTTAAGAAATGTTTTGAATCGGCCCTATACTCTTCCTCAGTCTCAGTGCATACTAACAGATCATCAACATATTAGCCCTCATTACAACACTGCGTTAACTAATGGCGCTATTAGCACCATGGTTGCTGCCGGTATTGTAACGAGTCCGCCATGGTGCAATGGGGAATTACCACCCCATTCCAAGGTTGGTGGGGCAGTAATTCCCCATGCACCATTGGCCCTTCCCCATTCCCATTTTTGCCCCATAGGGCTCAATGGGAAAGGGGAAGGCGGTAATTACAGTACCGCAAATTGTGGTACCGTAATTACCTTCGAGGTCCCTTTGCGGGTCCCTACTTTAACAGCTGGTCCAGACCAGCCGTTAAGGTCGAGAGCCGCAAAGGGACCTCGTAATTAGGCGCTAAGGGGTTAACGGTGCCGCAGCCTTTTACGGCGCTGTTAACCCCTTAGCGCCAGGGTCGTAATGAGGCCCATTGTATCACTGCGCCTGACATTTGTAAGTTGCTCAGATCCATTTGGATCACTCTGTTGAAAATGCTGGGTGACTCACAGTACCCCTGGGACAAACTAGTGTGTTTGAATAGGGTTCCCCGATATGTAAACACTGTGAAATATCTAGAGTCTAGATGAAGCAAGATGGAGAAAAAGGCATTCTTCAAGTCAATGATCGTGAAGTATTTTGCTTTCGTCGGGATGTAGCACAGTATTGTAGCGGGGTTCGGTACCTGGGGAAACTCTGTCTCAACTACATCATTAAGAGGGCGTAAATCTTGTATGAATCTCCACGACCCACCCTTTGATTTCTTTATCCGGTATATAGCCGTGTTGCATGGTGACGAGGATGCCCTGCTGCCATAGTGCATGTAAAGTCGAGTATATTCCCCTCATCTGGTTCTCTGGACAAAGGGTATTGTTTTGCTCGGGGCGACAGCGCCCTCACCGCCCCCCTCCTTTTAGTACTCCTACATCATGGGGCCCTTTGGTCCATAATTTCTCTGGAACCCTTTTGAGATCGTTGTCCATTTGTCTGCTTCCTCTTTTGACCAGTTGTGTCAGGATCAGCACTAGCTTCTCACTACTTTTACTGGGCAGGGTATTTGTAGCTGGAATGCCACCTTTCCCACCTCTTCCCCATCGGAGAGCAGTTGCCCATCTGTTACTCCTGTTACTGTCAGTTTTGGGTCAATGCATATCACTGTACGCCACTGTTGTCATTGTCCGTCCCACATAGGCTCATCATGTCTTTGTGGATCATTACCGCTTCCAGCTTAAGTACTAGCATGGTGCCTTTATCTTCCTTCTGGTACTGTGGTCTGAACAAGAATTCTGATGCTAATCTGAACACCTTCCCTCATATTCCCGGGACCCCTGCCAGTAGTATCTCGACCCCATACAAGAACATGCAACTTCGCTGATCTCGGAGTGTATTCTGAGAATGTGCTGCTAAAAGCAGCGCTGCCACTCGTGTGTAGTAAATCAACACAGGGTCGAAGAGTTCCTTCCTTTTTAGGCACAAAAAATAACAGGGCCCGGCTGGAGACCGAGAAGGCTGGATATAGCCCTTTTCAAGGCATTCGGTGAGATAGCGCTTCAATTTTTCTCGCTCTTGTGCTGTAAGAGTACACTCGATCATGTGGAATTGGTTGATACGGATGCAGTTTAATCAGGCAATCAAAAGGGCGAGATGGGGGAGAAAACACCTTATCAAATCTAGCATATTCCACAGGTCTCTTTTGGCAATAAAAAACAGACTGGACCGGGGTTGAGGTGATGAGATTCATATGGACTAGAGTCGGGTGGGCAATCGAACAACATTTCCTGGTACAATAATCGGAACAAAAAAACAGAGTGTAGCCCAGTTGATCTGGGAATTATGGAGAACCAGCCATGGTAAAACTAATACCACTGGGTAGGAAGGTGTTTGGATCAAATCAAAAGGTAATGTTTCTTCGTGTTGATTGATTGCAAACAGGATAGGTTCTGTCTCTTGAGTTATGGGACCGGAAGCCAATGGGGTTCCATCTATCCCTTCCTTAATTGCTGGACATGGTTTCGGCACTGAAGATGCCTGGTGATGGACACAGAATCTGGCATCCATGTAGTTGCCTGAGGCTCCCGAGTCGATCAAGGCCTTGTAGTAGTTGAGCGTTTACTTGCCTCCCATGATATGGGCAGTTAAAGGACGAACATTATGTGAGGCGGCATGGCATGCACAGCAGCAGGGGGAAGGCCTGGTTGGGGAATTGGGCTAGTTGTTTCCTTCCCTACTGACAGCAAGCCCATTAGTTTCCCCCTTGCTTAGATGGCCAGATCGGGAAACTGCTCAAGAAATGACTCTAGTCTCTGCAACAGAGGCACAGGTTATTGGTCTTTCGTCGTCTTTTTTCGGCCTCTGAGAGAGGTCCACATACCGCTTCCAGCTGCATTGGTTCCGAATCGACCTCTCCTACTGAGGGAGGATTCCTGGCGGTTGAAGTTGTTGGTGAAACCATCTTGTAATCCCCTTGACATTGTTCACTGCAGTGTTCAGTTAAACGATAGTCAATTTTGATCACCAGATCGATAATGCCTGTATATTTGCAGGTTCTGGGGCATGGATTAGTTTGTCCTTATATTCTTCACGCAAACCTCGATGAAAAATGGTCTTCTGTGTTTCTTCCGGCCATCGAGACTCGTTAGGCAATTGACGGAAACGGCTCACATAAAGAATAACATTTTGTGTCCCTTGTTTTATATCCAGTAAACGATTTTGGGCTATGGCTGTGGTATTTGGCGATTGGGAGGCCCCTAGAAATGTCTTTTTGAAATCCATAAAGGAGTCCAGAATGGGACTTCTTGCGGAAACATACGGGGTGGCTCATGCCACCGCATTGCCAGTGAGATTACTCTTTACGTATCCAATCTTCGCTGTATCTTCAGCAAAGTGTACAGGTCAAAACTTGCCTAAGAGCCGTCACTTCCTGACGTAGAGCTATCACCTTGTCTCTTAACTGCTGTAGGGCCTCCATATTTGCGTAATCGGAAGGCAGGCATCTCAATCTGTCTAGCAGATCAGAACAATAGCATGTACCTGTGCGGGGTCGCCACGTTGAATCACTGCCGAGAGAGAGAGAGAGAAAGAGAACAAAGGGTAAGGTAAGAGCAAGTGTATAGAGAGAAGAAGAGAACAAAGGGAGGGAGGACAACAAGAGAGTTGAGACGCACTAGGGCTCTGTCTCACTTCCTAGTTATGTCCTGGCATGAAAACAAGGCTGTTCCTGGTTGCCTAGCAACAGAGATCCGTAGCGCGCATAGAGCTGACGTTTGTCTATGACGTGATTGGCAAAGTGGGGAAAAGATGGCGGCTCCCTTTTGCGCAAAGCTCCCAGGACCGGGCGGCCAACATCACCGCAGCGACCCCGGAAGTGCCTGCAAGAAAGCTGGTACTGACACCACAGCTGCTATTTCCGTGGCGCATTAGCCCGAGAACCAGCGCGCGACAGGTAGGTCCCCCGCCAGTGCAGAGAATGCCAGTGTGCATACATTCAACAGCCTCCCGTTCTCTGATGTCGGAACTGGGAGGCACGCACTGGCGTGCCACTCTGTCCTTCTTTTACTCTGTTGTCTCCTTTTCCCTCTCTGAGTTTTCCCGCTGCAGGTTTGTGTACCCCGCTGCGGGCCGCAATGTCGAGCAGACACCATAGGGTGGGTGCAGAGAGCTGGGTCCGTCCCCATCCTTTGTCCCCACTCCCTCTTTCTTCATTTGCTCCCCTTTTGTTTCCTCATGCAATTTCCAAAGCCCCAATATATTCTGCCTACTCTTTAACTTTGAGCACGTGTATTTTGTTAACAAATATGAGAACATAATCTCTATTATTTTACTATCAAACGTTCCTTCTCCGGGCCACGCATGGAAACACTGACCTGCAGTCTCCTGGACCCACTGAAATTTATACTTTAATATTTTATCGCAATATTGGGGCAACTTTTTTACACATGTTATCGAGGGGGCTAACTAGATAGGCCATTATTACCTGTCTTTTGGCTGCCCTTCGTCTGTCGTAATTGCACTAGGCACCCCTTCAGCCTCCTCTTTGTCTCTTCCCCTTCTTAAACCCTTCCCCCTGCAACACCCACACTCATCTGAGTCACTCGTCTCCCCCTCCTTTCACTCGGGGCTTCTCCATAGGACTGCCCACGCACTCTCATCTGACACACTGGCCTTCTCCTCAGGCTGACCACTCACTCCAGGTTAGTAGGCAACGGCCCTCTCCACTGGCTCACCTCCCGCTATGTTAGTAAAAGTAGACTCTGAGTCACCTCCACTCGCTGTTGCCTAATGCAGAAATGCCAAGCGTGCTATTATACACAAGGTACCTTTCGGCAAAGACCTTTCCACCTATTTCGAAGCAATAAAACCTAGACGAACACTTACTACCATGTGCGTGTCCCTCTCGATTCCTTCAATACACTGCTTTAACAACTAAACAATAAAATGACACCCTTCTCCCCCAAATGACGCAACTATACAATCGCAGAAGCTATTTGCAACTCCCGTCTAATGGGATGCGCCTTGTACTATGCACCTCTTGTGCTCTAACGCAGGCGTGCCCACACCTACACACACACCCTCTGGGGTGGTACATATAAAAATCTACAACTACTATGGCCAGTCGTCCTCCCAGCTTGAGTATGTGTCCTAAACACCATAAAATACAATCCCTCCCTCCTCCGTGAACATGCAACCACGATGCTTGCTTTCTTGCACGGTTACACTCATGTGTCCTATAGATCCTTGAGTCCCCTCGGCACCGAGCCTCCCATGCAGGCTAACTCCTCCCCCTGAGCGCGGGCGGTGTTGGGTACCAGGCAGTCCTTTGTGAACTCAGCATCTGCAGGGCCTTCACGATGTGGCGCGTGACTCAGCTCTGCGGTCACCGAACCCGTGCCCCCAGGGAGGGCGGCTGGAATACCCTCAGTTAACCGAGAGAACTGAGGATCTTGCTGGGGCCTCCAAATATTTATTAGGGGTCCTATCTGGCTCGGAATAAATAAGTTACCAGTAGAAGTCCAAAAAGGAGCGCACACCGGGCAAGAAGTAACGCTGTTTATTACAGCTGGGCAGCACAAATCAAACCGCACAGTGGAACAGAACTGATTGATGAGAGCTAACAAAATGGCACACAGCAGACATCACTTTTATATTGCTAATACAATGAGCATAGAGTTGGAAACAGTTGCACGTCAAACTTCCCGTCTTTGCTTTTCTCACAGAGCTGACTGGCCAGACTATGTCATACTCCTATAGCTAGACGTAGATTGGTTAAACATGATTGGAGAAAACAGACCTACCCCCTCGCATCTCATCTCCTCCCCGTGTGGCACCACACTGCTTGCTGCTCCTCCCCGCAAATATTTTGCAATTAGTAATACCATTTTTGTGCTGGCCTCCGGGTCTTTATTAACCTGCAAATGGTCAGCACCAGAAAGGAAGGAACAGGAGAACTAGTGGGAAGGGAGACATTCACACGGCACCTGCAAGATAGTAACCCTCGCAAACACTGTTGTGGACACTCTGAGGGCTTGTTACTTTCCAGGGACACCAAAACTTACTGTGTTATTGGCTTCCTGGTGTGCCCTCCCATTTCACATCCTCGTTCCCATAACCACTGGGCAAGGGTCGATTCGAAACCCGCCTTGGTGCCATGCGGGTGCCCCTCTGGGTCAGGTCGATTCCTCCGCTCCCACGAGGAGCAGTGTGACTGGCTCATCGGCCTTGATTACATCACCCAGTGCTGGTCCCAGCGACTGCAGTCTGCTGGAGACGAGCAGCCTGAATTCAGCTTCCTTCCTCCCACGGCCATGGTGTGCTGGCCATGTGTTCAAAGTGGGCCTACAAGTAGTAGCCCACCTGAGAGAGTTTACCTGTGATTTTGTCTTTCTCACATTTGTGTTTCCCCCCTATGCGGTGTCCCTCCCCCTTATTCCCGCAATTGGTAGGTGCGCCCTCCCGTTTGGCGCTGAATCAGCACCTTCATTACAAGAGCAACACAAATGGCTTCAAGTAAGATTACCAACAGCCCCATAGTACCTTGAGAGTGAATGTCACACCCCTGGAGTATCACAGAACTCCATCCTAGCCACAGATCCCAAATACAGTTGACCCCTCCCACCTTGGTTGGCACTGGGGTCCTGATCTTGATATACACAGACACCAAGAGGCAGCCAAAGGGGGGAAGAGGGTTAGGGAGAGGTTGTGGATAGGTAGGGGTGTTAGGGTCACCGGAAAGAGGGTTGGGAATATTGTATGAGGACAGGTTAAGGGAACATAGGGAAAGAAACATAGCATGTACATATAACCTGAACCAGCCTGCTCCTGCTCCTCTCCTACTAAACCTCATGAAGACCCTTCTTAATTAGGATCTCACCTGACTCTTGTACGCCTAATAACCCCTGAATCTAGCAACAAACATATGGCACATGGAACATTATCGATGCCCATGAATAACGTGGAGCAACAACACAAGATGTAAGATGAAACACATGAACCACTTAACTCCTGCCAGTCTGGCATTCCCCTGATAATGGCCTTAGAATCTTCTGCCATATCTGCTGGCAAGCGTGCTTCCCAAACTTGAACATAAATGATTTCAGGTAGACAAACAATGAGGATAAGAAGCAAGCAGCCATAAACGACGCAGAAAGTCCCTACGTTGACTAACAGCATCTTGCTATATTCACAATTACTGAGCGGTCTCGCTATGAGAGCCGCAGCATGCACTGCGGTTATTCATAAGCCCCTGATCCGTAGCCTGCTCATGTCTCTTTCTTCAACCATACGGCGCTCCCTTTCATGAAACGTGAGAGAGCGTTTCATTAAAGTGAAGAACAGTGCGCCCGCACCCAAATAAGAAACACATGCCCATTTGAAATTGGTTCAAAGCGTAGGAAACACTTACCTGATGCCTCAGGGGGCTTGCCAGCACCTCCCAAGGCAATGTAGAATCCAGCGTTGTCGGCCTTGCCGCTGCGTCTACGCCAATACCCTGGAAGGGCAGAGCGCTCTGCAAACAGTGTTCACCGCCCAGTCGCCTGCACTGAAGCGTAAGCCGCTCCAATCCCTCACGAGGGATCGAGCGCTTCAAAATCACCGCCGGGCCCGGGTTCTCCAACTTCCAACACCATCAGAACAGCCTTCTTCCTCCGACCTGTGCCTGCATACCGCAATCACCAACAAGCAGCATGGGCCGGGGAGAGGCTTAAGTATCCTCAACTTGACACACCTGCTCCAACTGCCACAGGGTTCATGGGAAATGTAGTCTTGTGCTCATTTCCTAGTAGCAGCTCTCCTGAGCTGCTTTCTGACATGCATAGCCCCGTTTTTCCTCACAGTGAAGAAGATGATGCAGCTGGACGCCTTCTGGATGTACGTCTGCAAACCCGGTATCCTGATCCTTGTTTCTGGTGATGAAAGGGGGTTCCCTGGATGGGCTTCTACAGCAGTAGTCGAGGGAGGGTCTCGCCAGCAAAGAATTCTTCCTGCTCTCACGTGGATTCGTTGTTTTGGTGCCTTTTTGTTAGCACCAGTAGCGAACGATCATCGCCGGTTTGAATCCTCTTTTTTTTTCGGTACTGCACTCTGGTGAGGGGTCTCTGAGGAGAGGATTTATGCTTCTGGAGATCCACATGTATGGCAGCGAATTTCCAGCGAGATTCATCAACGACAACACGATGCACTCCAAGGTGGTCGAGGTACCCCAGATATTGGGATTCTGCAGCCTGGGAATGTCGCAGGATGGCTCAAATTGAAGTGTCTTGAGGCAGATTATGCCCTACAGCCCAGAGGAGGAAGTCGTCCTTGGCAGAGCTTCCCTGTTGTTTCAAAAAAGGGGTCAGGACAGCTGTGGTCAAACCTGTGGGGGTTACTTCCCGGTTGAAAGTTCTGTCTTCTTCTTTCTGAAGAGCCAGTTTCCGAGCACTCTATGCTACTGTATCACCCTGTTTTACACTATCCTCGCCTTTCTTGGACAATGCTACAGCACTTTTACATCACCCCTCCATTCTTAATTCAGCACTTTCTCCACCATCGTTATCCTATGTCATTCTGTCCTGTCCTTGTCCCTGATTTATGGTTCCACCTTCCCCTGCAACATGTGGTCTTCAAGTCACATTCTCTCACCCCATTGTAAAGGACCCATGTCTGTTATTTATGGTAAATTCTAAAAGTCTTTTTGTGCCAAAAATGCATTGCTTTCCCTGTGATTTTTATTAATAAATAAAAGCTGTATTCAGTATGCTCAGGTCAAAGTCTGGCCATATGCTTATATTGTGAGCGTATCCCATTTTGAATACAGGATGTTAAAGCCAGTTCATCAAGGGCTCGTAAATGCTAAAATAGGTTACCTCTTATACGCTGGCGATCTTATTTTGATCAACCAGCCATTGTTTGTTTGTTTGTTTATTTATTTGTAATGCATGCCAGACCCATTCATATCAGGGCACAGAGGAAAAATGGATATTTTCAGCTTAAGGTTACTTAATTACATACAGGTAAAGACGGGTGTTTGCAAAGCGGAAGGGACCGTCAGCTATTGGGGAGAAATATGCATACAATCAGAACGGTCAACCATTACATAATATACAATGTTACAGTTCAGCAACTACTAGGCATTGTAGTAACTGTTGTAGTGCAGGCTAAGGGCTAGTACAATGGTCAAGAAGGTGGGATAATAACAGAGTACGTTAGTGGTAATTTTCTTTAAGCAAGTTGATAATGTTATGCCTGAAGTTCCGGTAAGTTTGGTCCGCTCTGAGGGATTGGGGGAGTGAGTTGCATTGGTCTGCAACGCTCACTTACTCTTTTAGAGGAACATGTTAAGGAGAACGATCTGCAGATCAACAGCATGAGAACAGAAATTCTGATCTGGGAGAAACCGCACCATAGAAAATGTACGAGGCATTCATGGTGGCTGAGCTCATCTCAAATTGAACAGGTCTCTGTGTTTAAATACTTGGGTGTCCTGAATAATACGCGTTCCATTGAGCCAAATATTGTCAACTCCTTGAAAGAAACAACCAAATCAGTGGCGAATCAAGCAAGGATTAGCTGTAAAAAAAATATTGTTGCTTTTCTATGATTCCAACTTTTGAGTTATACAAACTTAAAGTGACAGCCTCTTTGATTTATGGTGCAGATGACATGTTTTTTATTGCGGATTTGCTATGGGCGCGGTTGGAGGTCCTTTTTTGGAAGAGGGTCCTGCTTCTCCCTATGGCAGTACCAGTCCAGATTATTCGTTGAGAGTTGGGGTTAATCTCGCAGAACGCCAGAGGCGATTGGACTGCATTCTTTGTACAGGAAATGCATTTCGGAGGAAACTGTGCTGATTTTTATGATTTTAAAGAAGGAAATTGACAAAGCTGGGGGGCGTGTGTTACAACAATGGGTGAAAAGGTGTAAGTATCTGCTTGACAGAGTTGACTCCTCAGAGGAGGAATTTAAAGAAAATCCGGACAAGGTTAAAATATGAGTGGAGGGCAGACTGGATCCTCACCTCTGAGGAAGTCGAAAAGTTAGCATTTTTCTATATCTTAGCCATGAAGTGAGGGTGTTTGGCTGTCTGCCAAGATATCTATCCAAATTCCCTAACACTTACTTCAGATCACAATTTATGAGGATTTGATTGAACCTAATGCCAACAGCAGAGATACTGTCCCTGAAAAAGAAGCCAAGACCTATGAAGGTTAATTGTGATCATTGTAAAAACCAGGAGGCGGAGGGATCTTTAAAGAATCTACTCCTGTTTTGTCTGGTATGGACTGCATTGAGAACCATTCATTTTTAGAGACACAGAGCACTTTATCTGCAGAAGAATGGTGGTTGGTTTCAATTAATGTGGAAAATACTTCTCTGGTCTTAGCCTCGGTTTTATTTTAAGATGCTATTTTTAAACCAAAAATTAAGTGATGATGAAAGTGGGTGTTGAATTGTTTTATGTGTCTAAAAGCAGTTTTAGGTTGTCATTCGTGTTTGGTTTGATATAAAAAATATTAAATAAATTATTGGATTGATGGTTGTCATTGCAAAAAGGTTTGTAATGAAAGAAATATTACAATAAAAAAAATACTGGATGTGCTCACAAATGCAAACACTCCATCCGAGCCCAGATTTGCAAAGTTCTGCCATTAGGGAAAGGATCTATACGATGCTCAGAGTGGCAGCATTGTTAATCAGCACATGTACGTAATTGTGCATTTCTCTAATTGTGTGTAGGCCAATGTATGTGCAAACGAATACATTTAACGAGTAATTATACTGCTAGAACAGAACAAAAGTCACATTGCTCTCTTTATAGTATGCCTACAACTCCTTCTTCAGCCTGTTACTCGGGTCCTCTCTGTTCTGTGATTGGTTTAAAAAACCCTCTCTTTTCAATTTGTCTTTTTATGTATCAGAATATGTAATGTTTTATTATTGGGTATGATATACATTTTGGCCAAATATGTGATGCAATAGTATCTCTTCTTCTATGTTTATGTTACATGTTGTACAGTAGTTCGAGTCCCGCTGGCTTTGGAATTGCATTATAATACTGTGTAATAAGTTCATATCTATCATGTTTTCTAATTTGTTTAATTCATGCTTTTATTTACATGTTTTCCCCATTTGCCATTTATTCTGGTGCAGGAATGAACCTTCTCCCACCCCTTCTATGGTCACCTCTCATGGAGACTCCAGCATGGCAGTGATGGACAGCAAATCTGCCAACTACTTTGCTGTTTTAGACTCCAGTATCGAAGGCTTGCAGAACCGAGCACAGCATCTTATCGACAAGATTAACGAGAACAGGAAAAAAGACCAGACCCTCCTGAACAACTTCAGAGAGAGTTTAACGATGAAAGTAAGGTGTACACTAATACTTCAATCCTGTCCCGGTGGTAATGATATTTCCTAAAATCAAATTTGTTAGTATGTGATGCATTCTAGTGCACAACCTCTCTGTATATTGTAGCCCGTGGCCCATTTGGGCCTGGCTAGGCAGGTCTAAATACTTCCCTGAGGGGAATTAAGTAATAAAGACAGACACCAGACTGTAGAAAAAAAATCTTTAATGTTTATTTAGTATTTGTGTCATGTGTTTAATGAACTGAACCATCCAGCCCACCATGGGGATGGATGGAATCTGGAAGGAATAAAGAGAAAACAATCAAAATACAGAACTCCCCTTCCCAGAGTGGCTGGGCAGTGGAGATTAAACATTTCTGTAAGAAACCATTAAGAAAGACAAAAGAGACTGTTGTAAGTGTAGCGAGGAGGCATAGACAAGCGAGGAGGCAGAGACACTAGCAGCTCTCTAGGGAGCCATGCCCTCGAGCGACCCCCAGTACTAATAACTTTGTCAGCCTGGACATGTGTGTGGGGTGACCCGGTGACTATCGTGGCCCCAGTCAGCATGCCTGGTGTAACCCAGGCTCTTATGCGGCCATGTGGACTGTCAGCCAGCCTGGGTGCCTGACCAGATGGCCCAAGCAGCAAGACCCCCCCCAGATTGCGTGCATGATGCGGTCCGGGGGAGAACGAGGTGCCAACAGGGTCACATGAGTCTGGTGGCCCAAACTGTGTGATGCACCCATTCCCTGTGATGGCCCTCCCCGGGGCCACTCAAAGTAAGACCTGAAAAAAAGAATACTTATGGGCCACGTATGCCAGGTGAAGAGCAGGAGGAGTCGCCACTAGATGTCTGTTCCACCACGTCGGGTGTGGCAGTGATGAAGGTGACGTCCTGGACCACTCCGTCATCGCAGTCTGGTTGAATAGAAGGCCTGGGCTACCGGAGTCTAGGCGGCCTGGGTGAAAAGGGGAGCTCTAGCACGCTGGGCAGAGATCCAGGACGTGTGTGGCCCGCCCCATGTGCCACATGTTTTCTGTGAAGAGCAGGGGCGGTGCCGCAGGTCACCAGAGATGCCGCAGCCACAGTGGTGAAAGACAGCCATAGCAACAAGGACGCTGCCTGAAGATGTTACGACTCACGGGCCACGGCTATGATCGGTGGCACCCCAGAGCATGTTGCCACCCAACAGAGCCTGAAGGAACAGAGAGCGCCGTGGGCACAGCAGTGATTGCACTCACCACCAGGGCATGGGCCACCACAAAGAGTGAATAAGGTGCCTTTGGCACATGGTGGTAAATAGGCGGGCCCACTTGGCTAAAGGGGCCACTTAGGATCAATTGAAAGGCGCGGGTTGCATAGTGAGATCGGGGTGGCCACATGTGCTGGACGGAGCATCCAGAATAACAACCATCACAGGGACCCCCAGACTGGAACAGTCCCATTTGCCAGCACGGAAATCAAAAACGTGATTGTTAGACGAATTAATCTTACTCCTACGTCCCGTCCCCTTTCCTCCATACTTTTGGGACATTCCGTCCTGTGGGAAGGGAGCAGAGCACTTTTTGTAAAAAAGCATCACATTGAAAAATGTCTCCTTCTTCTCTTTTTACGCAGGGTCCCGCACACGGCCGTAACCCCGCTCTCCTTAGCTCCGCCCCGTGCATCGCCCTACAGTCCTTTTCTCCGCGCGGTCAGGGCTGGACACACTTGCATCACCGGGAAGACCTTTTTCTTTTCCTGTTGTCCTTCTCTCCTGCTACGGTTCTGCGGTCACGTAGTCCTCCGTCTATGCCGGATCGTTTGGGATTTGTCACTTGTTCCTCTTGCAAACGTTGTTTTGCTAGGGCGGATTCCCATTCTCTCCGGTTGGAGTGTCTGCGACCGGATCACCGTTGGGACTCGTGTTTCTACTGTGACTCCCTTTCGGTCCGGGCACTTCAGCGTTGTCTTCGTCGTCGGAGGAGATCTTCAGAGAGTTCCTCCATCGCATTTTCAAATATTCATCGACGGAAAGAAAAGACGCCCAGTGAGTTCCTTAGTTTTCAGGGCACCCCAGCGGGGGACTCCTTCCTGGGGTCCTCCAGGTCCAAGAGGAGCTTCAAAAGCTCTACTACCAGGGTTTCTTCTGAGGTGCCTCACAGGCCTAATAGGCATACCAGGGTTTTCTCTGAGGGTTCCCGTGAGGTGCCTGCCGATAACGGATCACGATCCGAGGTTCACCAATCAAGTGCTAATAGCCAGCATAATCAGAAGATTTTTGCCAACTCGGCGTTGCAATTGCGTCAGGCTAACGCAGAGCTCTTTCTGGCGGCGGCGAATATGAAACTGTGGAGGGATTTGGCTGACTTTCAGGAGTTCATTCCTGCTGACAGGCTGGAAGACTTTAAAGGCGGTTAATCAGACACCAGGATAATGGTGCAGGATATGCTGGAGGCTTCATGCAACAAAGTTTTCATAGGAGGTCCAAGATAAAGTTCTGGACCGGCCTTTTGACGGCAAAGAGCTGTTTCATTCTTCAACGAATGACGAGCTTGCAAAGACTAAGGCGAGCACGCAAACTGCCAAGTCTCTGTCGGTGCTAGGGAAGCCCCTAGTCAACGCTCAGATCTGGATCCCAGTCTCGGTCCTCCACAGGCTTCAGAGGGTTCCAGGACCGCAGGTCTCATAGGACTGATCCGCCGAGAGGTAACTCCCATCGGAGACAGCAACAAAGTTGTTTTTTCTCTCGATCTTCAGCCTCCACTTCAGGGACAGGTGGTCTCTCTGCCAGAAAGTCTGCAAAATTATATATTTTGGCACTTGTATGAGACTCCGGTGGGAGGACGAATCTCGTCTCATCTGGGGGTGTGGTAAACCATCACCGAAGACCGGTGGGTTATGTCCATCACTCGGACGGGCTTCCGCTTGCCCCTCCCCCTTACCGCACCCTTCAATCCTCCCTTTCAACAATCTGGGACGCCCTCCCTCCCTTTTGGTCTCAGCTCAGCACTGAGTGTCTTCCCAAAGAGGACGTCGGTCATTGCGGCTTTTCTATGGCTACAGGATATTCATGTGTATCCATATTTGGACGACTGGCTTCTGCGCAGTCCTTGTCCAGTGAAAGGCTCGAGCAATCTTCAGTCTCTTTTTCAGCTCCTGGTCGGTCTTGGTCTGTTGGTGAACTGGCGGAAATCCTCCATGTTGATCTCTCAGGACCTGATATTCCGGGGTTTCCGTTGGAACACGATCGACCGCAGAGATACTTGACTGTGGACAGAATGGTGGATCTGTTAACCATGTGTCAAGTTTTCATTCAGTCAGTGAGCATGTCGGCCTGGTGGTTCCAGATGCTTCTAGACCTCATGCCCTCGTGTGCGCTTGCTCTTCCCCTTGCTCGTCTTAAAATGTGACTCGCGCAGATGGCTCTTAGGAGTTCCTGGCTTCAGGCAGTGGACCCGGACACCAAAATGATTCCGGTCCCACCCTGCATGACGACAGATCTCCTATGGTGGTCTTCTTCCAGTAATCTGTCAGTGGGTGCTCCTTTTCAGGAGCCCTCCCCTCAAGCGACCATTACGACTGACTCCTCCTTTATCGGGTGGGGCGCGACGATGGATCATCTTCAGGTTTTCGACCTGTGGTCGCCTCAGGACAGACAATTTAACATAAATTATCTGGAGCTTCTGGCTATTTTCCTGGCGCTCAAAGTGATTGTGAACAAAGTGGTCTACATCTGCACAGACCATGCAGTATTCATGTTTTACATCAACAAATAAGGGGGGGTACCAGGCCACCTCCCCTTGAAGATCTAGCCATTCAGATTTGGGAATGGGCCATTCAGCAGTGTTTGGCTGCTGGCGGTGCACATTCTGGGCCAACTGAATGTGACTGCAGACTCTCTCAGCCGACGAGCAGTGGTCAGCTATGAGTGGGAACTAAACGCGGAGATCCTCTCCAACCTTTTTCGCCATTGGGGCACTCCAGCAGTGTACCCCTTTGCAACTTCATCAAACAGGAAACTTCCTCTTTATGCTTCCAGGAACGGGTTTGGAGCTTCTTCCCTGGGGGATGCTCTCGAGATCACGTGGCACAACATGAGGGCCTAGGCCTTCCCACCTCTTCATCTGATTCACCGGGCGCTATGCAAGTTCAGGAACACAACAAATTGCACTCTCCTGTTCATAGCCCCTTGGTGGCCAGCCAGATTCTGTTTTTTGGGGCTTCAGCATCTGTCAGTCTGCTTGCCGATCAGGCTTCCGCTGATTCCCGACCTGCTTCACCAAAGCGATCAGCAGATGTGGCACCCCTCCCCACAATCATTCAGCCTGGCGGTCTGGTGCCGGAGTTAAGATCTTTAGAAAGTTTCAACTTGTTCACGGATAATATGCATATTATCCAGGTGGCTATGAAACCTTCGACAAGGTCTCAGTATAGGAGCAAATGGCTCCGGTTCTGGCACTGGTGTTTAGCTAAGCAGCTGGACCCCAAAGAAGCTACCATCGACACAGTCCCTTCATTTGTTGCCCATCTGGCAACTTCAGGCATACATGTCTTGTAGGACTTATTTGTCAGCTATCGCTGCTTACCTGTCCACGGACTCTTGCTCTTTTTCATTGACAAACTTTGTCATTAAAAGACACTTTGCAGGTCTATTGCATCTTTATCCACCTGTGCGCAACCCGCATCCAAAGTGGGAATTGAATGTGCTCCTCACTGCCTGAAGCCATAAACCTTTTGAGCACATGGCTACGGTGAACTTGAAGTTCCTTTCGTGGAAAATGGCTTTTCTGATTGCAGTGACTTCGGCAATGCTTGTAAGCGAGCTTCAGGTCTGTAGAACATCCATTCTTCACCTTTCACAAGAATAAGGTTGTCCTCTGCACCAATCCTTCTTTCCTTCCAAAGGTGGTATCTGATTTTCATCTGAACCAGTCTATTTCCTTACCCGTTTTCTTTCCAGACCTGGCCTCCTTAGGAGCTCTTCCCAGCTTTTTGTGACCTTCGGAGATAAGAAAGGAAAGCCGGCCTCGAAAGCAACTATCTCCCGTTGGATTGCTTCCTGTAGTTCAGAGGCGTATACTGTTCAGGGCCTTCAGCCTTCAAAGGGAATTCATGCCCATCTGGTGCGGGGCAAGGCAGCTGCCGTTGCCTTCCAGAAATATATTCCCTGGGAAACCATTGCCAGAGCAGCTATGTGGGCTTCCCCATCTTTTTGTAAGCATTACTGCTTAGACCTGAGCTCCAGAGCTGATGCTCAGTTCGGGCAGGCGGTTCTTAAAAAAATCTTTCAGTAAAGGAGTTCCATCCACCCTTTTCCCGTGAGGAGTGCTTGGTAATCTCCCAAAAGTGTGGAGGAAAGGGGACGGGACGTAGGAGTATAACAAAGTTACTCACAGTAGTGACTACCTTACTCCTAGTCCATAGTCCCCTTTCCTCCATACGCCCGCCCACCGTCCCCTCTAATAAGTATCATCTATTATTGCTTAACTGGTCTCAGACCTGGCGATAGAAAGGGACCGAAGGGTGATGCGCGGGGCATTGCTAAGGAGGGCGGGGTTACAGCCGCGTGCGGTTCCCCGAGTAAAAAGAGAAGGACACTTTTTTCAATTTGATGCTTTTTTACAAAAAGTGCTCCGGTCCCGTCCCACAGGACGGAATGTCCCAAAAGTATGGAGGAAAGGGGACTATGGACTAGGAGTAAGGTAATCACTACTGTGAGTAACTTTGTTAGAACGACTGGCAGTGCTCTGGGCAACCTTCCACACCAGTTTTTAGCCTGTCTGCTCCATTGCATAAGGAGTCCAGCCATGCAAATCATACAGGTACTGCCACCAATAGTAGCAGCCCAGCCCTAACTGCAAGGCCAGGTCCCCTCTGCCTGGAAACACAAACAACCCCAGACATATTTTCGGCTTTGTTAGGTCTCAGTGAGGTGCAGTTTGGTTGCCTATGGCGCAGCGAGCAAGGGGCCCACGTTTGAGCATACCCTCTCTCACATATGGAGACAAACTACAAGCAAACATGTGATGGGTGGAAGGTGGGGACGCAGCCCCAACACACCAAAGACAGCAATACCCACAGGTACAGAGAAATGGTGGCTGACTGCAGCAGTCACCCCCCTTGTAATATAATGTCAATGTGTGTTCATTATTGCTGGTTATGTATTTAAATATATATTTATGTGTATTATAATTTTTTATGATTATATTTATTAATAGTATGTGACTGTTAGAAGTTAATTAGGGGAGTAGCGTGTTGAATAATGATTTGGATAATGAGGCAGGGATAGAAAAAAAGGTGGTTGATGTTTACCCTGGTGTGAAGCAGGTAAGGGAAAGAGGTGGGACCACCGATTTGGGCCATCTACCTCTACAGTGGGTGGTGCAAGGTAGAGATTAGGGGTCTGTTCCATCAGGTCTATTCTATTGGTCTCCATGCGACTCCCCCTCTAAGGGCCAGTGGGCTGATTGGTCAGATCCAGCTGAAAGAACTCATGACAGGGGAACAGAGAGGAGGCTTATTGATAAAGGGAAATTCTTGTAGAATGTTTAATCTGAAATTGTGTTTTTATAAATAAAAAGAGTTCTCTGTAGATAACCCTAAAATATCCATCTTGGTGCCTGTGTTTTATGAGGACTCAGTGCGGAACCCCTCCTGGCTTCTCATATTCCTTCAAATATTTCCCAAAGCCCCCTTCTTAATGGATTATGACCTCCCACGTATTCCTCATTCCAGCTTCAGAAAAAAATGTTCTCGATATAGGGCGCTGTGTGGTAGGTCGATGACTCGATATCCCTCAAAGGCCTGCGTCCGATGGTTGATGTCATCCACATTATATGTGGCACGCGCAGTGCCCGTTGGCTTCAATTCCGTTTTTCCGACACAGCTTTCGCTTCGAGGGAAATTACGGCGTGCTTTGGTTCATTAAATAAAACGTCATGTCTTGTCATGAGGGGTTTTAATAAATTTCAGGATTGCGGGTCAAAGATATCCATGACTGACACCCCTCGAGTTTGCCTGTGGTGCCTCGGCACGGAGCATCCTACGAAGGAGTGCAGATCCTGTCAGGTGATGACTGACATGGCTCTGAGAGAGCACAAAGATAAATTGTCAGTGCGTAGAATTCCAAAACCTCCTTCAGTCCCGAAAAGATGTACTTTGGATGAGTCTAGAGATTCTCCTTGACGGAAAAAATCCAAGAAATCTCGATTGAGAAGTAATTTGCATCATTCATCGTCTTCTTCCAGGATGTCGAAGAAAAGACATCATAGGTCTCCTTCTTACGCCTACGTCCCGCCCCTTTCCTCCATACTTATGGGTCATCTCTCCGTCCTGTGGGACGGGACCGGAGCACTTTGTAAAAAGCATCAACATTTATTTCAAAAATGTGTCCCTCCTCTCTTTCCTGCGCCGACCCCGGCACCCGGCCGTAACCCCGCCCACCTTGGCTCCGCCCCACGCATCGCCCATCAGTCCTTTTCTCCGCACGATCGGGGCCGGACGCACTTGCATCCTCGGAAGACTTTCTTCCCGTTTTTCCCTCTCTGGCTCTCGCTAGCGTTCGTTTACTAGTCTGTCTATGTCTCTTAAACTAGATTTTCCAGACTGTTCATCGTGTCACTGTCGCTTCGTGAGGGCAGATCCCCATCCTCTTTGTTTAGAGTGTTTGGGTCCGTAACACCGTTGGGACTCCTGTTTTTACTGTGACTCCCTTTCGGTCCGGGCTCTTCAACGTCGGTTGGAGCAGTGGGAGGTGGTGTTCGGACAGACTCCTCCTTCGCATTTTCAGGCGTTCATCGACGAGAAGAAAAAACGCCCGGTAAGTTCTTTGATTTTCAGAGCACCCCGGCCGGGGGATACCTTGCCGGGTTCCTCTCGAGCCGGGAGGGGCGTGGATCGCTCTGTTACCGGGGATCGCCCTGAGGTGCCTGACGGGCCTAATAATTCTACCAGAGTTTTCTCCGAGGGTCTCCGTAAGGGGCCTGTGATCACCGGAGTACACTCCGAGGCCCTCCTGTGGGGGCTGTGTGTAGACCCAGTTCTACTGAGTCGTGGGGTACCGGAGCTTGCTCTGAGGCCGCTCTTTCGGCTTCCCTCAAAAACAAAACCGGGGTACACCCCGAGGTCTTGGCTGGGCTTGAGGTTACCGAACGCATGTTCGAGGCCCATGCCGATAAGGCTTCTACCGGGCCTAGGTCCGAGGTCCCTCGTACAGAGGCTAAAACTACCAACAGTTCTGAGGGGCCGGGCAAGGCCCTGTCGGTGACAGCGCACCGTTCCCGCTCTTGTGGTGACACAAGATCTGTTGAGTTTCTTCTTTTACCGGCAGTGCCGAGGCTCTTCCTTCGAAGGCTCAGTTGGCGGTTGGTATATCGCAGTAAAATTCCAGGCCTCATAGTACCGGTTCGGTACCTGCTGAGGTTCCTTACGTTAAGGCTAAAATTAAGACCCCTGATCCATCGACGGGGACCCCTGCCTCACTTCCTCACGTGCCGCAGTTCCCCTCAGATGAGGACAAAATGGTGCCCGTTCCTGCCACGACCACGGCGGCCATTTTAGGTACTACCCCTACAACTACGCCATCGGCCCCTGGTGTAGGGTTCAGTCCTTCGGGTGAACCTAAGGTCCCTTGTGCGCATCCTTACCGGCCGGTTTATGATTGGAATGCCCGGATTCCTCTTCCGCACAATGTTTTGTTGCCCGCGGTGGCGGCTCCCTTGATTTATGTGGATATGTCGGCGGAGGGGCCTGTGTGGCACCCTTCCCCGTTGCGTCCCTGGATTTGTCCACCTCATGAGAGGCCTCCTTAGGTTCCGAAACAATCTCCTGAGGATGCCTTTTTTCAGTAAATTTCAAGCGCTTATGCGCACCGACCCCATGAGGGAATATTTCAAGGGGCTTTTCAAGGAGATATGTCCACCGGCGCCTCCGGCTCTGCCCGTACCGTCGGCGGTTCCGCCAGCGCCTCGCTTGCCAGTGGTGCCTCCCCCTGCGCTTCCGCCTGTGACACCATTGTCCCCAGTGGACAAGACAGTGCCTGACACGGCTCAGCAGGAGCCGGACCTGTCGGATGATCCTCAAGGCGATCAGGACAACGAGGACCTGCCCCGCTCTACCAGAGCTTTCCATGACCGGGTCCTGGACATGATGAGCTTCTTAGATGTTCCGGTGCCCGAGGCACCTGCTCCTCAGGAGGGCGTGCTTTCTGGGACGTTCACCGAGGTCCGAAGAGTTTGGGAAAAGCCACACTCTGGACTTTCTGTAAATAAAAATATTGACGCGAGGTACAGGCTACATTCCTCGGAAGAAGTGGCCTTGTCGTCTTGTCTGCCTCCCTCCTCCACAGTGGTAGCTGCGGCCACGTTACAATCCAGACCTGCAGCTTCCTCCTCTGCAACGGCGACTCAGGTCTTGGGAAAGGAGGACAAGCTCCTGGACTCCCTAGGGAGGAAAATCTTTGCCAATTCGGCCTTGCAGCTCAGGCAGGCCAATGCAGAAATGATTTTGGCGGGAGCTAACATGCGGATGTGGAGAGGTCTGTCGGGGTTTGAGGAGCACATCCCGGTCGAGAAGCTGGAGGATTTCAGAGGAGGCCTTTCCGATGCCAGGGTCTTGGCCCAGGATCTCCTGGAGGCTGCGGCTCATCACGTAGACACCTCGGCTCGGGGTCTGATGTTAGGGGTTGATACCTTGCGGCAAGCGTGGCTGCATGCCACTAAGTTCTCGAAGGAGGTGCAAGACAAGGTTCTGGACCTTCCATTTGATGGTAAGGAGCTTTTTCACTCTTCTACTGATGTAGAGCTCACCAAAACCAAAGACAGCACTCAGACGGCTAAATCATTGTCTGTTCTGGTTAAAGCTCCCTTCAAGACTCAAAGGCCGTTGTTGCAGGGTCGACCTTCCTCTGGTTTTAGGGGCTTCCTCGACCGCAAAAATCGCAGAGTGGATACTCATGCGGGGAATAACCGCCGTAGACAACAGCGTACACAGTATTTCTCCCGCTCCTCAGCCTCCTCATCAGGTTCAGGTGGCACCGCCACCGATCAACCTGCCAAATGAGGGTTTTCCACGCTCGCACGAGACCCCGGTGGGAGGACGCATAGCGTCTCATTGGGAGGCGTGGCAGACCATCACAGAAGACAGATGGGTTTTGTCAGTCGCTCGAGCGAGCTTCCGCTTACCTTTACCCCCTACCCCACCCCTCAAACCTCCTTTTCAGCTGTCGGGCTCACCCTCCCTCAAGGCAGAGGTTCAGAAACTTCGGCTCCTCAGGGCTGTGGAACCCCTTCCCCTTGGGGAGCGAGGGGAGGGCTTCTACTCCCGGCTGTTTACGGTGCCCAAACCCAACCAGGCTGGCCTGCGCACCATCCTAGACCTTTCCCAGTTCAATCTTTCCCTACCCCAAGAGAAATTCAAGATGATCGCGCCCGGCCAGATTCGCTACTCGTTGCAGGCGGGCGATTGGCTCAGCGTGGTGGATCTTCAGGATGCATATCCTGATTTGGAACCCACACAGGAGTTACCTCTGCTTCTCTTTGGGAGAGGAGCACTTCCAGTTTCAGCCCGGCGCTGCGTGTCTTCACGAAGATGATGTCGGTGATTGCGGCCTAACTTTGTCTCCAGGGTATCCATGAGTATCCGTATTTGGACGACTGGCTCTTATGCCGGGGTGCGCCCCGAGGCCTTGGTGGGGCTTGGTGCTACCGAACGGATGTTCGAGGCCCGCGCGAGTAAGGCTGTTAACGGACCTGTATCCGAGGTCCCTCGTACAGAGGCTAAAGCTACCAACATTTCTGAGGGTCTGGCAAGGCGAAGGTTGTTTCTCACCATTCCTGCTCTTGCGGCGACACCAGATCTGTTGAGGGGGCAAAGAAGGGAAATTCTTCTTTTACCGGCAGCGCCGAGGTCCTTCCTGAGAAGGCTAATTTGGCAGTTGGTATGTCGCAGAAACATTCCAGGCCTCATAGTACCGGCTCTGCCGAGGTTTCCTATGTTCAGGCTAAAGTTAAGACCCCTGATCCATCGACGGGGACCCCTGCCTCACTTCCTCACGTGCCGCAGTTCCCCTCAGGTGATGACAAAATGGCGCCCGTTCCCGCCACGACCGTGGTGGCCATTTTTTTTTTTTAATAAAGTATTTTATTATTATCATTATAATACAACAATCACAAGAACAAAAACAAATCAACATAAGGACTATCATGGTCAGTCTCAATCAACAAAGGCAGTACACATATCAGCTGTGACAAGAGTTTTCCTTAGTACATATATTGGCGTGTAGTACATAATACCCATTGCACGCTCCCCAGCATGCAGGAGGGAGTCTCAGATCGCTTCTTCTTCCCATCTATCCCAAATTTTCGAGGCTTTGTTGGGGACAGCCCCTTGCAGAATAGACCCTATGCTCCATCATGGCGCACACGTCCATATCCAGTTTCCATTGATCCATTGTCGGGGGGTCCGGGGCTCACCGTTTCTGCGCTATATTACGCTTGATCAGCCCTGTTGCCGTGTGTAGGAGCAATCTCTCCCATTTGTTAGCTTCGATTTCATTAGGTACTCCCAGGAGTAGGGCTTTTGAGTCCAGTGGTATGGTCCGGCCCAGGACCCTGGAGAGCTCCCCACAGCATGCATTCCAAAAGATTTGTATCCGGGGACATACCCACAAGATGTGAAAGAAGGTTCCCTCCTCCCCGCATCGGAGACAATTTGGGTTTGGGGCCCTTTTCCAGCCGTATAGTCGCGTCCTAGGGTAATATACCCGGTGCAGTATCTTCAACTGCACCAGTCGGAGCCTAGAGGAGATAGCAATTTCTCGAGGATGCATGAGGACTTGTATCCAGTTCTCCGGGTCTATTTCTCCCACATCCGCTTCCCATTTCGCCTTGAGCTCATTCAGTTCGGGGGTAGCAAAGGAGGATATGGCATTATATAAAATGGAAGTGCATTTGGTGGGAATATACGCTGGTAGGATGTTGCGCTCTATGGGGGTGTAGTCCGGTAGCCTTGTGTCTGCTATTAAGTGGGTTCTTAAAGCGTGGGCTAGTTGCATGTAGTGATACCGTTCCGTATTTGGGATCTGGAAATGTGACTGTAGATCCTCAAATGAGGTCAGTTTCCCATTTGTGAGCATATCCCCCACTCGCGTGACCCCTGCTTTCATCCAGTTGGGCCATGGTTCAAGTTCACGGGATGCAGCTAGATTATTATTTTGCCAGAGAGGTTGTGCGATGGTAACTTTATTGTCCCATCCAACGAACCAGTGTGCCTGTCTCCAGACCATAGTGAGGTGCGTTGTAGTTGTGGGTGGGGGGGATCACGGGAGGGGTTGATAGAGAATGGTCAGCGGGTCTGCATTTTGTATAGTAGCCATCTCAGCGCGTATGTGAGGTAGGTCCCGATTCCCGTGAAGAAGATCATTAACCACAGCCAGTTGTGATGCCCAGTAGTAGATTTGGAGACGGGGGACTACCACTCCCCCCTCCCAGATCGATCTCTGGAGAGTGGTTAGCGCTATTCGTGGTTGACCTCCCCCCCATATAAGGTCCTTAAGAAGTGTTTCTGCTAGGTGAAACTCTGAGTCTGGGATTCTGTGTGGGGCATTTTGAAGGACGTAAAGGTATCTGGGAAGGGTCATTATTTTAAAGAGTGCCGCTCTACCCATAAGTGTCAGGGGAAGAAGTTTCCAGTGTTGGACATCGATAATGAACCGGTCTGTGATTGGTCGGAGATTGTGTTCTACATAACTTGTCAGGTCCCCGGATATCCAGATTCCCAGGTACCGAAAGCCTTGCCGTTCAACTCGGTACGGGCACTCCTGGGGGATGGCCTGCTCTCCACCCTTTACAGGGAAGAGAACTGATTTATCCCAGTTGATTCTGTGTCCACAAAATTTACCAAAGCGGACGAGCAGCTGTGTTACGATGGGGCAGGATTGAGGCGGGTCTCCCAGGTATATAAGGAGGTCGTCTGCGTAAAGAGATGTGCGGTCCTCATAGCCCTCTGGCCAATTAAACCCCGTCCAGGCTGTATTTTGGCGAAGCCAAATAGCGAGTGGTTCGATTGCAAGGGCAAACAAAAGGGGGGAGAGCGGGCATCCTTGCCACGTACCTCGACCCAAGGGGAAGGATCGAGAGGACCATCCATTTACCCTTACTTCCGCCTGGATGTTAGTATAGAGTAATTGTACCCATCCTAAAAAGACTTCCCCGAATCCCATACGACGCATAATCTCCCACAGGCTGTCCGATCGAATTGAGTCGAAAGCTTTTTCAAAATCGATTGCCAGCAGGGCCAAAGGTCCGATTATAATCGGAGATCTCTCCATTGCCAAATGGAGACGGCGTAGATTCATCCGGGTCGATTTGTGGGGCAGAAATCCACATTGGTCCGGGTGAATGAGGGTGGATGTAACCAGTTGTAACCGGTTCGCCAGGAGTTTTGCGAGGGCCTTGGCCTCTCCGTTAATCAATGATATAGGTCTGTAGGAAGCACATTTGTGTGGAGGTTTGTCAGGTTTGGGTATGACCACGATGGTCGCCTTACATAGGTCTGGTGGGAGAGTCCCTTGCTCCCGGGCGGCAAGAAACATTCTGTGCAGGGGGGCCGCCATTTTATCTGCTCCTAGCTTTTGCCCGGTTTCAACAGGGAACCCGCTTGGGCCCGGTGTTTCCCCGGCTGGAGCTGAGATATTACCTCTGAAATCTCGGCCTCTGATAAGGCGGAGTCCAGATGTTCCCTCTGCTGCACGGAGAGCGTCGGCAACGATAGCTCGGCTAAGAGGGAGGGGTCTAGTGGAGAGGCTGGGGCTCGGTACAAGTCTGCGTAGAACATCGAGAAGGCCTCCGCAATCTCAGCGTCTGAGTGATAGCTGTCGCCCTGTGGTGTGACTATTTCCCGGACATGGCGTTGTCCTTCGTCTCTTTTCTGCAGCCAGGCGAGCATTTTGCCCACTTTGTCCCCTAGTTCGTATATTCTCGCTTTGGCCTGCCAATGGGCCTGCTTAGCGTCATCCATCGCTCTGTTCCGAAGGCGCTCTTGGGCGCGTAGGAGGGAACGATGGGTTTCAGACGTGGGATCGGAAATGTGTTTAGCCTCCCTGTCGCTCACTTCCTTCTCGGCCTCCAGTATCGTTTGGAGCCGGGTGTTCCTTTTGTGTGTCGTCCAGGAGAGGATTTCACCCCTGAGTACTGTTTTGTATGCCTCCCATACTGTCACGGGGTTATCTACCGATTCCTCATTCATTTCGAAGAATTCGGCGGATATTTCCTCTAGGCGATCTATCAGCTCTGGGAACCCCAGGTAGTAGCTAGTAAGTCTCCACGTTCTGTGGGGGAGGGCGCCCTGCATACATATTTCCATCGAGAGCGGTGAATGATCCGAGATGCCCCGAGGGAGCAGTTCTGCAGACATTGCCCTATAAAGGTCAGTGTGTCATAGAAGGAAGTAATCCAGTCTAGACATTGAACCATGGTCACCAGAGTGGAACGAATATTCCCTGACATCGGGGTGTAGCTCCCTCCATACATCCCGGAACCCAAGGGCAGATGTAAAGTTGGCTAGTTTGGTAGGGGTATCTGGGTTACGATTCCGGAGGTGGGAGCGGTCAGTGTTGTTGTTCATGGTGTCCTTGAAATCCCCCCCTAGGATGTATATGTCAGGGTAATGTTTCCCCATAAGGGTGGTGAGGTCATTCAGTAATTCCTGTCCCAGACCCGGTGGAGAATAAATCGAGACAATTGCCACCTTTTGACCCCAGATCATTCCCAGGATGAACACGTATCGGCCCCTGGGATCTTGTTCTACGGTATGTTGAATAAATGGTATACGTTTGTGTATCAGAATGAGGGTGCCCCTGGAGCCCATTGTGTACCCCGCATGAAAGGCAAGGCGATAGCTAGTTCTCTAGAAAAAAGCACAGTTTACCCCAGCCAAGTGGGTTTCCGTCAGGAGGGCCACATCAGGGGAATGTCTATTTAGGAATTGCATGATAAGGCGCCGTTTAATTCCTGACCCCATCCCATTCACATTCCAAGTGAGGGGTTTCAAGGATTTAGTGTGCTGCATGAGGGATGTGTGAGTTTGTGTAGAGGATATTTACTACGTATGATGGGGCTGTTCAGGGTATAGCGATCCATAAGAGATAGCGGTGTATTTCTAGCCTGTACTAAGGGAGCAGGGTTGCCTTGTGGAACAGTGCAAGACGTCCCTAACAAGGGACAGTGAGTAGTTCGGCCCATGAGCAAGTGGCAGTCCTGAAGTAACCAACAACATTTTTAAAAAACTTTACCAACACACCCCCACCCCATACTCCACCCCAACACGAAGTACCTGACGCCCAAACATGCTGATCCTTCAACTTAAAGTGTCAGCTCAAAAACCAGACCCTTAGATAGGGTCGAAACCAGCAAGAAAAAGAGAGGAGGGGGGGGGGGAGAGGTCTAACCAGGGGAGAGTTCAGACCTTTCCCCAGAGTTCCCACCTTGCACCCATCGTCGACTTCTTCCATGGTGGGTAGATTGCGCGTTGATATCGGAAGCGCGGGCAGTACACCCTTGTGTGTCCCAGCAGTGTTCTAAGGTCCTAGTAGGGGACTATAGTTAGTTCATTCCTCTTCTTGTTGTGCCGCTGGCTCCAGGATCTCCTGTCCCCCCCGTTCTGGGTGTCTCCTCAGGGAGGCCCGCCTCGGTCCGGGTCGGGGTCGTCCTCTCGGTCTCCTTGGTCTTGCAGTCCAATCGCCTTCTATGTGAGCCTCTGCCCACTTTCAGGCCTCTTGTGGGTCGTTGAAGTGGACGGTAGTGCCTTTATGATAGATCTTAAGTTGGGCCGGGAAGAGCAGGCCGTATTTCACGTTCATCTGAGCAAGTTGTTTCTTGAGTGGTTCAAAGGATTGCCGTTCCCTCTGCACTTCTCGGGTATAGTCCGGGAAGAAGGCGATTCGGGAGCCGTTATGGGTGATCGTCCCTTGCGAGCGTGACATTTGCAGAAGGGCATCCCTGTCGCGGTAGTTAAGCAAGCAAGCGATGATAGTCCGGGGCGGAGCGCCCGGGAGTGTTTTGCCCGAAGGTATTCTGTGAGCCCTCTCCACCGAAAAGAATTTTGAGAAGGATTGGGGCTCGAAGATATCCACGAGCCACTGCTCCAGGAACAATTCCGTGCATTGTCCCTCTTCCCCCTCCGGCAGGCCCAGGATGCAAACGTTGTTGCGGCGGGACCTTCCCTCTCCATCATCCACTCTCGACTCCAAGGCTTTCAGGCGGTTTAAGGCTTGGGACAGCTGACGGTTGATCCCGCCGATGCTGTCCTCCGCTTCGGAGATGCGGTGTTCCACCTCTCCTGTTCTGGAAGTCAGCTTCTGTAGATCGTGGCGTAGGAAGGAGACATCCGCCGCCATGCTGTCTATTTTGGTCTCCATGGAGGAGCGAGAGTTGGCGATGGCCGCCATTACGTCCCGTAAGGAGAGGGATTCATCTCCCGTGGGGGAGTTTGGTCGTGTTGCTGGGTCCGCCGGGGCCGGGGTAGTAGTGACGGCGAACTGGTCCATGCTGCGCTGCGTAGATGGTTTCTTCTGCCTGTCCTTCCCCATATTCTCGGGAGTTGTGGGGTGTCTGCTACAATGGGGCGGGAATTATTGTGTGTACGCCGTTGGAGTGGTCGTACCCCCCACGTGTACAGGATGGTGGCCGTGCAGCGAGTCAAGTGGGAGGGGGGTATGAGTTCCAAGAGCCTCCTCCACCAGGGACTGGGGCTTATGTGACGAGAGTACTTTGAGGCCCAGCACCCTTTAGTAGGCCTTCACAATACGCGCGGACCTCCGGCGTTTCTAGCTGTTCACCCAAGCGGGTGGTGGTCCCCCCTCCGTTGATACGGTACAGTCCTCAGCGGGCACGATCACTTACTTCTAACGCGATTGCGGTCGCGGCGTGGTGTCCCGAAGTGGATATGAGTCAGGAGGTAGGAGCCGCACCCCACCGGGACCTCAGGAGGTCCGCCATTTTCTCCCGCACTTCTCTCGCAGATCGGATCTGTCCGGGTGTCAGCGGGGCTCAGCCGGTGAATAGTCTCAGATTCCGCGGTGGAGGAAGAGAGGATGATCCCAGGCGTCCGCCTCACGTTCTGTCCCGTGCCCCGCCGTGTCAGGTCGGCCCGGGTCTCTCAATCAGGCGGAGGAAGTCCGTTCTCAGACACCGGCGGCCATCTTGGTCGCGTAGCTCCGCTGCCGGGCCTCGGCAGAATGTGAATTTATCTCCGTCGTCTGGGCAAGCAGGTGTCACCACATCTGTCAATCCGAGCCCGCAGCTTTATGGGCTCGGTCGCAGTGTTTATGTCGCACGAAATCCCCAGGAATTAGGATGAAAATGCAGGATTATTTTGGCGCTTGCGGGAGCTCACTCAGTTCACGTCCGCATCGTCCGTGCGCTGTCCACACCCCCCCCCGTGGTGGCCATTTTGAACGCTACCCCTACAGCTGCGCCATCGGCCTTGTGCGCATCCTTATCGGTCAGTTTATGACCGAAATGCTTGGATATCCCTTCAGCACAATGTTTTGTTGCCTGCGTGGTGGGCACCTTTGGTTGATCTGTCCATCCAGATATAGGAGTGGGCCATGCTTCATGGCGTCTGGCTGCTTGCGGTGCACATTCCGGGCCAGCTGAACGTCATAGCGGATGCCCTCAGCCGGCGGACAGTGGTCAGCTACGAGTGGGAGTTGAAGGCGGAGGTCCTCTCATGGACTTTCTTGAGTTGGGGCACACCGGAGGTGGACCTCTTCGCTACGGTGGTAAACAAGAAGCTTCCTCGGTATGCCTCCAGAGGGGAGCTGAGAGCCTCCTCTCTGGGGGATGCTCTCGAGATTCCATGGCACAACATGAGAGCTTACGCCTTCCCACCTCTGCCTCTAGTTGATCGAGGAAGTGGGAAGCGGAAGAACTCTGTGAACTGTTCCTTATGCTCATGGCCCCGTGGTGGCCGGCCAGTTTTTGGTTCTCAGAACTTCAACACCTGTCAGTGTTTCCGCTGACCAGGTTACCAGTAACCTCAGATCTTCTTCATCAAGGGGAACAGCAGATGTGGTACTCCTACCCACAATCGCTCAGCTTGGCGGCATGGTGCCTGAGTTGAAGTCTTAGAGCATTTTAACTTGTCTACGGAAAACATGCGTATTATCCAGACAGCCAGGGAACCCTCGACCAGATCCCAATACAGGAGTAAATGGCTCAGGTTCTATCGTTGGTGTTTGGAAAAGCAGTTGGATCCAAGGGTGGCTACGATTGACATGGTGCTGTCCTTCGTGTCCTCCCTAGCAGAGTCGGGTGTTTACGTTCTGTCATGCAGAACTTACCTTTCAGCGGTTTCCGCTTATCTTGCTATAGACCAATGCTCTTATTCTCTGAGTAACCCAGTGGTTAAGAGGCATTTTGCAGGCTTGACACGCCTCTACCCCCGGGTTCGTAGTCCGCACCCGCCTGGGGACCTAAATGTAGTCCTGACGGCGCTGTGCCATAAACACTTTGAGTCAATGGCTACGGTTGACCCCAAGTACGTGTCCTGGAAAGTGTCCTTTCTGGTAGCTGTTACGTCAGCGAGGAGAGTGAGTGAACTCCAGGCATTGTCGGTGGAGCACCCTTTCTTGGTCTTTCACAAGGACAAGGTAGTCCTTCGGACGAACCCAGCTTTCCTATCAAAGGTAGTGACCGAATTCCATCTGAATCAGTTGATTTCCCTTCCGGCCTTTTTTCCGAACCCTGCCTCGGAGGCGGAAAGGGTTCTACACTGCCTGCATGTCCGAAGAGCTCTTAGGTTCTACCTGGACAGGACTTCCGAGCTTCAGAGCTCTTCCCAACTGTTTGTGACCTTCGGTAAGCCTCATGGCAGGCCGGCGTCTAAGGCATCTATTTCCAGATGAATTACCGCCTGTATCACGGAATCTTTCACCTTCCAAAAGCTGAAACCTCCTAAAGGTATCCATGCACACCAGGTGCGAGGCAAGGCAGCCGCGGTTGCTTTTCAGAAGTATGTTCCCTGGGAGTCCATCGCTAAAGCGGCTACTTGGGCCTCCCCCTCTGCTTTCTGTAAGCATTACTGCTTCGATATGAGCTCTAGAGCTGACGCTCAGTTCGGCCAGGCTGTGCTGAAGAACCTGTTTCAGTAAGGGGTATTTCCATCCACCCATAGTTCCTGTAAGGAGTGCTTGGGAATCTCCCATAAGTATGGAGGAAAGGGGACGGGATGTAGGAGTATTACCATTTTACTCACCGTAGTGACCACCTTACTCCTAGTCCATAGTCCCCTTTCCTCCATACGCCCGCCCGCCGTCCCCTTTAATAAGGTTCCTCTGTTATTGCTAATGGGTCTTTGATCCTGCGATAGAAAAGGGCTGAGGGGCGATGCGTGGGGCGGAGCCAAGGTGGGCGGGGTTACGGCCGCGTGCCGGGCCCCGCGTAGGAAAGAGAGGGGGGACACATTTTTGAAAAAAATGTGGATGCTTTTTACAAAGTGCTCTGGTCCCTTCCCACAGGACGGAGAGATGTCCCATAAGTATGGAGGAAAGGGGACTATGGACTAGGAGTAAGGTGGTCACTACGATGAGTAACCTGGTAATCCTCGAGTGACTAATCACCTGAGAAAATAACATGTCCAACTAAATCCGACACCCCAGCAAAATGGGAAGAGTTTTGGAGGGAGTTGATGAAAATCTTCGAGAGGGAAGCCCCTACTCCCTCGAAAGATCAGAAGAAAGACCATATCCCGGTTGCTCTAAGACGACAAGGGAAAGTCTAAGGCTAAACCCTGTGCACCCTCGAGTCCGGGACGCAAGCCTGACAAACATCAAGAGTGTTCAAAGCCTTGAAAGGGTGAAAAGGTGTCGAGGACCTCAACAAGTCAAAAGTCCAGCCCTTCGCAGGTTTTGTCAAAGACATCTTTGAAGAAAACAAAATCTGGTTCATCAACGCCCTCGACATCGGAGCCTCCGACACCTATATCGAAGCCATGGACGCCTAAGTCCTACTCCGAAGACTTTTTCTGAGCCATTGAAGGCAACACAAGACAAATCTTCCAAGCCTCTACCACAAAAAGATTTCTTTAAATCTCTTTCTTCAATCTATGAAGAACATGAACCATCTGATGATGATCAGATACCCTTTCCTCTTCAATATGGCACTCCAAATGTGTCAGATGAGATTATTTCAGATGAATACAGACTTAAAGATCTCTATGACAAACTACAAACAGCCAGTGGAGTTGATACATCTCCTGAGCTGGAATTTGGATAGCCAGATCCTGCAGATGATGCTGACCACTCATATAGATAATTGATGAGCAAGGTAGTGTAATATTTGGAATGGAGTAGACCTGCTCCTCCTTTTCAACACGATGACTTGACAGACATATTAAACCAAGGTCCACAGAGGGATCCCATTTGCCCTTCCATATTGCTTTGCAAAAAAGGGTTACAACAAATTGGGAAACCCCAGATTCTATTTCTGCAGTATAAGAACTTTCCCAAGAAATATAGACCGTCAAGCTGTGACTTAGATTACTTGACCAAGCACACAACTCCAGAAGGTTTGGTGATCCAAGCAGCCATGTCCACAAAACAATCTGGTTACCCTACCATTCCTACAGACAAGGATGATAAACGGGTGGACGCTTGTGGGCGTAAAGTATTTATTGCCTGTAGCATGGCCTTGAAATCCGCTAATGCCACTGGTGCCTTATCTAAGTTTTCGTTCATCCAGCGGGATTGCGCAGCAATGGTGGCTGACCACTTCCCTGAAGGGGAAGAGAGAGAGACGTATCATCAAGGATGGTAAGGAGGCAATGTGTGAGTGCCTCCAGTCAGGTCTGGATACTGTAGATAGTATTAGCAGATCCATGGCGACAAGCACCGTGCTATGCAGATTTGTGTGGCTGAGGAAGTCTGGGTTTGCACCGGACGTGCAATCTAGATTACTCAATATGCCTTTTGACGCCTCGAGACAGTTTGGTAGCAAGGCTGATGAAAGTCTGGAAAGGCTACAGACCTCAAAAGCGGCGGCCAAATCTCTTAGCGCCTCTATTAGACAGCCTCAACATTCCTACTCCGGTATGTTTTTTTGGAGGGGTAAGTCCTTTCTTTCTACTCCTCAATTGGGAGAGGGAGAGGACACGCCAGTCATAGAGGACAAAGAAGATTCCCTCGTGGTGGACGAGGAAGAAGTGTTAAGTCAGCCCAAGCAGCGGCAGCTTTGACCTCAGCCGATGCTTCAGCTGCCTCAAAACCTCTCTGAGGCCTCAATCTTCAAGACCCGAGTGGCCGGCAGGCTTTCACAGCATCCGAAAGAGTGGCGAGATATTACTTCAGATTCTTGGGCACTGGAAACGGTAGCCCAGGTTTCTGCCTTCCTTTTCTAAAAAGGCCCCAGGATCATCCACCGGGGAGCAGCTCATTGGAAATTCCAGATCCGTTCCTCATGCAGGAAACTATGATCATGCTAGAGAAAGGTGCAATAGATCCAGTACCTGCAGCAGAGAGGACCAAGGGTTGGTACTATCCGTATTTTCTAGTCCCCCAAAAAGCACAGAGGATTGAGACCCACCTTGGACTTAAGAAACTTGAACAAGTTCCTCAGGAAGGACAAGTTCAAGATGGTTACCCTTTCTCAAATCCTTCCGTCCCACCAACTCCAAGACTGGATGGTTGTTACGCTCACCTGGCTCCCACAGGGGCGTCGATCTGAACTGGACAGCTGCGGTCTGCACCAATGTGATGCGTAGTGCCGAGATGACAGACTGGACTGGCCCACCTAGCTTCGTTTGCTTGGCCTGTAGGAGTATTCTTCTGAGTATTCTTCTGATGGTTTGGAAAGATGAGCTCTCCATCCTGCATTGAGCGCAGGGGCGCGTAGATAACAAGTTGCTTCACTGGTTCGAAGGAATAGGTGAGTTCCAGAACAATATTGACTCTGAGATTTCCGGCAAGACGCTGTAGGTATATAGTTTGTAAGAGTTCAAATGTCTGACCTTCACTCTTGTCCGATTCTTGCAGGTTGCAGCTTGACCATAGCGAAGAGTTCCTCGTGGCAACCGGTAACATTCAGGTAAGGATTTGTATTATTCAACACAGTTCGATAAAATAATGTCAGTATGTAACCTGTTGCTTTCTCCCTTATTCAAGTGCTGAGAAAAATTATGAAGTCTCAGGGAATAATGCCTCCGGCGGTAAAATTAGGTAAGTCTATTGTGGTGAGGAGGATTCCCCTTGTTTGTCCCTTTGTTTCACCTTGCTGTCCTTTTGTTTCCCCTTAGGGGCCGGGGTACGGCGAAGATGCAGTGGAGGCTGCGCCGACCCGTGAAGAGGAATAGTACCCCCGGCGGTAAAATCAGGTAAGTCGATGGGGGGTAACTAATATTGCCTCTGTTTATTCCCTTGGCTCACTTTGCTGTTCTTGTGTTCCCCTTAGGTGCCGGAGTGCGGCGGGAACATGCAGAAGGATGCGGTGAATAGTGAAGATGCTGCGAAGGCCGGTGAGTTCAGCGCGGCGCTGCAGCAGGCGAGGCGACGCGCATAAAATAACTTCTTTCTTCCAGCTCAAAGGCGTGGTGGATCAGATATTCAGGTAAGGATCAAAGGTATTGCTCTTGTTCTAACCTTTTCTCCTTCTTTCTTCCTTTTTCTAGGAGCTCCAGACTCGAGGCGGGCGTGGCAGAAGACTGGATGCAGACTTGCAAGCACGGTGAGCGTTACGCTGCTGGATGCAGAATAACGCGAAGCGTGTGCTGCTCTTCGGGCTTGGTTTAAATAGCCTCCAAAGTAGTCCCAGGTAAGTATTCCTACCCGACCCCACCCGAGTAAAAAATAGTCCCTATTAAAGTAGTCCCTTCCAAGCCTCTTTTGGCTTGGAGCTCTGCAGCATGGTCTGCATCAGGTAATTTTGCAGCATGGTCTGCATCAGGTAAGTTTTAATCTATGAGCCAGGACTGACTCTCCATGTGAGCCTGGCGCCATAGACGCCAGGACTGCACCCAAATGGCCCCTAGCAGGGGTTGTTGGGCTTGCTTGGAATAACTTGATGTCTGCTTCCGGGGCTGCTGGAATTGATCTGGATCCCCGGGGGTAGGCATCATGACAGCGGTATCATTGGAACTTTAGGATGCTTACTTTCATGTGCCATTACAAGCACAGAAAATTCCTGAGGTTCGCAGTTGGCGGTTCTCATTTTCAGTTTCGCGATCTGCCATTTGGACTGACCTCCGCCCAAGGGTTTTCACCAAGTTGATGGCGGTGGTGACAGCGAGTCTCAGGAGAGGGGGGGGGATTGACGTCTACCCCTACCTGGACGATTGGCTGATCAGGGCTCGTTCCCCCAACAAACCCTGCAACATCTCAGCGTGATTTGCCACTTTCTCCACAAACTGGGCTTCTCCCTCAATTACGAGAAGTCAAACATGATACCATCTCAAAGACTCCAATTTATCGGAGCAGTCCTGGATGCCTCCTCGGGAAAAGCCTCACCACCCGAGGTGAGGGCTCATAACATTCTTCAGATGGTCACCAAATTTCAGAGTGCCCAGAGTCTTCCGGCCTTTGATTGTTTGAGGTTGCTCGGCCTCATGGCATCCTGCATTTTCTCGTGCCAGAGGCTCGCCTGAGAATGAGATCTCTCCAATGGGCTCTCAGGACTCAATGGTCCCAATTCCCAGGCAGGATGTCAGACCTCCTTCAGATTCTGAGCAGAGTTGCACAGGACCTTCTGTGGTGGGCCTGCAAGGACAACATTCTTAAGGGAGAACCTTTTTGGCAACCATGGCTGCAGATAACAGTATTGACAGACGCCTCACTCGCGGGGTGGGGAGCCCACACCAACCATCTGACAATCAGTGGGTTGATGGTCTCCATCGGAGGCCAAACTGCATATCACTCTTTTGGAGCTGGGGGCAATCAGACTAGCTCTGAAGGCCTTTCTACCCTCTGTACAGGGAAAGAATGTCCTGATAATGACGGACAACACAGTGGCCATGTACTACCTCAGCAAGAGAGGAGGTGTAAGGTCACTACCACTGTGCAGAGAGGCAATGCAGCTCTGGTACTGGGCAATTCAAGAAGGAATGTCCCTATCGGCAGTTCACCTAGCCAGAAAAGAGAACACCGCGGCGGATGCTCTGAACAGGCAGAGGACAGTCTCCCACGAGTGGGAAATAGCTCAGGAATCCTTCAAGAGATCTTCACCCTTTGGGGAACCCCTCAAGTGGATCTGATGCGGACCAGTGTCAACCGGAAATGCAAGCTATTCTGCTCCAGGGAATTTCTCCCAAGAGGAGCTCCAGGAGACGCGTTTGTGGTGGACTGGGAGTTTCCTCCAGTCCCCGTCATTCCTCACATGATCAGGAGGTTGAGAAAGTTTGGGAAGTCCATGATTCTAATTGCTCCGGATTGGGCCAGGAGAACGTGGTACCCAGACCTTCTGGACAGGTCCATCTGCCCTCCGATACGTTTTCCAGAGAGAGAGGACCTTCTCTTGCGAGAGGAGGTTCAGGTTCTCTATCCAGAGGTCAAAACATTCAGCCTTCATGCATGGTTTCTGAGAGGCTGATTACAAGGATTGGGACCTTCCGGAAGACGTACAGAGATTTTCCTTTCGGCCAGAAGGCCAGCAACAAAATCATTATACTGCTGTTGTTCGAACAAGTCCAGCAGGTGGTGTAGGGATACGAATGTGGATCCTTTTCAGTGCGATACACCCTGTCATCTGTCCACAAATGCAAACTATATATCTTAACGATTCAATATCACTGACCTAGATCAGAGGCAGCAGCAGGAGATTATGAGAATCCTCCTGGTCACCCTACTCCCCTCATCAAAGTAAAGATTCAGGAGGAGCAGGATTTCCAGGGAAACCCTCTGGGGAAGAAAACTCTGTGTGTCTTCACGGGATGGATTCAGAGTCCTCTTGTCAGGAAGCTGGAGTGCCGGAGGATTCCGATGGTAGAGACGAGTTAGATCTTCAATAACAAGGAAGCAAAGTACTGATGGGAAGGATAGAGAAGTACTGGTTACTGAAGGCAAGGTGAGACTTAACTCTGCTAGCAAGTGTTTAAAAATTGGAAAATACCCCGTCATATGTGGCTGGATGTTCTGTGGTTAGATAACATGTAGCATATGTGAGAACTGGTTGGAACGAGTGCCTGTAGTGTAAGGGGCAAATGTTAGAAAAGTCTAGAAGAGTAGCAAGACGTAGTATAGAGAAGAAACCCTCCTGCCCTGTTGTCAGATAATGTAACGTGGCACCCTGTATGCTTGTAAAGCAGCCGGGCCTCTTGTAGTTTCAAATCGTACCCTGGTACGAAGGCGGAGGAATCGGGGGTTAATTCTGCAGATGGGTGCTTCACGAGAGAATGCCGATCATCTGCAGAACGCTGAATGCGGACTGTGTGTCAGAAGTGAATCTTGCAGGCACCGGGTCTGTAACAGATTGCCGAGTCTCCAGAAGCATGCCAAAGGCAGTTTGCGACTGACGGGATCGAGCAGAGAGACACTGAATCGGACGAGTTGAGCAAATTGAGCGTTCGCTAGGAAAAGTACCAATGCAGAGTGCTCTGCTTCTGGAAGTCAGATATGCAGCTAGTACAGCGAGGGGCGGAGCCAATGATCCTTGCAAGCTCTGTGGAACTGCAACGGTACTGCAGAGTGTAAGCGCCATTTTGAGGGTGTTCTTCTCAATACAGGCAATCCGTCGCAACCTATGCCAAAGGGCCCAACGTAACCTGCCCCTCATGACACACCAACAGTATTAGCCTATCTACATCACTTAGCAAATCTGGGTCTCCAGAGCACAACAATAATAGGTTATCTGGCAGCACTTTCGATTTTCAAGTGCTCATCAGATGAAACATCATACTTTAAAATCCCTTTAATCATTCAGTTTCTTAAAGGACTCATTAGTGTGTTTCCTCCTACTCACTTTCAGGTCCCTGTTTGGGATTTATATCTTGTATTCAAATTCTAAACATGCATTCCTTTTGAACCCATGTATTCATGTCCATTAAGACTTCTCTCACTAAAAACTGTTTTGCTAGTCGCAATCACATCTGCCGGCACGGTGAGCGAATTACAAGCACTGCCTTGTAAACCTCCATATACTGTCTTCCATAAGGATAAGTTTATTCTTAAAGTAAGACTATCATTTCTGCCAAAAATAGTATCTGCGTTCCATTTGTCCCAAAAGATAGTTTTACCAACTTTCTATCCCCCTCCTCATCCTGGAAAGGAGGAGAAAAGGTTACATAGATTGGACCATGGGAAGGCTCTCAGTTTTTATATCTTGTAAATGTCAAAGATTCGCCAGGACGACCAATCATTCATCAGATATACAGGTCATAAATTGGGCTTAGCAATAACTAAACAGGCTTTATCCAGATGGATTATTCTGGCTATCCAAGAATGCTATAGACTGGCTGGTAAAGATCCCCCAGAGGGTCTAAGAGCTCACTCAATCAGGGGCATGGCTACTTCATCCGCTCTTCAGTACCTATTAAAGACATTTGTGCGGCAGCCACCTGGTCTACCATACACACCTTTGTGAAACACTGCTACCTGGACACTTCTTCTACTCAAGAGAGAGCTTTCGGGAAAGGTGTATTGCAATCGGTCCATGATAACTGTTAAAGGCAGATCTAAATAATTTTCCGACCTCCAAGACTGTTCCTGCTTTGGTAAGCTATCAATGATGAATACGTGGGAGGACACAAACCATTTAAAGACCAAGTTACTTACCCCTGGTAACATTCTTTCGATTCGATGTTCCTCCCACCTATTCCTCATCGCCCCTCCTAACCTACCCTGCTGCAGAATGTACATGTTTTTTACACTCTGCCCTCTCAGAGTATTCTAAAGTCTAAGGTGGCATTAGTAATACCACTATCATGAGAAAAACAAGAACTGAAGCCAACGGGCGCTGCGCGTGCTTCATATACTGCGGATGACGTCGACCATCGGATGGAGGCCTTCGAGGGACATTGAGTCATTGACGCTACCGCACAGCGCCCTCTCTCGAACATTCTTTTCTGAAGCAGCTGAAGCTGGAAGACAATTATCAAAGATGAGGAATACGTGGGAGGAACATCCAATCGAACAAACGTTACTAGGGGTAGGTAACTTGTTGGTCTTCACCTTACTCGTTTTCCTTCTCACGTCCTCTCCTCCTGCTTTTCCAACCTTCTCTTGCTCACTCTCTAACCTCCTCTCTCCCATCTCCTCTTTCGACCTCTCTCAAACCACTTTCTTCAACCTCTCTCCAACCTTCTTTTTTTTACTCTCTTCAACCTCTCTACAACCTCCTTTTCCAGTTCTTTCCAACCTCCTTTTTCAGCCTCTCTATAACCTCTGGCTTCAACCTATCTCAAACCTCCTCATGAAACCTCTCTCCAACCTCCTCCTACAAACTCTCCAATCTCCTACCTCCACTCCTGTTCTCTACTTATCAATCGCCACCTGCTATGACACACCAAATCTCTGCATTTTATTTTTAATCTCCACCTCGCTCCACTCTCTGGGGCGTTTTATGTCCAAGTAATATTCAGCTGGTTACACTCATTGGCACCAATTGGGTTATGGTGTGTTCCAAATTGTGCACTGAATTCAGATGTTACTAGTTGTGAAATGGCCGCTCTGCACTGCAACACAGACCGTGCCTATTTGAGAGCTGTCAACAAGCTTAAATCTTCTATGTGAGTTATAGAGCAGTTCTTTTTTTTTTTTTTCAAAAACACTTTATTAATTTTCACAAAACATAAATAACATTAGCAAAAGCAACAATGTTCCACATTCATCAGAGAGAGTAAAATATACAGTATAACAAAAGCATCATAAACAATTCAGACCATAAAAGATCAATCCTAGTGAAACATAATCAACAAATAACAGCAATTCAGAAAAGACAACACAAAAACAAGAAACAACACGAAGGACACCACAAATAGGATGAAAAGCAAGAGAGAAGAAAAAAAGGGCTGGGGGGAAGGGAAGGAGCCCCACCAACTGTACCAACCCAATCAGCACATCAATCATAAAGAGCCATAAAAGGACCCCATAACTTCATATAATCCTCATCCCTATCACAAAATGAAACCTTATCATATTGTGCCAAAATATGCAATTCCGTCAGCCAATCATCAACATTTTTCTTCCTTGTTTTCTAAACCCTGAGTATTAGCTTAATCGCCACCATTATGGCCCTGTTAGTCCAGCAAGAATGCCTCCGAGCTCCACCACCTCTGTCTCTACGGGAAAGTAAAATAATATTTACCGCCGACCTCCGCAAAACCACACCAAAGATCAAATCAATCCTATCAATTACTGCCGTCCAAAACTCTCGCACACTCGGGCAATCCCATAGTAAATGCAATAATGTACCTCTATCAACATTACAACTCCAACACATATCGTCAGGCCTTAGCCCTAATTTAAACATCTTAACCGGCGTCCAATATAATTTCCCAATAACTTTCTGTCGAATTAAAAGTAAACCCATATCAGGCCCTAAATTCAAACCAACCTTCAGAATATACTTCCAATCCCCCTCAGAAATATCATCCTGAACATCATCCGACCAAACATTCCTCAATCTAGAGCATGCGCCTTGGAGTTTCTCATCAATAGGCATAAATTGCAGGTACGTACACTATATTCCTGACCCTCTAATAACTTAAAAATATCCGGTCTTTCCCCAATAGAACCATCAGCCATTTCTATCCTACTATTTATCATAGTCACTAAAGACAAGTACCTATTCAATTCACTCTGTCTCAAACCGAACCTATCCTTTAATTCCATAAAACTCAACAACCGGTCTCCTTCCATCACATCCACCAGCCTCAGAATTCCTTTTTTTATCCAACTAATCCAATTCAAACATTTATTATCAATCTGCAATGCCGTATTATGCCATATTGAAGCATCAGGACCGAAACCATAACTCATTCCGTTGTCTCTAAACCACACCTCCATCGCCTGCCTAGTTGCCACAATTGGTAGTAACTTCAATTTCTTTTTCGGTAATTTATCCATACTATATATGGTTTCCAGGTCAAATGGAGCACAAGTTTCCCTTTCCATGCGCAACCAAACAGGCTCCTTTACATCATAGTCCCTAAAGTAATATGAACTTTTTTGAGTTAAAAGGCCTTATAATATTTTATTAAATCCGGGGAACCAAATCCCGCATCCTCAACCTTTTGCACTAGCATATATTTCGGAACCCTTGGTCGTTTCCCAGGACCCCACAAGAAGGAAGAAAAAAGTTTGTCAACTTTTAATAGTTGTTTTTTAAATAACAACAACGGGATGGACTGGAGAACATATAAGATCTTTGGTAAAAGAACCATTTTAATCGCATTGATCTTTGCCCACAGATTCAAAGTTAATCTCTCCCATTTCTTAATCAATAGTGACAGATTTGCAGTTACCAAATCCAAATTAAATTGTAGCAATTTCTTTAAATCCCTATTAATATGAATCCCTAAATACTTAACACCCCCTGGTGACCACTTACAGTTCCATGAACGCAAAACATTACACTCACATTTGCCAGACAAGGGAAACACCTCAGTTTTATCTCAATTCACCTTATGCCCTGATAATTCACCCACTTCTTGAAACATCGCCTTTATCACATCCCCACACACTTCAGGATTCGATAACATAAGAAGCAAATCATCAGCATACGATAAAACTTTAACTTCAACTTAGTTCTGACTCTTGCAACATTCTTGTTTTAGTTGTGTGTGGCATCTGCACCACGCCTGCCGCCGCAGGAAATGTTGCCAAGGAAATGGCACATCTTGCTTGTGAGCTATCCTTCATGGAGGTGACTGCTCTGATACCGGGATGCTCTGCAATCACAGAAACTGCAACGACAGAACCACTGCGACCAGCTGCTATGGTGCAGAATATCTCTTGGCCATGGCACCTATGACAGTCCCCTTTCGTAAACCTAGGGAGAGGAAGGGTTATCTGGGGGTCCCCATTTACGTCCTACAGGCCTAGATTCAGGCCGCAGGTGGTCAAAACATGCCCCCCACTCCTCCAGGACCACCCTATAAATAGGCAGAGGATTTTGTCACATCCCACATCCGACCCTGTCATTCAAATTCTTTGATATTATTTGGTTTATTTATATGCCACGATACAGCAGCAGCTCAGAGAGAATGTTTTTCAGGTGCCTATGGAAGATCATGGGTATCCAATTATATTGTGTCCATAAAGACAGTGAAAAATAAACATTTCAAAATTTTCAATTGCAGATTTGATAACTATTCTAAATGGGAGGGGTTAGGTGGGGGGGCTTCTGGGATAGAAAAGGGGCTTCAAAGGTAGAAGAGGCAGGTGGGTTGGGTGTTGCCCACCTTAAAAAGGTATCTGCTAGTCAGTAAGTATAACTAGAATGTATGATCTGTTAGGGAAATTAATTATTTAGCAAACATCAAACCTCCCTTTAAACTGTATTCCAATTATAGAAAGATGCGCTATATTGTACCACGAGACATTTGATCAATGAAACAAAGGAAAAAGAGTTAAAGTGTGGGCCCTGATTATATGTCGAGGTTAGGGTCGGTAATTTTTCTGCTATTTTTTTTAACTAAATTTCATTTTTGTTATTTAATTTTATAGGCATTATAATGACCTATAACCAAAGTCAGATGATCAATCCTGTGATCATCCTCTGGAAGGGCCAAACTGAGTTTAACTATGTAAACCAGAAACAAGCAGGCAACAGCAAGGCGCTACAATCATAAATTTGTCCTTTAGAGTGTAGATTGTTCTAGTCCCCAATCAGAGTCACTGGTCTTAATATTAGCCCTTGTCCTACTTTTACTCCTTTTTCCTAGCTCTAGACTCTTTCTAGTCAAATACCCTAGTGCTAGCCCTTTGTCCTATTGCTCATCCTAATCTCCCTTCTTAGTTCCTCATCCGAGTCCCTCGTCTTAGTTTTTCATCCGAGTGCTAATCGCTGCCTAGTGTCTCTTCCTAGCCCTAGTCTCTCGTCCTAGTCTCTCATCCTTGGCCATGTCCCTTGTCCTAATCTCTCTTCCTAGTCTCTCATTCTAGTCCTAGTCCCTGAATCCTATTCCTAGTCTCTCGTCTGAGTTCCTTGTGCTAGTACCGAGTTCTAGTGCTACATTATAGTTCATTGTCCAGGTCCCATGTTCTAGTCTTTCATTGTAGTCCACGTTTCTCATCCTAGACCCTTACACAGTCCATCATTCTGTTCTTTCATCCTAGAGCCATATTCTTTTCCCTCATTCTGATCCCTCATCCTTGCCTCTCATGCTGGTGCCTAGTTGTAGTCTTTCATCCTAGTTCTAGTCTTTCATACCCGTCCCTTGTCTTAGTCTCTCGAAGTAGTCCCTCATTCTTGTCTCTGATCCTAGTCCTATACCCTCCCGTTGTCCCTAGTCTCCCAGTCCCTTGTTCTAGTCTCTCTTCCAGTTCTCTTCTCCTAGTCACTTGTCCTTGTCCCTTGTGCCAGTCTCATCTTAGTCCATGTCCCTCATCCCAGTCCCTCGTATCACTAACCCCATGTCATGGTCCTAACCCTAGTCTTTTGTCGTAATCCTTTTCCCTTGTACTTGTCACTTTGCTAGTTCCTCGTCTAGTCCTTGTACCCCGTCTCAATTCATCACCCTAATCTCTCATCCTAGCCTCTTGTTCAAGTCTTTTGTCCTAGACCTAGTCCCTCATCCTTGTATTAGTCTCTTGTCCTAGTCTGCTGTCCTAGTCCATCTTCCTCCTCTTAGTCTCTCTTCCTAGATCTATTCTCTTGTCCTTGTCCCTCATCCTTGTTCTTATCTCCTGTCCTTCCCTCTCATCCTAACCCTAGTCCCTCATCCTAATCCCTACTCTTTGTCCGTAGTCCTAACCCATTATCCTAGTCCTAGTCACTCTTCCTAGATCCTTGTCCTCATTCGCTGTATGCATGGTTTACTCTCCTGCCAGGGCTTTTTGAGTCATTCCAATATTTGAGTGCAAATCCCAGGTTCACACTCTTCATTAGCATTCACTTGCTTTCGTATACAGGTAATTATATCTTTTATATGTGGGGCCACTGCCCCTTCTCCAACTGTTAAATGTCCCAGTTCCCTTGTCTGGGGTTTTTGCTCTTTATTAACGGGTCGCTGCATCTTCCCTGAAGCACCCCGGTATCCCAATCTCAATCTATGGGTATGTCGGTCTTCTCTGGCAGCTTTGACATCCATTGATTCTTGCTGTTTCCTCTGCTGTCCGTCTGCTGCCTGGGAGTACATCTCATTGGCTTCTCGGTTCTTGCCTGGCCTTCTCCTTCACTCGGCAGCTCCTGCTTCTCGGGATGGCAGCGTAGCAAACACTCTTCCGCCTGACTTCCTTGGACACTGTCCTCGCCAGCTTCTTTGCTCTGGTCTACAGCTCACTTTCCTCCCGTGTCCTAACCAGCGCAGGAGGGCTGACTCTCTTGTTCTGTTTAAGTGTTCCATATTTGAATTTAGTGGCACCTGTTAACATCTTCCAATGACTATAACGCAGTGTTGGCTTGCTGCTTCTAGTGCTCTTCATCGCTCCATCCTTTTTCCTTGTCTCAGTGTTATAAAAGGGGGGGATGTACACAAGGTTGGTGTTCTGTAAATAGTGGAGAATCTTTCTCCACACCACTATGTCATACAAGAATGAAGGGGAAAGTAAATGGGTGTTACCAAGGAGTGCAGGTAAACAACTCTTTTGACGCAGCAGGCTCACTTCGCCTCTCCAAGGGTTGTACTCCCCATGTGGTCCTCCTACAGATAGCCACCCCATGGTCAGAGTCAGGTAGCTTCTGCCTTTCCCAGGCCACATAAGGGGAATTAGTGACGAGCTTGCTAGATTTGCCACTGTGTGCTGTAGCATTATTGATGATGCTATGCCAAATGGTACAGAGGTCAAAAACATTTTGTGGACATCTGCAGCAGGCTGTGTAAGCTGCTCGCTTTGTGCCTCATTTGGCATTGTAAAATTTTAGAAGTATATATTGAGCCAGCTTAGGCAAACAGCTTGTGTAATAATAGTCACTTAACCGGCCCTAAAGCTTGCCTTTTTCATTGAGCTCGGCCCGTTCTTCATGGCATCAACACAAATTCATTCCTATAGATATATGTATATATATAAAACGCAATGAACAATTACATGAACCAAAATTATCGGTTTTGCCAATGCGTACTTTTTATAGCTTCAGAAACAGCTTCAGACCCCATCACACAGTAACAGTAGTTAACAGTGTAATAGGATAAAGTCTAAAAGCTAAGAGCGCCAGATTCACTATAAAGAAACTCTTTCCTAACTGGTCACTTACAAGGCACCCGATGAATAATTGAATACCATTTAGTTGCTATGATCCCTTTACTTGTACCAGAATTAATTCTCCTTTTGTTTTGCTAACATTTCCAAGGTGTCCGACCTCATGCAGAAACTGGAGGAAAAGATGTACGAGATCTACGATCATAACAACAAGCTGCTACAGGACAAGTTGCAGGAGCTTCCTGAGATCCTGGAACGTATCACACAGCTGGAGACTGAGCTGAAACAGGTGTGCCACACTGTGGTCACAGTGTACAAGGACCTTTGCGTGCAACCAGAGCTCTGAGCGGTGAGGGTAGGCTAGACCAATCATTGTATTGTTTGTCACAGGGACATCTCTCCAAAGCTTTTTATTTCTAGTGAATAGAATGTGCCATGGTATTTGGCCACCTTTGAGAATATAGAGCAGATTTAACTAAACCCTTTAAAAATGATGCATGACATATTTATTTAAAATTACTGACCTTTTAATTGTTTGGTTGCAATGTGAATATTTGAGCACTTGAGCATGTAGAATGGAATGCTTTCTGTCTGCAATAATTGGAATATGCTTACTCCTAAATGTTGTTCCTTTCCCCCCTTACTGAGGGAATATATGGGCAGTGGAGCAGAGGACTGAAGAGTGTACAGCACACATTTTGCAAAAGAATACTCTGATTACTTACCAGTAATTATCATTACATGTAGTCCTGCTCTTCCTTGTCACAGTCCTACCTAACATATTATAGCAGTCCATCATGCCCTAGGCTCTCTTCTAAAAATCAACACTCAACTCATTTTCAGTCTCCCCTCGGCCACCTCCTCTCCTTCGTTTATCTCTGAGTGCCTAACTGTCATTCAAGATTGGTGTGCCGCCAATGATCTTTGTGTAAACGCCAACAAGACTGAGATCCTCCTCATCGGTACACCTTCACCATCACTTCCCCTCACTCTCTGGCCGGCCTCCCTTGGCCCTCTTCCTATCCATACCTGTGAGGCTAAGACCCACTGGGTCATCTTTGACTCCACACTTTCCTTCTCCACCCACATCTCTGCGGTCTCTAAAAAGTCGAATTTCCTACTGCACCTCCTCAGAGGTACTCTGCCTTTCCTCTCCTTCCCCAAGAAGCTCATGGTCTCCCAAGCTCTGGTTCTTTCCAGGTTGGACTATTGTAACAGCCTCTTTCTAAATCTACCTGCCTCTACACTCCGCCCGAGGAGGCTTTTTGACCCTTGTTGAGACCCACATAGGTCAACATATCCTCAAGCAAATTGCAGAGGCCACGTTGGGCCTGAAAAAAGTGTCACACGATGGGGCGACTACTTCTGAAGTGGTCACCGAGTAAGGGTGAGAGCAGAGAAGGGCACAAAGCTCCCCAGTCCTTGTGGCTGTGGTTATCAACATCAAGAAGATGATTTTCATGGGTAGATGATTTAGGCAAGCAGGAAGGCCGGGTTTTTAAGAAGGATCCTGTGGGGACCAGAGAATTAAGGGATTGTTCCAAAGAGGCACCATGGAATTAATCCTGTACTGCAGGATGGAAACATTCTACAGCAGCTTGGAGATAGTATTAGTATAGCTTTAGCGCCTTAACAAAAGGGCCTGTGATAGCCATACTTGTAGCCCATCAAGATTGGATGAAGGAATGGGACAACCACAAATAAAATCGCTCCTCCTGAACCCTGCCAATATCCAAACAGCAACATTCAAGCAGACCAAGGTTATGGCTACCGCACCAAATAACTTAATACTGCCAGTGCCTGACATAGCACCAGGAGACTCTCCACTCTCTACTCCTAAGGACAGCTAGGAAGACAGATAGAGAGACTCCGCCTTCTTAGGTCCTCCCATAAAATGTCACAGCCAATGATAACCGTCTGTTGGTCTGCATGGAGTCGTATGTTGACAGAATTGGAGGAGGGTTCCTGGGAAGAAAAACCAGAGATTCAAGTTCTTTGAGTCCAATATGGTGTGATCATGAGAACATGCACCTGGCTGAACCTGATCCTCTGTAAGGCTCTGGGAATAAAGGAAATGGTGAGGAGCATATAGAGGAACACTGTCGGCCAAGAGATGGCAAGACCATTTGTCACCCAATCTTCCACCTCTGGTACCCAAGAGCAGAATAGTGGGAGCTTGTTTTTGATTAATGAAGCAAAAGTGTCCACTTCGGACAGACCAAAGTGATTTGTTATCTTCTGGAATACAGCATGACCGCTTGATGTTGGCTACTTCCAGAGACAGCAAATGTTCCTGTGCTCAAGGACCCAACCGGAGGGAGATCTATCCCAGAGAAAGGGAACCTAGGTTCCCCACTTAATGCGTCACATTTGCGATTGCTGTTGTATTGCCGGTCAAAATAGCAACACCATGGGATATGATGAGAGTGGAGAAACCTAAGAGAGCCAGGTGGATGGCTTCTATCCCCCTCCAGTTTGAGGACTGGAAAGACCAAAGTGCCTGCATAGTTGTGGTCTCCATAAATGCCCCCAACCCTTGAGCTAGCATTAGCAGTGATGACAGCTGGCTGGGGAGGACAAAGGGAAAATCCATTGAGGACATTAACAGGCTTATCTGGGCTGTGACTTGGACCTTTGCATCAAAGTTCATAACATGTATCTGCTTCCAATTTCTAGGCATGTGATCAACTGGGTCTCTCCTATTGATTACACTGGAAGAAAATGTTTTGCTCCCTGCCCTCGACTGGCTATTCAAAAATGTATCCTTTGGTATCTTTTTAAGTTCTCCAGCACATGGGCTACATATTAATGTCCGACAGCATCACCTGGTGGACTCTCTTAGCCGAAAGACAAGCACGCCATACTCCTTTTGTACCAGAAGTGCTCCATGAGAAGAACACCAGTTTGACCAGTGAGGTGATGGCTGGGTCTAAATACAGCCATGCTAAGAAGTCCTTTGAAAGTAAATGTAGCAGTGCCTGCATCGAGAAACGCGCCAAGGAAGGTGTTATTACCTAATTTAAGTAATGCTTTCACTTTTGGACTTCGTGGGCTTAAAAAGGTTTGCTGCTTGCCTGCTCAGCTCCATCGCTGAGAGACACACCACCGCCATGCGCAGCATCACTAACACAGATGGACACACATGCTCCATCGCCGAGGGACATACCACCGCCATATGTTGCACGGCCACTGCAGAGGGGCATGCCATATGACCACTTGAAGACCCATCTAATGCAGACGTGACACACTTCCACTGATGTCCCTGATAGCATTTTCTTTTCAAAAGCTTTTTTGAATCTTTATTTTAGATGTTTGTCACGTGAACACCATTGTTGCACATTTAACTAAAAAAGAAGTAAACCAGTCATTCCACACACATCTTTCAGTCACCCTCAAGCTTTTAATTCAAAATGAACCGCCTAACATAAAAGTTTGTCATCAGCATGTATAAAGCAGCCTTTTAACTCCACACTTTGAAGAGCTTAGACCAATGCTCAACAAGCTTATCTTCAGAGCTGTCTGCTTTGGCAATTATGGACTCATAAGTAGCAGACCAGGATAACGGACCCATTCATTCCTTGATCATGTCTTATTCTTTATTTTTCCAGTGGCGTATAACTTATTGTTGTGCCTCCGCCAATGCTATGCTTCTCCATTTCACTTCTTTTTGTGAGAGTGCGTTATTGCTTGCACTAAACCCTAGCAAGGCTCCTGCTGTCCCCTCCTCTCCCCCCTTGGCTACCTTGCCCTCTCTCTCCTCCTTCTCTGCCCCTCCTAGGGCTCTTTCTCCTCCGCAGGGCGTACCTCTGATCTGTACCCCTCCCCGGAAGGTCTTTAAGGCTGGCAACCTTCTTATTGCCACTCTCAACTCTTGCTCTGCTGTCAAACACTCCTCTGACATCTGCCATCTCCTTGAAGAACTAGACCTTGATGTCCTTGGTCTTACTGAGACATGGTTCACGGCCAGCTCTGTCACAAGCGTTGACACTCTCCTCCCTGATGGCTTCAAGATCCTCTCCGCACCCAGATCCTCCCGGTCCGGTGGGGGGGGCAGCCCTGATCTTTCCTGAGTGGATTCCTGCCTCTATCTTTCCCACTCAGACCTACTCCTCTTTTGAATGCCTTGTCTGTAAGCTCTCTCTCCTACCCATTCGCTTACTGTGGCTTCCATCTACTGGCCTCCTGGTCAAATCACCTAATTTCGAAGGGATTGTGTCCTCCGACGTATTCCTCATCTTAGATATCTCCTTCCAGCTCTGCTGGCCTCGGAAACATTTTTCTCTAGAGGGCGCTGCGCGTCGACGTCCTCCGAGTCGATGTCCCTCGACAGCTGCCGTATCGACGTCGACGTCATCCTGCCTATAAAGGCCGCGCGCAGCGTCCGTTGCTCAGTTCCGTTTTTCCGCGCTTAATCAGTGCCTCGGAATACCGTTGCTCAGTTTTTGTCAGATTAAACCTATTTACTTCGAGTTATTCGATCCGTACTCGATGGCTTCCTCGTCGGAACCGACAACTACTTGAACCGGCTTCAAAAAATGCTGAGATTGTGGAAAAAAGATGTCACTGACTGACCCTCACAGAGTTTGTCTGTGGTGTTTGGGAGCTGAACATCATTGTTCGGAGTGCGAGGACTGTATGTCCATGACAGCTAAGGCCCTGAAGGAGCGTAGGGGGAAGCTGGAGAAAGGTAAGACTTTTAAAGCTTCTTCTTCGTCGACGAAGTCGAGACATTCGTCTCCTCGTCACCATTCGCGCTCCAGGTCTCGGAGTGGGTCCCATCACTCCTCGAGATCGAAGCACTCGAAGAGGAGACGTCGAAGATCCCCTTCTCAGTCTTCCTCTTCCTCTGTTTCGCCAAAAAGAATCCCTTGCCCCACGAAACACAGTTCCCGGGCTGAATGGGAGGAATTCCACAAAAATATGATGAGCGTCTTCGAGAAAGCGGCCTCGACCCCCTCGAAGACTGCCGAGAGCGATGCTCTGGTCGAAAGACCCGAAGGTCAAAAACGCCGCGAGTCGCAGTACCCGGCGAAGGAAACCTCTCGAGCGCGTCTCGAACCCTCGAGTAGGACTATGACCTCCAAACCTTCCTCAAAGGTTCCGTCGACGCCGAGGTCGGTGTCTTCGACGCCGTTGTCGAAGGGACCTTCGACACACGGGTCTGTCGACTCGACGCCAGCTTCGACACCGGCGTCGACGCCAAGAAAAGTCACGGTCACAACACACCCAGTGACTATCCCCAGGTCCTCGATGACGATGGCTTCGAGATTATCGAGTAGAATCCCAATTCTGTCGAGGTCATCGAGGCCTCCGCCTTTGTTTTCGACGCCACGCTCAAAGCCTTCGACGTCGGCGTCGACGGCATCAACGTTTTCGAGGCCGATAATGACAAGTTCGGCACCCTCTGCCTTGGAAATGGGATTTACACCCTTTATGAGTTCAGAACAATTGAAAACTATGGGCCTCATTACGACCCAGGCGGTAAGTTACCGCCTGGGTCGTACCTTTACCACCATGGCGTAAACTATGTTTACGCCATGGTGGTTGGCGGACTTACCGCCCCATTCCGAGGTGAGTGGGGCGGTAAGTCCCCATTAACCCATTTACCCTTCCCCATTCCCATTTTTGCCCCATAGGGCATAATGGGAGTGGGGAAGGCGTTAATTACGCCACCGTAAATTACGGTGGCGTAATTAACAACAAGGTCCCTTAGCGCCATGGATTTTAACACCTGCTAAAAGCAGGTGTTAAAACCTCTGTGGCGCTAAGGGACCTCGGAATCAGGCGGTAAGGGTCGGCGCTGTTTACGCCGCCATAAACCCCTTACCGCCTGGGTTCTAATGAGGCCCTATGTCCTCAATTTTGGAAGAGGGTGAATTGTCTGAACAGGAAGACACATTTGAGTTGCAGGGACCTGTAACCCCAATTAGAGAGGAATTTTCCTCTGAAGAACGCAGGTTAAAGGATCTTCATGATTCCTTACATGAGGCAAGTGGGTTAGACACTTCCCCTGAGGTGGAGTTTGCTAGGCCAGACCCGGGGGAGCATGCTGAAACCCCCTATAGAGCCTTAATGGCCAGGATCACAGAGTTTATGGGGTGGTCTGCACCTTCACAATCTTTCCAACAAGATGACCTCACGGATATTCTTGATAAAGGCCCACAGGAGGATCCTGTGGTGCCTTTCCATAAAGCTCTTCAGAGGAAGATTATGACGAACTGGGAAACCCCAGATGTTGTCCTGGCAGTAAATAAAAAACTGTCTACAAAATACAGGGTATCCTCTACAGACCCGGAGTTTTTGTCAAAACACCCATCCCCAGAAAGTCTGGTGGTACAGGCAGCATCTTCTACCGATGTCAAGACGGCTTATCCTACCGTCCCACAGGACAGGGACGATAAAAAATATGATGCTATGGCAAAGAAAGTTTTTTCGGCATGTAGCATGGCGTTAAAATCTGTGAATGCTACTTGCACCCTTGCTCGATTCAGCCATACACTTTGGGAGTGTGCTTCTACAGCGGCTGACTGCATCCCGGAGGGAGAAGAAAGGGAGGCGTTCCTGAATATCACAGGACGGTAAAGACGCTATGTGCAAATCCCTCCAGACGGGCATTGATTCGGCTGACAGTATCAGCAGAGCAATGGCGGCAAGTACAACAACCAGGAGATTTGCTTGGTGGAGAAAGTCTGGTTTTGCCCCAGATGTGCAAGCCAGGCTCTTGAACATGCCATTCGATGGCTCTTCTTTGTTTGGGAAAAAGGCGGATGACAGTTTAGAAAAACTGCAAACTTCAAAAGCAGCAGCAAAATCCCTAGGCGCTGCAATCCGTCAGACACCTTTTCGTCCCACAGGAACCTCTGCGAGAGGCAAGTCCTTTCGCTTCTACTCCGCATTCGGAAGAGGTAGAGGACGACCGGCTCAAAGGAGACAAAGAAGAACTACCCGAGGTGGACGGGGTAGATATTCAAAGGCCGCAGCAACAGCAGGTGCCTCTTTACCATCGGCATCTGCATCAGCCGCCCCAAAACCACTCTGAGGACTTCCCTCACAGGACACCTGTAGGAGGCAGGTTGACTCAACTTCTGGCGGAATGGCAGGCTATCACGTCAGATGCTTGGGCATTGGAAACAGTTGCCCAAGGTTACTGCCTGCCTCTCCTACGCATACCTCAGAGTCATCCACCGCGGATCAGCTCTCAGAAAGCTCCAGATCCGCTCCTCTTGCAGGAAATTCTGGACCTGCTAGAGAAAGGTGCCATAGAACCGGTACCTGTAGCGGAGAGGAACAAGGGCTGGTACTCCCCTTACTTTCTCATTCCAAAGAAAGACGGAGGACTGAGACCCATCTTGGACTTGCGAGAATTGAACATATTCCTCCGAAAAGACAAATTCAAGATGGTCACTCTTTCTCAGATCCTCCAGGCCCTTCAGTTCCAGGACTGGTTGGTATCTCTAGACCTTCAGGACGCTTATTTCCATGTGCCTATCCATCTCAAACACAGGAAATACCTGAGGTTCGCAATTGGCAACTCTCACTATCAATTTTCGAGTGCTGCCATTTGGGCTGACCTCCGCCCCGAGGGTCTTCACCAAGTTAATGTCGGTAGTGGCGGCAAGTCTTAGGAGGGAAGGGATTCATGTCTACCCCTACCTGGACGATTGGTTGATCAGGGCTGTCTCTTCGGAACAAGCTCAGATCCAGCTAAATCACGTGTGCCACTCCCTTCACAGACTGGGCTTCTCCCTCAATTTAAAGAAGTCACAAATGATACCATCGCAGAGACTCCAGTTCATAGGAGCGATCCTGGACACTTCCCTGGGAAAAGCCTCGCCACCAGAGGTGAGGAGTCAAGATATTCTACAGATGGTTACCAAGTTCCAAGATGCCCAACGTCTCCCAGCCTTTGACTTTTTGAGGTTGCTAGGCCTCATGGCATCCTGCATTTTCCTAGTGCCAGAGGCTCGCCTGAGAATGAGATCCCTCCAGTGGGCACTGAGGACTCAGTGGTCACAATTCTCAGGGAGAATGACAGATCTTCTTCAGGTTCCCGACAGGGTGGCTCGAGACCTTCAGTGGTGGGCCTGTCAGGAGAACATTCTGAAAGGAGAACCTTTTTGGCAACCCTGGCCGGAGATAACAGTAGTCACAGATGCCTCACTCACGGGGTGGGGAGCCCACGCCAACGACTTGACCATCAGCGGTCGTTGGTCTCCATCGGAGTCCAGACTAAATATCAACCTGTTAGAGCTGAGAGCCATCAGACTTGCGCTGAAGGCGTTCCTGCCAGCTGTACAAGGGAAAAACGTCCTGATAATGACAGACAACACAGTGGCCATGCATTACCTCAACAAAAGAGGAGGCGTAGGATCACTACCCCTGTGCAGAGAGGCGATGCAGCTCTGGTTTTGGGCAATCCAAGAAGGAATCTCTCTATCGGCAGTTCACCTAGCCGGAGAGAAGAACTTGACAGCGGACGCTCTGAGCAGGCAGAGCACAGTCTCCCACGAGTGGGAACTAGCTCAGGAAGTCCTTCAAGAGATCTTCGCCCTTTGGGGAACCCCTCAGGTGGATCTGTTCGCCACCAGCGTCAACAGGAAATGCGATCTGTTCTGCTCAAGGGAATTTCCCCCGAGAGGAGCTCTGGGAGGCGCGTTCATAGTGGACTGGGAGTTTCCGCTTCTGTACGCGTTCCCACCGGTCCCTGTCATTCCTCAAATGATCAGGAGGTTGAGAAGATTCCGGAGAACCATGATCCTAATTGCCCCGGATTGGGCCAGGAGAACGTGGTACCCGGACCTTCTAGACTTGTCCATCTGCCCTCCAATTCGACTTCCACTCAGAGAGAACCTACTCTCACAGAAGGGAGGTCAGGTTCTCCATCCAGACATCAAAACCCTCAACCTTCACGCTTGGCTTCTGAAAGGTTGAGGTACAAGGATTGGGACCTCCCTGATGATGTTATGGAGGTGTTGCTTTCGGCAAGGAGGCCAGCAACAAAGTCTTTATACCGCTGCCGTTGGAACAGATTTTGCAGCTGGTGTAGAGAACAGAATATCGACCCTTTTTCATGTGGTACACCAATGGTTTTGTCCTTCCTTCTATATTTGGCGAATTCAGGCCTTCAAGTTGGCACCATTAAGGGCTATCTCGCAGCGCTATCCATCTTTAAGTGCACTGCGGAAGAACCATCCTATTTCAAATTACCCTTGGTAATACAGTTTCTAAAGGGGTTAACCAATGTTTATCCCCCAAGACCATTCCAAGTTCCCCTATGGGATTTAAACTTAGATCTAACTTTCCTGATGGGCACACCTTGCGAACCACTCCATTCTTGTTCATTAAGATTCCTTACTGTTTTATTAATAGCACTTACATCTGCTAGAAGGGTGAGCGAATTACAAGCTCTTTCTTGTAAACCCCCTCACACAATATTTCACAAAGACAAAGTTGTCCTGCAAGTGAAGCCTAATTTCCTCCCAAAGGTGGTTTCTGAATTCCATATCACTCAGAAGATTACCCTACCATTCTTCTATCCTCCTCCTCACCCGGGGAAAGAGGAAGAGAGGTTACACAGGCTAGACCCTAGAAGGGCTTTAAGTTTTTACATCAGTAGACTAGCCAGGATAAGACAGGCAGACCAGCTGTTTGTAGGTTACGCAGGTCACAAGCTGGGGTTACCAATAACTAAGCAGACCATTTCCAGATGGATCATTCTAGCCATTCTGGAATGTTATAAACTGGCAGGGAAAGAGCCCCCTCAAAACCTTAGGGCTCATTCGACCAGAGGTATTGCAGCTTCATCGGCCCTCAAAAGAGGCGTGCCGGTTAAAGACATCTGTGCGGCCGCTACAAGGTCGTCTGTCCATACCTTTACACGTTTTTACAATTTGGATTCCTCCTCCAGTCAAGAGACTAGGTTTGGAAGGGCTGTACTGCATTCTATTCATCAATAGAAGACAGCGTGAAGTCAGTACTCCCTCCTCCAATAATAGAATACTGCTATGGGAGCCTATCTAAGATGAGGAATACGTCGGAGGACACAATCCCTTCGAAGAACAAGTTACTTCTAACCTTGTAACGTTCTTTCGACGGGATGTTCCTCCGACGTATTCCTCATCGGCCCTCCCATCCATCCCCGCAGTTCTACTTCCTGTGTTGTTGCAACTTACGCTCCTTCAGGGTGATTAGTCTAGTCCAGAAAGTATTATTGTGGGCTACAAAACGGAACTGAGCAACGGACGCTGCGCGTGGCCTTTATAGGCAGGATGACGTCGACGTCGATACGGCGGCTGTCGAGGGACATCGACTCGGAGGACGTTGACGCGCAGCGCCCCCTAGAGAAAAAATTTTCCGAGGCCAGCAGAGCTGGAAGGAGATATCTAAGATGAGGAATACGTCGGAGGAACATCCCGTCGAAAGAACGTTACAAGGTAAGAAGTAACTTGTTCTCTCTGAGTGGGCGGACCTCTCCTCCTCCCTCCTGGCCTCTACCACTCAACTCCTCCTCCTCAATATCCATTTAGACTCTCCTTGTTCCTCCTCTGTACTCTTCTGTGACCTCTGCCACTCCCTCTCCCTCCTCCCCTCTGGCCCGACTCACTCCGCAGGGCACACACTCTACGTCTTGATCTCCTCCGACCTCCCCATCCCTCTGACCACTCCTCTCTCCTGGAGTGATCACTCCCTCCTCTCATCTCTCCCTCTCTTCCCCCCAAGCCAAGTCTAACCCAACACTGCCACCTACCTTCTCGGACATCCGGCCCATGAAGCCTGTGCCAGTTGAGGCTTTCGCCGCCACCTTCTCCTCCCTCCCACCCCCGCTGGTTGTCTCAAATCCTGACACAGCCCTGTCTCTGCTCTACTCGTCAATTTCTGATACTCTTGATGCTCTTGCCCTGTCATGAGGATCCACTTGAAGTCCAAAGTCAAGTGCAATTACTGGTATGACTCGGTCCTAGCTACACTTAAACGTAAGTGTAGGGTGGCTGAGAGGAAATGGAGGGCTTCTTGTTCATCCTCTGACAAACTGGCCTGTCGCCTGCTCCAAAGGCATTACCGACTCTCTGTCTGCGCCAAGAAGAAAGTTCACATTCAAGCCTGTGTCTCTGCAGCATCTAAACTCTCGGCCGAACTCATTAAATTCTTCAAGGAACTGGCCAACCCTGCTGCAGTCTCTACCCCTCCTCTTGCCTCCCAGACTCTCTGCAATGCCCTTGCCTCTCACTTTATCTAAAAATCCCAGGACATCCTGTCCACCCGCTCCTGCCCTTCCCCTCCTAACCCCTCTCCGTCTGTGCTTGCTGACCCTCCTCCAATCACCCAGCCACCCTCTTTCTCCTCCTTTCCTCTGTTTTCCCCTGATGAGGTCGCTAGACAAGTCCGATCTATGAAAGCCTCATCAAAACAGGTTCATCCCTATTCCTCTAAAACCATCAAGGACCACATTGAGACCCTGGCTCTGACCCTTGCCGACTTTTGCAATCCCTCCTTTGCCCCAGGATCCTTCCCTTCCCCTCTGAAGCACTCCCTTGTGCATCCTCTTTACAAGAAACCCACAGCCGACCCTTCTTGCACGGATACATATGGTCCAATTTCCATTACTCCCTTTCTTGGTAAACTCCTGGAAAAATTGGCCATCTGTCATCTTAACGTTAACTCTGATTCTGTTGGCTCGCTCCATTACCACCAGTCTGGCTCCAGATCTGCCAGAAGCACGGAAACTGCTCTCCTGAACATCCGTGAAGATCTGCTCTCCAACCTTGACTAACATTCCCTCTGTCCACATCCTACTCGATCTCTCTTCTGCCTTTGACACGGTCAACCATATCATCCTGCTCAACCGTCTCCGTGATAACCTCGGTATCACTGATCAGGCTCTGGCTTGTCTGTCCTCTTTCCTCTCTCACCGACCCTCCCAGGTCCAACTTGGGTCCTTCCTATCATCTATCTCCCTCTCCACCTGTGGTGTTCCCCAGGGGTCTAACCTCTCGCCCTGGCTTTTCCACCAATACCCTGCAACTCTCGCCCATTGCATTGCCATTTTCTGCTCAAACTTCCAGTGCTACGCTGATGACACTCAACTCATTTTCAGTCTCCCCTCGGCCACCTCCTCTCCTTCGTTTATCTCTGAGTGCCTAACTGTCATTCAAGATTGGTGTGCCGCCAATGATCTTTGTGTAAACGCCAACAAGACTGAGATCCTCCTCGACGGTACACCTTCACCATCACTTCCCCTCACTCTCTGGCCGGCCTCCCTTGGCCCTCTTCCTATCCATACCTGTGAGGCTAAGACCCACTGGGTCATCTTTGACTCCACACTTTCCTTCTCCGCCCACATCTCTGCGGTCTCTAAAAAGTCGAATTTCCTACTGCACCTCCTCAGAGGTACTCTGCCTTTCCTCTCCTTCCCCAAGAAGCTCATGGTCTCCCAAGCTCTGGTTCTTTCCAGGTTGGACTATTGTAACAGCCTCTTTCTAAATCTACCTGCCTCTACACTCCGCCCTCTACAACTAATCCAGAACAGGACTGCGAGACTTGTCCTTGGCCTCAAGCCCTGGGATCTCTCCAGCTCTGAAATCCCTTCATTGGCTCCCAGTGGATGCAAGGATTAAATTCAAAGCCCTCTGCATTGTCCACAAGGTTTTCTGGGGCCTGGGTCCATAATACCTTCAACTATCCCTCTGCAAATACCTCCCCTCTTAAGCTCTTCGCTCCTCTACTTTTAACTCCTGCAGGGGCAGTCGCTTTTCAAGAAAAACAAGCTGGGGGTAGATCTCTCTTCAGCTGGGGCCTCCCTTTGGAACAGCCTCCCTGCCACCCTGAAACTTGAGGAAAACTATCTCTGATTCCAGAAGCACCTCAAGACCCTCCTCTTTGCTTCTGGCTTCGCCCCCCCTCACCCCTGCTGATCTGTTTCTCTCTAGGCACCGTGATCCGGGCCACCCTGTGTCCCCTGGGACCAGATACCTGCTCACCCTGTACCCATACTGTCCCCAATCCCCCCCCTTTCTTTTTCTTTCCGCACTTATCAGACATACCCATTCTCCAGCATTGGATCTTTCATGGATTCACATGCTTAGAATATTCCCCGTCGTCAGGCTGGGAATCCTCAGTAAGTTATATAGACATTTTCCATAGGAAAACTTCTGACACTTTTGTGTCCTATCTACGTTGTTTTGGGCCGCGTACAGCAGCGCCACTAGGACGTAGACGTATGAATAGCCCCGCCCCCGCGGATCCCTCAGATTTCAACCGTCTTCCAAAGTAGTGGGATTACCTCGAGTATCTACTATTGTATTAGGTTGTGCGTTCTTCTTCTTCTTCTTCGACTGTTTCTTTTCGAAGAATGTCTGGAAAGGCGTTATTTCGTCCGTGTGCTACATGCAGTCTTATGAAAGTGTATGAAGGAGATGGGCATATGGACTGTATTTACTGTCTTCACCCTCATCATACGGCGGACACGTGTGAGATCTGTCAGGGCTTCTCACAAAAGACCCTAAAAGACTGCAACAGACGCCTGGTTACTTGGCTCAATGACGGAGCGGGTGCGTACCCGGCATCGGAGGTAGGCTCTACAGCCTCGAGATCTAAGTCTCCTGTGCCCCCTTGTCGCTCAGTGTCGGCGGAGCCTGCGGCGAAGAAATCACGCTCATCTGAAAAACGCCTCTCGGAAAAACATCCTGCGAGGTCATCCTCTTCACATAAGGCTTCGTATTCTTCCTCTGAATCTAAAAAGGAGAGAAAAGACTCATCGAAATCCTCCTCAGGAGATCGTCATAAGTCTACCTCGAGTCGAGAGTCCTCGTCCCACAGGTCAAGGTCAAAAACGGCGGGAACGCCTCAAAGTCCTGCGCCACAGACTTCATCGACGACGTTTCCGGTCGTCGACGACTGCTTTGTCTTCGGCGACGGCTCTTCCTACGGCTATTTCGTCAGGTCAAACAGCACCTATGGAAAAGATGTCATCGTCGACGGTGGCCCCGTCGGTGGAATGGCAACCGGAGGTTTTTGATCCGATCCCGCCTGAGGCTGCAACCAGAAGCGGCTTTCTCCATCTCGTCGGCGGAGGATGACCGTGGTCCGGTCTGGGATTACAACCAACTGGTTCGGTGTCGCTCTTGAGTGGAAGTGCCATTCCAGTTACCTCTTCCTTACTGAATCCTCAGGCAGTTCTGTCCCTGGAGGTGTTGAACACATTAAAGAAGCTGTTGGAGCGGTTGGACACACGGTTACCTCAGCTTGTCCCGACAGTGTTACAGGCTTTGCCAGTCGTCGACGAGCCAGGCCCGGCTCCTCGCCCTCCATCCAGAATTCCTACCGCTTACCCGGTTGAGGAAGATCGTTCTCGTCCACAGGAAGAAGGAGAACTGTCAGAGTCGGAATGTGAAGGGTCGGGTTCAGACATCTCGTTATCCCCCTCAAGGGACCCTACATGGGACTCTGAAGCGGAGATGGAAACTCCAAAGAGTCTGGCGCAGCCATCACCACCTGATGACGTGGATGCTTTCCATGCCATGATGGGTAAGGCATGTGTGGAGTTTGGCCTAGACCCAGAAGAAGAGAAAAAAGATTGTTTTCTTTTCGATCATATGGGCAAGAGTAGAAAGTCGATATTTGCTATCCCCATTTTAGACCATGTCTGGCAGGAGGGACTAAAAACCATGGGTCACCCTTTTTCAGAACCGGCAGTAAAAGGTCGATTGGAAAAGAAATTCAAGGCTCTGGAATCGACTCCCAAGTGCTTGACGTCTCAACCTTTGCCGGAATCAGTGGTATCCACCGCGGCGGCCAGAGAGGCAAGGTCGCAACACAAATGCACGACCCCGCCAGACAACGAAGCCAGGAGACAAGATGCTTTTGGGAAGAAAGTGCTATCGGTTGGAGCGACTACAGTTAAAGCAGCCAACTCCCTGGCTATTATGGCCAGGTATGATAGGGAGATGTGGCATCGGCTGGCTCCTATCTTGGACCATCTGCCGGAAGAACACAGGAAATCTGCCATGCTGCTCGTACGTGAGGGAGAAGAGGCTTCCAATCATTCCATTAACATTGGTGTCGACCTGGCAGAATCAGGCTTTAAGCAAATCAACAATGGCGTAGTGTTACGAAGGCAAGCCTGGCTTAAGTGCACGACGTTCAGACCAGAGGTACAATATAAGGTAATGGATATGCCGTGCGAAGGAGAACACCTGTTTGGGGAGAAAGTGGATGAGGCCTTGAAGGGCATGAAAGAAGATTCTGACATGGCTCGTTCCCTTGGAGCCCTCCAGAGTGGTAGGAATTTTTGTTCCTTTCGTCCTTTCAGAGGAGCATCAGGTAACTCCCGGTTTGAATCATCTAGAAACCGAGGTTTCAGCAGACCCTCCTACTCTTCCCAAGGCTACAGACGTGCAGCCCAAGCTACTCGTAAAGGCATAGATTACGAAACCGCCAGACGACGAGGCGCCTACTCCTCGTCGACGAAGGATAAACAGGCCAAAAGCCAGCAATGACAACTTACAGAACGTCCTGGGGGGCAGAGTGTCTCGTCACGTCGACGAGTGGCCATGCATAAAAACAGACCAATGGGTTTTGGACACGATACATCTGGGCCATTCTCTACAGTTCAAGGGCAAGCCACCACGCATTCCACCGGTGTTCTCGACGCAACCCCACCTTCAAATACTAATGCAAGAGGCGGCGCTTATGCTGCAGAAAGGGGCTATAGAACTGGTCCCGGTGGCAGAAAGAGGACAGGGAGTGTACTCCCGTTACTTTGTCGTCAAGAAACCCAATGGAAAATGGCGTCCCATTCTAGATCTACAAGCTCTCAACAAACTGCTCCAGAATCTAAAATTCAAGATGCTTACACTCCAAGAAGTGATCCGTTCGATACAACCGGGAGATTATTTGTCGTCGCTAGACCTTCAGGACGCATACTTCCATATCCCGATGCGTCGACGACACAAAGATTCCTACGGTTCGTCGTCGGACGAACCCACTATCAGTTCAAGGTCCTCCCGTTCGGACTGAAATCGTCTCCCAGGACATTCACGAAATGTCTGGCTCCAGTAGCACCCTGGTTAAGGAAAGAAGGTCATCATGTGTACCCTTATCTGGACGATTGACTAGTGAGGGGATTGTCTCCGGAAAGGGCACAGGAAAGTCTGAATGCCACCATGTGCCTCCTACAACATTTGGGCTTCGCAATAAACTTCGAAAAGTCCTCCTTATCGCCATCAAGGACCTTGGTCTTTCTGGGGGCGGAGTTCTAGACGCAGTCAGGACTGGTAAAGCCGTCCGTCGAAAGGGTTCTGAAACTGCATCAAAAAGCATCGGATTGGAAAGTCGACACCAGAGTGTCAGTGCGAAGGTACATGTCCCTACTGGGGACCATGTCGTCCTGCATACCCTTAATCAACAATTGTCTCTTCATGAGGCCGATTCAGGAATTCTTGGCAGATCGATGGGCACAGAGTCAAGGGCGTTGGTCGGACAAATTGACCATCAACAGCAAACTCGTGCAGGCGCTTCAATGGTGGAGAGTTCCCATAAATCTGACAAAGGGAATGCCCTTGCTGGAAGCGCTGTTCCAGATGACAGTGGTGATGGATGCTTCTCTAACTGGATGGGGAGCTCATCTGGATTCCCTACAGGTCCAGGGTCGTTGGTCATCGGAGGAGTCCGGCCTTCATATCAATGTGCTGGAGTTAAGGGTGGTGTGTTGGACCCTGAAATCCTTTCTTCCACGGATAAAGGGATCAGTTGTACGGATTATGACAGACAACACAACAACAATGTTTTATCTAAGGAAACCGGGAGGAACTCGCTCCAGAACTCTGTCGACCGAAGCCCAGAAGATCTGGCATTGGGCCCTTCAGCAGAAGATATATCTATTGGCGTTCCACTTGTCAGGAGTCAAAAACGTGCTAGCAGACTCTCTCAGCAGGAAGATGAATCGACTACACGAATGGGAACTGAACGACCAACATCTACACTGTGTCTTTGTGAAATGGGGTCGTCCGGCCCTCGATCTCTTTGCGGCGAGATACAACAAGAAATGCCCACAATACGTGAGCAGGTGGCCACAGCAAGGCTCACTAGGGGAAGCGTTCTCTTTCCCGTGGACGGACACGTTTCTGTATGCCTTTCCCCCGTTTCCGCTCATACGTCGGACGCTGCAATGGATCCACAGATATCCATGTCGGGTGATCCTGGGGGCCCCGTACTGGACCAGACATGTGTGGTTCTCGGATCTACTCCATCTTTCAGCGGCAGAACCAATGAGGTTCCAGAAAATCCCGAACCTTCTGTCTCAAGAGAAAGGGGTTGTTTGGCATCACGACCCGGACAGCCTCAGTCTGACAGCCTGGCTCCCGATTTCTCTGAGTTTGGTACGTTAGAGATTCCAGCAGACTGTCATCGCATTTTGCAAGCGGCGAGGGCGCCGTCCACGAACGCTTCATATTCATACAAATGGAAGAGATTCTGCATATGGTGCGCAGGTCAACCAGGTTTGGTCCCGCTTAATATCACACCGGAACAGCTTCTAGCATACTTGCTACTCCTAGCTCAAAAAGGGTTGTCTGTTTCATCCATAAAAGTGCATCTGGCTGCCATTTCGAGATTTACTCGGAAGAGACATTCAACTCCGTTATTTAGTGACCGGCTGATTAAACATTTCCTTAAAGGATTGTTCCGAACCTTTCCTCCCACGAAAAAGTTTCCTCCAATCTGGAGTCTTAACCTGGTTCTGGCAGCGCTGATGAAGGCCCCTTTTGAGCCGATGTCATCGTCATCATTGAAATTTTTGTCGTGGAAATTGGCTTTTCTGGTGGCTATTACTTAGGCTCGACGACTGTTAGAAATACAAGCTTTAGTGATCGATCCGCCGTACCTGAGGTTTTTCGAAAAATAAAGTTGTGTTGGCCACTAATCCTCCTTCCATTCCTAAAGTGCCTACCATGTTCCATAAGCACTCTTCTATAGTGCTGCCGATGTTTTTTTCCAACACCTTCGTCGGTTGCAGAGAAGACTCTCCATACATTGGACGTGAAAAGAGCTTTAAAATTTTACCTCCATCGCACTCAAAGCTTCAGGGACACGAGACAACTATTTGTGGCTTATGGCCCTTCGGCTAAAGGTAAACCGATCTCAAAACAAGGACTAGCCCGATGGGTGTCGTCTGCTATTTCCTTTTGTCACTCAAAAGCCGGAAAACCGCTGGAGAAGTGTCCAAGGGCCCATTCGACGAGATCCTCTTCTTCGTCAACGTCATTATGGTCCGGAATTCCGCTGGGAGATATCTGTCAGGCGGCTTTCTGGTCGGTACCACACACGTTTACCCGGCATTATTGCCTCGAACAGCAACATGCTGAGGATACACAGATGGGTCGTGCAGTCCTACGGCACCTGTTTCAATAAGGTAAGCCCCAATTAAGGCGTCACATCCTCCAGCTAATGTACTTTTAAATGTGGTGTTTTCACTGTTAACATACTATAATGTGATGTTTTGCCATGATAAATATGCATTATGGTTATTGTGATATTGGTTTGCATACACACCTCCAACGTTGGGGGATACTGCTATACAATCTATTCTAAGCATGTGAATCCATGAAAGATCCAATGCTGGGGAAGGGAATAGTTTCTTACCTGTAACTCCATTTCTCCAGCATTGGTATCTTTCATGGATTCACATGCGCCCGCCAGCCTCCCCTACGCATGCAAACCAGAGATCCCCCCCATACTACTTTGGGGGTCGAAATCTGAGGGAGCCGCGGGGGCGGGGCTATTTATACCTCTACGTCCTAGTGGTGCTGCCGTACGCGGCCCAAAACGACATAGATAACAAAAGTGTCGGAAGTTTTCCTATGGAAAATGTCTATATAACTTACCGAGGATTCCCAGCCTGACAACGGGGAATATTCTAAGCATGTGAATCCATGAAAGATACCAATGCTGGAGAAATGGAGTTACAGGTACGAAACTATTCCCTTCTGCTGCCTTAAACACAGCACTTGCCACTTGCTGGCTGCACTACCACTGTTTATTGCCTTTTTATCTATTTATTATTATTTATCTGTTCGCCTCTGTGCCGCCCTTTCCACTTCTGCCCCTTCCATGCACCTTTCCCATGCACTTGCGCATTTTAAATGTCACTGGGCCTAGTAAGATCGTTGTTTTGTCTCCCCTGTTCCCCTCCCTTGCCTTGTCGCGCTCCGTAAAACTTGTGTATGAGCGCAATATACATACATTTTCATATCATATTTCTGACCCCTTCTGCCATTGCTTCCACCAAGGAATTCCCAAGCACCTGCTTGAAATTGAGCGTTAGCTCGCTCTCTGCTTGCTCCTCCTTGCATCACTCATATTCTGACATGGTGACCGAAGAGGTTCTTTATGGGTGTTGCATGCCAATGCATGAACTGGAGCAGGCTGAGGTGCACGTCAGCTGGAATATGTTATGTTACTTTGCATTTATATAGCGCCTTATGTACCATTGGTATTGTCTCAAGGCTCTGGTAGATTGAACGCCCCCAGGAACCAAAGTTCAGGTCAGTAGAGAGAGTCAAAGGTGCGTGTGAGCACCGGATATGTAGCTGGTGTGGCATTCGTGTGATAGCTGCTTCTTAGCGGTAGGTGTGGTGGCTGAGAGATCAAGAGTATGTGTTCGTTCTGGCATTTTTTTATCCAGAGCGATTCTGGCTGTGTTAGGCCTGAGGAGAACACCTAGGCTGGAAGGTGTGTAACCAGCAGTGTTTAGTTAGAGTGATGGGGCGTATGAGGTGGATGATGGTATGAGAACAGCTATACCGAATGGTGTCATAGTATCGCTGTGTTCTAGTTGAGTGGTGGAGTAAAGAGAGTAAGCGTGGAGATGTGATATGGTGGTTTACCTTGGGTGTTTGAGTTTGGGCCCACTCCAATAGTTCCATGTACTCCATTTGTTCATGTACTCTGACTGTTCCATGCATTACGACCGTTTCAAGCACTCAAAACTGTTCTTTTCCATGCTCGTTCCATGCACCTATCCGCTGTACGCACTCATCTGGTCCACGCACTCATCCGCTCTACGCACTCGCCCACTCTACGCACTCGCCCGCTCTACGCACTCATCCACTTTACCCACTCATCCGCTTTACGCACTCCTCTGCTCCATGCTGGTGTTTTACAAGAGGCTCTAGCTGCACCCGCAGTAGGTATCTGCTTTTCACGGCCCAATCAGTGTTATCTGTATTTGTACTCAATGGAGAATTCTCAGTGCTTTAAGTGGGCCGGGGCCTGCGGGTGCCAGGCCTTTGCAGTCTCCAAAAAGTGGGACTGAGCCAGGGCCCTGCCGGGGCCCCCTGGTCCCACCGCAACATTGGCGGGATGCAGTATCTCGTTGTGGCTGCAGCCGCGACGGGAGGTGCACCTGCCATGAAGTCAGGCAAGCTGACAGAAGTGGCAGCCAACCACAGCGATGCTGTGCCTGGCTGCCACTTCCGTCAGTCATAATTACTGCCTCTGGTGAACCTTTGTGCGAGGGGTCACCAGAGGCAGTTATTGTCCCTTTGTTTCCCCAGGTCGCCGAGGTGTCTTGACATTTTTTGAGGTTTATAAAAGATGGCTTAAATTGTGTTCTTTCAAAGCCATCTTTTATAAACCCGAAATGTTTAAAAACATGGCGTGAAAACTAGGCAAACCGAAAGGTATGCAAACAAATATATATACATGTTATATATGTGTGCGTACCTTACTATGGTTTGTGTACTTTGCAAGCCATCATTTCTAAAAATAGAAATATGTAACATAACTCTATGTTTAGAAAAGATGGCTTGCGTAGTACACAAACCATAATAAGGTACGCACACAGATACATAACATGGATATATATTTGTGTGCATACCTTACGATTTGCGTACTTTTTAGGCAACGCCCCTCTCACAAGCCACGTCCCCAAATGAGGCCCCCCCCCTTGATTTCTTACCCCACTTAAAGCCCTCAGAGTTCTCTGATTAAATAGCTTATGCTTCGGCCCTCAGCGTGCTTGCCGTTGTAAATATCACGCGCTTTACAGTGTGCTCACGACCAGGAGCAATTAAAGGAGAGTTCCGGGACTTTTTTTTTATTGTCCCTACGGGTCGGCCATGTGTTTGTAAGCATAAATCGGTAGATCGTAGGAAACTTTCCTATGGACCTTACCCGACTTTTCGCCCCTTATCGCACTCGAAATCAGCCTCCATTTTGTGATAATCCTATCATTCCGCCGCATCGACCTGGCTCACCTGCCTTTGCGGCACTAAATCAAATCCCCCGCCCCTGAAACAGACTTTATCAAAACATTCATATTCCCCGCCTCTATCCGTGACGTGACTGTGCTGCGTAGGCAAACGCGCCCAGGCGTCTTCTACGCGACTCCACACAGACCCCGGAAATCAACACAGATCAGCTCACAATACAGCGCACCACAATTCGGAATATGAAACTGTACTTTGAAATCAAACCGCAAGATTGTAAATGTGGTAAAGTACATTTATTTGACATCAAATGTTTAGAGAATATTCAGCGATTTGCATTTTTATTTGCTCATGTTCCAAAAAGTTCGTATTGAGGAACGCGATGGTCCTTTGCTGTACACAGGGTCTTAGAGCATCTCACAATACAGCACCACAATTCGGAATGTGAAACCGTGGTTTAAAAGCAAACGGCAAGATTGTACATTTGGCAAAGTACGTTTATTGGACATCAAATGTTTAGAGAATATTCAGCGATTTGCATTTTTCTTTGCTCTCGATCCAAATTAGTTCGTCTTGAGGGAAGCGATGTTCGTGTGCAGTACACAGGGTGTTGGTTTACGATAAAAATAAGCTCTTCTGTCGCACTGATAATCGCATGGCTGTTCCAACAACGAGGCGCTAGGCCACCACAATGGTAGGTATGTTGCATCTAACCGTTAGTACCGCGTAAGGGCATACTTGTACTTGGCGATCGTCCCATAAAATGGTCAGGGTGGTAACGTTGTTCACGCGGAGAAGCAACTGGCGGCTGTAGAAGCCGTCCGCCGGTGTCTGGTACTCGTGACACAGACAGTAGTGAATGATGTACCTAAAAACATAAAAAATGAAATTAGTCTCACCATCAGATCCTTATTAAAATTATTCATTTCATAGCGAGGACAGCGCTACTGGGTGTACACAAGTGTTTAAAGGCGTGGCGAGGCATGGAGGGGGGGGGGAGTGCAGGTGGAGAGTGGAAGGGCCCAGGACTGAGGTCGCAGACAGTGGACCAGTTGTAGCAGGGGAGAGGGAGAGAGAAAGCAGAAGCAAAGAGGAAGGTTTTGAGGTGCTTCAGTAAAAGCAGATGTTTCTCCTCAAGATAGTGCGCGGTAGAAAACAATATGCCACATAGAACGAACAAGTACAACTGAACCCGTCTTTAAAGCCACTGTATAGTAATGAAATTGCGGTATAAACTCATCAAAAGTTACTTACATTATATTTGCATTTTCCATTGTGTCTCTGTGTAGGGCAGACCCGAAACACCACTCCTTCTTTGCCGACGTTACTTCTTCTAATGAACGTGGCTCATCGTTTCGTTTCTGAAATTTTATTCATTATCTTTTCTTAGTCTTTCAGGATGGTCCCGGCCTGTCAAGGTCAAATCACAATAGAACCTTATATTGGGTCGTGGGCCGTTCCGCCACCCGAGCAAAACATCAAAGCAGCTGACCTTCACTTTGAGCGAGCACACATTTCTAGTTAGCTGCAGTTAGTTTTAGGGACATCTTGTCTGCGTGCCTTTTTTTTATTGTCCCTATGGGTCGGCCATGTTTTTGCAATACGGAAACATTCTATAATTTTTGTAAAAATGATTTATATTACTGTTTGGTTTAATTGCAATGGGCCTGCAACATGAGGAGACTCGAGAGAACAGACAATCAAATTACAATCATTTAAACCGTGATGTGTATTTCTCAATGAGCTCTGCTTTAGGTGGACATGGAACAGAGGCAATGTTGGGTGGCAATGCAGTTGTCCCCTGCATAGGTTCGTTCACCACTCCATGTATGTGCCTATCGAGGACATCTACGATAAGTCTCTCAATAAACTCATATTGCATATCCTCAAACACTGGTTTGATCACCCATTGTTTACTTCTTTTAGTGAAGGCCTTATTGTAGCGAAGCGTCCCTAAAGTTCCGGTCGTCCTACTTTGTTGACGGCCAACATTATGGTTATGTGCCAAGACCGCTAAAAGAGTCCGATTTATCATGCCTTCCATGCCAAAATGCAATCTTTTGGGCCTGTACTTGAGGCACATATTGTGGAACACCTCCAAATCTCCTGTGTGGCAGAATTCCGTGAGTCCCCTCAAAGCTTTTGTTATAGTTTTATCAAATACAATCTTTTCAATGGCTTTGTGAGTGGGTGATGAAGGAATCAACCACTTCTTCTTCCGTGCCTCCTCTGTGGACAAATGGCCATGTTCACATTTGTGGAAATGCTCATTTGTCGACCATCGATGTACGTTGCTACAGTGCAACATTACTGACCGCCATTTTTCCAGTAGAATTTCCAACGACCCTTCACATGTTTTTGAGCTCCACCAAAGATGGTTGCTGATTGACTTGGACCACTGTGAAATACCTTGCAATTCTTTTTTTTTACCTGCAGCAGACAATTTTTTATTGATTGATTTTGCAAGATGCCAAACGTCAAATTGGTGATTTATATTTTTGTACTGTTCTCTCATTGTCTTGGCAATTGAAACGTGTCTGTCCGTGGCTATCAGGTCGATCACCATTCCCCGCGATTGTAGTTCTTGCAATGATGCTACAAAGCCAACTTTCTCCATGGCCACTGAGGATGTACTTTGTGACACCTGCACGACCACCGAACTCACAATTTTCTTACTTTCCATGTCCTGAAAGTGGTAGGTGCAGTACTTGGCTGAAAATCCTGGGCTGTCGCACTGTCCATCACCGGCTAGCCTGAAGCGTTTGCCCGCGAATGTACTTTCCATTGACATTTTTTCCATTCTCCAAGCTTCGCTGATGGCTGGAAATAGATAATCGGTTTGGTATTTGTAGAACTGACTTTTCGCAATGAAATGGATTCCCACAAACTGAAAGAAATACTGTAACTTTTTAAAACTTGAACCACTAAAAAGTGCGGCCGCTGCACAAAGTAGATTGCCTGCTGGCAGTTGCCCCAGCATGGGTTGTGCAGACCATGCGAACGGATGATATTGTGTACAGGTGGCATGTATTTTAAGGTTAGTGCCTCGAATTGCACGAGTCACATTAATCAATGGCTCCCCACATACTTCCCCACCAACCGAATGCCCACATTTCATCATCATAATAATATCCATCAAACAGCTATCGAATACAATGAATTTGGCCTCTTTCCTTATACTTTCACTCTGCATCCCAGCTGGTTCGGCCTGTAACGTTGAGGACATGTCACTCGCATGAAAGGTACAATCTCTGATATCGTCTTCCGCTATGCTGAGTGATATTGATGGTGTTTCATTGTCGTCCACGTCATTCTCTTCCATTGCAACATCTGTTCCTTGTCCGGAGATGGGAGAAAAAAACAATGTCTTCAACTTTCGCGCGCTCTTATTTTTTGCGGGTGTGGATTCTGTGAATTGATCTCCGACTGCATCCAAACTACCAGGAGGACATTCACTATCAATGGCTGGTGGTGGTATAGCTCCGTTGTCAATCACTTCATATTCTTCCCATTGGCACGATGCATCTCCAGTCTCAAGTCCCTGCCAAAAGGTTTGACAAGCAACATCTCTCGTTCGCTTCACTGTCTGTGTAGATTTAGTTCTTACACCCACTCGCAACTAGAGGACAGATTAGAAAAGGGATGTTCAGTTTAAACACAACTTACAGTATTGAACTATTGACAGTGAAAGACAACATAATATAGTGAACAGGACACTAACCTTCTTTTGCTTTCTTTTCTTTGAAACTTTCTTGCCTCGAACTTCAACATCTGGACGCTGTTGCTCCGACTCGTGTGTGCATGTCTCCACTTCCTCTCGCGCTGCAACGACTATATTTTCATGATAAGCACATCCATCACTCACTGAGGCTCCATCGACTCCCTGAAACATAGAACTTTCATTAGTATGTATAATAATATTGAAAACACAAAATGTACTTGGGGACCAATACCCATACGTACATCTCAATAGCAAAACACGAATGAACGCATTGTGTAGAACATTCAAACGACAATAGTTCACGCATTGTTGATCTAGTTAGATTGAACTGTCAAGATCCATACCTCGGGCTCCGCATAGACTTCCATTGATGATATTATTGAAGATGACGCTTCAGCAACTCCCTGAAACACAGTAATTGCATTAGTATGCTTTTCTATTTTGTTAAAAAGAACATAAACTTTGAGCAGGCGTCAACGGCTCATCTAAATAGACCTGCACAAATGATCAGTTGTCTAAAATAAATAATGGATATGTAAATATGATTCGATTTGCTCGATCGTTGGAAGTGTCACCACCCAGAGATCTGCATCAACTACTAGGGGTGATGTTCTTGTAGAAGAAGCTCCGTCATCTCCCTGAAACATAGTACTTGCGTTAATAAAGAAGGAAGTATAGCGGATGTAATCACGTCATATGATTTCGCTTGATCGAACTGTCAGTATCCATACCTCGAAATGCATAAGAACATCAAGGGACGATGTAACTGCGGTGCACACTTCTGCAAGCTGTTGCGCCGACCCGTAACTGCATGCTCCCCCTTCTACTTGGACTAATGCTCCATCGACTCCCTGAAACATAGGACTTTCATTAGTAATGAACACAATATTGAAAAAAGAAGACAAATAGGAGGGCGACGACAGAAGGACATATCAATGGCTAAAAACGAAAGAAACGTACCTCGAGCATCTGAGTGACATCTACGGTTGTCGTCAATGCGTTGGACTCCTCAGCATCTCCCTGAAAGACAGTACTTGCATTATTTTGGATAACAATAATTATAACTGAAAACAAAGACTAGAGGACGAGTACAAGGGTGTACCATTAGGTAAAATAATTACACGATCAATTAAAACTATTGATTTACATGCCTAAAACAAGTCAGTGTCAGAATAGCTAAGTAAGATTACCCGATAGGCGCTTGAAGTGGCTGATGACTGCAATAACGACACGGATGGAGAATCTTCCGCCTTCATATTGAGTGGATACATAAATGGGGAAATTATTGTTAGCTACTGCTACACACTACCGCAAGGCCGAGAACTAGATCCGTAAACTTGACTCACCAGTGGAGGCATGTGGACGAATAGAGTGGGAATAGCGGTTGAGAGCAATTTTCGCCTCGCTCGCGGTGTTTTCTTCTTTATTAGCAATGATGTGGAGTACATGTCTGGGCTAAAGTGCCTGCTGCAGATGCGGTATCGATCACCCCTCTTGTCCGCAAAGACTTCTAGGACTCTACTTTCTAGCTCAGAGGCTGGATATCCGCAATATCGGACCCATCCTCTTATCTGATCTATTGTCTTAGGGAAAACATGCATTATAGTACCTTCAGATTTGTTATGGGTCTTCGAAGGGCAACCGCCAATGGAACAGGCAGGCATTATGGAAAGTTCTGAAAAGTAAAGATCAACAATTCTCTATGAATACCAATGTGTTAAAACAGTAAATGACACATAAAAGGTTCAATGCAAGGTCCGTTTTGGTTCTTGGAACTATACACGTTATTCACATGCGGATAAGTATTTCAATAACTTTCAAAAAATAGAAAAAGTAATTTGACTAAACTCAGAACATGTGACTAGTTCCTTGCATGTACTGTCGTGAACGAAAAGAAAACATGGATGCAATTTGATGACTACTAGCAAATAGATATAAATTAAAAAATTGGACGCAAAATGATTATGGTACATGGACTTACCTTGACGAACAAACAGTTAGATGCAGGGATCAGAGTAGTTTCTTGTCGTAGAACAGGGAGCAGTTCACAGGTTGCAAACTGACGAGTTTGCTCAAAGTGGTCACGGAAGTTCACAGAGACGAAGAGCAGATAACCAGCACCTTCACGGGTTGACTAGCAAAGCGCAAAGAAGTTCTCATTAGAAATATGAGGTGGGTTATAAAGAATTCGAACCAGGGGTGTGTTTGTGAATGAATGACGTGTATATGTCGTGGCATTATGTGGATTGCAGGGGGCCGTCCAGCGTGAGGGGGATGCTTGGCAGGAGACACGGGGTCTGGAGGTAGACATGGGAACAACAAACCCATGCTCTATAGACCACTTTGAAGTGTACATGGTCTTTGGCACCTCTTGGCCTTTATCGCTCCCTGACAGCTCCACTTGCCAGCAGCTCAAGTACCCCGGTGCGAACTGCCTTTGATAGGGCGGGGGGTGGATCGGGGCGGTGGTCGTGCAGACAAGACACAGGAAGACTCGTGAATGGAGACACACTTATGTGGATTGCAGGGGGCCGTCCAGCGTGAGGGGGATGCTTGGCAGGAGACACGGGGTCTGGAGGTAGACATGGGAACAACAAACCCATGCTCTATAGACCACTTTGAAGTGTACATGGTCTTTGGCACCTCTTGGCCTTTATCGCTCCCTGACAGCTCCACTTGCCAGCAGCTCAAGTACCCCGGTGCGAACTGCCTTTGATAGGGCGGGGGGTGGATCGGGGCGGTGGTCGTGCAGACAAGACACAGGAAGACTCGTGAATGGAGACACACTTATGTGGATTGCAGGGGGCCGTCCAGCGTGAGGGGGATGCTTGGCAGGAGACACGGGGTCTGGAGGTAGACATGGGAACAACAAACCCATGCTCTATAGACCACTTTGAAGTGTACATGGTCTTTGGCACCTCTTGGCCTTTATCGCTCCCTGACAGCTCCACTTGCCAGCAGCTCAAGTACCCCGGTGCGAACTGCCTTTGATAGGGCGGGGGGTGGATCGGGGCGGTGGTCGTGCAGACAAGACACAGGAAGACTCGTGAATGGAGACACACTTATGTGGATTGCAGGGGGCCGTCCAGCGTGAGGGGGATGCTTGGCAGGAGACACGGGGTCTGGAGGTAGACATGGGAACAACAAACCCATGCTCTATAGACCACTTTGAAGTGTACATGGTCTTTGGCACCTCTTGGCCTTTATCGCTCCCTGACAGCTCCACTTGCCAGCAGCTCAAGTACCCCGGTGCGAACTGCCTTTGATAGGGCGGGGGGTGGATCGGGGCGGTGGTCGTGCAGACAAGACCCGTTTGCCGCAGGGCCTCACCAAGGAGAGGCCATCTAACTGAATGTAAGAGGATGGCTGCAGGATCTACTACATGGAAGGCAGGGGGGTGAGTTTATAAATACCTCACCCTCCCAGGAGAATATACACTAGATTCATTTAAAAAATCAAAACAACCATTGTTAAAATATATGTTGGGCTTTATTTTAGATTTTAATTAAACATAAATAATAAACATTACACATTGTAAAGTTGAGGTTGCAGCACATCGAGGGAAAATCCGCGGTATTGTCCACTGTCACTGGGGAAATGTTGTCTAATGGCAAGTACCGCACAGGCAGGTATTACTCTCCGAACGCGGTGTCCGAGCCTCCCGTGAAGCCACCAAGTGAAGCAACGATAGGCCACCAGCCTGTACCACCTGTGAAAAAAAAAGATGCAAACTGTATTAAACTGACCAAACTTTCTTATCAATGTCGATTCAGGTAACACATGTCATTTTTCTTAGAAAAAAATTATATCTAGAAAATGCACTATATGGAACCAATTTACATGCGTTCCAATGATATGTAAATGTAATTTTATATGTGGGAGACGACCATGAAATAGTGGTGGCATCACTGACATCACAAACAGAGTATACTTACTCGTTACTCGGATTACGCGGACGAACAGTGCCACGAAGTTCGTGCATAAGCACCATCATCATCCTCAACACTGTCCGTGAGAGGCAGGCTTCCCTGAACTCTGGCAGCTCGGTGATGCATTGCGGACTTTGCTCGCCTTCCTGCTGACTTTGCTCGCTTTCCGAAATGTAGGCCAAGCACCCGGAATTTTCACGGCAGCAGCAGTTCTCCTCCTCAGTTGGCATTAGCTCGCACCGATTGCACGTGCACCAGGTGGAGACGCCGTCCATGCGACATGGTCCAGGCTCTTCATCCGTTGACTGGTCCTCCCAACTGCCGTCCGAATCCCCATCGTTTTCGCGTGCTTGCCTTTCCAGTAGTTCTTCCTCGGTGTACTCGGGCTCGTACATATACGGCATTATTGTGGCCATTGTGCGGTAAAGATAGTAAAATAATTTATAGCGGTGGTACTGGTATCTGTTCACACGGGCTACAAGCGGCGAAGGTAGCTGACCAGAGCACTGAAACGAGTCACAGAATACTCAAAGTAACACAGAGAGAGGAATGGAATCGAAAATCTGCTGCTGTATGTTGTGAAACGGTCTGTTTATACTTATTGGGGAAAGAGGCGTCCTGCCATTTCCATGGCAACACGTCAATAGCTGAGGCGCAGCGATTGTTGACACGAGACGTGCTTGAAATGGGCAGTACGCGTCTGCTGATGTCAGGCTCAGGGGCGGGGGATTTGATTTAGTGCCGCAAAGGCAGGTGAGCCAGGTCGATGCGGCGGAATGATAGGATTATCACAAAATGGAGGCTGATTTCGAGTGCGATAAGGGGCGAAAAGTCGGGTAAGGTCCATAGGAAAGTTTCCTACGATCTACCGATTTATGCTTACAAACACATGGCCGACCCGTAGGGACAATAAAAAAAAAGTCCCGGAACTCTCCTTTAATACTTTCTCCGGGGTCCTCGCTGTAATGTGAGCGCTTTCCTTTGTGTTCCGCGATTGATACACGGGATACTAGTGTTCCACTAAGCACTGCTGCAAGCTCATGCCGGGCTCGCTTTTTGTTGGCACGCCGCATCATATATGTGACGCTGCAACTCAGCCTCCCTGAGGGAGGGGGACCTGACACTGACTGTTGTGCCTGTTGCGTCGTACGCAACGGTTGTAAACATGCGCGAGCCTCGTTTCGGCTTGCGCATGCGTTTTGAATGAACAAGGTCCCAAAACGGCAGTTGCCGCTGGGACCCCATACCAGCAACACACGTCCTGCGTATGCTTACCGTGTGCGTGTGTGTATGCGTGTGGGGCGACTGGGGGCACACCAGGCCGCTAACAAAGGCGACGAGGAGGTACCGTGGGTACGTGAACGCAACATTATTCCAGCGACATTCCAAGTCGGAGAAAGTCATTTTTGTTCACTACGCAGCTACGGACCCGACAGTTTGCCGGCGGCCATCTTAAATAAGTTGATCACGACGGTTGCGGCCCGGAAGGGAGCTCGTGCGCCCTCCGTGTTACATTTCTCATCAATTTTTGGACACTCCATGGCCGTTAGTGGATTAATGGCCATGGTTACAGCTTCATGAAGGGGCAAGAAGCACTCCAAAGGTGCTGGAGAACTGCCTGTGCCACAACCAGGCCCTATCATCCCACTGGGCCACCAGATCCTAGTGTCCTCTCCCAGCAAGAGTAAGGTCCTTGAGGGGCACATCGTGCTAACACAGCCAGAGTCACCAGGGCTGATCTTTCAACTATACCCTCACACAGATCTTCACTATGGGTGAGCAGGAAGAAGGGGATGGTGCACCCATGCCAATACCACGCAGGCAAAGCAGCACTTTGGCGCCCATGCCAGAATTCGACACATCAGGCCCACCCTCCAAACTTGGTCCTAGATGGCTGCTGTGGGTAAAATAACTGAGATGTTTTTCAGGGCCACTGGTGAGACAGATGACGATGCGAAGGTGGCCACGATGGTTTACTCAGCTGGCACAGAAATCCACAGGATCTTTGACTTGCTAAACCTTCAGGTGAACACTTATGATGCTGTCAAACAAGCCCTCCAGAACCATTTCCTCCCTATGGCGAATGTGAACTTCGACAGATTTGTGATGTGTGCGGAGAAGCAACTGGGCGAGGAATTCTTGGACCAGTTTTGTGCAAGGCTGAGGCACCTTGCAAGTACCTGCAGGTGGGGGAATGAAGAAGAGATGGTGCGTAATCAGTTAATTCAAGGTTGTAGCTCGGGGAAGCTGAGGAGGCAAGTGCTTCGAGAGCCAGGCCTGACACTCACGTAAATCCTAGACACAGGGCGGGCATATGAGCTGGCAGAACAGGCGCTAGGATGGACGCGGCTGTGCATCCAGGAAGGAGTGAAGATGTCTTTGCGATTGGTCGTCCAGCCCTGGGGAAGACACGCTGGGGACAGAAACGGGCGGATAGTCCCTCTTCGCCTGTGTGCCCACAGTCCTGTCAGTTCTGTGGGTATGATTTGCCGCACACAGGGGAATGTCCCGCAAAAACAAGAGTATGCAGAAGGTGCAGCACGCCCGGTCATTATGCGAGTGTGTGCAGAGCAGTGACTCCAGTGGCTGCGTCAAGGGGGCTGGCAAGAGTGAGTGGGGGAAACCCCAGACATTTCAGGAGTGTGTCGACGATCAAATAAGGCGTGCAAGAGTTGAACGTTGCCGAGGAAGAAGAGGATGAGGAGGAGGTTTTTTTCATCTCAAACATTGCTACAGGGGAAAAACAGAGAAGGCAACCAACCTGCACAGTGAACATTGTGGATGTGCCAACACCTGTTTTGATCGACAAGGGAACATGGGTCTGCGTCCTGGCAGCGGAACACTATGAGGCTCTCCCAGGGCCTCCCAAATTAGAAATATATACCTTTGGTGGAGACACGCCGCTGCCAATCCAGGGAGTCTTCGTGGCTCCAGTCTCGCACAGACTGAATACGATCAAGGCAAGATTTTTTTTGACCGATGTAAGCCTGCACTCCCTCTTGAGCTGCGCCGCCTCAGAGGCCCTAGACATTGTATACTTCACCATGGCAGTGTACCAAACGTACATTGACTGCCTTCTGAATCGGTTTGAAAGTGTCTCTAAGATCTGGGTATCACCAGTTGGAAATCCACCTAGAATCACTTTAAACAACAACATTCACCACCCACGAAGGGCTATACCAATTCAAAAAACTCAGTTTTGGTGTCTCGTCAGCGGCAGAGGTCTTCCAAAACGTCATCTCTGGGGCCCTGGCGGGACTAAAAGGCGTCATTAACATGTCCGACGACATTCTGGTCTTCGCCCAGTCCGAATCTGAACATTTGAAAAGGCTGGAACGAGCGATGGAAAGACTTAAAAGCCTAGGGCTTACACTACATAGGAAGAAGTGCGAGTTCCTCAAGGACTGGCATCAAATTCTTCAGATTTGTTTTCCACGCCGGAGGCATCTCTCCCGACCCGGAGAAGGTGCGAGACATTCGCGAGGCGGTCTCCCCAGAATCACCAGCTGAGAAGTTTTCTTGGCATGGTGAACTACTGCGGGAGGTTTATTTGTGATCTGGTGTCGTTATCGGAGCCCTTACGAGCGCTGACAAGGAACGACGTAGCTTGGGCGTGGACGTCCAACCAACAAAAGGCATTCACCGATATCAACAACGCACTGTCGGGCCAGGAGACAATGGCATACTTCAGCCCTGACAGGGAGTCGGAAATTGTTGTGGATGCTAGCCCGGTGGGACTGGCTGCAGTTCCGATGCAAGCGGACTCACATGGACTCATGCGCCCCATAGCGTAAGCTAGAAAGGCGCTCACGGAAACCGAGAAAAGATACTCGCAGATTGAGCAGGAAGCTCTTGCCATTGTGTGGGGATGCAAGCATTTCAGATTGTACATTTTAGGAAAGCCTGTTATCACCGATCACAAGCCACTCATGCCACTCATACCAATCATGGCTGGGGCATCCTCCAAACCACCTCCACGCATTGAACTGCGGATCCTATCTTTGATCGAGTATGGTGTTAAATTGCAATATCGTCCAGGCACCCATAATCCAGCTGACTACCTGTCCAGGCATCCAGGGGCCGGGCGTGACCAAAACAAAGCCGAGGTGGTGGACTGCGTCGACATGGTCCGCAACGGCCCTGTCGGTGGCACTTTCACGCCAGGAAATAGCTGATGCATCAGAGGAAGACTAAATATTTCAGGTCATCAGGGAAGCAATGAAAAACGGTGAGTGGAGAGAAGTTCTCACCAACAATGCCAGGCGGGAGGCCGGGGCTCAGAAGGACCTTCAAGCGTTGTGGAAGGCACGGAATGAGCTTTCGGTGACGAGGATGGTTTTCTGTTAGGAGGCCGACAGATTGTCGTACTGCAGATTCTGGTGGCCAAGGTGTTACAACTGGCACACAAGGCACAACAAGGAGCCGCCAAAACGAAAGCGCGCCTGAGACTTAGTGTGGTTCCCAGACCTGGAACAGAGGGTGGACGATTTCATGCGTGCCTGTATTCCTTGCCAAGCAGCTAGTCTGGCGGAGGCCCAACAATAAGAGCCATGGAGAGAAGCGAGCAGCCGTGGGAGACGGTGCTCGCCGACTTCGGTTCCACGGGAAGAGGCATGTACTTCCTGGCGGTTGTGGACCAGTGGTCTAGATACCCGGAAGTGGAACTGGTAGAAACAACGGCGAGTGACCACACCATATTGGCCCTGGAGAAGATGTTCGCCACCCATGGCTTCCCGATAGAACTATGCTCCGATAATGGCCCACCCTTTCAGGGACAGCAATTCGTCAGGTATCTGGAAGAGAGGGGTATCAAGCACAGGAGAGTCGAGCGGTTCATGAGAACGCTCAATAAAATCTTCAGGATCTCGGATGTGGGAAGGGAACTGCGGCAGAACCTCTACGAGTTCCTCAGTGAGTATCGAACGACTCCACCGGGGTCGCTCCAGCAGACGCACAATTCAGCCACTGCCCCGGAGGACTGTTGCCAGAGGTAGAGGGGTGAACCCCAGGTGTGATCGACAACAACCGCGTCCGCCTAGAACGACGGGTCAAGAATGAGATGGAAAGTGTACAGAGGAACCTCCAAGAAAAGACCTTCGGAGTAGGGGACACTGTATTGGTGAGAAACAGGCGTCCGGAAGGGAAGTTGTCCCTCACGTACGAGGCCCAACCGCTAGGGTTGAAAGGGTCTATGGTCATGGCGGCCAACGAGAGAGGGACGATCACGAGGAACGTATCTTACTTCAAAAGGCTAGATGCCAGCCAGCCGGAAGGAACACTGATGGCTCATGCAGAAGTGCCCTCAGAAGGGACCCGCCCGGCAGCCACACCTGAGGAGGAAGGAGCCCGGAAGCTCCGGGAAAACCCAGACCATCCCTAGAAGATGGCAGAAGGTACCCGAGCAGGGAGGGGCGCCAACGCCCCTCGAGGTTCCAGGACTTTATTATGGACCCGGTCTCGTAGAGGACCGAGAACTGTTCGCGTGAACTCAGTTTGTGTTATGGTTATGGTTAATGTTTAATTGTTTTCTTTGGTTGGGAAAAAGGAGGGATGTTGCGTAGTACGCAACGGTTGTAGGCATGCGCGGGCCTCGTTCCGGCTTGCGCATGTGTCTTGAATAAACGAGGTCCCAAGATGGCACTTGCCGCTCGGACCCCATACCAGCAACACGCGTCCTGCTTATGCTTACCGTGTGCGTGTGTGTATGCGTGTGGGGTGACCTGAGGCACACCAGACCGCTACCACTGCCCACCTCACACGACGCTGATTCTGCTAAAAGTGAAGCACGGGTCCCGCTCTGTGCTTCAGGCGCAGCAGGCTAAGGTCTGCGAGGCTCCACTGACAGTGGGCACTGTTCGGTTGTGCAAGGGTTGCACTGAACTTTTACCACTCACAGGATCGATCTGGATTTAATAACCCTCTGCTTTCAGCAGAAAACCTCCAAAACACTAATAATTCACACGCTGATCCGTTGCTACACGCTCGCATGTACTTTACTAAATATTACGCCACACATCATTATTTCCAATACAAATGCATAAAATATGCGCTCTGCAGTAAAGATAATACTCATCTTGCTGAAGAGCAGCTAGAGAAGAGGAAAACGTGGATCAGAAAAGAGGGAAATGTAGTTTAAAACAAGAAAGTTGATTTTTGTTCATTTCCAGTTTATTAATTGTTGAAACTGCTGAAGAGTAAATTTACTGTTGTATTTTTTCATCTGCAATGAGGTCTTGCATGTACCCTGACTTGGACATATTCTCCTGCTCTGGAAATGTAATCAATCAAATTTTTAAAATAAATACTGATCCTGTAGCAGAGTTGTAGTGATGTTAAAACATGTAGTGATGTTAATACATATTGTTCATGTAATGTTAATACATATTGCTCCATGTGTTACAGCATCTCATAGTGTGAGGTCATCAGGGTAGAACGTTATGTGAGGTGTGGAATGTGAAATGAGAGAGTTCTTGTAGTGACGGTTGGTGCGAGCAGAGATGGGGGCTGGTAGATGTCTTAATTCTCTGATCTTAAACATAAAATGTCATCTATAACCTACACAGTTCTTAATTAAACCTGTCTAAATCAACAGTGCCTCTGACTCGTTTGTAGGCTGTAGATTTATTTACATGGCGACAAGGATTCAAAGAAACACGGGTGCGTTTCAGTGCGAGATTCATAATAGTTGGTGCGCCAGCGGCGGTCAGACAGGACAGGAGAACTGTAAAGTTAAGGGCAGCTGCTGGTCTGGATGCAGGGTGCCCACACAGGACTGCCATTCGCCAACATACGGAACATCTAAGAAGGAGAGACCACTACGTTGAAGACATCTACCAGTCCCCCTCCCCCGGGGATCTAAGGTGAGCGATCGGGTCTGTGCAGTGTCAATGGCGCCCGGGGGAATGACTGTATATGTGAAGCCCTTTTTGTCTGAATGTCAGTGGCTATAAGGGACTTCAGCCCGTGGAGAAGCAGACTGCTCTCATCGCAGCCATAAAGTGGCTGGGTTTGGGGGGCTAAGTGTCGGAGTGTGACGTCAAGCTCGGCAAGGCAGTTTACACCTGATGTGCTTGCATGAGGAATTGCCTGTGAATCTCAGCAGTGCTAGAAAACAACAGTAAGCGTTGCTGTGGAAGCATTATCTATGTGCAAGGCAAAAGACTGGTGGCTATTACGTTTGCTGAGAGGAGTTACGGGTTTCACTTGTATGCACTTACTGGTGTGCACTGTCGGTGCTATTGGGGGCCAGTTGAAGGACCTGACGAGGAGCTCGGAGCGTTGGGAGCTCTGAGTGTTGTGAAGCCTGGACAATAATGACGGCGACACAGGGTGTGTCGGAAAGCACAGTGCGTTCAGCGCGCACACTGAAGGTTCCTTTTTCGAACATGGAATCTGTTATTGTTCTCGGGAAGTGCAAGGGAGGTGAAGGCGTTATAGCTTCGGTTTGTGACAATCAACAAAGGGAGCGTGCCGGCGCTGAAGGAGACAGGCAATGGGCGAACTGCAGTTTCGGGACGAGTTACAACATGGCAAGAGGATCAAATTGGCATGCAGTGAGGTGCATGCTGAAGGGACTGCTGTTTATGATAATGTCAGTGTCCTTTATGATGGAGTTTCTGGGCATTGTGAAGAGAATGTTCTGCGTATAGAGGAAGTTGCAGAGAAGTTTTCAATTGCAGAAAAGTTTTCAGTTCAAGAGAACTTGACTAAAATGGATGTTGGTGGTGCTCAAGTCCAGGTTGGAAATGGGTTGCCCATCGATTGTTGGGACTAGTGAGATAAGCGAGCGGCACTATGCAACTGCTGCCTCGTGCGCTGAAAGAGTTAGATGACCATTGGAAAGAGTTGTGGGGGCATTGCAGGTTGTCTGGAGAATTAAGATGAATCGGGGAGACTGCAGATACCTCCATGTTAGTTTTGCAAGAGCTTGATCCGGACTTCCTGCAGGTTTTTAGGGAATTGTCTTGTAACAATAGGGAGTATTAGTATGCTGGATAGGAGGTAATGTGTGGCCTTTGGTATGAACGTTTTGGATGGTGTGTGCGGAGTACGAATTGATGAGTGGTTATTTGTCGTGGCCACTGTAGGTTTGTAAAGTGTTGCTTTGTTTGGTTTTAAGCATACACCATAAATGCATTTATAGGGAGGTTATTCTAACGTTTCTTTTACAGGTCTTCGGGAAATTCATGGACGCTATCCAGTTTTCTGTCAGATGTTAAATTTTCCTTTTGGTGTTGCAGACCTTAAGGAGTCCAAGATGTTAGTGCAAATTTGGAATCAGTGGGGTAGTGCATAGGTGTCGCCAGGAACTCATGGTTGAATGCAGAAATGTGTTGGGAAATGTGGTGTGTCTTGAGGTGAGTGTATGGTTGGTGTTGGGTGCAAGCGTGTTTATGGGTAACATGTTGGTTGTGTTAATAGAGTAAAGATCTTTGGTTTTAGTAATGTTTTAAGTTGATAATAGAAGGGAACTAGGTGTTCCGGTATGGCCATATTGTGTGGGATTTTTGTATATACGGCTTTGCCAAGTTATTGTGGGATTTTGGGAAATCCGGCTTTGCCAAGTTTTGTGGGATTTTGTGAAATCCGGCTTTGCCAAGTTTTGTGGGATTTTGGGAAATCCGGCTTTGCCCTATAGTTTGGAGATTATACAAATCTCGTTTGGGATGTGGGACATCCCAGGGACAATGGGGTGAGTTTCTCGGGGCACAGGGTGGATGTCTGGATGCTGTAGTGTGGTCTGCACCATGTTTGTTGTCTTTAGGGATCTCGTTAGGCCCCATTGGGAGTTATAGATTTAGTTTTCTCTGATCTGGGAGTTTTCTGGCTTATATAACGTTTCCACTTGTGGTACAGTGGGTGGTGCTTGTGTGAATCAGTGACAGTTGGTTTTGAGGGAGGAAGTTGGTTTGGATGTGTTGATGATGGGTTGGGGCTGGTCTCCTTGGTTGTGGTTTACTGCAGGGCTCGCAGTTATTTGTTGGATTGGCAACTGTTAGTACATATTTTATATAGCATATTTTATGTAGCAGTTGAGGGGAAGCTCTTGGGCTATAACATTAGGTTGTTCAAATTTTGGGTTGATTATTCAGGTTTTCATTACTGTATGGGAGGGAGGTATGTAGTCATGTCAATACATATTGTTCATGCAATGTTAATACATATTGCTCCATGTGTTAAAGCATCTCATAGTGTGAGGTCATCAGGGTAGAACGTTATGTGAGGTGTGGAATGTGAAGTAAGAGAGTTCTTGTAGTGACGGTTGGTGTCAGCTAAGATGGGGGCTGGTAGATGTCTTAATGATCTGATCTGATCTTAAACATAAAATGTCATCTGTAACTTGCACGGTTCTTAAGTAAACCTGCTTAAATCAACAGTGCCTTGGACTGTGTTGTAGGCTGCAGATTTCTTTACAAGAGGCTTTGGCATTATGCACTTGGCCATGCATCATGGAAAAGCATGCTTCCTTTGCGAAATAAGAATACATGTACATGCTGCATATGGGTGGGAAACAGTGTCCTATGCAGGGCAGACAAAGGGAGTCCTTAAGGGCAATGTTTTACAACTCTATCCTAACATTCCAAGTAGCCTTGGCTTATACAGAAATGGCCGATCCTATAAACATAGCCTTCAAGAGGATGCACTTGGCCATGCATTACAGAGAAGCTTTTTGGCACCACAGTCCCTTTACACCTCTCGGAGGAAAATAAATCTCTGCCTAGCCACACCTAAAAAGTATGAATAGTTTTCAATCAGATGCTCTCACTCACTGTGATTTTTATTTCTCAGTCATTTCAACATTCATATTGCCCTACAGTCAGGGAATGGATATCATTTGGATGAAAATGTGTTTCTCAATCTTTGCTAGTGAATCAAAAATGCACTCTTAAGACATCTTACCTGAACAGATCTGGGGTGTAAACATGGCAGTTCCACAAACCCTAGTGTCATAAAAATTATAAGGATATTTTATAAAGATGTACATTCATTTTTCTTCCCATGTATTGGTTGTAACTTCAAGTAAAATGTTACTTGGTTTTCAAATTCACGCACTGATGTAATGAAGTAGATGCCATCTCTGAGCTATATGAATTAGCAATTATTTTGTGAAGTGTGCCCATCCAAAACAAACCTACAAACCATTGTTTTTTGTTCTCTGTGTGCATTTTCAGAGCAATGTATGCATGTCCCAGCTACTCCAGTGCTACAAAGTGGAAGGACAAATATTCATGCAAGCTTCGACTAAGCCAATCAAGATTTAGAGATGAGACCGGCTACTCGAGGCTGGAATAAACTGCAAACAATATAGACACTGATAAAGTAAACACACTCACTTGATAGACCAAATGGCTGAGGTGAGGATAACTGTTAATCGAGTTGAGCTAGAGTTTACTCACCGTTTTTTTTGGAATCCGATGTATGCTTTTCAAGGTCACCACAGCCTAAACTATTTGTGGCCTGCTGGCGAGAATGCCATCTTTCAGTTTTAAAGTTGATAGGTTCTGACCAATTCTGTTATGTTAAAGTAATAACACATATTTTGGATAGTTCCTTGAGATGTTGGAGACATTGTTGATGCTTGCTCTTTTTTCTCATACTGTACAATATAATTAAAACATCTGTTCATTAAACAAGTCATCTCAGTCTTATAAAATAACTTGTCGGCAGCTCTGTGGGAGACACTACTTTTTGAGTCATGCACACATAGCAATGATATAGTGAGGTGTTGGTAGTTTGCAGGGCTAACGTGTTTTGCACAAGAACCTTATGATACAGAGGAAAGAACAATTTAAATTGATAAGCATTTGGGAATAGGCTTAGGTATTCAACTTCGAGTGTGTAGTGCCTTAAGTGGCATCCTTATGCCACCTATTGCTCAATGTCTAATTTAAACCTTTGCATGATTGGCTGATATTTATTTCATAACTATGCAGATGACACCCAATTGAACTTTCAACTCTTTGGGATGCTGAAGACAACCTCAATAGTATTGCAAAAACCTTTGAAAAATATTGAAAACTGGATGGATCGCAACTTGCTTATCTTAAATGCATCGGAGACCAAATGTCTAATTGTATCATCTAACTCTTCAGGATCAAACAGAATTAGTCCTTATAAAGTACTTGCTCTTTCTAATGTAAATTTTAAAACCCAGAAATCGGTATGCAGTCCTGGGGTTTATTTCGACTCTTCGCGGTCTATGGCTCAACAACCCAATATAGAGGTAAACTCCTTCAACTATTTCATGATTCAAAGGCAAGTTACAATATTCTTATCAGATTACCATAATACAACTATAGCTAGAGCAATCCTCATCAGCACCTGCATTATGGGAATGCACTACTATTCAGAGCCCACCAATGTGCGCTGGATCGTTTGCAAATAATACAAAACCTAGCTGCAAATATAGTCACCTGCGCCCCTTAGAGAGCTCTTATCATGCCCATTCTCATAAAATTACATTGGATCTCTGTTTCAGCAACATCCAAATTTAAATTATTTGCAATCATTTTCAAAGCTCTACATGAAATAGGACCTCTGTAACTCCAGCATCCAACTAGAGCATTTTGCTCCCTAAATAGCAGCACTCTTTGCACGATTCTCTTCAAGTAGTCAAGAGCTTTGAGGTGGTCGTTTCATGTTCTAGCCACAAAGCTCTGAAATGCATTCACTCAGGAACTTCCTACCATTGACCAACTTTTGTGCTTCCTAGCGCAAACTCAAAAACCCTCCTGTTCTCATTGAAGCTCAAACATGGTAATGTTCTTCACCAAATCACCTAAGGTAAGATAAGATGAATTGCTACATCAATAGGGATCAAATAAATAATGGATGAGAGTGAGCTAAAAGTAGATACCTGATATTCACTATCACCCAGTAGGATGGTGCTACCTCTGGGGAAGTAGGAGCAAGTATATATCGTTCTGCAAATCTAACTTTCACAGTAGATTCACAGTAGATTCAAACTATAACTTTTTTCTGATATATTTGTTAAAGGAACGTTATGATTACAAATAAAACCGAAAAACCTAGAAATTCACCAGTTATGGTATATGATATGATGATATGATATGGCATTTATAACGTGCCTATACACAAGTGTTTCAAGGCGCGACGAGGCAAGGGGGGGGGAACAAAGGGAGGACAGACAACGATCCTACTAGGCCAAGTGTCATTCAGATCGCGCAAGTGCATGGTAAGTTAACACCCAGGACATCAAAGATGACATCACAAATGTCATTTATGGTGACTTTCTGTGGGGTTTCAGTTTTCCTTGTAACCAGAATGTCCCTTTAACAACGTTTGTTCACTGATTTTCATTGTGCAATTTAACCATAACGTCACTTTAACAAAGTTTTTCACTGAATTTCATGGGGTTTTTACCAATGCTCCCTAATTAGCTACAACTTCTTAATATAATACTTACCCCCAATATAGATGCATTTACGACCGATGTACAGATTCTTAACTGAAAACGGTGGCATTCCCCAACTCCTACCAACATTTTAACACTTCTATACACTTCTTTCCACTTTTTCCACTGTTTTTGTGTTCGCTGATGTTCATGTGGCATGATGATGTGTTCGCGAACGCTTCCGCACTTCGCGAACCGGCCCATGCTTCACGAACAGTTTGAAACTGCATTTCCATCTGATCTAGGAAGTAGTAGGCTGTCTTCCTGTACCTCATCTTCCTCAACCAATACTGCCACCACACAATCTACTCCTGTGGGGCACAAGATCCCACCAGCTACCTTGCAAGCTGTAAAAGAGTCTGTTGATCCATATCTTTCAAAGACAACTGTACTCTGTATATACTGCAACACACCACTCTGCAGGGGGGGTCAGTTTTTAAGTGCTTTTGAGGCTTCTGTCAAGGTACATGAGAAACACTGACCCCTTCCTTAGATTTAATGTACGCCCAACATCTTCCCCAGTTCACCTGCCCCTCCAGAGCTGTGTTTGCTGCCCCTTCCCTTACTTCTCTCCCCACCTTACTTCCCGGCCTCTCCTGCGTAGTTGGACTCAATAAGATTCTCCAACATTCCCATTAACATGTTCTACTATGCTAATGGAAATAATGAACAATAGTATACTAGAGAAAAAGAACAAAACACAGAATCAGTTTTCTGTCCCAAATACTTTTCTCTAGCATACAATAAGGACCATAATCCATGGCCCTTTATGACTATCCACGGTCTCGGCAGTCCCCTCTCTAAGCCATGCTTTATTAAAAAAAAAAAAACGATTGCATTTGCACACCATTACACAAGACAGCCCTTCTACACTTTTTACTGTTATGTTTGTACCACTCCCTCATTGCCTGCTTTGAACCAATCACACATATACCCACCAATTAGTTAAAAAAACTCTACAGATGACCCTATCAGCATATTAAACTTTCACAAACCAACTGCCACTTAAAAATGTTGTATACATCTTTTCAATATGCATTTGCCTTGCTTATCCAAGACAATTGTACACACTGCTGCTATAAATGCACATATGCTTTATGCAGTAAAAGAAGTGCATGAATGGAAAGAGGAGTATGGATTACCAAGTGCTCATAGAAGCCCAGAAGGAAAGTACCAAGGCATACCAAAGTGGGAGGCCACTAACTACCTGCTGGGGAAAAGGAGTCCCAAGACTGTGGTACACAGCTGCCAGGCGGTACACCCGCAAGGGCAGTGGTGGAGGGGGGGTGTACTGGTGTCGACTAGAAATAGGGCCTGGAACCTGTGAGGTTTATGAGGGACCAAGTCACACGTGTCAGTGGCAGTGCTATGAGTTTGCAAGGAAGGGATTAAGTAAAACAGGAACACAAAAGCACAGTTTTTAGACGTTTTCGGAACTTAAGGAAATCCAGCTCAAGTATAAAAGAAGAAGGAAAGCTGTTCTAAAGAGAGGCACTGGCCGAAGACCGAGACATGCCTCCTGCTCTCTGTTTTAAAAAGCATCTAACAAGCAGAGTATTGAAGTTACAGCAGCGGAGCGCTGTAGCAGTGCACTATTTAGGGAAACAAAGTTGTACATATTATAGTGGTTGCAATTAGCAGGACTCAATGTACACATTTTCGAGCTGCAGTGATACCATTCTTGAGCTTCAGGCCAATGATAAGTCTTGCAGCCCTATTCTAGATTAGCCGAAGGGGGTATAGACAACAAATGGGGAGGTTAAGGAAGAGGCTGTTGCAGTAGTCCAGCCTACACAGTACCAGGGCTCTACAGACGTTGAGCTTCCGGGGAAAGCTAAGGCGGTCAAGCTCAAACCATGTCCTTTCTTTACAAGCTCCAAAATGTAAGAAGTAAAAGAGAGAAAAGTTTTAATGATAACCCCATGGTTTCTGGCCTCACACAATGGTAAGAGTAGACGGCCAAAAGCCAGTAGCCACAGGGTAGGAGAAACACAGGATGCAGGTGTCATAATAAGAAAGATCTCAGTCTTACTGACATTGAGACAGATATTGTTAGCCACACACAATGCCTCAATGGCGGTCAGACAATCTTGGATAAGAAACGAGAACAAATTAGTTCATGGAAGTTTAAGGAAAACTGTGTGTCATTAACATAACACTGGAAATGAGAAGAGAAGAAACACATCAGGTGAGCGAGAGGTAGGAAATAGATATGTAATTGCCACAATAATAGGATAAAACCCTGGGGTACTCTGCAAGTACACAATGAGGAAGTGGAGTACACGCTCCTTATCCACATGACGAAGAAGCAGAAACCTTGTGCCCCCTGCAGCATCTGGAGCCGCTTTGCCCAATGTGGCTTTGAAATTCACTGGTGACTTTCCTTTCATCCTAATCAATTAGATCTTTATTTTATTTACATTGTTTGCCATTGAGCGGGCAACACACTCATAATTAGAGCAAGTGTTGCTAATTTGAAATTCCAGCAAAGCGTTTATTTATCCGGCTTTTACTTGGCTGCTTGTGTGCACCTTCCAAGATGGCTGCCCCTAGGTCAATCCTAGATCCACGTAAATTATCCCTATATGAGGAGGTGAAAATGTCCATGTATAATTCAAATAATTTGTTCCTGAATAAGTTAAGATCTAAATGTGAGGACATATTATCTGACTCAGACAGTTACACTGAGCTCATGTTGCAAAATCCATCAAAAGTAAAGGAGAAAATGAAAATGGATTAGGACCATAGGGAAAATGAGAACGGCTATATTATCCTCGGCTCTCACTTTAACAGACACATCTAAGTCCTCATTAGCAGCATGCCTGAAGAAATTTCCTGACCCCCCTGACGCGATCAAACTTCTTGAGATTTAGACTAAATAGATACCTTAGCTACTCTGGAAATCTAGCATATCAGAGACAAAGAAAAGTATCCATTGAATATATGCGATAGGTGCGATGAAAATACAGTCAGTCTTTCATCTGCTGTCGAAAGCACAGGTACACTGAATCAGCGAGTTCAAAGATTCTTTAGATTTACACACAACGCCCGACTATTGGACTCATTTATCTTTTGGCAAAGACTCTCCTCAGGAAATGATACTTTTCTTACGATTGAGGTGGTACGCTTCCTTCAATATTTTAACTTAATAGGGCACTTAAAAGGAGCTGGACCTCAGTGTTATCTGATAAGTGCCTTAGATCCTGGTTAATATTTATCTTGGATTTCTTTTCTTGTTGAGTTTTGTTATTTTAAACGTTCTCCTATTGATTGTATTCTGTAAATCTGTTTTTTATTGACTCGTTTTTATGTAATGAAAATATTGAGTGTTATTGCTATGTGGAAAAAGTCAAGTTTTTCTGTTGGCTAATGCATAATACATTTATTTTAATTAAAAGATAGCTGCCCCTGCCTAGGGGATGATGAGCCATCCATTGTCTGAAGCCTGCCCCCTCCACGATTGGCTGCCTCACTCCAACTTTAATCAATCAGGGGCACTGGCAGGCAGAAGCTGGCCCCTACAACAAAGGCCCATATATATGGCCCTGTCTGTGCCTGTCTGGGCCGAAGAGGGCCTGGAGTGCCCCCACAAACTATGCCTCGGCCTCTAGACTTGATCAGTGGACATCTACGCTCACCGCATTAGTTGAAGTGAGTGATGGCTGTACTCTCTCATTACCACCTCCACCAATCCTACTGAACCATTCTACACTGCATTTGTACTGTGCCTTCCTTTCCACCACCAATCTTCATCTCCCATCACTGCATTTAGGCTGTGTGTAGCTGTAACATCTGTGCACCTCTCCTGCATTGCATCTGTGCCTTTTTTAAATAATTACATTTTAGGCTGTGTGTACTTTTTACAGCTGTGCACCTCTTATATCTTGATACTCTATTCCTTTCTGGATTATTTTCATGCCTTTGTGACTACTTTCACTAGGCCACCTGGTGAGTTTAGCTAGAACTGTGCGGTGCAGCCACCCCTATAGCTCTCTCCATCTTTCCTATTTTCTCTAACTGCTAAACTATCACCTATTCCCCCTCTCTCACGAAGTCCAGTAGAAAAAAGCACATAAAAGACAACTTGAGTGCAAACCCTGGACTTTCCATCGCAGACGCCTATGCCAGCTCTTCCTCCAGAGAGTTTTTCACTGATATCCTCTTCTCTGCCCCCCTCTCCAGATCTATGGACCCCCATCTCATCTCCACTCTCTCTCCTTCCACATCCTCTACTATTAATGGTGGCACAAAGTGTTAAGTTCTCCTGGCCTGCCTCTCATCCTCCCGTTGCTTCGTTAATGTCTATCACGCAGGCACTATCCTGGCACAGGGTCCACAACCCAACCTCCTTCTCATTGACCAGATTCTGCTTTCTCTCATTAACCTCCTTCCTTCTCCTGCATCTCCCCCTACCATGCTCCCTCTTTCTCCTCTGACTGGTGTACCATGTCCCTCAAAGGCAGAGACCTCCTTCATCTGGCAACTCTTAACGCCCGCTCAGCCAACAAACACTGTGCTGATATCTGTCTCCTTTTTGAAGACATGAAGACATGGACACCTCGACATTCTCGCTCTTACCGAGATATGGTTCAATACCAGCGCAGTCACTCGTTTTGACTCCCTCCTCCCAGACAGCTTCAAAATCTTCTCCAAGCCCCGATCTCACTGCACTGGCGGGGGGGGGGGTGGTCGGGTTGCCTTAATCTTCCTTGAGTGGGTTCCTGCTTCCAGCTTACCCACCCAGTACTAGCCTTCCTTTGAAAGCCTGGTTTGTAAATTGGTCATCTCTCCCATATCCATCCTGACCATTGCTACCATTTACTGGTCTCCAGGCGCCACTACCCTGTTCATCTCTGAATGGGCTGATTTCTGCTCTTCCTTACTTTCACCCACCTCCAACCACCTTCTCCTGGGTGATTTCAACATCCAACTGGACTCCCCTGCCTCTGCATCTACTCTCTTCACTGACTTCTGCACCTCTCTTTCCCTCTCCATTCTCCCTTCTGGGCCAACCCACTCAGCTGGACACACTCTGGATGCCCTCATACACTCTAACCTCTCTCTCTCCCCGCCAATAGTCACACCCCCCCCCTCTCCTGGTCAGACCATTCTCTCCTCCCATCCCACCTGGGTCCCTTTGGCCCTTTGACCGCCCCCCCCCCCCCCCAAAAAGCCCCACCAACCTTGTTCACTAACATCCGCCCAATGAAACGAGTGTCAGATGGTCAGATGCTGCCTTCGCTTCCACCTTCATTCCCCCTGCCCCCCTAACTCTGATACTACCTCTGACTATGCTCTCAGCAACATCCACCTTTCCATCACCAATGCTCTTGACATTCCTGCCCCAGTCATGAGGATCCACCTGACACCTGCCTCTAAGCTTAACCCAATGGTACGACTCCAAACTTGCGTCCCTAAACGAAATTGCAGGGCGGCGGAACGGAACTGGAAAAACTTCAGGCTCATCCTCTGACATACTGGCCTGCCGCCTGCTCCAAAGGCAATACAGACTCTCCATCCACACCAAGAAAAGAGACCACATACAGACAGGTTTCCGATGTATCCAACAACACGGCTGAACATTTGAAGATCTGCAGGGAACTAGCCAACACTTCTGCAGTCTCCTCCTTCCCTTCTCATTCCCAGGCCCTCTGCAACGTACTGCCCACCCACTTTGCCACCAAAACTCAGGACATTCTGAACACCCTTTGCGAGCCACCCTCCCAACCCATCCTTTACCCCCTTGTCTCCCTTGGCCCCTCACCCTCCTTCTCCCCTGTCACACCTGAAGAAGTTACCATAGCTGTCCACTCCATGACGGCCTCTTCTAAACAGGTTTCCCCTTGCTTATCCAGAACCATCAAGGATAACATTGGCTCCCTTGACCTCGCACTCGCTGATTTCTACAATCACTCTTTAGACACTGGATCTTTCCCCTCTACCCTGAAGCACTCCCTTGTGCGCCCACTCCAGAAAAAACCTTTAGCAGACCCTACATTCCCTGTCAACTACCGCTGTATTTCCATCACCCCTTCCTGGGGAAGCTGATGGAGAAGTTGGCATTGCCCCAACTCAACTCACACACCGAACCTGTTGATGGTCTCCACAACCATCAATCCCGAGCTTCCAGAGGCACAGAAACTGCTCTTCTGAACACCTGTGTAGAAATGCTTGCGTCCCTGGACGCCAACTCCCCTGCTGTCCTCATCCTTCTCGATCTCTCCTCTGCCTTTGACATAGTCAATCATTCCACCCTCATACAAAGGCTCCACAATACCCATGGTATCTCGGAACGGGCACTGAACGGTCTGACATCCTTCCTTACTGACCGCACTTCCCAAGTCATCTTGGGTACCTTCTCCTCTCCTACTTCCTTCTCCACATGTGGTGTCCCCCAAGCTTCTATCCTCTCCCCTTGGCTCTTTAACATCTAACTTGCTCTGCTTGCACGTCTCATCTCCTCCTTATCCTCCAACTTCCAGTCTTACGCAGACGACACACGCTCTTTTTCAAACTTCTTGCTGACCCACTTGCACCCTCCATCATCCCTGACTGCCTATCCGCCATCCAGTGTTGGTGGACCTTCAACAATCTCTGCCTCAAAGCCTGTCAACTGAGATCCTTCCCATCGGGACTTGTGCTCCCTCCTTCTCTTCTCACTGGCCTTCCTTCTTGGGCTCTTCCCCTGCTTCTTCTTCCGAAGCCAGAAACCTTGGAGTCATCTTCAACTCCTCCCTCTCCTTCCTCCCTCACACTAAGGACATTGCCAAGAAATCCCACTTTCAGCTCTTCCTTCTCAAATGAATTCTCCCTTTTCTCACATTCCCCCAGAGGCTCAATGTTACCCGAGCCCATGGTCCTCCCTAAGCTTGACTATTGCAATAGCCTCCTCCTAAATCTACCTTCTTCCACTCTGCGACCTCTCCAGCTAATGCAGAATAGGGCAGTGAGAATTATCATTGGCCTTAAGCCCAGGGACCGCATCGCTCCTGCCCTAAAAAGTCTTCATTGGCTCCCGGTTGCTGCACGGACTAAATTCAAATCACTCTGCATCATCCACAAGGCTATCTGGGCCCGGGGACCACACTATCTTCACCTTTATCTTACTAAATACTCTCCCTCTAGACCACTTCGTTCCTCTGGCACCAACTCTTTGTGTGTAAAGCGGTATGCTAAACAGAGGGTAGGTGGTCAATCACTTTCATCAGCTGGCTCCCTCCTATGGAACAGCCTCTCCCCTGCCTCTGCGCCTTGAGCAGGACTTTATTAAATTCCAGAAGCTTCTCAATACCTTCCTCTTCACCTCCTCCTTCCCTTGTACTCTTCTCTGCTAATCCCACAGTTGCTGTGATTGGTGTATGGTGCCCTTATGCATCCTTGGGGCACCTGAACTCCCACACACAATCGGCCAAGCTCCAGTCTTCCCTCAGCCCTTGTCTTGGCACACACTCTGCCCTGGAGGATCGCACTTACTCCTAACATGGCCCTTGGCCATGTAGCACTCAACAATCCAAGTACTTCATCTATGGCTCTGCCCTTTTCCCTGCTGCACGTGCACATTCTTAATACTCACAAAGCATAGTAGGTTTGTCCTTCCTCCTTTTCTCTCCACTGCTCTTATTGTTTGTTTTATTCACTTATAATGCGCACCAGACCCGAAGGTAGCCGGGCGCAGCAGTACAGAAAAGGCAAGGCTTAAGTTACAGGGTCATCGATTACATGCAGAACACAATATATTTCTCCAGCATTGGATCTTTCATGGATTCACATGCTTAGAATATTCCCCATCGTCAGACTGGGACCCCTCGGTACACATATATAGCCTTTTCCTATAGGAAAACTTCTGACACTTTTGTGTCCTATCTATGTCCTTTTAGGACCCGCCTACGCATGCTCCGTAGGCCGTCCCAGTATAAGAGGCCCGCCCCCGCGGCTCCCCTTCAGATTTCAACCGTCTCCAAAGTAGTGGGATCTCCTCGCGTTGTCTTACTATTTTGTACAAGGTTGTATTCCTGGAGTTTGAGTTAGAGAAAATGTCCTTCATGTCAGGAAAAGCACTGTTCCGTCCATGTGCGACGTGCAGCTTGAAAAAAGTTTACGAGGGGGACGGACATATGGATTGTATATATTGCCTCCACCCTCATCATTCGGCGGATAACTGCGACATATGCAAAGGGTTTTCTCAAAAAACCCTCAAAGACCGGAGTCGACGACTGGTGGCATGGCTGAATGATGGAGCGGGGGCATACTCCCCTTCGGAGGTAGGCTCCACACAATCGGCAAAAACATCACGCCGCGCTACCTCGTCGGAACCACCGGCGAAGAAATCTCGACCGACGGAAAAAGAGTCATCTGGGAGTCACTCAGCTAGAGACTCCTCGTCAAAGAAATCATCTTCATCAAAAAAGCATGAAAAGGAAAGGAAATCCTCCTCGGGCGATCATCATAGATCGACCACGAGTCGAGAGTCGAGTAAAAGCAGGCCAAGTGTGGAAAAGGCGGGACCGCCTAAACCACCTGCTAAGTCACCGTCGTCGACGGCGGTCCAGTCATCGGCCTCCACCCTGCCACTTACGCAGGTGGCATCCACCGTCCCACCGACAACGGCGGCGACGATGGCCTCGTCGACGGGGGTTCTACAGGAGGCCTGGAGGCCTGAGGTTTTTGATCCGATCCCCCGGATACTTTACTGCAAGAACAGGCTGTGTCGCTGTCATCGGAGGACGAGAACAAGAGAATAGCTGGCCCAGCAGACCTAGGGCTACGAGTGGCTGACAAGTCGTCGACGAGGGGATCCGGTATACCGGTATCTGCCCCTCTTCTCAATCCTCAATCTGTTTTGTCGTTGGAAATTCTGTCCACGCTTCAGTCCTTGCTACAGTCGTTGGACCAGAGACTACCTCAGGCAAACCTGCCACAGTCACCCGTCGACGAGCCGGGCCCGTCCCGTCCACCGACGCACCTACGCACGTCAATCTCAGCACTGGCACAAGAGGAAGGTGAGCTGCCAGATTCGGAGTCTGACAGGGGAGCCATGTCGGATATCTCATCATCCCCCTCCAGGGATCCAACCTGGGAGTCAGAGGTGGAGTTGGAAACCCCTAGAAGCCCAGCTCACCCGTCCCCTCCGGACGACATTGCGTCATTCCATTCTATGATGGAGAAGGCATGCAAAGAATTTGGTTTGTCCCAGGAAGAACAGAAAAAGGACTGTTTTTTGTTCGACCACATGGGTAAGAGAAGGTCTGTGTTCTCAATACCAATACTAGGCCACGTGTGGAAGGAGGGGTTGCAGACAATGCGTCACACTTTTTCAGAGCCGGCAGTGAAAGGACGCCTCGAGAAAAAGTTTAAGGCTCCAAAGTCTACCACCAAGTGTTTATCCTCCCAACCAACGCCATACTCGGTGGTGTCGGCGGCAGCGTCGAGGAAGGCGAAGGTCCAGCACAAGTGCACGACTCCGCCTGAAAACGAAGCGAGACGCCAGGATGCCTTTGGCAAAAAAGTGCTATCCGTGGGAGCAACTACAGTAAAGGCCGCAAACTCTCTGGCGATTGTAGCCAGATACGATAGGGAGATGTGGCACAGGCTAGCTCCGTTGCTTGATCATCTTCCGGAAGAGCATAGGAAGGCAGCGATGTTACTTGTCCGAGAGGGTGAGGAAGCCTTAAATCACGCAATAAACATCGCGGTGGACCTCGCTGAGTCAGGCTTCAAGCAAGTCAATAATGGGGTCGTATTACGACGACAGCCATGGCTTAAGTGTACCTACTTCAGGCTAGAGGTACAATACAAAGTTTTAGATATGCCCTTTGAGGGAGACCTTCTTTTCGGTGAGAAGGTGGACGAAGCCCTAAAGGGAATGAAAGAGGACTCGGACACGGCACGTTCATTGGGTGCCCTCCAGAGTGGCCGAAGCTACAAGTCTTTTCGTCCCTTTAGAGGGGCTTCAGGTAATTCAAGATTCTCTGCGTCTGGAGACAGATCCTTTGGCAGATCGGCTTACCCCTCCCAGGGATACAGACGTGCTTCCCAAACGGCAAACCGACGCCGGAACTTCCAAACTTGCAGGAAAAGACCATCATATCCGTCGTCGTCGAGAGACAAGCAAAATAAAGATCAGCAGTGACATACAACACACCGTTCTGGGGTTAAGAGTGTCAGCATATGTCGACGAATGGGAACGAATAACGACGGATCAATGGGTGCTGGACACTATAAGAAACGGACACTCTCTACAATTCAAACACAGCCCTCCGCACATTCCACCTGCATTCACCGCTCATTCCTATCTGAAGATACTGCAACAAGAGGTAACACTCATGTTAGCAAAGGGGGTGATAGAATTAGTTCCAACATCACAGAGAGATCAAGGAGTCTACTCAAGATATTTCGTCGTAAAAAAGCCGAACGGCAAATGGCGTCCCATTTTAGACTTACGCGATCTCAACAAGTCTTTAAAGAGCCTAAAATTCAAAATGCTCACTCTGCAGGAAGTGATCCGCGCCGTTCAAGAGGGGGATATTCTATCGTCCTTGGATTTACAGGACGCGTACTTCCATATTCCAATGCGTCGGAAACACAGGACATTCCTGAGATTTGTAATAGGGCGGACTCACTACCAGTTCACGGTTCTTCCCTTTGGGCTCAAGACCTCCCTCAGAACGTTCACGAAATGCCTGGCTCCAGTAGCGGCCTGGCTAAGGAAGCAAGGCCACCATGTATACCCATACCTCGATGACTGGCTGGTAAGGGGATCCTCTCAGCGTCGACCAACACAAGTTTACAAGCCACCATGCAGCTTCTACAACAGCTGGGATTCGCCATAAACTTCGAAAAATCCTCTCTGCGGCCATCGAGAACGCTGGTATTCCTGGGGGCACAGTTCGAGACCCAGTTAGGGCTAGTGAAACCTTCTCTCGACAGAACCTCAAGACTCAATCAGCAAACGAGCCGACCACGGCGAAACACCAGGCTCTCAGTGAGAAAATACGTTTCGGTCCTAGGGGCCATGGCATCCTGCATCCATCTGGTGGAAAACTGTCATCGGATCGTGGTCAGACAAGATAACCATCGACGACGACAAGCTGCTTCGGACCCTTCAGAGGTGGCAGAGTTTCCACAATCTGAACAACGGTGTACCCCTACAGGAGCCGGAGTTTCAGCGAACCATAGTCACGGATGCGTCCCTAACCGGATGGGGAGCTCACATGGGTGGCTCTCCAAACGCAAGGTCGCTGGTCTCCAATGGAGTCAATCCTACACATAAACGTGTTAGAGCTCAGAGCAGTACGATGGGCCTTGAAGGCATTCCTACCACACATCAAGGGTTCGCATGTACGAGTACTGACCGACAATACAACGACCATGTTTTATCTGAGGAAACAAGGAGGGACGCGATCAAGAACTCTTTCCATAGAAGCCCAGAAAACATGGCATTGGGCATTAAAGCACGAAATTTCCATCGTGGCTCACCACCTCCCAGGAGTGAGGAACTCCCAAGCAGACTCCCTCAGCAGAAGCATGGCCCAGATACACGAGTGGGAAATGGACACAATTCACCTGATGAAAGTGTTCGAGAAATGGGGTCACCCCCCTCTGGACGCCTTCGCGACCAAAGACAAGAAGACATGCGAGCAATTCGCAAGCAGATGGCCTCAAGAGGGTTCCATGGGGGAGGCATTCTCCTTCCCATGGACAGACATGTTCCTTTATGCTTTTCCCCTGTTCCCCCTCATATGGAGGACAATACAGTGGATACGCAGATACAATTGCTGGGTAATTCTAGTGACACCATACTGGCCAAGGCAACCGTGGTTCTCCGACCTGCTTCACCTGTCGCTGGAACATCCCATAGCGTTTCCGAGAGTCCCGAACCTACTATCCCGGGACAAAGGCACGGTGTGGCATCACGACCCGGACAGTCTCAACCTTACAGCCTGGCTCCTGACTTTTCGGAGTTCGGTGCTTTAGACGTTTCGGAGGATTGTCAAAAAATTCTGCAGGCGGCTCGAGCCCCTTCTACAAATAAATCTTACTCCTATAAGTGGCGGAGGTTCTGTGAATGGTGTAGAGGACAACAAGGCCTACAACCATTGTTGGTGACGCCGGAACAAGTTCTACCTTACCTGCTCCTCTTGGCGGAGAGGGGGTTATCCTTCACATCGATAAAGGTGCACCTGGCGGCCATCTCGAGGTTCACGAGGAAGAGGCAGTTGTCTCCTCTATTTAGCGACAGACTTGTGAAACACTTCATGAGGGGTTTATTTCGAGTTTTTCCCCCGGTAAAACGTTTCCCCCCAACTTGGAGTCTCAACACAGTGTTGGCAGGCTTAATGAAACCGCCTTTTGAGCCTATGGCCACGTCTGACATAAAATTCATTTTGTGGAAGTTGGCATTCTTGATTGCTATCACATCAGCTAGGAGAATCTCGGAACTGCAAGCGCTGGTCGTAGACCCGCCATACCTAAGATTCTTTAACCCTTTAAGTGCCAAGGACGAGGTATCTCGTCCTTGGAAGTGCACACGCAGTGCCAAGGACGAGATAGCTCGTCCTTTTCGGCACCTTGTTTTGAGCGATCCCTGCAAAGCAGGGATCGCTCAAAACTGTAATCCAACCCCCGGGCTATGTGAGGGGGAGGTCCCCCCTCACTGCCCGGGGGTTGGATTTCCTTCAGTTACACGCCGACGTGCGTGACGCACGTCGGCGTGAAACTGAAAGCAATTCCACCGCAGCAGCCATTTTCGGCTGCTGCGTTGGAGAGAGAAGGTGAGTGCCCTTCTTGTTCCGCCTCGATCTCCGGCTGTATTTCAAGCCGGAGATCGAGGCGGGTATCGTTGGAAAGGGGAGATCTTCCCCTTTCCAACGGTACCCATTGTGTGGCTTTGCTGCTCGCGGATCGGGCGCAGGGCGCCTCGATCCGCGGGCAGCAACGTCACGGATCAAAGAAGATCCTTTTGTGACGCGTGGGGGAGGGGGGGCTGCTTACTAGGTAAGCGGCCCCCTTCCCCCGTGGCCCCAAAGCATGGGGCCACAGCGCCAGGGACCCCTGGGGGCAGATGATCACTGCCCCCAGGGGTGGGGGAAAAAAAAAAAAAAAAAAAAATCGAGGGAAGGAGGGAGGTGGGAGGGGGTTTTGGGCCCTGGGGCCCACTGGGCCACCAGCGATTGACCTAAAAGTGGTGTCCCTGGAAAGGGGACTTTCTCCCCTTTCCAGGGACACCACTCATATGCCGCATTGCTGGTCACGGATCAGCGCAGAGCGCTGATCCGTGACCAGCAACCCACTGAACCACCATGGATCTGTTTGCGAGTTGGGGGGGAGGGGGGCTGCTTCAGGTAAGCAGCCCTCTCCCCCCCCCCCCCCGGTCCCCATAGCATGGGGACACATGAAAATGAACCCTGGGGGCAGATGGCTGACCATCTGCCCCCAGGGAAATGTATAAAAGAAAACGTGAAAATAATCCGAGGGATGGGGGGAGGTGGGAGGGGGTTTGGGGTCCTGGGGCCCACTAGGCCACCAGGGATTGAGCAGAAAGTGGTGTCCCTGGAAAGGGGACTTTCTCCCCTTTCCAAGGACACCACATATGAGGCATTGCTGGTCACGGATCGGCGCAGAGCGCTCGATCCGTGACCAGCAACCCACTAGACCACCATGGATCTCTTTGTGAGGTGGGGGGTGGGAAGGGGGCTGCTTCAAGTAAGCAGCCCTCTCCCCCCTCCCGACCCCAAAGCATGGGGGCACGTGTATGTGAACCCTGGGGAAGATGGCTGACCATCTGCCCCAAGGGAATGTAAAATAAAAAATAAAAATGAAATGATGGGAAACAGGGTTGGGGGAAGGGGTGGGGGCCACTAGCCACCATGGATTTTTTACTGAATGAAAGGAAGGGGGTGTCCCCCCATAGGGGGGGTGCCCCCCCAACCAAAGTAGAAAGGGGGCACCCCTTGTAACCCTCCCTGGGGGCAGATATCTGTTCCTAGGAAGGGCCATCTGACCCCAGGGAGGGATGCATGAGGTGGGGCCCCCCCTATCTGCCCCCAGGGAGGGTTGCATGAGGTGGGGCCCTCCATTTGGGGTGGGGGGGGTTGAGGGCCACCCCCCGTTGCGGTACATCATGCGCTGCCAATTTAGGGTGGCCCTCAGCCCCCCCTAAAAAGCAGCCTGTGGTTTTGTATATTTTTTTTTGTTTACCCAACTTTGCTTGGTGCAGATGGCCACATTAGTGTGGCTATCTGCCCCCAGGGTGCCCAAACCCTACTGCCCCATCTATTGGGGGTCCTGCCCCACCTTTTGGGGTGGCCCTCTCCCCCCTCACCCCAAATGGAGGTGGGGTGTACCTCACGCAGCCGTTTGGAGGAGGCCCAGGGAGGCCTGCATGAGGTGTGTCCCCCAGCCATTGGGGGTGGGGTGGGGGGGGCACCCCAAAAGGTGGGGCAGGACCCCCAATAGATGGGGCAGTAGGGTTTGGGCACCCTGGGGGCAGATAGCCACACTAATGGGCCCATCTGCACCAAGCCAAGTTGGGTAAACAAAAAAAAATATACAAAATCACAGGCTGCTTTTTAGGGGGGGCTGAGGGCCACCCTGAATTGGCAGCGCATGATGTACCGCAACGGGGGGTGGCCCTCAACCCCCCACACCCCAAATGGAGGGCCCCACCTCATGCAACCCTCCCTGGGCGCAGATAGGGGGGGCCTCACCTCATGCATCCCTCCCTGGGGTCAGATGCCCCTTCCTAGGAGCAGATATCTGCCCCCAGGGAGGGTTGCATGAGGTGGGGCCCTCCATTTGGGGTGGGGGGGGTTGAGGGCCACCCCCCGTTGCGGTACATCATGCGCTGCCAATTTAGGGTGGCCCTCAGCCCCCCCTAAAAAGCAGCCTGTGGTTTTGTATATTTTTTTTTGTTTACCCAACTTTGCTTGGTGCAGATGGCCACATTAGTGTGGCTATCTGCCCCCAGGGTGCCCAAACCCTACTGCCCCATCTATTGGGGGTCCTGCCCCACCTTTTGGGGTGGCCCTCTCCCCCCTCACCCCAAATGGAGGTGGGGTGTATCTCACGCAGCCGTTTGGAGGAGGCCCAGGGAGGCCTGCATGAGGTGTGTCCCCCAGCCATTGGGGGTGGGGGGGGGCACCCCAAAAGGTGGGGCAGGACCCCCAATAGATGGGGCAGTAGGGTTTGGGCACCCTGGGGGCAGATAGCCACACTAATGGGCCCATCTGCACCAAGCCAAGTTGGGTAAACAAAAAAAAATATACAAAATCACAGGCTGCTTTTTAGGGGGGGCTGAGGGCCACCCTGAATTGGCAGCGCATGATGTACCGCAACGGGGGGTGGCCCTCAACCCCCCCCCACCCCAAATGGAGGGCCCCACCTCATGCAACCCTCCCTGGGCGCAGATAGGGGGGCCTCACCTCATGCATCCCTCCCTGGGGTCAGATGCCCCTTCCTAGGAGCAGATATCTGCCCCCAGGGAGGGTTGCATGAGGTGGGGCCCTCCATTTGGGGTGGGGGGGGTTGAGGGCCACCCCCCGTTGCGGTACATCATGCGCCGAGTGTTAGGGAGAATTCTCTGTTTAGGCTGAATTTCCCTACCTAGTGAGTCCCCCAGCAGCTTTGCTGGATTTCTGGGGTTTCTTTTTTTTTCTCCTGCCAAGAGTGAGACTCTTTTACCCTCACTCTTGGACATGTTGAAGTGTGTTTTCTTGGTTAAACCTTGTGTTGAATGGGCTATGGGGTCTTTTACTCCATAGGGCCTCATGTATTTTTGTGATGTGGGTTACACAGCACCCTCTGTGCCGTGACCCAGGGGTGTCCTAGGGACTCCCCAACATAGACTCCATACCCTGGGACTGACTACTGTCTCCCAGGGCATGTAAAGTCACCAAAGACTTTGCTAGTCTTGAATCCTGAACAGAACCAGTACAAACCATCATATTGTGGACGTACTGGCTGGGGCAATTCGATTGCCCCAGGGTCTGTTAGTCGAGGGGGCACGTCTCCGTCCCCCCTGATCGAGTTTTGGCTGGTGGCAGTGGAAACTACTTTTTATATTCGACCGCGAATATTTTCCTATGGGATTTCCCATTGTTTTAGGCTAACACATTTAATTATTTATTTACGGTAGCCTTAAACATACCGCCGGTTTATATATTTATTATTATAACTCCGGTTGGGACTTTTTGCCAAAACTTGATCCTAAAATGGCGTTGGCGTTCGCCTCTGTAACTCTGACCCAAAGTGGAGCCCTTTGTTCCACTTTTGGCGGGCTTCTCCACAGAAGCCCTCCAAAGTGGTGCCACTCTGTCTGGGGTACTTAGGAGGGGTGGAGGGGGATTTAGGCACCCTGGACTGAGTTACCTTGGTAACTCAAGTCGCACTCCGTCCTGATTGGCCCAAGTGGTGAGCCGGCCGGCTCACCACTTAGCATGTTTGAGTGACAGCTAGGCTGGGTGAATGGGGGTTTGCTGCATAAAAGCAGGGCTTTGGGGACTGGAACTTCGGAAGTCGCCACAGGACCAAGAATCCGACGAGGGAAGAGCTGAGCCGACCTGCTTCGACGACACCACCCGGTGGAGCCCTGCTGAACCGTCTCACCACTTTTCCCGACGACCGAGGAGAACTCTTAACGGAGTGGCTCCTTCCCTTGACTGGTGGGGACAACCAGTTTTTACCTTCTTTTCGCTTCTCGAGGTATCCCGTGGCCGCCTTGCCCGTGCCAAGCACCCCGGCAACCGGAATACCACATTTTTACCCCTAACCGCGAAAGTCGGTACAACCCTTTAACCGGAGGACTCCGCGGTTGGTTTCTTCCCGGGCAGTGCAACGACCTTCTTCTTCTGCTCTTCAGCGAGAACTTCTTCTCCCCTGACCGACGTCGAGCCTTGCTGCCACTGCCTGGAACAACTGCCACCGCTGGAGGACCCTTTCCGCTTAAGGTACCGTGTTCCGCCTGGCTTCCCTTGCCACCGACTGTACGGGGTAGATTTAGCCCCCGGCTTTCGAACCTGGGAGTGCCTGGGACACCCTGGCTAAACTTTCTAAGCCACTCTAAACTCTTTCTAACTCTTTGCAAGACTTTGAATCCCTAATAACAGTGTGATCTTGGGCACATTTTTCGCTCCGGCTACTCTAAGAGTGGGCCCTGCCTAGTGACTTTTGCTCACCTGTGACTTGGTACTTCTTTGAGCCTATTGCAAGTGTTCTGGACCTTAGAGTGGTGTGTTTAACCTAATTCTGCTCCTTCTCCCTTCTTTTTACCTACTAGAGTGTCATCTAACGTTAAGCGCTCACCTCTGTTTGAATTATGTGGTGTTAACCTAGAGTTGTCTAGATAGGAATAAGGATTGGGACTGCTTTCCATATAACTGTGTTTAGAGTGTTTTACTATATTTTTGCTAGAGTGTTTTCAACTTATATGTTCTTGAAAATAAATAACTATATACTTTTGAAACCAAGCTCTGGTCAGTGTTTGCTTGTGCTATTGTGTCTGAGTACATATTGTGTATACTTTGCATACTGCCTAACTCTTCTTGAGGGAAGTCTGACTGCTCAGCCACAGCTACCAGGTAAATCTGGGTGGTGCAGACTGCTACCAAGTGGGTTTACTGCTATACCTGTGGTCTTAAATCTTTTGCAGTGTTCCCCAAGGGAACTGCACAGGTTTCTGCCTAACACTGGTGTACAGCGGTGGGATTTGTATTGAGTATACATTTTATTGTGCTTTGAATACCTTAGTGCAACTAACCACAAAGCTTAGCACTGTAAAAGTAATCCTCTAACATGTCAGTTATAGAAAGCTATAGTCAAGAGTCCCTTGCAGCCAAAACTGCTGACTGTTTAAGAGTGCTCTGTAAACATAAGGATCTCCTGACTAAGGGCAAGAAAATGGAGCTGATTGAAAGATTGTTAGCTAACCAAAGTCTGGGTGATGGTTCAGAGGAACCTACCACTCCAGCAACTGTAGATGACAGTATTGAAGTTAACATGGAGCAAAATGTTGATGATTCTGAGGAAGAGTCAGAAGAGGAGGGTGAGGCTGTTGTAACTGTCCCCCCTAGGCCTCTGCCTGCTCTACCTGATGTACCTATTGGACCTTTACCAGGTCCCACATTTAGTCCTCAGTACTTTGAACTGAAGAAAATGAAACTAGAATTGGAGTATAAGAAACATAATGCTCAAACTGACAAAGAACTAAGGCTAAGGGAAATGGAGCTCAAGTATGACTTAGAAATGAAGAAATTATCTGTTGAGAATGTTTCTCTCTCTGGCTCCTCTAGAAGTTCCAGTCCTAAAAGACCCCGGATGCCTAAAGAATTGATTGGTATGTATGAGCCTAAGTTGGATGTGTTGGATTGGTTGTCTCTGTTTGAATATAATCATGGGCTCCAGAACATCACAGGAAATGACTTACTCACCTGGTTGTTCTCTAGGCTTCCCCCTGTTGCAACTGATGTGGTAATGGAGATGGGGGAGGAGGATAGGAAGGACTATGAATGTGTGAAACTAGCTTTGATAGCTAGGTTTGGGAAGACCCCTTCCCAGTATCTTAAGAGGTTTAGGAGCCTCAAAAAGCATGATGGTACCCCTTGGGCTACCTGGGTGAGTGAATGTTTGAAAAACTTAGAGGGATGGATTAAGGGTTACAAGGTGAACACTTATGAAGGTATGAAGAATTTGTTTATGTTGGAGACTATTTATGATGCCTGCTCTCCTGAGCTCAGACAACACTTGGCTGATTCCAGGGAATTAGATTCCCGGAAACTAGCTAAGGCTGCTGACTTGTGGGTTGCCAACAGGGCCACTCACAAGGATTCTGGGGTCACTCAGAAGAAGGATGGGGAGAAACAGCCTAAAAAGGACTCCAAGGAGAATTCTAATACTACAAATTCCAAAGAGGGCCCCAAACAAAACTATAAGGGTAAGCCACAAGGGAAACCAAATCAGGCTAGTGTACCTCCTGGTCCCAGACCAGAAGGAGGTCAGAACAAGCCCCCATTCCAGCGAGCCTTTGGCTCATGCTTTGTTTGTAAGGCTACTGACCATGTGAAAGGAGATCCCAGATGTAAGGGTAAACCTTCAGGGGTCCAGCTTGCCTCCTTAGCCTTCGCTCCAGAAGAGGAAGTACATATGGCAAGTGGAAACTTTCTATTACTAGCTGATGAACCCACTGGAGTCTCAGCTAGTGTTTCTTTAGTCTCTCTGGGGTTGTGGGAACAACAGAATTTAGATGTCTATAACTCTATCCCAGATAATACTAAAGAGTATTATAAGGACAGTGTCCAGGTGAATGGTCAGGAGACTCCTGCCATTAGGGACACTGGAGCCAGCATAACTGTGGTGGATGAATCATTTTTCAAGGCAGAGGATGTTGCTAAGGCACCCAAATGCCTCACCAAGTTAGCTGGTGGGCCTGTGCAGATGTGTCCCCAGTTACCAGTTCTCATCCAATGTAATGATATGGCTGTAAAAATACCTGTCAGTGTACAATGTGAAGTGCCAGGTAGGGTTCTGTTGGGTAATGACCTCAAAGCTCTTGGAGTTGTATCACATACCCCCAGACCCCCTAGCAAAAGGTTACAGGAGCTCACAAAACCTGCAAGAGAGAAAACCCTGAGAGGGTTATCTCAGGAGATGATGACAGAAATCACTCCTCTCCCACTGGAGCAACTTACTGCAGTAACAACCAGATCAGGAGCAAAGGGGCAACCCAAGACTCCTAGGAAAAAGCCAGCAGCAAGCACTCCAGTGCTTCCAACAAGGACTTCCCCTAGGTTGTCCAAAGTTACACCTGTAACTCCACCTCCAGCTGAGGCTGAGAGGGAGGTACAACCCTGTGTGGTTGAGCTAGACTCTGAGGAAGAGCTAGAAGGAGGCCCCAACCTTATTGGAGATGTGGACCCTGAGGACCATCCTGAGCTGCAGTCTTTACTGGCAGAAGGTGGGCCTAGCAGGGCAGCTTTTCGTAAGGGGCAAAGAGAATGTCCAACTCTGGAAGGTCTCCGCCACCAGGCAGCTTCTCAGGCTGATGGGCAAGAGCCTGGGAAGTATAGGTTACACTGGGAAGATGGCCTCTTCTACAGTGAACCGACTGAGTCTGAACCTGGAGACTACAAACGCCTTGTAGTCCCACAAGAGAACAGACAACAGTTCTTACAACTAGCCCATGAGATACCTTTGGCTGGTCACTTGAGTTTCAAGAAGACCAAGGAAAGGCTCTCACTCTACTTTTATTGGCCAAAGATGGGGGCTGAAGTAGATAGATATTGTAAGAGCTGCCATACCTGCCAGACTTCTGGTAAGGTTGGTTCCAAGAATGTGGCACCTTTAGTGCCTCTCCCAGTTGTGGGAGTCCCATTTGAGAGGGTAGGGATTGACATTGTTGGTCCCCTTGATCCTCCAACCTCCTCAGGCAACAGGTTTATCCTTGTTGTAGTAGACCATGCTACTAGGTACCCTGAGGCAATTCCTATGAGGACTGTTACAGCTCCGGCTGTGGCTAAGGCCCTCCTTGGTATTTTTACCAGGGTTGGGTTTCCTAAGGAGGTAATCTCTGACAGGGGGTCAAACTTTATGTCCCACTACATGAAAGCCATGTGGAAAACCTGTGGAGTTACTTACAAGTTCTCAACCGCATACCACCCTCAGACAAACGGGTTGGTTGAAAGGTTTAACAGAACCATGAAGAGCATGATAGGTGCTTTAGAAGAACCCCTTAAGAAAAAGTGGGACCTTCTACTGCCATGCCTTCTCTTTGCTTATAGAGAAGTCCCTCAGGAGGGAGTAGGTTATTCTCCCTTTGAGCTTCTCTATGGCCATCCAGTCAGAGGCCCTTTGGCCCTGATTAAGGAGGGATTGGAAGGTGCTCCTCCCCTCAAGCCAGTCAGAGTGACTGACTATGTGATAGGTCTCCGGAGGAGAATGTCACACATGATGGCAGAAGCAAGTGACAACTTGAAAGCTGGTCAAGCTCTGGCCAAACATTGGCACGACCAGAAGGCTAACATGGTTGAATTTACTCAAGACCAGCTAGTTCTAGTTATGCTCCCAACAAGGCAGAGGGCCTTGCAAGACAAATGGATGGGACCCTTCAAGATTGTGGGAAAACTTGGAGAGGTCAACTATCTGGTGGATCTGGGCAGACCCAGGGAAGCTCCTAGAGTCTTCCACACCAACCGACTAAAAGCATACATCTCCAGGCCTGATGTAGGAGCCTTGCTTCTAGCTTCAGCTGCAGAGGAAGAAGAGAGTGAATCTCTCCCTGATCTCCTCAGAGGTGTGCCTTTAGATGAAAAAGTTGAAGGAGTCAACCTCTCTTCAGACCTGACACCTGAGCAACAAGAGGAGTGCAAATCTATGTTAAATCAGTTTGCCTCCCTGTTCTCACTGTCACCAGGCTTGACCCCTTGGGGCCAGCATGAGATACTCACTGGTGACTGTCTGCCAGTCAAAAGCAGAGGATACAGAATGTCAGAACATATCAGAGCCCACATCAAAGGAGAGGTCAAGAAGATGCTTGATCTCGGGGTAATAGAGCCCTCTACTAGTCCATGGTCTAGCCCAGTGGTGTTAGTACCAAAGGCAGGATCCAAAGACTTGAGATTCTGTGTGGACTATAGAGCTCTAAATGCAGTCACCAAGACTGATGCCCACCCTTTGCCCAGGACAGATGAGTTGGTGGATAAACTTGGTGCAGCCAAGTACCTCAGCACATTTGACCTGACGTCAGGCTATTGGCAAATAGCCCTGACAGACCATGCCAAGGAGAAAACTGCATTTTCAACCCCAGTTGGCTTGTACCAGTTTAAGGTCATGCCTTTTGGACTAAAAAATGCACCTGCCACATTCCAAAGGATGGTGAACCAAGTTCTGGCTGGGATGGAAGATTTCTGCATGGCATACTTGGATGACATTGCAGTCTTCAGCCACTCCTGGGAAGAACATGTGAACCACCTAGGACATGTGTTGCAGGCTCTGGAAAAGGCCCATTTGACAATCAAAGCCAGTAAGTGCCAGATTGGTCAAAGTAAAGTGGTCTACCTTGGACATGAGGTAGGAGGTGGAGAAATAAGGCCTTTGCCCAGCAAGATTGAAGCTGTGCAAAATTGGACAACACCAACTACTCAAACCCAAGTGAGAGCTTTTCTAGGCCTCACTGGATATTACAGGAATTTCATTGAGAACTATGGGACCATAGCTTCTCCACTGAATGTAATCTCCTCTCCCAAATTCCCTAAAAAGGTAAAATGGAATGAGGAGTGCAATCAGGCCTTTGAAAAACTGAAGAGAGCTCTTTGCCAAGCTCCAGTACTGAGAGCTCCTGACTACCACCAACCTTTCATTGTACAAACTGATGCTTCCAATGTAGGTATAGGTGCAGTTCTAAGCCAACTGGATGAGAAGGGTAGGGAGCACCCCATTTGCTTCATCAGTAGGAAACTGAAGGATCCTGAGACAAGGTGGGCAACTATCGAAAGAGAATGCTTTGCTATTGTGTGGGCACTGAAGAAGTTTAGGCCATACTTGTATGGTTCTACTTTTGTTATTCAGACTGACCACCAACCCTTGAGATGGTTAATGCAAATGAAAGGGGAAAATCCAAAACTATTGAGATGGTCAATCTGCCTGCAAGGGTTTGATTTCACCATTGAGCACAGGTCAGGGTGTCACCATCAAAATGCTGATGGACTCTCTAGGATGTATATCATCGACTAGAGGTATGAGGTTCATCCAGGAGTGGATTAAATCCTCCTGTCCCTTAGTCTGGGGGGGGCGAGTGTTAGGGAGAATTCTCTGTTTAGGCTGAATTTCCCTACCTAGTGAGTCCCCCAGCAGCTTTGCTGGATTTCTGGGGTTTCTTTTTTTTTCTCCTGCCAAGAGTGAGACTCTTTTACCCTCACTCTTGGACATGTTGAAGTGTGTTTTCTTGGTTAAACCTTGTGTTGAATGGGCTATGGGGTCTTTTACTCCATAGGGCCTCATGTATTTTTGTGATGTGGGTTACACAGCACCCTCTGTGCCGTGACCCAGGGGTGTCCTAGGGACTCCCCAACATAGACTCCATACCCTGGGACTGACTACTGTCTCCCAGGGCATGTAAAGTCACCAAAGACTTTGCTAGTCTTGAATCCTGAACAGAACCAGTACAAACCATCATATTGTGGACGTACTGGCTGGGGCAATTCGATTGCCCCAGGGTCTGTTAGTCGAGGGGGCACGTCTCCGTCCCCCCTGATCGAGTTTTGGCTGGTGGCAGTGGAAACTACTTTTTATATTCGACCGCGAATATTTTCCTATGGGATTTCCCATTGTTTTAGGCTAACACATTTAATTATTTATTTACGGTAGCCTTAAACATACCGCCGGTTTATATATTTATTATTATAACTCCGGTTGGGACTTTTTGCCAAAACTTGATCCTAAAATGGCGTTGGCGTTCGCCTCTGTAACTCTGACCCAAAGTGGAGCCCTTTGTTCCACTTTTGGCGGGCTTCTCCACAGAAGCCCTCCAAAGTGGTGCCACTCTGTCTGGGGTACTTAGGAGGGGTGGAGGGGGATTTAGGCACCCTGGACTGAGTTACCTTGGTAACTCAAGTCGCACTCCGTCCTGATTGGCCCAAGTGGTGAGCCGGCCGGCTCACCACTTAGCATGTTTGAGTGACAGCTAGGCTGGGTGAATGGGGGTTTGCTGCATAAAAGCAGGGCTTTGGGGACTGGAACTTCGGAAGTCGCCACAGGACCAAGAATCCGACGAGGGAAGAGCTGAGCCGACCTGCTTCGACGACACCACCCGGTGGAGCCCTGCTGAACCGTCTCACCACTTTTCCCGACGACCGAGGAGAACTCTTAACGGAGTGGCTCCTTCCCTTGACTGGTGGGGACAACCAGTTTTCACCTTCTTTTCGCTTCTCAAGGTATCCCGTGGCCGCCTTGCCCGTGCCAAGCACCCCGGCAACCGGAATACCACATTTTTACCCCTAACCGCGAAAGTCGGTACAACCCTTTAACCGGAGGACTCCGCGGTTGGTTTCTTCCCGGGCAGTGCAACGACCTTCTTCTTCTGCTCTTCAGCGAGAACTTCTTCTCCCCTGACCGACGTCGAGCCTTGCTGCCACTGCCTGGAACAACTGCCACCGCTGGAGGACCCTTTCCGCTTAAGGTACCGTGTTCCGCCTGGCTTCCCTTGCCACCGACTGTACGGGGTAGATTTAGCCCCCGGCTTTCGAACCTGGGAGTGCCTGGGACACCCTGGCTAAACTTTCTAAGCCACTCTAAACTATTTCTAACTCTTTGCAAGACTTTGAATCCCTAATAACAGTGTGATCTTGGGCACATTTTTCGCTCCGGCTACTCTAAGAGTGGGCCCTGCCTAGTGACTTTTGCTCACCTGTGACTTGGTACTTCTTTGAGCCTATTGCAAGTGTTCTGGACCTTAGAGTGGTGTGTTTAACCTAATTCTGCTCCTTCTCCCTTCTTTTTACCTACTAGAGTGTCATCTAACGTTAAGCGCTCACCTCTGTTTGAATTATGTGGTGTTAACCTAGAGTTGTCTAGATAGGAATAAGGATTGGGACTGCTTTCCATATAACTGTGTTTAGAGTGTTTTACTATATTTTTGCTAGAGTGTTTTCAACTTATATGTTCTTGAAAATAAATAACTATATACTTTTGAAACCAAGCTCTGGTCAGTGTTTGCTTGTGCTATTGTGTCTGAGTACATATTGTGTATACTTTGCATACTGCCTAACTCTTCTTGAGGGAAGTCTGACTGCTCAGCCACAGCTACCAGGTAAATCTGGGTGGTGCAGACTGCTACCAAGTGGGTTTACTGCTATACCTGTGGTCTTAAATCTTTTGCAGTGTTCCCCAAGGGAACTGCACAGGTTTCTGCCTAACACTGCCAATTTAGGGTGGCCCTCAGCCCCCCCTAAAAAGCAGCCTGTGGTTTTGTATATTTTTTTTTGTTTACCCAACTTTGCTTGGTGCAGATGGCCACATTAGTGTGGCTATCTGCCCCCAGGGTGCCCAAACCCTACTGCCCCATCTATTGGGGGTCCTGCCCCACCTTTTGGGGTGGCCCTCTCCCCCCTCACCCCAAATGGAGGTGGGGTGTACCTCACGCAGCCGTTTGGAGGAGGCCCAGGGAGGCCTGCATGAGGTGTGTCCCCCAGCCATTGGGGGTGGGGTGGGGGGGGCACCCCAAAAGGTGGGGCAGGACCCCCAATAGATGGGGCAGTAGGGTTTGGGCACCCTGGGGGCAGATAGCCACACTAATGGGCCCATCTGCACCAAGCCAAGTTGGGTAAACAAAAAAAAATATACAAAATCACAGGCTGCTTTTTAGGGGGGGGCTGAGGGCCACCCTGAATTGGCAGCGCATGATGTACCACAACGGGGGGTGGCCCTCAACCCCCCCCACCCCAAATGGAGGGCCCCACCTCATGCAACCCTCCCTGGGCGCAGATAGGGGGGGCCTCACCTCATGCATCCCTCCCTGGGGTCAGATGCCCCTTCCTAGGAGCAGATATCTGCCCCCATGGAGGGTTGCATGAGGTGGGGCCCTCCATTTGGGGTGGGGGGGGGGGGTTGAGGGCCACCCCCCGTTGCGGTACATCATGCGCTGCCAATTTAGGGTGGCCCTCAGCCCCCCCTAAAAAGCAGCCTGTGGTTTTGTATATTTTTTTTTGTTTACCCAACTTTGCTTGGTGCAGATGGCCACATTAGTGTGGCTATCTGCCCCCAGGGTGCCCAAACCCTACTGCCCCATCTATTGGGGGTCCTGCCCCACCTTTTGGGGTGGCCCTCTCCCCCCTCACCCAAAATGGAGGTGGGGTGTACCTCACGCAGCCGTTTGGAGGAGGCCCAGGGAGGCCTGCATGAGGTGTGTCCCCCAGCCATTGGGGGTGGGGTGGGGGGGGGGCACCCCAAAAGGTGGGGCAGGACCCCCAATAGATGGGGCAGTAGGGTTTGGGCACCCTGGGGGCAGATAGCCACACTAATGGGCCCATCTGCACCAAGCCAAGTTGGGTAAACAAAAAAAAATATACAAAATCACAGGCTGCTTTTTAGGGGGGGCTGAGGGTCACCCTGAATTGGCAGCGCATGATGTACCGCAACGGGGGGTGGCCCTCAACCCCCCCCCACCCCAAATGGAGGGCCCCACCTCATGCAACCCTCCCTGGGCGCAGATAGGGGGGGCCTCACCTCATGCATCCCTCCCTGGGGTCAGATGCCCCTTCCTAGGAGCAGATATCTGCCCCCAGGGAGGGTTGCATGAGGTGGGGCCCTCCATTTGGGGTGGGGGGGTTGAGGGCCACCCCCCGTTGCGGTACATCATGCGCTGCCAATTTAGGGTGGCCCTCAGCCCCCCCTAAAAAAGCAGCCTGTGGTTTTGTATATTTTGTTTTTGTTTACCCAACTTTGCTTGGTGCAGATGGCCACATTAGTGTGGCTATCTGCCCCCAGGGTGCCCAAACCCTACTGCCCCATCTATTGGGGGTCCTGCCCCACCTTTTGGGGTGGCCCTCTCCCCCCTCACCCCAAATGGAGGTGGGGTGTACCTCACGCAGCCGTTTGGAGGAGGCCCAGGGAGGCCTGCATGAGGTGTGTCCCCCAGCCATTTGGGGTGAGGGGGGAGAGGGCCCCCAAAAATGGTGGGACAGGCCCCCCCAGTGGGTGGGGCAGTAAGGTTTGGGCACCCCGGCGCCAGATTGGCACACCAATGTGACCCTCTGCACCAAGGGGAGTTGGGTTACCAAAGGAAAAAAATGAAAATGGTGGAACGCTTTTTAGGGGGGGCGGTGGGGCACCCCAATGGGTCAGGGAATTTTCTAATGGGATGGGGCGTTGACCCCCCCCCCCCCCCCCCCACCCGCAATGGAGTGGGTGCCAAGTCATGCAGCCCTTCCTGGGACCAGATATCTGCTCCTAGGAACGGACGCCTCAGCCCAGGGAGGAGTGCAGGACAACCCCCCCCCCTATCTGCCCCCGGGGAGGGCTACATTTTGCTGGTGTGACCATAGGTAACACATGTTCTTTGTTTTGTTTACAGCTTTTTCTACCCGAGCAGCTGCAACGTTATGTGAGTACTGTTTTTTATTATTCTATGGTTAGGGCCCACTGTCAGTGGGGTGGGTGAGACTGGGGCTGGATTGTTGGTGGTGTGGGTGGGAATGGCCCGTCTGGGCAGATCACCTCCAACTGTCCTGGAGTTGCGGCTTGGCTGCATTACAGCTTTTCCCTTCGGGGAGGTATTGGCACACTGCCGAGACTCCTTGGTGGGGAGAAGCTGTAACGCAGGGCAGCCAGGGCTCCAGCAAAGTCGGCGGTAATATCCCTGGCCTTGGGCACCCTTCTCCCATGTGGGTCTTTGCTGGTGGTTCTGGGTATTACATTCTGGGCCGATTTGCGTAAGTCAGACCTCTGTGGATTCCCACGGGTGTCCTCTTTTGGGAAATGCATGGGGTTCCCTGTTTCCCTTGCTGGCTGCGACACCCTAGGCCCAAATCTGTAGGTTGCCCACATGAACAAAATGGGCAGTGGCGAATGGCTTGGGGTTCCCAGTCGGTTACCCTTTTCCTTTTGCGCCCCCGGTAGGTGCACCCACACATGTGAGGTACCGTTTTCATCGGGACACGTGTGGGGACACGGGAAGGTAGGCCACGTGTTGTTGGCGGTGTGTTTCGGTGGGTGGCCAGAGCGAAATGTCTGAGAATTGTCTTCATTTCCGGCCAATTTCAGAGACATTTCCCTGTGTCCACTCACCGAAACACGTCGCCAACAGCAGATGTCATACCTTCTTGTGTTCCCACAGGTGTCCAGACGAAAAAGGTACCTTGCATGTGTGGGTGCACCTACCGGGGGCGCAAAAGGAAAAGGGTAACCCGCTGGTAACCCCAAGCCTTTCGCCACAGCACAATTTGTTCATGTGGGCAACCTACAGATTTGGGCCTAGGGTGTCCAAGCCGGCAAGGAAAACGGGGAACCCCATGCATTTCCCAAAAGAGGACACCCGTGGGAAAGCACAGAGGTCTGATTTGCGCGAAGCGGGCCAGAATTTATTACCCAGAACCCCAGACAAATTGAACATTGTGTTTTTTCCCCACCAAATATCACACTTTGTCGGGGATTGTGGCTAATAAAAACTGGGGCAATTTGCGCAAGGCAGACCTCTGTGGATTCCCACGGGTGTCCTCTTTTGGGAAATGCATGGGGTTCCCTGTTTCCCTTGCTGGCTGCGACACCCTAGGCCCAAATCTGTAGGTTGCCCACATGAACAAAATGGGCAGTGGCGAATGGCTTGGGGTTCCCAGTCGGTTACCCTTTTCCTTTTGCGCCCCCGGTAGGTGCACCCACACATGTGAGGTACCGTTTTCATCGGGACACCTGTGGGAACGCGGGACGGTAGGCCATGTGTTGTGGGGGGCGCGTTTCGATGGGTGCGGCGAGCGAAATGTGCGGAAAAAGCGTTTTTTTCCCCACATTTCCGACTTTGCAGGGCTGTCTGGGTAAAAAAATCTGGGGCGATGGGCGCAAATCACACCTCTGCGGATTCCCACGGGTGTCCTCTTTTCGAAAATGCATGGGGTTCCCTGTTTTCCTCGGTGGCTTGGACACCCGAGGCCCATATCTGTAAGTTGCGCCGGTCGGCAGAATGGACAACAGACTTGGGGTTACTTGTGTTTTAGGCTTTCCCCTTGGCGGCCAGGTAGGTGCACCCACACATGTGAGGTACCGTTTTCATCGGGACACCTGTGGGAACGCGGGACGGTAGGCCATGTGTTGTGGGGGGCGTGTTTCGATGGGTGCGGCGAGCGAAATGTGCGGAAAAAGCGTTTTTTTCCCCACATTTCCGACTTTGCAGGGCTGTCTGGGTAAAAAAATCTGGGGCGATGGGCGCAAATCACACCTCTGCGGATTCCCACGGGTGTCCTCTTTTCGAAAATGCATGGGGTTCCCTGTTTTCCTCGGTGGCTTGGACACCCGAGGCCCATATCTGTAAGTTGCGCCGGTCGGCAGAATGTCGGAGATTTCCCTCTGACAACAGACTTGGGGTTACTTGTGTTTTAGGCTTTCCCCTTGGCGGCCAGGTAGGTGCACCCACACATGTGAGGTACCGTTTTCATCGGGACACCTGTGGGAACGCGGGACGGTAGGCCATGTGTTGTGGGGGGTGTGTTTCGATGGGTGCGGCGAGCGAAATGTGCGGAAAAAGCGTTTTTTTCCCCACATTTCCGACTTTGCAGGGCTGTCTGGGTAAAAAAATCTGGGGCGATGGGCGCAAATCACACCTCTGCGGATTCCCACGGGTGTCCTCTTTTCGAAAATGCATGGGGTTCCCTGTTTTCCTCGGTGGCTTGGACACCCGAGGCCCATATCTGTAAGTTGCGCCGGTCGGCAGAATGGACAACAGACTTGGGGTTACTTGTGTTTTAGGCTTTCCCCTTGGCGGCCAGGTAGGTGCACCCACACATGTGAGGTACCGTTTTCATCGGGACACCTGTGGGAACGCGGGACGGTAGGCCATGTGTTGTGGGGGGCGTGTTTCGATGGGTGCGGCGAGCGAAATGTGCGGAAAAAGCGTTTTTTTCCCCACATTTCCGACTTTGCAGGGCTGTCTGGGTAAAAAAATCTGGGGCGATGGGCGCAAATCACACCTCTGCGGATTCCCACGGGTGTCCTCTTTTCGAAAATGCATGGGGTTCCCTGTTTTCCTCGGTGGCTTGGACACCCGAGGCCCATATCTGTAAGTTGCGCCGGTCGGCAGAATGTCGGAGATTTCCCTCTGACAACAGACTTGGGGTTACTTGTGTTTTAGGCTTTCCCCTTGGCGGCCAGGTAGGTGCACCCACACATGTGAGGTACCGTTTTCATCGGGACACCTGTGGGAACGCGGGACGGTAGGCCATGTGTTGTGGGGGGCGTGTTTCGATGGGTGCGGCGAGCGAAATGTGCGGAAAAAGCGTTTTTTTCCCCACATTTCCGACTTTGAAGGGCTGTCTGGGTAAAAAAATCTGGGGCGATGGGCGCAAATCACACCTCTGCGGATTCCCACGGGTGTCCTCTTTTCGAAAATGCATGGGGTTCCCTGTTTTTCTCGGTGGCTTGGACACCCGAGGCCCATATCTGTAAGTTGCGCCGGTCGGCAGAATGGACAACAGACTTGGGGTTACTTGTGTTTTAGGCTTTCCCCTTGGCGGCCAGGTAGATGCACCCACACATGTGAGGTACCGTTTTCATCGGGACACCTGTGGGAACGCGGGACGGTAGGCCATGTGTTGTGGGGGGCGTGTTTCGATGGGTGCGGCGAGCGAAATGTGCGGAAAAAGCGTTTTTTTCCCCACATTTCCGACTTTGCAGGGCTGTCTGGGTAAAAAAATCTGGGGCGATGGGCGCAAATCACACCTCTACGGATTCCCACGGGTGTCCTCTTTTCGAAAATGCATGGGATTCCCTGTTTTCCTCGGTGGCTTGGACACCCGAGGCCCATATCTGTAAGTTGCGCCGGTCGGCAGAATGGACAACAGACTTGGGGTTACTTGTGTTTTAGGCTTTCCCCTTGGCGGCCAGGTAGGTGCACCCACACATGTGAGGTACCGTTTTCATCGGGACACCTGTGGGAACGCGGGACGGTAGGCCATGTGTTGTGGGGGGCGTGTTTCGATGGGTGCGGCGAGCGAAATGTGCGGAAAAAGCGTTTTTTTCCCCACATTTCCGACTTTGCAGGGCTGTCTGGGTAAAAAAATCTGGGGCGATGGGCGCAAATCACACCTCTGCGGATTCCCACGGGTGTCCTCTTTTCGAAAATGCATGGGGTTCCCTGTTTTCCTCGGTGGCTTGGACACCCGAGGCCCATATCTGTAAGTTGCGCCGGTCGGCAGAATGTCAGAGATTTCCCTCTGACAACAGACTTGGGGTTACTTGTGTTTTAGGCTTTCCCCTTGGCGGCCAGGTAGGTGCACCCACACATGTGAGGTACCGTTTTCATCGGGACACCTGTGGGAACGCGGGACGGTAGGCCATGTGTTGTGGGGGGCGCGTTTCGATGGGTGCGGCGAGCGAAATGTGCGGAAAAAGCCTTTTTTTCCCCACATTTCCGACTTTGCAGGGCTGTCTGGGTAAAAAAATCTGGGGCGATGGGCGCAAATCACACCTCTGCGGATTCCCACGGGTGTCCTCTTTTCGAAAATGCATGGGGTTCCCTGTTTTCCTCGCTGGCTTGGACACCCGAGGCCCATATCTGTAAGTTGCGCCGGTCGGCAGAATGTCGGAGATTTCCCTCTGACAACAGACTTGGGGTTACTTGTGTTTTAGGCTTTCCCCTTGGCGGCCAGGTAGGTGCACCCACACATGTGAGGTACCGTTTTCATCGGGACACCTGTGGGAACGCGGGACGGTAGGCCATGTGTTGTGGGGGGCGTGTTTCGATGGGTGCGGCGAGCGAAATGTGCGGAAAAAGCGTTTTTTTCCCCACATTTCCGACTTTGCAGGGCTGTCTGGGTAAAAAAATCTGGGGCGATGGGCGCAAATCACACCTCTGCGGATTCCCACGGGTGTCCTCTTTTCGAAAATGCATGGGGTTTCCTGTTTTCCTCGGTGGCTTGGACACCCGAGGCCCATATCTGTAAGTTGCGCCGGTCGGCAGAATGGACAACAGACTTGGGGTTACTTGTGTTTTAGGCTTTCCCCTTGGCGGCCAGGTAGGTGCACCCACACATGTGAGGTACCGTTTTCATCGGGACACCTGTGGGAACGCGGGACGGTAGGCCATGTGTTGTGGGGGGCGTGTTTCGATGGGTGCGGCGAGCGAAATGTGCGGAAAAAGCGGTTTTTTCCCCACATTTCCGACTTTGCAGGGCTGTCTGGGTAAAAAAATCTGGGGCGATGGGCGCAAATCACACCTCTGCGGATTCCCACGGGTGTCCTCTTTTCGAAAATGCATGGGGTTCCCTGTTTTCCTCGGTGGCTTGGACACCCGAGGCCCATATCTGTGAGTTGCGCCGGTCGGCAGAATGTCGGAGATTTCCCTCTGACAACAGACTTGGGGTTACTTGTGTTTTAGGCTTTCCCCTTGGCGGCCAGGTAGGTGCACCCACACATGTGAGGTACCGTTTTCATCGGGACACCTGTGGGAACGCGGGACGGTAGGCCATGTGTTGTGGGGGGCGCGTTTCGATGGGTGCGGCGAGCGAAATGTGCGGAAAAAGCGTTTTTTTCCCCACATTTCCGACTTTGCAGGGCTGTCTGGGTAAAAAAATCTGGGGCGATGGGCGCAAATCACACCTCTGCGGATTCCCACGGGTGTCCTCTTTTTGAAAATGCATGGGGTTCCCTGTTTTCCTCTGTGGCTTGGACACCCGAGGCCCATATCTGTAAGTTGCGCCGGTCGGCAGAATGGACAACAGACTTGGGGTTACTTGTGTTTTAGGCTTTCCCCTTGGCGGCCAGGTAGGTGCACCCACACATGTGAGGTACCGTTTTCATCGCGACACCTGTGGGAACGCGGGACGGTAGGCCATGTGTTGTGGGGGGCGTGTTTCGATGGGTGCGGCGAGCGAAATGTGCGGAAAAAGCGTTTTTTTCCCCACATTTCCGACTTTGCAGGGCTGTCTGGGTAAAAAAATCTGGGGCGATGGGCGCAAATCACACCTCTGCGGATTCCCACGGGTGTCCTCTTTTCGAAAATGCATGGGGTTCCCTGTTTTCCTCGGTGGCTTGGACACCCGAGGCCCATATCTGTAAGTTGCGCCGGTCGGCAGAATGTCGGAGATTTCCCTCTGACAACAGACTTGGGGTTACTTGTGTTTTAGGCTTTCCCCTTGGCGGCCAGGTAGGTGCACCCACACATGTGAGGTACCGTTTTCATCGGGACACCTGTGGGAACGCGGCACGGTAGGCCATGTGTTGTGGGGGGCGTGTTTCGATGGGTGCGGCGAGCGAAATGTGCGGAAAAAGCGTTTTTTTCCCCACATTTCCGACTTTGCAGGGCTGTCTGGGTAAAAAAATCTGGGGCGATGGGCGCAAAAAACACCTCTGCGGATTCCCACGGGTGTCCTCTTTTCGAAAATGCATGGGGTTCCCTGTTTTCCTCGGTGGCTTGGACACCCGAGGCCCATATCTGTAAGTTGCGCCGGTCGGCAGAATGTCGGAGATTTCCCTCTGACAACAGACTTGGGGTTACTTGTGTTTTAGGCTTTCCCCTTGGCGGCCAGGTAGGTGCACCCACACATGTGAGGTACCGTTTTCATCGGGACACCTGTGGGAACGCGGGACGGTAGGCCATGTGTTGTGGGGGGCGTGTTTCGATGGGTGCGGCGAGCGAAATGTGCGGAAAAAGCGTTTTTTTCCCCACATTTCCGACTTTGCAGGGCTGTCTGGGTAAAAAAATCTATGGCGATGGGCGCAAATCACACCTCTGCGGATTCCCACGGGTGTCCTCTTTTCGAAAATGCATGGGGTTCCCCGTTTTCCTCGGTGGCTTGGACACCCGAGGCCCATATCTGTATGATGTGAGAGTGTGACATTTCCGGTGTGAAAACAGACTTGGGGTTACTTGTGTTTTAGGCTTTCCCCTTGGCGGCCAGGTAGGTGCACCCACACATGTGAGGTACCGTTTTCATTGGGACACCTGTGGGAACGCGGGACGGTAGGCCATGTGTTGTGGGGGGCGTGTTTCGATGGGTGCGGCGAGCGAAATGTGCGGAAAAAGCGTTTTTTTCCCCACATTTCCGACTTTGCAGGGCTGTCTGGGTAAAAAAATCTGGGGCGATGGGCGCAAATCACACCTCTGCGGATTCCCACGGGTGTCCTCTTTTCGAAAATGCATGGGGTTCCCTGTTTTCCTCGGTGGCTTGGACACCCGAGGCCCATATCTGTAAATTGCGCCGGTCGGCAGAATGGACAACAGACTTGGGGTTACTTGTGTTTTAGGCTTTCCCCTTGGCGGCCAGGTAGGTGCACCCACACATGTGAGGTACCGTTTTCATCGGGACACCTGTGGGAACGCGGGACGGTAGGCCATGTGTTGTGGGGGGCGTGTTTCGATGGGTGCGGCGAGCGAAATGTGCGGAAAAAGCGTTTTTTTCCCCACATTTCCGACTTTGCAGGGCTGTCTGGGTAAAAAAATCTGGGGTGATGGGCGCAAATCACACCTCTGCGGATTCCCACGGGTGTCCTCTTTTCGAAAATGCATGGGGTTCCCTGTTTTCCTCGGTGGCTTGGACTCCCGAGGCCCATATCTGTAAGTTGCGCCGGTCGGCAGAATGTCGGAGATTTCCCTCTGACAACAGACTTGGGGTTACTTGTGTTTTAGGCTTTCCCCTTGGCGGCCAGGTAGGTGCACCCACACATGTGAGGTACCGTTTTCATCGGGACACCTGTGGGAACGCGGGACGGTAGGCCATGTGTTGTGGGGGGCGTGTTTCGATGGGTGCGGTGAGCGAAATGTGCGGAAAAAGCGTTTTTTTCCCCACATTTCCGACTTTGCAGGGCTGTCTGGGTAAAAAAATCTGGGGCGATGGGCGCAAATCACACCTCTGCGGATTCCCACGGGTGTCCTCTTTTCGAAAATGCATGGGGTTCCCTGTTTTCCTCGGTGGCTTGGACACCCGAGGCCCATATCTGTAAGTTGCGCCGGTCGGCAGAATGGACAACAGACTTGGGGTTACTTGTGTTTTAGGCTTTCCCCTTGGCGGCCAGGTAGGTGCACCCACACATGTGAGGTACCGTTTTCATCGGGACACCTGTGGGAACGCGGGACGGTAGGCCATGTGTTGTGGGGGGCGTGTTTCGATGGGTGCGGCGAGCGAAATGTGAGGAAAAAGCGTTTTTTTCCCCACATTTCCGACTTTGCAGGGCTGTCTGGGTAAAAAAATCTGGGGCGATGGGCGCAAATCACACCTCTGCGGATTCCCACGGGTGTCCTCTTTTCGAAAATGCATGGGGTTCCCTGTTTTCCTCGGTGGCTTGGACACCCGAGGCCCATATCTGTAAGTTGCGCCGGTCGGCAGAATGTCGGAGATTTCCCTCTGACAACAGACTTGGGGTTACTTGTGTTTTAGGCTTTCCCCTTGGCGGCCAGGTAGGTGCACCCACACATGTGAGGTACCGTTTTCATCGGGACACCTGTGGGAACGCGGGACGGTAGGCCATGTGTTGTGGGGGGTGTGTTTCGATGGGTGCGGCGAGCGTAATGTGCGGAAAAAGCGTTTTTTTCCCCACATTTCCGACTTTGCAGGGCTGTCTGGGTAAAAAAATCTGGGGCGATGGGCGCAAATCACGCCTCTGCGGATTCCCACGGGTGTCCTCTTTTCGAAAATGCATGGGGTTCCCTGTTTTCCTCGGTGGCTTGGACACCCGAGGCCCATATCTGTAAGTTGCGCCGGTCGGCAGAATGGACAACAGACTTGGGGTTACTTGTGTTTTAGGCTTTCCCCTTGGCGGCCAGGTAGGTGCACCCACACATGTGAGGTACCGTTTTCATCGGGACACCTGTGGGAACGCGGGACGGTAGGCCATGTGTTGTGGGGGGCGTGTTTCGATGGGTGCGGCGAGCGAAATGTGCGGAAAAAGCGTTTTTTTCCCCACATTTCCGACTTTGCAGGGCTGTCTGGGTAAAAAAATCTGGGGCGATGGGCGCAAATCACACCTCTGCGGATTCCCACGGGTGTCCTCTTTTCGAAAATGCATGGGGTTCCCTGTTTTCCTCGGTGGCTTGGACACCCGAGGCCCATATCTGTAAGTTGCGCCGGTCGGCAGAATGTCGGAGATTTCCCTCTGACAACATACTTGGGGTTACTTGTGTTTTAGGCTTTCCCCTTGGCGGCCAGGTAGGTGCACCCACACATGTGAGGTACCGTTTTCATCGGGACACCTGTGGGAACGCGGGACGGTAGGCCATGTGTTGTGGGGGGCGTGTTTCGATGGGTGCGGCGAGCGAAATGTGCGGAAAAAGCGTTTTTTTCCCCACATTTCCGACTTTGCAGGGCTGTCTGGGTAAAAAAATCTGGGGCGATGGGCGCAAATCACACCTCTGCGGATTCCCACGGGTGTCCTCTTTTCGAAAATGCATGGGGTTCCCTGTTTTCCTCGGTGGCTTGGACACCCGAGGCCCATATCTGTAAGTTGCGCCGGTCAGCAGAATGTCGGAGATTTCCCTCTGACAACAGACTTGGGGTTACTTGTGTTTTAGGCTTTCCCCTTGGCGGCCAGGTAGGTGCACCCACACATGTGAGGTACCGTTTTCATCGGGACACCTGTGGGAACGCGGGACGGTAGGCCATGTGTTGTGGGGGGCGCGTTTCGATGGGTGCGGCAAGCGAAATGTGCGGAAAAAGCGTTTTTTTCCCCACATTTCCGACTTTGCAGGGCTGTCTGGGTAAATAAATCTGGGGCGATGGGCGCAAATCACACCTCTGCGGATTCCCACGGGTGTCCTCTTTTCGAAAATGCATGGGGTTCCCTGTTTTCCTCGGTGGCTTGGACACCCGAGGCCCATATCTGTAAGTTGCGCCGGTCGGCAGAATGGACAACAGACTTGGGGTTACTTGTGTTTTAGGCTTTCCCCTTGGCGGCCAGGTAGGTGCACCCACACATGTGAGGTACCGTTTTCATCGGGACACCTGTGGGAACGCGGGACGGTAGGCCATGTGTTGTGGGGGGCGTGTTTCGATGGGTGCAGCGAGCGAAATGTCCGGAAAAAGCGTTTTTTTCCCCACATTTCCGACTTTGCAGGGCTGTCTGGGTAAAAAAATCTGGGGCGATGGGCGCAAATCACACCTCTGCGGATTCCCACGGGTGTCCTCTTTTCGAAAATGCATGGGGTTCCCTGTTTTCCTCGGTGGCTTGGACACCCGAGGCCCATATCTGTAAGTTGCGCCGGTCGGTAGAATGTCTGAGATTTCCCTCTGACAACAGACTTGGGGTTACTTGTGTTTTAGGCTTTCCCCTTGGCGGCCAGGTAGGTGCACCCACACATGTGAGGTACCGTTTTCATCGGGACACCTGTGGGAACGCGGGACGGTAGGCCATGTGTTGTGGGGGGCGTGTTCCGATGGGTGCGGCGAGCGAAATGTGCGGAAAAAGCGTTTTTTTCCCCACATTTCCGACTTTGCAGGGCTGTCTGGGTAAAACAATCTGGGGCAATGGGCGCAAATCACACCTCTGCGGATTCCCACGGGTGTCCTCTTTTCGAAAATGCATGGGGTTCCCTGTTTTCCTCGGTGGCTTGGACACCCGAGGCCCATATCTGTAAGTTGCGCCGGTCGGCAGAATGGACAACAGACTTGGGGTTACTTGTGTTTTAGGCTTTCCCCTTGGCGGCCAGGTAGGTGCACCCACACATGTGAGGTACCGTTTTCATCGGGACACCTGTGGGAACGCGGGACGGTAGGCCATGTGTTGTGGGGGGCGTGTTTCGATGGGTGCGGCGAGCGAAATGTGCGGAAAAAGCGTTTTTTTCCCCACATTTCCGACTTTGCAGGGCTGTCTGGGTAAAAAAATCTGGGGCGATGGGCGCAAATCACACCTCTGCGGATTCCCACGGGTGTCCTCTTTTCGAAAATGCATGGGGTTCCCTGTTTTCCTCGGTGGCTTGGACACCCGAGGCCCATATCTGTAAGTTGCGCCGGTCGGCAGAATGTCGGAGATTTCCCTCTGACAACAGACTTGGGGTTACTTGTGTTTTAGGCTTTCCCCTTGGCGGCCAGGTAGGTGCACCCACACATGTGAGGTACCGTTTTCATCGGGACACCTGTGGGAACGCGGGACGGTAGGCCATGTGTTGTGGGGGGCGCGTTTCGATGGGTGCGGCGAGCGAAATGTGCGGAAAAAGCGGTTTTTTCCCCACATTTCCGACTTTGCAGGGCTGTCTGGGTAAAAAAATCTGGGGCGATGGGCGCAAATCACACCTCTGCGGATTCCCACGGGTGTCCTCTTTTCGAAAATGCATGGGGTTCCCTGTTTTCCTCGGTGGCTTGGACACCCGAGGCCCATATCTGTAAGTTGCGCCGGTCGGCAGAATGTCGGAGATTTCCCTCTGACAACAGACTTGGGGTTACTTGTGTTTTAGGCTTTCCCCTTGGCGGCCAGGTAGGTGCACCCACACATGTGAGGTACCGTTTTCATCGGGACACCTGTGGGAACGCGGGACGGTAGGCCATGTGTTGTGGGGGGCGTGTTTCGATGGGTGCGGCGAGCGAAATGTGCGGAAAAAGCGTTTTTTTCCCCACATTTCCGACTTTGCAGGGCTGTCTGGGTAAAAAAATCTGGGGCGATGGGCGCAAATCACACCTCTGCGGATTCCCACGGGTGTCCTCTTTTCGAAAATGCATGGGGTTCCCTGTTTTCCTCGGTGGCTTGGACACCCGAGGCCCATATCTGTAAGTTGCGCCGGTCGGCAGAATGGACAACAGACTTGGGGTTACTTGTGTTTTAGGCTTTCCCCTTGGCGGCCAGGTAGGTGCACCTACACATGTGAGGTACCGTTTTCATCGGGACACCTGTGGGAACGCGGGACGGTAGGCCATGTGTTGTGGGGGGCGTGTTTCGATGGGTGCGGCGAGCGAAATGTGCGGAAAAAGCGTTTTTTTCCCCACATTTCCGACTTTGCAGGGCTGTCTGGGTAAAAAAATCTGGGGCGATGGGCGCAAATCACACCTCTGCGGATTCCCACGGGTGTCCTCTTTTCGAAAATGCATGGGGTTCCCTGTTTTCCTCGGTGGCTTGGAAACCCGAGGCCCATATCTGTAAGTTGCGCCGGTCGGCAGAATGTCGGAGATTTCCCTCTGACAACAGACTTGGGGTTACTTGTGTTTTAGGCTTTCCCCTTGGCGGCCAGGTAGGTGCACCCACACATGTGAGGTACCGTTTTCATCGGGACACCTGTGGGAACGCGGGACGGTAGGCCATGTGTTGTGGGGGGCGCGTTTCGATGGGTGCGGCGAGCGAAATGTGCGGAAAAAGCGTTTTTTTCCCCACATTTCCGACTTTGCAGGGCTGTCTGGGTAAAAAAATCTGGGGCGATGGGCGCAAATCACACCTCTGCGGATTCCCACGGGTGTCCTCTTTTCGAAAATGCATGGGGTTCCCTGTTTTCCTCGCTGGCTTGGACACCCGAGGCTTATATCTGTAAGTTGCGCCGGTCGGCAGAATGTCTGAGATTTCCCTCTGACAACAGACTTGGGGTTACTTGTGTTTTAGGCTTTCCCCTTGGCGGCCAGGTAGGTGCACCCACACATGTGAGGTACCGTTTTCATCGGGACACCTGTGGGAACGCGGAACGGTAGGCCATGTGTTATGGGGGGCGCGTTTCGATGGGTGCGGCGAGCGAAATGTGCGGAAAAAGCGTTTTTTTCCCCACATTTCCGACTTTGCAGGGCTGTCTGGGTAAAATAATCTGGGGCGATGGGCGCAAATCACACCTCTGCGGATTCCCACGGGTGTCCTCTTTTCGAAAATGCATGGGGTTCCCTGTTTTCCTCGGTGGCTTGGACACCCGAGGCCCATATCTGTAAGTTGCGCCGGTCGGCAGAATGTCTGAGATTTCCCTCTGACAACAGACTTGGGGTTACTTGTGTTTTAGGCTTTCCCCTTGGCGGCCAGGTAGGTGCACCCACACATGTGAGGTACCGTTTTCATCGGGACACCTGTGGGAACGCGGGACGGTAGGCCATGTGTTGTGGGGGGCGTGTTTCGATGGGTGCGGCGAGCGAAATGTGCGGAAAAAGCGTTTTTTTCCCCACATTTCCGACTTTGCAGGGCTGTCTGGGTAAAAAAATCTGGGGCGATGGGCGCAAATCACACCTCTGCGGATTCCCACGGGTGTCCTCTTTTCGAAAATGCATGGGGTTCCCTGTTTTCCTCGGTGGCTTGGACACCCGAGGCCCATATCTGTAAGTTGCGCCGGTCGGCAGAATGGACAACAGACTTGGGGTTATTTGTGTTTTAGGCTTTCCCCTTGGCGGCCAGGTAGGTGCACCCACACATGCGAGGTACCGTTTTCATCGGGACACCTGTGGGAACGCGGGACGGTAGGCCATGTCTTGTGGGGGGCGTGTTTCGATGGGTGCGGCGAGTGAAATGTGCGGAAAAAGCGTTTTTTCCCCCACATTTACGACTTTGCAGGGCTGTCTGGGTAAAAAAATCTGGGGCGATGGGCGCAAATCACACCTCTGCGGATTCCCACGGGTGTCCTCTTTTCGAAAATGCATGGGGTTCCCTGTTTTCCTTGGTGGCTTGGACACCCGAGGCCCATATCTGTAAATTTCGCCGGTCGGCAGAATGTCTGAGATTTCCCTCTGACAACAGACTTGGGGTTACTTGTGTTTTAGGCTTTCCCCTTGGCGGCCAGGTAGGTGCACCCACACATGTGAGGTACCGTTTTCATCGGGACACCTGTGGGAACGCGGGACGGTAGGCCATGTGTTGTGGGGGGCGTGTTTCGATGGGTGCGGCGAGCGAAATGTGCGGAAAAAGCGTTTTTTTCCCCACATTTCCGACTTTGCAGGGCTGTCTGGGTAAAAAAATCTGGGGCGATGGGCGCAAATCACACCTCTGCGGATTCCCACGGGTGTCCTCTTTTCGAAAATGCATGGGGTTCCCTGTTTTCCTCGGTGGCTTGGACACCCGAGGCCCATATCTGTAAGTTGCGCCGGTCGGCAGAATGTCGGAGATTTCCCTCTGACAACAGACTTGGGGTTACTTGTGTTTTAGGCTTTCCCCTTGGCGGCCAGGTAGGTGCACCCACACATGTGAGGTACCGTTTTCATCGGGACACCTGTGGGAACGCGGGACGGTAGGCCATGTGTTGTGGGGGGCGCGTTTCGATGGGTGCGGCGAGCGAAATGTGCGGAAAAAGCGTTTTTTTCCCCACATTTCCGACTTTGCAGGGCTGTCTGGGTAAAAAAATCTGGGGCGATGGGCGCAAATCACACCTCTGCGGATTCCCACGGGTGTCCTCTTTTCGAAAATGCATGGGGTTCCCTGTTTTCCTCGGTGGCTTGGACACCCGAGGCCCACATCTGTAAGTTGCGCCGGTCGGCAGAATGGACAACAGACTTGGGGTTACTTGTGTTTTAGGCTTTCCCCTTGGCGGCCAGGTAGGTGCACCCACACATGTGAGGTACCGTTTTCATCGCGACACCTGTGGGAACGCGGGACGGTAGGCCATGTGTTGTGGGGGGCGTGTTTCGATGGGTGCGGCGAGCGAAATGTGCGGAAAAAGCGGTTTTTTCCCCACATTTCCGACTTTGCAGGGCTGTCTGGGTAAAAAAATCTGGGGCGATGGGCGCAAATCACACCTCTGCGGATTCCCACGGGTGTCCTCTTTTCGAAAATGCATGGGGTTCCCTGTTTTCCTCGGTGGCTTGGACACCCGAGGCCCATATCTGTAAGTTGCGCCGGTCGGCAGAATGTCGGAGATTTCCCTCTGACAACAGACTTGGGGTTACTTGTGTTTTAGGCTTTCCCCTTGGCGGCCAGGTAGGTGCACCCACACATGTGAGGTACCGTTTTCATCGGGACACCTGTGGGAACGCGGGACGGTAGGCCATGTGTTGTGGGGGGCGTGTTTCGATGGGTGCGGCGAGCGAAATGTGCGGAAAAAGCGTTTTTTCCCCCACATTTCCGACTTTGCAGGGCTGTCTGGGTAAAAAAATCTGGGGCGATGGGCGCAAAAAACACCTCTGCGGATTCCCACGGGTGTCCTCTTTTCGAAAATGCATGGGGTTCCCTGTTTTCCTCGGTGGCTTGGACACCCGAGGCCCATATCTGTAAGTTGCGCCGGACGGCAGAATGTCGGAGATTTCCCTCTGACAACAGACTTGGGGTTACTTGTGTTTTAGGCTTTCCCCTTGGCGGCCAGGTAGGTGCACCCACACATGTGAGGTACCGTTTTCATCGGGACACCTGTGGGAACGCGGGACGGTAGGCCATGTGTTGTGGGGGGCGTGTTTCGATGGGTGCGGCGAGCGAAATGTGCGGAAAAAGCGTTTTTTTCCCCACATTTCCGACTTTGCAGGGCTGTCTGGGTAAAAAAATCTGGGGCGATGGGCGCAAATCACACCTCTGCGGATTCCCACGGGTGTCCTCTTTTCGAAAATGCATGGGGTTCCCCGTTTTCCTCGGTGGCTTGGACACCCGAGGCCCATATCTGTATGATGTGAGAGTGTGACATTTCCGGTGTGAAAACAGACTTGGGGTTACTTGTGTTTTAGGCTTTCCCCTTGGCGGCCAGGTAGGTGCACCCACACATGTGAGGTACCGTTTTCATTGGGACACCTGTGGGAACGCGGGACGGTAGGCCATGTGTTGTGGGGGGCGTGTTTCGATGGGTGCGGCGAGCGAAATGTGCGGAAAAAGCGTTTTTTTCCCCACATTTCCGACTTTGCAGGGCTGTCTGGGTAAAAAAATCTGGGGCGATGGGCGCAAATCACACCTCTGCGGATTCCCACGGGTGTCCTCTTTTCGAAAATGCATGGGGTTCCCTGTTTTCCTCGGTGGCTTGGACACCCGAGGCCCATATCTGTAAGTTGCGCCCGTCGGCAGAATGGACAACAGACTTGGGGTTACTTGTGTTTTAGGCTTTCCCCTTGGCGGCCAGGTAGGTGCACCCACACATGTGAGGTACCGTTTTCATCGGGACACCTGTGGGAACGCGGGACGGTAGGCCATGTGTTGTGGGGGGCGTGTTTCGATGGGTGCGGCAAGCGAAATGTGCGGAAAAAGCGTTTTTTTCCCCACATTTCCGACTTTGCAGGGCTGTCTGGGTAAAAAAATCTGGGGTGATGGGCGCAAATCACACCTCTGCGGATTCCCACGGGTGTCCTCTTTTCGAAAATGCATGGGGTTCCCTGTTTTCCTCGGTGGCTTGGACACCCGAGGCCCATATCTGTAAGTTGCGCCGGTCGGCAGAATGTCGGAGATTTCCCTCTGACAACAGACTTGGGGTTACTTGTGTTTTAGGCTTTCCCCTTGGCGGCCAGGTAGGTGCACCCACACATGTGAGGTACCGTTTTCATCGGGACACCTGTGGGAACGCGGGACGGTAGGCCATGTGTTGTGGGGGGCGCGTTTCGATGGGTGCGGCGAGCGAAATGTGCGGAAAAAGCGTTTTTTTCCCCACATTTCCGACTTTGCAGGGCTGTCTGGGTAAAAAAATCTGGGGCGATGGGCGCAAATCACACCTCTGCGGATTCCCACGGGTGTCCTCTTTTCGAAAATGCATGGGGTTCCCTGTTTTCCTCGGTGGCTTGGACACCCGAGGCCCATATCTGTAAGTTGCGCCGGTCGGCAGAATGGACAACAGACTTGGGGTTACTTGTGTTTTAGGCTTTCCCCTTGGCGGCCAGGTAGGTGCACCCACACATGTGAGGTACCGTTTTCATCGGGACACCTGTGGGAACGCGGGACGGTAGGCCATGTGTTGTGGGGGGCGCGTTTCGATGGGTGCGGCGAGCAAAATGTGCGGAAAAAGCGTTTTTTTCCCCACATTTCCGACTTTGCAGGGCTGTCTGGGTAAAAAAATCTGGGGCGATGGGCGCAAATCACACCTCTGCGGATTCCCACGGGTGTCCTCTTTTCGAAAATGCATGGGGTTCCGTTTTCCTCGGTGGCTTGGACACCCGAGGCCCATATCTGTAAGTTGCGCCGGTCGGCAGAATGTCTGAGATTTCCCTCTGACAACAGACTTGGGGTTACTTGTGTTTTAGGCTTTCCCCTTGGCGGCCAGGTAGGTGCACCCACACATGTGAGGTACCGTTTTCATCGGGACACCTGTGGGAACGCGGGACGGTAGGCCATGTGTTGTGGGGGGTGTGTTTCGATGGGTGCGGCGAGCGAAATGTGCGGAAAAAGCGTTTTTTTCCCCACATTTCCGACTTTGCAGGGCTGTCTGGGTAAAAAAATCTGGGGCGATGGGCGCAAATCACACCTCTGCGGATTCCCACGGGTGTCCTCTTTTCGAAAATGCATGGGGTTCCCTGTTTTCCTCGGTGGCTTGGACACCCGAGGTCCATATCTGTAAGTTGCGCCGGTCGGCAGAATGGACAACAGACTTGGGGTTACTTGTGTTTTAGGCTTTCCCCTTGGCGGCCAGGTAGGTGCACCCACACATGTGAGGTACCGTTTTCATCGGGACACCTGTGGGAACGCGGGACGGTAGGCCATGTGTTGTGGGGGGTGTGTTTCGATGGGTGCGGCGAGCGAAATGAGCGGAAAAAGCGTTTTTTTCCCCACATTTCCGACTTTGCAGGGCTGTCTGGGTAAAATAATCTGGGGCGATGGGCGCAAATCACACCTCTGCGGATTCCCACGGGTGTCCTCTTTTCGAAAATGCATGGGGTTCCCTGTTTTCCTCGGTGGCTTGGACACCCGAGGCCCATATCTGTAAGTTGCGCCGGTCGGCAGAATGGACAACAGACTTGGGGTTACTTGTGTTTTAGGCTTTCCCCTTGGCGGCCAGGTAGGTGCACCCACACATGTGAGGTACCGTTTTCATCGGGACACCTGTGGGAACGCGGGACGGTAGGCCATGTGTTGTGGGGGGCGTGTTTCGATGGGTGCGGCGAGCGAAATGTGCGGAAAAAGCGTTTTTTTCCCCACATTTCCGACTTTGCAGGGCTGTCTGGGTAAAAAAATCTGGGGCGATGGGCGCAAATCACACCTCTGCGGATTCCCACGGGTGTCCTCTTTTCGAAAATGCATGGGGTTCCCTGTTTTCCTCGGTGGCTTGGACACCCGAGGCCCATATCTGTAAGTTGCGCCGGTCGGCAGAATGTCGGAGATTTCCCTCTGACAACAGACTTGGGGTTACTTGTGTTTTAGGCTTTCCCCTTGGCGGCCAGGTAGGTGCACCCACACATGTGAGGTACCGTTTTCATCGGGACACCTGTGGGAACGCGGGACGGTAGGCCATGTGTTGTGGGGGGCGCGTTTCGATGGGTGCGGCGAGCGAAATGTGCAGAAAAAGCGTTTTTTTCCCCACATTTCCGACTTTGCAGGGCTGTCTGGGTAAAAAAATCTGGGGCGATGGGCGCAAATCACACCTCTGCGGATTCCCACGGGTGTCCTCTTTTCGAAAATGCATGGGGTTCCCTGTTTTCCTCGGTGGCTTGGACACCCGAGGCCCATATCTGTAAGTTGCGCCGGTCGGCAGAATGGACAACAGACTTGGGGTTACTTGTGTTTTAGGCTTTCCCCTTGGCGGCCAGGTAGGTGCACCCACACATGTGAGGTACCGTTTTCATCGGGACACCTGTGGGAACGCGGGACGGTAGGCCATGTGTTGTGGGGGGCGCGTTTCGATGGGTGCGGCGAGCGAAATGTGCGGAAAAAGAGTTTTTTTCCCCACATTTCCGACTTTGCAGGGCTGTCTGGGTAAAAAAATCTGGGGCGATGGGCGCAAATCACACCTCTGCGGATTCCCACGGGTGTCCTCTTTTCGAAAATGCATGGGGTTCCCTGTTTTCCTCGGTGGCTTGGACACCCGAGGCCCATATCTGTAAGTTGCGCCGGTCGGCAGAATGTCTGAGATTTCCCTCTGACAACAGACTTGGGGTTACTTGTGTTTTAGGCTTTCCCCTTGGCGGCCAGGTAGGTGCACCCACACATGTGAGGTACCGTTTTTATCGGGACACCTGTGGGAACGCGGGACGGTAGGCCATGTGTTGTGGGGGGTGTGTTTCGATGGGTGCGGCGAGCGAAATGTGCGGAAAAAGTGTTTTTTTCCCCACATTTCCGACTTTGCAGGGCTGTCTGGGTAAAAAAATCTGGGGCGATGGGCGCAAATCACACCTCTGCGGATTCCCACGGGTGTCCTCTTTTCGAAAATGCATGGGGTTCCCTGTTTTCCTCGGTGGCTTGGACACCCGAGGCCCATATCTGTAAGTTGCGCCGGTCGGCAGAATGGACAACAGACTTGGGGTTACTTGTGTTTTAGGCTTTCCCCTTGGCGGCCAGGTAGGTGCACCCACACATGTGAGGTACCGTTTTCATCGGGACACCTGCGGGAACGCGGGACGGTAGGCCATGTGTTGTGGGGGCGTGTTTCGATGGGTGCGGCGAGCGAAATGTGCGGAAAAAGCGTTTTTTTCCCCACATTTCCGACTTTGCAGGGCTGTCTGGGTAAAAAAATCTGGGGCGATGGGCGCAAATCACACCTCTGCGGATTCCCACGGGTGTCCTCTTTTCGAAAATGCATGGGGTTCCCTGTTTTCCTCGGTGGCTTGGACACCCGAGGCCCATATCTGTAAGTTGCGCCGGTCGGCAGAATGTCAGAGATTTCCCTCTGACAACAGACTTGGGGTTACTTGTGTTTTAGGCTTTCCCCTTGGCGGCCAGGTAGGTGCACCCACACATGTGAGGTACCGTTTTCATCGGGACACCTGTGGGAACGCGGGACGGTAGGCCATGTGTTGTGGGGGGCGTGTTTCGATGGGTGCGGCGAGCGAAATGTGCAGAAAAAGCGTTTTTTTCCCCACATTTCCGACTTTGCAGGGCTGTCTGGGTAAAAAAATCTGGGGCGATGGGCGCAAATCACACCTCTGCGGATTCCCACGGGTGTCCTCTTTTCGAAAATGCATGGGGTTCCCTGTTTTCCTCGGTGGCTTGGACACCCGAGGCCCATATCTGTAAGTTGCGCCGGTCGGCAGAATGTCGGAGATTTCCCTCTGACAACAGACTTGGGGTTACTTGTGTTTTAGGCTTTCCCCTTGGCGGCCAGGTAGGTGCACCCACACATGTGAGGTACCGTTTTCATCGGGACACCTGTGGGAACGCGGGACGGTAGGCCATGTGTTGTGGGGGGCGTGTTTCGATGGGTGCGGCGAGCGAAATGTGCGGAAAAAGCGTTTTTTTCCCCACATTTCCGACTTTGCAGGGCTGTCTGGGTAAAAAAATCTGGGGCGATGGGCGCAAATCACACCTCTGCGGATTCCCACGGGTGTCCTCTTTTCAAAAATGCATGGGGTTCCCTGTTTTCCTCGGTGGCTTGGACACCAGAGGCCCATATCTGTAAGTTGCGCCGGTCGGCAGAATGTCTGAGATTTCCCTCTGACAACAGACTTGGGGTTACTTGTGTTTTAGGCTTTCCCCTTGGCGGCCAGGTAGGTGCACCCACACATGTGAGGTACCGTTTTCATCGGGACACCTTGGGGAAAGCGGGACGGTAGGCCATGTGTTGTGTGGGGCGCGTTTCGATGGGTGTGGCAAGCGAAATGTGCGGAAAAAGTGTTTTTTCCCCCACATTTCTGACTTTGCAGGGCTGTCTGGGTAAACAAATCTGGGGCGATGGGCGCAAATCACACCTCTGCGGATTCCCACGGGTGTCCTCTTTTCGAAAATGCATGGGGTTCCCTGTTTTCCTCGGTGGCTTGGACACCCAAGGCCCATATCTGTAAGTTGCGCCGGTCGGCAGAATGTCGGAGATTTCCCTCTGACAACAGACTTGGGGTTACTTGTGTTTTAGGCTTTCCCCTTGGCGGCCAGGTAGGTGCACCCACACATGTGAGGTACCGTTTTCATCGGGACACCTGTGGGAACGCGGGACGGTAGGCCATGTGTTGTGGGGGGCGTGTTTCGATGGGTGCGGCGAGCGAAATGTGCGGAAAAAGCGTTTTTTTCCCCACATTTCCGACTTTGCAGGGCTGTCTGGGTAAAAAAATCTGGGGCGATGGGCGCAAATCACACCTCTGCGGATTCCCACGGGTGTCCTCTTTTCGAAAATGCATGGGGTTCCCTGTTTTCCTCGGTGGCTTGGACACCCGAGGCCCATATCTGTCAGTTGCGCCGGTCGGCAGAATGTCGGAGATTTCCCTCTGACAACAGACTTGGGGTTACTTGTGTTTTAGGCTTTCCCCTTGGCGGCCAGGTAGGTGCACCCACACATGTGAGGTACCGTTTTCATCGGGACACCTGTGGGAATGCGGGACGGTAGGCCATGTGTTGTGGGGGGCGCGTTTCGATGGGTGCGGCGAGCGAAATGTGCGGAAAAAGCGTTTTTTTCCCCACATTTCCGACTTTGCAGGGCTGTCTGGGTAAAAAAATCTGGGGCGATGGGCGCAAATCACACCTCTGCGGATTCCCACGGGTGTCCTCTTTTCGAAAATGCATGGGGTTCCCTGTTTTCCTCGGTGGCTTGGACACCCGAGGCCCATATCTGTAAGTTGCGCCGGTCGGCAGAATGGACAACAGACTTGGGGTTACTTGTGTTTTAGGCTTTCCCCTTGGCGGCCAGGTAGGTGCACCCACACATGTGAGGTACCGTTTTCATCGGGACACCTGTGGGAACGCGGGACGGTAGGCCATGTGTTGTGGGGGGCGTGTTTCGATGGGTGCGGCGAGCGAAATGTGCGGAAAAAGCGTTTTTTCCCCCACATTTCCGACTTTGCAGGGCTGTCTGGGTAAAAAAATCTGGGGCGATGGGCGCAAATCACACCTCTGCGGATTCCCACGGGTGTCCTCTTTTCGAAAATGCATGGGGTTCCCTGTTTTCCTCGGTGGCTTGGACACCCGAGGCCCATATCTGTAAATTGCGCCGGTCGGCAGAATGGACAACAGACTTGGGGTTACTTGTGTTTTAGGCTTTCCCCTTGGCGGCCAGGTAGGTGCACCCACACATGTGAGGTACCGTTTTCATCGGGACACCTGTGGGAACGCGGGACGGTAGGCCATGTGTTGTGGGGGGCGTGTTTCGATAGGTGCGGCGAGCGAAATGTGCGGAAAAAGCATTTTTTTCCCCACATTTCCGACTTTGCAGGGCTGTCTGGGTAAAAAAATCTGGGGCGATGGGCGCAAATCACACCTCTGCGGATTCCCACGGGTGTCCTCTTTTCGAAAATGCATGGGGTTCCCTGTTTTCCTCGGTGGCTTGGACACCCGAGGCCCATATCTGTAAGTTGCGCCGGTCGGCAGAATGTCTGAGATTTCCTCTGACAACAGACTTGGGGTTACTTGTGTTTTAGGCTTTCCCCTTGGCGGCCAGGTAGGTGCACCCACACATGTGAGGTACCGTTTTCATCGGGACACCTGTGGGAACGCGGGACGGTAGGCCATGTGTTGTGGGGGGCGCGTTTCGATGGGTGCGGCGAGCGAAATGTGCGGAAAAAGCGTTTTTTTTCCCCACATTTCCGACTTTGCAGGGCTGTCTGGGTAAAAAAATCTGGGGCGATGGGCGCAAATCACACCTCTGCGGATTCCCACGGGTGTCCTCTTTTCGAAAATGCATGGGGTTCCCTGTTTTCCTCGGTGGCTTGGACACCCGAGGCCCATATCTGTAAGTTGCGCCGGTCGGCAGAATGGACAACAGACTTGGGGTTACTTGTGTTTTAGGCTTTCCCCATGGCGGCCAGGTAGGTGCACCCACACATGTGAGGTACCGTTTTCATCGGGACACCTGTGGGAACGCGGGACGGTAGGCCATGTGTTGTGGGGGGCGCGTTTCGATGGGTGCGGCGAGCGAAATGTGCGGAAAAAGCATTTTTTTCCCCACATTTCCGACTTTGCAGGGCTGTCTGGGTAAAAAAATCTGGGGCGATGGGCGCAAATCACACCTCTGCGGATTCCCACGGGTGTCCTCTTTTCGAAAATGCATGGGGTTCCCTGTTTTCCTCGGTGGCTTGGACACCCGAGGCCCATATCTGTAAGTTGCGCCGGTCGGCAGAATGGACAACAGACTTGGGGTTACTTGTGTTTTAGGCTTTCCCCTTGGCGGCCAGGTAGGTGCACCCACACATGTGAGGTAACGTTTTCATCGGGACACCTGTGGGAACGCGGGACGGTAGGCCATGTGTTGTGGGGGGCGTGTTTCGATGGGTGCGGCGAGTGAAATGTGCGGAAAAAGCGTTTTTTCCCCCACATTTCCGACTTTGCAGGGCTGTCTGGGTAAAAAAATCTGGGGCGATGGGCGCAAATCACACCTCTGCGGATTCCCACGGGTGTCCTCTTTTCGAAAATGCATGGGGTTCCCTGTTTTCCTCGGTGGCTTGGACACCCGAGGCCCATATCTGTAAGTTGCGCCGGTCGGCAGAATGTCTGAGATTTCCCTCTGACAATAGACTTGGGGTTACTTGTGTTTTAGGCTTTCCCCTTGGCGGCCAGGTAGGTGCACCCACACATGTGAGGTACCGTTTTCATCGGGACACCTGTGGGAACGCGGGACGGTAGGCCATGTGTTGTGGGGGGCGTGTTTCGATGGGTGCGGCGAGCGAAATGTGCGGAAAAAGCGGTTTTTTCCCCACATTTCCGACTTTGCAGGGCTGTCTGGGTAAAAAAGTCTGGGGCGATGGGCGCAAATCACACCTCTGCGGATTCCCACGGGTGTCCTCTTTTCGAAAATGCATGGGGTTCCCTGTTTTCCTCGGTGGCTTGGACACCCGAGGCCCATATCTGTAAGTTGCGCCGGTCGGCAGAATGTCGGAGATTTCCCTCTGACAACAGACTTGGGGTTACTTGTGTTTTAGGCTTTCCCCTTGGCGGCCAGGTAGGTGCACCCACACATGTGAGGTACCGTTTTCATCGGGACACCTGTGGGAACGCGGGACGGTAGGCCATGTGTTGTGGGGGGCGCGTTTCGATGGGTGCGGCGAGCGAAATGTGCGGAAAAAGCGTTTTTTTCCCCACATTTCCGACTTTGCAGGGCTGTCTGGGTAAAAAAATCTGGGGCGATGGGCGCAAATCACACCTCTGCGGATTCCCACGGGTGTCCTCTTTTCGAAAATGCATGGGGTTCCCTGTTTTCCTCGGTGGCTTGGACACCCGAGGCCCATATCTGTAAGTTGCGCCGGTCGGCAGAATGGACAACAGACTTGGGGTTACTTGTGTTTTAGGCTTTCCCCTTGGCGGCCAGGTAGGTGCACCCACACATGTGAGGTACCGTTTTCATCGCGACACCTGTCGGAACGCGGGACGGTAGGCCATGTGTTGTGGGGGGCGTGTTTCGATGGGTGCGGCGAGCGAAATGTGCGGAAAAAGCGTTTTTTTCCCCACATTTCCGACTTTGCAGGGCTGTCTGGGTAAAAAAATCTGGGGCGATGGGCGCAAATCACACCTCTGCGGATTCCCACGGGTGTCCTCTTTTCGAAAATGCATGGGGTTCCCTGTTTTCCTCGGTGGCTTGGACACCCGAGGCCCATATCTGTAAGTTGCGCCGGTCGGCAGAATTTCGGAGATTTCCCTCTGACAACAGACTTGGGGTTACTTGTGTTTTAGGCTTTCCCCTTGGCGGCCAGGTAGGTGCACCCACACATGTGAGGTACCGTTTTCATCGGGACACCTGTGGGAACGCGGGACGGTAGGCCATGTGTTGTGGGGGGCGTGTTTCGATGGGTGCGGCGAGCGAAATGTGCGGAAAAAGCGTTTTTTTCCCCACATTTCCGACTTTGCAGGGCTGTCTGGGTAAAAAAATCTGGGGCGATGGGCGCAAATCACACCTCTGCGGATTCCCACGGGTGTCCTCTTTTCGAAAATGCATGGGGTTCCCTGTTTTCCTCGGTGGCTTGGACACCCGAGGCCCATATCTGTAAGTTGCGCCGGTCGGCAGAATGTCGGAGATTTCCCTCTGACAACAGACTTGGGGTTACTTGTGTTTTAGGCTTTCCCCTTGGCGGCCAGGTAGGTGCACCCACACATGTGAGGTACCGTTTTCATCGGGACACCTGTGGGAACGCGGGACGGTAGGCCATGTGTTGTGGGGGGCGTGTTTCGATGGGTGCGGCGAGCGAAATGTGCGGAAAAAGCGTTTTTTTCCCCACATTTCCGACTTTGCAGGGCTGTCTGGGTAAAAAAATCTGGGGCGATGGGCGCAAATCACACCTCTGCGGATTCCCACGGGTGTCCTCTTTTCGAAAATGCATGGGGTTCCCCGTTTTCCTCGGTGGCTTGGACACCCGAGGCCCATATCTGTATGATGTGAGAGTGTGACATTTCCGGTGTGAAAACAGACTTGGGGTTACTTGTGTTTTAGGCTTTCCCCTTGGCGGCCAGGTAGGTGCACCCACACATGTGAGGTACCGTTTTCATCGGGACACCTGTGGGAACGCGGGACGGTAGGCCATGTGTTGTGGGGGGCGTGTTTCGATGGGTGCGGCGAGCGAAATGTGCGGAAAAAGCGTTTTTTTCCCCACATTTCCGACTTTGCAGGGCTGTCTGGGTAAAAAAATCTGGGGTGATGGGCGCAAATCACACCTCTGCGGATTCCCACGGGTGTCCTCTTTTCGAAAATGCATAGGGTTCCCTGTTTTCCTCGGTGGCTTGGACACCCGAGGCCCATATCTGTAAGTTGCGCCGGTCGGCAGAATGTCGGAGATTTCCCTCTGACAACAGACTTGGGGTTACTTGTGTTTTAGGCTTTCCCCTTGGCGGCCAGGTAGGTGCACCCACACATGTGAGGTACCGTTTTCATCGGGACACCTGTGGGAACGCGGGACGGTAGGCCATGTGTTGTGGGGGGTGCGTTTCGATGGGTGCGGCGAGCGAAATGTGCGGAAAAAGCGTTTTTTTCCCCACATTTCCGACTTTGCAGGGCTGTCTGGGTAAAAAAATCTGGGGCGATGGGCGCAAATCACACCTCTGCGGATTCCCACGGGTGTCCTCTTTTCGAAAATGCATGGGGTTCCCTGTTTTCCTCGGTGGCTTGGACACCCGAGGCCCATATCTGTAAGTTGCGCCGGTCGGCAGAATGGACAACAGACTTGGGGTTACTTGTGTTTTAGGCTTTCCCCTTGGCGGCCAGGTAGGTGCACCCACACATGTGAGGTACCGTTTTCATCGGGACACCTGTGGGAACGCGGGACGGTAGGCCATGTGTTGTGGGGGGCGTGTTTCGATGGGTGCGGCGAGCGAAATGTGCGGAAAAAGCGTTTTTTTCCCCACATTTCCGACTTTGCAGGGCTGTCTGGGTAAAAAAATCTGGGGCGATGGGCGCAAATCACACCTCTGCGGATTCCCACGGGTGTCCTCTTTTCGAAAATGCATGGGGTTCCCTGTTTTCCTCGGTGGCTTGGACACCCGAGGCCCATATCTGTAAGTTGCGCCGGTCGGCAGAATGGACAACAGACTTGGGGTTACTTGTGTTTTAGGCTTTCCCTTTGGCGGCCAGGTAGGTGCACCCACACATGTGAGGTACCGTTTTCATCGGGACACCTGTGGGAACGCGGGACGGTAGGCCATGTGTTGTGGGGGGCGCGTTTCGATGGGTGCGGCGAGCAAAATGTGCGGAAAAAGCATTTTTTTCCCCACATTTCTGACTTTGCAGGGCTGTCTGGGTAAAAAAATCTGGGGCGATGGGCGCAAATCACACCTCTGCGGATTCCCACGGGTGTCCTCTTTTCGAAAATGCATGGGGTTCCCTGTTTTCCTCGGTGGCTTGGACACCCGAGGCCCATATCTGTAAGTTGCGCCGGTCGGCAGAATGTCTGAGATTTCCCTCTGACAACAGACTTGGGGTTACTTGTGTTTTAGGCTTTCCCCTTGGCGGCCAGGTAGGTGCACCCACACATGTGAGGTACCGTTTTCATCGGGACACCTGTGGGAACGCGGGACGGTAGGCCATGTGTTGTGGTGGGTGTGTTTCGATGGGTGCGGCGAGCGAAATGTGCGGAAAAAGCGTTTTTTTTCCCCACATTTCCGACTTTGCAGGGCTGTCTGGGTAAAAAAATCTGGGGCGATGGGCGCAAATCACACCTCTGCGGATTCCCACGGGTGTCCTCTTTTCGAAAATGCATGGGGTTCCCTGTTTTCCTCGGTGGCTTGGACACCCGAGGCCCATATCTGTAAGTTGCGCCGGTCGGCAGAATGGACAACAGACTTGGGGTTACTTGTGTTTTAGGCTTTCCCCTTGGCGGCCAGGTAGGTGCACCCACACATGTGAGGTACCGTTTTCATCGGGACACCTGTGGGAACGCGGGACGGTAGGCCATGTGTTGTGGGGGGCGTGTTTCGATGGGTGCGGCGAGCGAAATGTGCGGAAAAAGCGTTTTTTTCCCCACATTTCCGACTTTGCAGGGCTGTCTGGGTAAAAAAATCTGGGGCGATGGGCGCAAATCACACCTCTGCGGATTCCCACGGGTGTCCTCTTTTCGAAAATGCATGGGGTTCCCTGTTTTCCTCGGTGGCTTGGACACCCGAGGCCCATATCTGTAAGTTGCGCCGGTCGGCAGAATGTCGGAGATTTCCCTCTGACAACAGACTTGGGGTTACTTGTGTTTTAGGCTTTCCCCTTGGCGGCCAGGTAGGTGCACCCACACATGTGAGGTACCGTTTTCATCGGGACACCTGTGGGAACGCGGGACGGTAGGCCATGTGTTGTGGGGGGCGTGTTTCGATGGGTGCGGCGAGCGAAATGTGCGGAAAAAGCGTTTTTTTCCCCACATTTCCGACTTTGCAGGGCTGTCTGGGTAAAGTAATCTGGGGCGATGGGCGCAAATCACACCTCTGCGGATTCCCACGGGTGTCCTCTTTTCGAAAATGCATGGGGTTCCCCGTTTTCCTCGGTGGCTTGGACACCCGAGGCCCATATCTGTATGATGTGAGAGTGTGACATTTCCGGTGTGAAAACAGACTTGGGGTTACTTGTGTTTTAGGCTTTCCCCTTGGCGGCCAGGTAGGTGCACCCACACATGTGAGGTACCGTTTTCATCGGGACACCTGTGGGAACGCGGGACGGTAGGCCATGTGTTGTGGGGGGCGTGTTTCGATGGGTGCGGCGAGCGAAATGTGCGGAAAAAGCGTTTTTTTCCCCACATTTCCGACTTTGCAGGGCTGTCTGGGTAAAAAAATCTGGGGCGATGGGCGCAAATCACACCTCTGCGGATTCCCACGGGTGTCCTCTTTTCGAAAATGCATGGGGTTCCGTGTTTTCCTCGGTGGCTTGGACACCCGAGGCCCATATCTGTAAGTTGCGCCGGTCGGCAGAATGGACAACAGACTTGGGGTTACTTGTGTTTTAGGCTTTCCCCTTGGCGGCCAGGTAGGTGCACCCACACATGTGAGGTACCGTTTTCATCGGGACACCTGTGGGAACGCGGGACGGTAGGCCATGTGTTGTGGGGGGCGTGTTTCGATGGGTGCGGCGAGCGAAATGTGCGGAAAAAGCGTTTTTTTCCCCACATTTCCGACTTTGCAGGGCTGTCTGGGTAAAAAAATCTGGGGCGATGGGCGCAAATCACACCTCTGCGGATTCCCACGGGTGTCCTCTTTTCGAAAATGCATGGGGTTCCCTGTTTTCCTCGGTGGCTTGGACACCCGAGGCCCATATCTGTAAGTTGCGCCGGTCGGCAGAATGTCGGAGATTTCCCTCTGACAACAGACTTGGGGTTACTTGTGTTTTAGGCTTTCCCCTTGGCGGCCAGGTAGGTGCACCCACACATGTGAGGTACCGTTTTCATCGGGACACCTGTGGGAACGCGGGACGGTAGGCCATGTGTTGTGGGGGGCGCGTTTCGATGGGTGCGGCGAGCGAAATGTGCGGAAAAAGCGTTTTTTTCCCCACATTTCCGACTTTGCAGGGCTGTCTGGGTAAAAAAATCTGGGGCGATGGGCGCAAATCACACCTCTGCGGATTCCCACGGGTGTCCTCTTTTCGAAAATGCATGGGGTTCCCTGTTTTCCTCGGTGGCTTGGACACCCGAGGCCCATATCTGTAAGTTGCGCCGGTCGGCAGAATGTCTGAGTTTTCCCTCTGAAAACAGACTTGGGGTTACTTGTGTTTTAGGCTTTCCCCTTGGCGGCCAGGTAGGTGCACCCACACATGTGAGGTACCGTTTTCATCGGGACACCTGTGGGAACGCGGGACGGTAGGCCATGTGTTGTTGGGGGCGTGTTTCGATGGGTGAGTCGAGCGAAATGTGAGGAAAATGCGTATTTTTTCCCACATTTCGGACTTTGCGGGGGTGTCTGGGTAATAAATTCTGGGGCGATTTGGGCATATCATACCTCTGCGGATTCCCACGGGTGTCCTCTTTCCGGAAATGCATGGGGTTCCCTGTTTTCCTTGGTGGCTTGGACACCCGAGGCCCATATCTGTATGATGTGAGAGTGTGACATTTCCGGTGTGAAAACAGACTTGGGTTACTTGTGTTTTAGGCTTTCCCCTTGGCGGCCAGGTAGGTGCACCCACACATGTGAGGTACCGTTTTCATCGGGACACCTGTGGGAACGCGTGACGGTAGGCCATGTGTTGTTGGGGGCGTGTTTCGATGGGTGCGTCGAGCGAAATGTGCGGAAAAAGCGTTTTTTTCCCCACATTTCAGACTTTGCAGGGGTGTCTGGGTAATAAATTCTGGGGCAATTTGGGCATATCATACCTCTGCGGATTCCCACGGGTGTCCTCTTTTCGGAAATGCATGGGGTTCCCTGTTTTCCTCGGTGGCTTGGACACCCGAGGCCCATATCTGTACATTGTGCCGGTCGGCAGAATGTCTGAGTTTTCCCTCTGAAAACAGACTTGGGGTTACTTGTGTTTTAGGCTTTCCCCTTGGCGGCCAGGTAGGTGCACCCACACATGTGAGGTACCGTTTTCATCGGGACACCTGTGGGAACGCGGGACGGTAGGCCATGTGTTGTTGGGGGCGTGTTTCGATGGGTGAGTCGAGCGAAATGTGAGGAAAATGCGTATTTTTTCCCACATTTCGGACTTTGCGGGGGTGTCTGGGTAATACATTCTGGGGCGATTTGGGCATATCATACCTCTGCGGATTCCCACGGGTGTCCTCTTTCCGGAAATGCATGGGGTTCCCTGTTTTCCTTGGTGGCTTGGACACCCGAGGCCCATATCTGTACATTGTGCCGGTCGGCAGAATGTCTGAGTTTTCCCTCTGAAAACAGACTTGGGGTTACTTGTGTTTTAGGCTTTCCCCTTGGCGGCCAGGTAGGTGCACCCACACATGTGAGGTACCGTTTTCATCGGTACACCTGTGGGAACGCGGGACGGTAGGCCATGTGTTGTTGGGGGCGTGTTTCGATGGGTGAGTCGAGCGAAATGTGAGGAAAATGCATATTTTTTCCCACATTTCGGACTTTGCGGGGGTGTCTGGGTAATAAATTCTGGGGCGATTTGGGCATATCATACCTCTGCGGATTCCCACGGGTGTCCTCTTTCCGGAAATGCATGGGGTTCCCTGTTTTCCTTGGTGGCTTGGACACCCGAGGCCCATATCTGTATGATGTGAGAGTGTGACATTTCCGGTGTGAAAACAGACTTGGGGTTACTTGTGTTTTAGGCTTTCCCCTTGGCGGCCAGGTAGGTGCACTCACACATGTGAGGTACCGTTTTCATCGGGACACCTGTGGGAACGCGTGACGGTAGGCCATGTGTTGTTTGGGGCGTGTTTCGATGGGTGCGTCGAGCGAAATGTGCGGAAAAAGCGTTTTTTCCCCACATTTCGGACTTTGCAGGGGTGTCTGGGTAATACATTCTGGGGCAATTTGGGCATATACCTCTGCGGATTCCCACGGGTGTCCTCTTTTCGGAAATGCATGGGGTTCCCTGTTTTCCTCGGTGGCTTGGACACCCGAGGCCCATATCTGTACATTGTGCCGGTCGGCAGAATGTCTGAGTTTTCCCTCTGAAAACAGACTTGGGGTTACTTGTGTTTTAGGCTTTCCCCTTGGCGGCCAGGTAGGTGCACCCACACATGTGAGGTACCGTTTTCATCGGGACACCTGTGGGAACGCGGGACGGTAGGCCATGTGTTGTTGGAGGCGTGTTTCGATGGGTGAGTCGAGCGAAATGTGAGGAAAATGCGTATTTTTTCCCACATTTCGGACTTTGCGGGGGTGTTTGGGTAATAAATTCTGGGGCGATTTGGGCATATCATACCTCTGCGGATTCCCACGGGTGTCCTCTTTCCGGAAATGCATGGGGTTCCCTGTTTTCCTTGGTGGCTTGGACACCCGAGGCCCATATCTGTATGATGTGAGAGTGTGACATTTCCGGTGTGAAAACAGACTTGGGATTACTTGTGTTTTAGGCTTTCCCCTTGGCGGCCAGGTAGGTGCACCCACACATGTGAGGTACCGTTTTCATCGGGACACCTGTGGGAACGCGTGACGGTAGGCCATGTGTTGTTGGGGGCGTGTTTCGATGGGTGCGTCGAGCGAAATGTGCGGAAAAAGCGTTTTTTTCCCCACATTTCGGACTTTGCAGGGGTGTCTGGGTAATAAATTCTGGGGCAATTTGGGCATATCATACCTCTGCGGATTCCCACGGGTGTCCTCTTTTCGGAAATGCATGGGGTTCCCTGTTTTCCTCGGTGGCTTGGACACCCGAGGCCCATATCTGTACATTGTGCCGGTCGGCAGAATGTCTGAGTTTTCCCTCTGAAAACAGACTTGGGGTTACTTGTGTTTTAGGCTTTCCCCTTGGCGGCCAGGTAGGTGCACCCACACATATGAGGTACCGTTTTCATGGGGACACCTGTGGGAACGCGGGACGGTAGGCCATGTGTTGTTGGGGCATGTTTCGATGGGTGAGTCGAGCGAAATGTGAGGAAAATGCGTATTTTTTCCCACATTTCGGACTTTGCGGGGGTGTCTGGGTAATAAATTCTGGGGCGATTTGGGCATATCATACCTCTGCGGATTCCCACGGGTGTCCTCTTTCCGGAAATGCATGGGGTTCCCTGTTTTCCTTGGTGGCTTGGACACCCGAGGCCCATATCTGTATGATGTGAGAGTGTGACATTTCCGGTGTGAAAACAGACTTGGGGTTACTTGTGTTTTAGGCTTTCCCCTTGGCGGCCAGGTAGGTGCACCCACACATGTGAGGTACCGTTTTCATCGGGACACCTGTGGGAACGCGTGACGGTAGGCCATGTGTTGTTGGGGGCGTGTTTCGATGGGTGCGTCGAGCGAAATGTGCGGAAAAAGCGTTTTTTTCCCCACATTTCGGACTTTGCAGGGGTGTCTGGGTAATAAATTCTGGGGCAATTTGGGCATATCATACCTCTGCGGATTCCCACGGGTGTCCTCTTTTCGGAAATGCATGGGGTTCCCTGTTTTCCTCGGTGGCTTGGACACCCGAGGCCCATATCTGTACATTGTGCCGGTCGGCAGAATGTCTGAGTTTTCCCTCTGAAAACAGACTTGGGGTTACTTGTGTTTTAGGCTTTCCCCTTGGCGGCCAGGTAGGTGCACCCACACATATGAGGTACCGTTTTCATGGGGACACCTGTGGGAACGCGGGACGGTAGGCCATGTGTTGTTGGGGCATGTTTCGATGGGTGAGTCGAGCGAAATGTGAGGAAAATGCGTATTTTTTCCCACATTTCGGACTTTGCGGGGGTGTCTGGGTAATAAATTCTGGGGCGATTTGGGCATATCATACCTCTGCGGATTCCCACGGGTGTCCTCTTTCCGGAAATGCATGGGGTTCCCTGTTTTCCTTGGTGGCTTGGACACCCGAGGCCCATATCTGTATGATGTGAGAGTGTGACATTTCCGGTGTGAAAACAGACTTGGGGTTACTTGTGTTTTAGGCTTTCCCCTTGGCGGCCAGGTAGGTGCACCCACACATGTGAGGTACCGTTTTCATCGGGACACCTGTGGGAACGCGTGACGGTAGGCCATGTGTTGTTGGGGGCGTGTTTCGATGGGTGCGTCGAGCGAAATGTGCGGAAAAAGCGTTTTTTTCCCCACATTTCGGACTTTGCAGGGGTGTCTGGGTAATAAATTCTGGGGCAATTTGGGCATATCATACCTCTGCGGATTCCCACGGGTGTCCTCTTTTCGGAAATGCATGGGGTTCCCTGTTTTCCTCGGTGGGTTGGACACCCGAGGCCCATATCTGTACATTGTGCCGGTCGGCAGAATGTCTGAGTTTTCCCTCTGAAAACAGACTTGGGGTTACTTGTGTTTTAGGCTTTCCCCTTGGCGGCCAGGTAGGTGCACCCACACATATGAGGTACCGTTTTCATGGGGACACCTGTGGGAACGCGGGACGGTAGGCCATGTGTTGTTGGGGCATGTTTCGATGGGTGAGTCGAGCGAAATGTGAGGAAAATGCGTATTTTTTCCCACATTTCGGACTTTGCGGGGGTGTCTGGGTAATAAATTCTGGGGCGATTTGGGCATATCATACCTCTGCGGATTCCCACGGGTGTCCTCTTTCCGGAAATGCATGGGGTTCCCTGTTTTCCTTGGTGGCTTGGACACCCGAGGCCCATATCTGTATGATGTGAGAGTGTGACATTTCCGGTGTGAAAACAGACTTGGGGTTACTTGTGTTTTAGGCTTTCCCCTTGGCGGCCAGGTAGGTGCACCCACACATGTGAGGTACCGTTTTCATCGGGACACCTGTGGGAACGCGTGACGGTAGGCCATGTGTTGTTGGGGGCGTGTTTCGATGGGTGCGTCGAGCGAAATGTGCGGAAAAAGCGTTTTTTTCCCCACATTTCGGACTTTGCAGGGGTGTCTGGGTAATAAATTCTGGGGCAATTTGGGCATATCATACCTCTGCGGATTCCCACGGGTGTCTTCTTTTCGGAAATGCATGGGGTTCCCTGTTTTCCTCGGTGGCTTGGACACCCGAGGCCCATATCTGTACATTGTGCCGGTCGGCAGAATGTCTGAGTTTTCCCTCTGAAAACAGACTTGGGGTTACTTGTGTTTTAGGCTTTCCCCTTGGCGGCCAGGTAGGTGCACCCACACATGTGAGGTACCGTTTTCATCGGGACACCTGTGGGAACGCGGGACGGTAGGCCATGTGTTGTTGGGGGCGTGTTTCGATGGGTGAGTCGAGCGAAATGTGAGGAAAATGCGTATTTTTTCCCACATTTCGGACTTTGCGGGGGTGTCTGGGTAATAAATTCTGGGGCGATTTGGGCATATCATACCTCTGCGGATTCCCACAGGTGTCCTCTTTCCGGAAATGCATGGGGTTCCCTGTTTTCCTTGGTGGCTTGGACACCCGAGGCCCATATCTGTATGATGTGAGAGTGTGACATTTCCGGTGTGAAAACAGACTTGGGGTTACTTGTGTTTTAGGCTTTCCCCTTGGCGGCTAGGTAGGTGCACCCACACATGTGAGGTACCGTTTTCATCGGGACACCTGTGGGAACGCGTGACGGTAGGCCATGTGTTGTTGGGGGCGTGTTTCAATGGGTGCGTCGAGCGAAATGTGCGGAAAAAGCGTTTTTTTCCCCACATTTCGGACTTTGCAGGGGTGTCTGGGTAATAAATTCTGGGGCAATTTGGGCATATCATACCTCTGCGGATTCCCACGGGTGTCCTCTTTTCGGAAATGCATGGGGTTCCCTGTTTTCCTCGGTGGCTTGGACACCCGAGGCCCATATCTGTATGATGGGAGAGTGTGACATTTCCGGTGTGAAAACAGACTTGGGGTTACTTGTGTTTTGGGCTTTCCCCTTGGCGGCCAGGTAGGTGCACCCACACATGTGAGGTACCGTTTTCATCGGGACACCTGTGGGAACGCGGGACGGTAGGCCATGTGTTGTGTTTGTGTGGTTTTCATAACGTTTTGACCCATTTGCTGGAGCCCTTTGTCTCACAACCCTTTCTTTTCCCAAATGTGACCTACATTTAGTCGCTGCTTTAGCCACCATACACTTTTGTAACCTGCACAAGTCACCTACCCTTGAAAAGGTCTGCCTGTGCTCTTTCAAAAAATGTATGGCTGCCGTTCCTCACCACATTGGTTTTCCCAATTTACACATGCTAAGTGCGTCTGGTCAGGCCGTGAGCGTAAAACTCCTGTGTACCAACGCTCAGTGTTTGGCTTGTGGTATTGCTTGTTTTGTACAAACACTACAAAAATGGTATGCTCTCCTAACTGCAAGAGTCGGGGGAATGTAGCGGAGCGTTGCTTTTCTCAAAATTCATAGAAGCCATTGCCGTACCAAGCCAACCATGTCCAACACATACCTTTTTTTTCAGTCATTTTCCCGCTTTTCCCCCATTCGATGGCAGTTTCCCCCTACCTAGTTGTTGCCTGACCTATACAAATCACCCCTTCCTAAACTTGGAATTTTGTCTACTTTTCAGAAATATATGCCTTTCTGTCCTCCAATTTGGCTTTCCTGCCCTTTTCTTCCATTCCGTCCATGCATGTCCAATTGGCAAAAATGGCAAAAATCGCCTACCTCTCACAAAACGGTTGATATCCCCATCAAAATAATTTTTTTCCATTTCCACTCAACCTGTTCCTGAAAGCCAACACATTGGGGAACTCAGCACAGCAAACCATTTGTTCCTAGCTCTTACAAGGAAAAAACCACAGGCTTCTTTGTGCATCATTTTATTGGCATTTTTTGAAAAAACCCAAAATTTTCGCACATTTTCCTTATTTTCTCTCACCCCCCTACAGCAACCTGGGATTCCTGGGTGGCGTTACGACCGCCTACATGTGGGAAGAAAAGGAGCCAAATTTGGCCGCGATATCTCATGTAACGAAAAAGTTACAAGCCATTGAATGGCCACATACCAAAATCACCAAAAAAGGCTCTGGCACTGGGGAGAAATACCCATGGCACTTAAAGGGTTAAGGACAAAGTGGTCCTGGCAACTAATCCTTCGTTCGTCCCAAAAGTTCCGACAATGTATCACAAATTCTCCCTACTTTCTTCGCCACACCATCATCGGCAGCAGAAAAGGCTCTTCATACCCTGGACGTTAAGAGGGATCTGAAATTTTACCTACATCGTACACAGGAACTCAGGTCTACTCGACAACTGTTCATCGCATATGGTCCGTCGACGAGAGGAAAAGCAATCTCTAAACAGGGATTGGCTCGATGGGCCTCATCGACGACTGCGTTTTGTCACTCTAAGGCCGGAAGGCCACTGCAAGGACATCCCAGAGCCCATTCTACAAGATCGATGTCCGCCTCAACAGCTTTATGGGCAGGAATTCCGCTGACGGACATATGCCAAGCTGCGGCATGGTCAGTGCCCCACACGTTTACCCGCCACTACTGCCTTGCCAGGCAGCATGCGGACGAGGTGCAGATGGGAAGAGCTGTCCTGCGCCATCTGTTTCAGTAAGGTAAGCTCCACGCTGTGGAGAATCTGTTTTCTACCTTTTTGATGACAATATACTTTATGTGGGTAAGGTTATATGAGTTAACCTATTCCTACTGTACATATGCATTGTGTAGTATGGTGAGGGTATATTACATTACATTCTCACTGCCGTCTCAAGTGTTACTGCTATAAAATCTATTCTAAGCATGTGAATCCATGAAAGATCCAATGCTGGAGAAGGGAATAGTTTCTTGCCTGTAACTCCATTTCTCCAGCATTGGTATCTTTCATGGATTCACATGCGCCAGCCAACCTCCCCGGAATGCAATGTATTTGATTGATAAATTTAACCCTTCCTACTTTGGAGGGGCCGAAATCTGAAGGGGAGCCGCGGGGGCGGGCCTCTTATACTGGGACGGCCTACGGAGCATGCGTAGGCAGGTCCTAAAAAAACGTAGATAGGACACAAAAGTGTCGGAAGTTTTCCTATAGGAAAAGGCTATATATGTGTACCGAGGGGTCCCAATCTGACGATGGGGAATATTCTAAGCATGTGAATCCATGAAAGATACCAATGCTGGAGAAATGGAGTTACAGGTAAGAAACTATTCCCTTACAGGACATAGAAAGTCAATTGCAGAATACATACATGCATAATAGGTACATATTACAATGAGGACAGCATATGTACAGGCACTAAGAGGACGGACATTAGATCATCAGCCAGAGGGGCAAAGGGAAAATGTACGCGAGAGCAACAAATAGGCAGCATATCTATACTAGGCAGTCTTGTGAAGATAAGTATGAGCTAGTGGGCTAGTCATTGGCAGACTTCAGCTGATTGATGTAGTTGGATCTGAATTTCGGAAAGGGCTGCTCCTCACGTAAAGGGTGAGGCAGTGAGTTCCATAATTGGGCTGCTCGAACCTGGAAGCTACTTCCCCCCGCCTTAGTTAGCCTGAATCTTGGTATGATGAGGCTATTGGCATTGGAGGTTCTATGTGGACGTGCAGAACTTGTTTTTAGGAATTTGTCTGTGAGATAGCTCGGTGTGGCATTGTTCAGAGCTTTGTGAACAAGGGATGCCACTTTTAAATGGATTTTGTTTTGGGTGAACAGCCAGTTGTTTTGGCGCCTGATCTTTGAGATGTGTGATCTTTTGGACACACCAAGGGCTGCACGCAAGGCGTTACTTTGTAGGATTTGAATTCGTTGGGTGATAGATTTATTGGCACCAATGTAGAGGGCGTTACAATAGTCGAGCCTAGATAGGATCAAGGCTCTCGCTAGGATAAGGCAGTTATCTCAGAGAAAGTGTTTGCCTGCTCTAATGAGTTTACCTGTGTAAGCGTTGGTAGATGCCAAAGACTTCACCTGTTTGTCGAAGGAGAGGGTGGCATCCAGATAGAAGCCAAGCGTCTTCACCTCCTTGGACACCTTGATATTACCATCAATCTCAAATGAGGTGTAGTCCTGGCTTAGCTTTTTGAGGTTAGAATGAGTCCCTAGGATGATGAGCTCTGTTTTATCATTCAGGCATAGACCATGGGTTGCCATCCATGTCTGGATGATGATATACACCCTATTTACCAAGGCCAAATCTTTATTGTAATCCCCAGAAAGTGGGAGGAGAATCTTGGTATCGTCTGCATAGTTAGTGTAGGTGATACCAAGAATGTCCAGATCATCAAAAAGGGGCTTAGTAAATAAGTTGTATAGAGTAGGGGAGATGCAAGAGCCCTGTGGAACTCCACACAGGATGGGAATCGGGTTAGCCGCTGCTGATGGGGAGAACACCCTCATAATCCTGTCGCTGAGAAAAGACTTAATCCAGGTCATAGCCTCTTTGGAAAAGTGTGCGGCTGAGTCTAAGTGGCTGTAAAGGACCCCGTGGTCCACAAGGTCAAATATCGCAGAGAGGTCCAGCAGCAAGAGGTGAGCCATTTTTCCTTTGTCTCTTAATTCATCTATTTGTGCTTTCAAATCATTGAGGGCAGTCTCCGTGCCGTGTCGGCGTCGGAGTCATAATTGACATTCTCCTAAGAGCTTATGGTGTTCCAGAGATCTTTGGATTTGGTTATAAGCAATCTTGTCCAAGATTTTGAGCAAAAAAGGAACTGTCGTGATGGGACGGTAGTTTGTGGGCATAAGTGGGTCTAGAGTTTGCTTTTTGAGTAAGGGTAGTAAATGGAGAAAGATTCCTGGCAGCTTCTTTTATAAGCTGGGCGGGGCGGGTGTCGCCCTGGCAGTTTGATGGCTTGAGAGAGAGGTTGACTTTCTCCACCTCAAGGATAGACGCTTTAGAGAACATAAATTGTGCAGCTGGCTCCTGTTCCTTCGGGCGTGCATCGGGCAAGTGTATTGGCGAAGTGTTCTGTCTGCTGTCTGGTGCTGACACACGGCTGTGTTTTCTCCTGGAGACTTGTATTTGCAAGCAGTTTACGTGATTGGTCCTGCTGATCCACATGGGTACGGATTGACTCAGTTTTGTAGCAGGAACAACTACAAGTATAACGGACTGGATGGTAACGAATGTTGTTTCTTTAAAATGTTTGCAGTAACGGTGTGGCCCCGCCTCCCTTCCCAGCAGCCCATAACTTTGGAAAAACACGCGCATCGGGCAAGTGTATTGGCTAAGTGTTCTGTCTGCTGGGCTGCAGGAAGGCAGTGAGGTCCATTTCCACAACTGTGTTTATTTGCTCCGACGCAATTGACTTTTGTATGAATTTGTGAGCAGCTGAACTGAAATGACTAATATGTATACTTTAACAACGAATATGCTGGCCACTAAAGAAATTGTTTCGCGAATAACATCTGAGTCAGAAACCTTTCCCATACTGCAACTTCCACACACGGCAAAGATGTCTGCACCCGTGCGTGCTATGTCAGTAACATCAGACATAAGGATTTTTTCTGCACAAGAAAACAAAATAGATAAAGACATAATACTGGCAATTCCAAATGTACAAGCAGCGCAAGCAAATACTGCAATAGACCTATGTAGTCCAACTGACTCACTAATCAGTGCTGGATTCACACTAACGGCCGCCACATTTATACATCCGTGGCTTTCGGAGGGACATCAGCCGCTTCCGAATAGCTGTTGCAAGAACAGCCTTTGGCCGCTCAAATAAATGAGAAACCAACAAACACTGATTATAAGCGCATGCTGAATTTAGATGAAATTACTGCCAAGACCATGCAGCCGGTTAATATGTCGCCTCAGCCACAACAACACGCTGAGGAGACAATGACGCTGGACCAGATGAGAGAGAACTTATCTCAATCACCAGTAATGTTTTCCCCAACGGCCCATGAGCAGTCTGTATTATCACTGTCATTTTCTAATCCAACGCCCAGGGGAAAGGGCTTAGCTCCCTTGACATTGAATAATGAAGAGGGTACGATTCCTACAATTGGTATTGAAGCTGCACTACAAACCATGAATGTAGCCCTTTTCTCTTTGACTAAGCTATATGAGGCACTTGATCGGAAAATGCATAACCAGAGTGACATATTGCAATCATTACATAAAAGAGTATATATTAATAACACACACTCTGGTCACACAGATTATAGTAGTATGAAGGAAACAACACAAAATAGTGATGCAAACACTGTGTTAATATCAAAAAATCAACTTGACGCATCCACTGAAACAAAACAAGCTAGCATACAAATGGAATCTATTGTAATAGAAGAGACACAATGTAAATTAGGTGAGCCGTGTGTCAAAAAAAGGAAAGCCAAAACGAAGCATCTGATTAATAAACAGGAGCCAATCAAAAGAAATAATGAACAACCAGAGACTAGTGCTGCTCAGATTATAACTGATCAAGCACCTCAAGTGAATAATACATATATGTTCCAAACAGGTGGCCCTCAGGTGAACTTACAAACGAAAAAATCAAAAAATGTTAAGACTATGAATGTAACAAAGTCTAATGGTGCGCGTTCTTTTATTCAAACAATACATATGCCTAAAACTAGATTGTCAATGGCGAGCGCTGCAGTAGTTGAAAAATATGCAAAATTACCATTACCTCACACAGTAAAGAGAGACAAGAGACAACGGGCCAAAATCTTGATTATGAACCTTTAGATGCCTTAGTAGAAGCAACCACTCAATTACAAGAGCAAAAACAAATTGACAGTACAACAGGCTCTGCCCAATCAAAAGTCCAACGAATGGACTCAGTCAGCAACAATTTGCTGATATAAAAGACAAACAAAAAGAATTGGCACAAATAAATGCACATAGTTTTCAAACGCTAGAACAAAGACGCATTCAAATTGCTCAGTCTGTTCAACAATATATTATATTGTCAGAGAATAGATCGAAACCTGCACTAGAGACAACCAACAAAGACATAAAACAACAAACAGGTGAGAAAGGCAATATGATGGGAACTAGAACCAACTTGCAACCAATATTTAATGTAGAAAGTCAAAGATGTAATTATCAATATGAAGAAAGACACGATCATATGGCATCCAAACATAAAGTTTTAACCGGTACTCATGTTAAATTCAATTGGAAATCTGATTTACATTATTTAATGTTGCAATGTAGAGGCCATCTGTATCAGATGTATGCTCTCAATCGTGCAAGTATACTAAACATCTTTCCAGAAATTCCACTTTTAGAGGACCTGTGCACCAGTGATCTAGAACAAGTGGAGTTTATTAATGATAATAACTTGGCCATAGTCAAAATATGGATGAGCTCTGGAGTGGTTATGAATTTATTGTGGCAAGCGCGCAACTGAGTCTTTGATATGGGATTTTTACTAACTAAGCAAGAATCAAACCAACAAGTGGGGGCTCCACTGTATTCCACGGTGCTGAAAACAGCTCCACGAAGGGAGGAGCAATCATCACTCGCGATAACATATGATTACAATACTGATAATTGCAGAAGACAGATCTCTGAAAATAATCCTAGATCGCAAAATAATCAGCATTAGCTGATTCACGAAACTGTTAAGTTAAGATTGGCCTCATGGAATACTAGAGGCTTTAAACACCTCACTCTGGGAGCTGAAAACCCTAATTTGTAATTTGATATTATATCCTTGCAGGAAGTTTGGCTTACCACTCCCCCTGTCTGGGACCACCATCAAAAAGCTTTAGTCCCAATTTAGCTTTAGTCCCTGCAATAAAATTACCTAAGGGTCGACCTATGTCAGGTTTAATGGTGGCTGTTAACATTACATCTCAATTCTCTTTATCCGTGGGCAGCACCCAATATGTATACTCAAATGGTTAAAATCAAATCGCCCAATCAGACAATTGCATTATTGAATTTATATTGGAATCATGCTGGTATTTGAGAGGATTTATTCTTGAAGAATTTGGAAAATCTTTTAGACATAGGTGCGCTAGAACCATCTGTCAATTATATAATAATTGTGAGGGATTTGAATGTGAAATGCCTAGTACAAGAATCTATGCTTATGTCCGCAACTGCTAAAAAATGGAGCAATGAGTGGACGTGGTTTATTCATGCTTAATGGGGCACTCCCAGGAGACAGACCGCCAGCTCATACATGGCATCGTAGTAAGCAAACGGCCATCATTGACTATATATATATGTTGACAGCAAAATGTTTTCACTGATTAATGATTTTGAGATTGTGGCCCAAAACATTAGTGACCATAATATATTAGCGATGACGTGGACGTGGTTAGAACCAGTAACTGTAAAAAGAGAAATAACTGTGTCCAACTTATCAATATCTCGGGGAAAGAATAGATTACATTGGTCTCCTCAAAAAATCTTGCTGCTTTTGCAAGCATTCTTTCTATGCCAAATAACTACCTGTTTCCTAATTCAGACATCAGTGATAACTCTTATGTAGCAACTCTACATATCTTTCAAAATAATCACACTAAACAAAATAAGAGAAAAGTGGTACATTTACATTCTTATAATAGTGAGTTAGCAAACAGGAAGGCTAAGATGAGAGCAGACTGTCGGTTAGCTGGAAAGCTACAAGGAACTGCTAAATTTGACAGGTTAAAAACCATTAAATGTTGATACCATAATTGGTTGAGAGAACGAAAACATCTCCTATATCAAAAAGATGCTGAATCTATGTTACTTGTCATAGCATCAAAAAAATCTGCTCTCATCTGGGGTCTGTTGAACAATCCTTTCAAATCTCCTCAATTGAGTTCTCAAAAGTGAATGCGGTCCCAGAAGAAATTTGGAATGACTATTATCACACTTTGTATGCTGCAACCTTTTGGGGAGATTGCTTTGAAATCAATTGGCAAGGCTCAGTCAACATAAGTTTTGACATAGATGATATAATGATCTTCATAAAGAAGCTCAGTCCATCTTGAGCACCTGGGCCAGATGGTCTTTCAAATTTTATGATCCTGAAACATCCTGAGGCCTGGGCGAAAATTCTTTTAGAGATATTCAAACAAACTATTGAATGTAGACGTATTCCTCAAACATGGACAAAATCGATCATTATACCAGTATACAAAAAGGGTGATCACAGTAACCCGCAAAATTATAGTCCTATTGCTTTACTGGATGCTCCAGGAAAGTTATTTGCCAAATTATTGATGAGGCATTTTTCGAAATGATTATCAACTATGGATCATTCAGACCCAAATCAAACTGGATTTACAATGGGACTGAGCACAACTATAAACGTACATTCTTTGCAGGCAATTAAGCAGCAAGAACGTCAACAAAAACAACCTTTGTATATGGCATTTATTGATTTCGAGGCTGCCTTTGACTCCATATCGAGGGAGTTGCTCTTAGAAAAACTGTGCATGGCACGGTTTCCAATATATCTAATTTATTGGAATAAAAAATGTCATCAAGACACCACCATCCAAATCAGATTAACTCTTGATGGTCAGCTTTCAAAATCAATAAGGGCCTATAGGGGACTTAAACAAGTATGCTTAATGGCTTCTGCGTTATTTAATTTTTTCACAGCTGATATGAGACAAAGGTGTACATTGAGTCCTATGGGACTCAATGGAAATGGGGATTATGGAAACACCGGCAGCATCTCGTAATGCTGCCGGTGTTTCCTCGTCCGCCTGCATGCGGGAGGTGTTAAACCCGCCAGGTCAGACCTGGCGGGAAAATCACCTCCCGCCTGCAGGGGTCAGACTCAGGCGGTCCGGAAACAACGGTGGCAGCGGGTTTACCGCCACCGTTATTTCTGGACGGCCTGGGTCGTAATGAGGCCCAATGTTTGTATGAGAAGCTGCTACACTTATTTTATGTAAAACTGTACATTTTGTCATCATGAAATTGCTATGAAGCAATCAAAAGCGATAATTGAAATTTGTTGCATTTAATGAATATCATGTTAACAATTGTAATTTGAAAAGTTGGTCTCGACCAACTATATCGAATAAAAAATAAAAAATAAAATATATATGTTCAGGTTGTTGGTCTGGGGTGGTTGAATGAGGGAGGCTTTTTTCATGGCTATTTTCCTTTGGAGCACAGTGATTTTATTTGATAGTGCTTGTTGAATATCAGAGCACCAAGTTTCGTCTTTGGAACATGGGTCCGGAATGGGGATGGTGACTCTAGTTCCTTGAGGATAGTGAACAGTTCCCTCATACTCAAATTGTTATTGGATATGTGCTTATTGAATGAATTCTGCTTGGCCAGGTGGATTTCCTTTTTATATTGGGAGGAGATTTCCGTTTATTTTTGTAATCTTCTGAGGGGATAAGCCTCCAGGCTGTTTCGCAGCCCCTCTTGAGTAGTCGAAGATCCTTTAGTTTGGGTGTAAACCATTTGTTTAGATGAGATTTGGGTTTACTCGGTCTAAGTTTCAGAGGGGCGATGTTGTAATGGATGGTTAACATGATTTTGTTATACTCGTTAACTAGTGTTTCGGGGTCTAAATGATCCGCTAGATGGTTAAGAGTGGGTAGGATTGCCGGAATCACTTTATCTTTGGTGATACTCTTTATTTCTTGTAGGGCATGGCGGGGCCATAGTGGGTAATGGCAAAAGTGGTCTGGAGGTGGATAATTCAAAGGACAAGAAGAAGTGGTCTGTCCAGGGTTGAGGGACAATGGATTTGATGTTGGTGGTGCAGTTGTAGTCTGCTAGCCAATCGAGGATTCGCCCTTTGATGTGAGAGGGTTCTAGAGTTTTTTGCGTTATACCCAGGTCAGAAAGAGAGTTGGCAATGGTAGTGGCATTTTGAGGTTGTTGGAGAGTAGGTTGTGGATATCCTCCTCGAATGTCCCTATAGGTCCAGGTGGTCTATAGATGAGGTGGATAGTCGGTGTCTGGGAGCTAACTAGAGGAAGTTTGATGGTGAACGTGTCACATTATTCGGATACTATGGTAGGCGTAGTTCTCATGCCTAACCTGGTCTTTGCAATGATAGCAATGCCACCGCCATGCATATTAGTTCTGTCCTGTCTTAATATGGTATAACCTTCCGGGATTATTAGGGAGAGTAGGGGTCCTGCTGCGTCGTGCAGCCATGACTGTGATAGCGAGGAAGTCCAGATTATCGATCAATATCAAGTCGCAGATATCCGTAGCGTGTGCAGTCAAGGATCTGGCATTTATTAATCCTTCTTTGAGGGGAGGGGCAGTAGATTGGGTCGGTTCTTTTTTGGTAGGGGTAGGGCGAGGCCTCAGGCTGTTGAGGGGAGTGATATATACCTTCTGGTTGTTAGATCTTTTGTTAATGGGAGGTAGGGTTCTGGACAGGGGCTCATGGAGTCTTGTGAGTCTTGCTCGGAGTCTAGAGTTTCTAAGGAGTAGACTACATGGGTTGCTTAGAGGCCCAAATGAAGGACTCGGATCCGGGTGTTCCATAATGGTACGGGTGGCTGGGGAAGTAGTGGTAGAGTTGTTTAGAACTCTGGTGAGCGCTATGGGGAGGCTACTGCACGCTATCTGGTGGGTGATGATCAGAAGAAGTAAATACATTAGCAGGCTACGGGGTGTGCTACTCATGGTGTAAAAGCTAAGTTCAAATAGGCACAGTGGGCTGTAAAGGCTAATTCAAATGGGCACAGTGGGCAGAATTCAGCATAGACACAGTGGGCTACAATGACTAAATTCCAATAGGCACAGTGGCACAGTGGACAGAATTCAGCATAGGCACAGTGGGCTACAATGGTTACATTCAAAAAAGGCACAGTGGACAGAATTCAGCATAGGGCTACAAGGTTAAATCCTACGGGGTGTGCTACTCATGGTGTAAAAGCTAAGTTCAAATAGGCACAGTGGGCTGTAAAGGCTAATTCAAATGGGCACAGTGGGCAGAATTCAGCCTAGGCACAGTGGGTTATAATGGCTAAATTCCAAATAGGTACACTGGACAGAATTCAGCATAGTGCTACAATGACTACATTTCAAATAGGCACAGTGGGCAGAATTCAACATCGGCACAGTGCATGCATCAGACAACAGCATGGGCAAAGGCATAAGCAGAAGGGTTACAGTTTGGCGTCTATAGACAATAGAGTTTAATACATTTAGGGTATCTAGTACATTTAACAGTGATTACACAGTACCATGTGGTGCACAGGGTGATACTTGTAACTGGTTGGTGGGCACAGTAAGCATGGGAGCCAATACAGATTGGGAGGTAGGCCAGCTGGCTATGGTGAGTTCAGTGACAAGTTCTGTTGGCAATAAGTGACTGGATTGCAGAAGTCTTACAGTCTTACCAGGTTGCTGGCTGGGCAATAGGGATAGCGCGGTATAGTTCCCAATTGGTATGTGTCGGCATAGTATCTGGCCCTGGGCTCTGTTTGGCTCGTGACAGGCTCAGGACAGGTAGCACAGCCTTGGAGGTCGTGCCTTTGAGGGCGGGCTGGCTTTTCGCCTGCCGGCGAATTTGAGCAAGGTAAAGTAGGATGGCTCCAGCCAATCCTATGCGGCCTTGTAGAGGCTGGATGTCAACACAAGTGAGTAGCACCTTGCTGAAGCAGAGCGGCCATTTTAGAACGGCAAACATCGTGCTTTAGATACTGCATATGCTGCGGGATTGTGTGCAAAGTCAATTCTGCACAGCTCTAAATGCTCAAATGGACTAGATACGGTCTACTTTAGTATTAAGCGGTAAAGTGGATGACAAATCTCAAATTTTGGCGATTTTTAGCTTTCATGCTAAATGATGCGGAATGAAGCCCAGGGGCTTACCGTGGTGGTGGGGGCCCATCCGGGAAGAGGGTGCTGCTCCTGCAGTGGAATGGGAGCTCCTGCTCCTTCTGTGGCTGTGGTGGGTGTCTGTTGATTTGATAAATATATTATCATGCATCCATCACTGCTGGCAGTTAGAATGCCATTATTTATCTCATATTCTATTATTTTGTTTTGTAATGTATTTCACTCCATTGTACCCCCACCCCTCGCTCTGTGGGCACTTTGAAACAGTATTTTATTTGCTGTATAAACGCCTAACAAGCAAACAAAAAAAAATAAGCAGCCCAGTTGCAGCTGGGAAGAGCGCAGCTGGGGAGAGTGGTTAGTGAGGAAAACAGATTAGCCAGTCTAGTGCCCGGTTTATGATGCTAAAGGTATCATGTAAACTTTTAATAAGGATATGATGGTTCACCGTATGATAGGTGGGCGAGACATCAAGGAGCACTATCCTCAATTGTAGTACAATCATAAATACTATATACACGTTAATCATAACATTCCATATTACAAATACTGTATTCTCCGCCTGCATTACCTATAATTACTGTACACATATTACTACACTATTGTCACGACCCTCGCCCAAAACCCCCTCTGGCAAACCCATTGGCCAGGTGGAGTCAGGACTCGGGCCTCTAGAGCCTGGCATCCTCTTCAAAAGCCTTCATGGGGCCAGTCCTGGCTGAACTACTTTATTGTATTGTCAGCCAACATGGAGGCATCCACATAGCTTGGATCCTAAGAACCAAGCTATGCGGTCTAGTGTTTTGGGTGTGGTAGCCTAGGGACTACTTTACCTGGACTATTTGGTTGGGGCTATTTAAACCACATCCGAGCAAGACAACATGCTTCGCGTTATTTTGCAGCTTGCAACGTGATGCTCACCGTGACCAGCTATTCCCTCGAACCTCGGAGAAACAGAACCTGCTAGGAGACAAAAGGAACATCATTAGCAGCAGCATCTTACCTGCAGTCTTCATCTTTAAACACTCGCAGCTACTGAGAACAGCTTCCTCGAATCTGCATGCCTCCTGGACAGAAAGATCTGAAAGAGGAAGATAGAGACAACATTAAAGAACAAATTACGAACTGCTCAAAAGGCTTACCTGGCTGGACGCCTCTCGGCTGGCACCACTCCGGACATTCCACTCGCGCTGAAGAACACTGCGACCTACAAGGAAGGAAAAAACAGGTTAGCAAAGGCAAGACTTTGCAGCGCTGCGCATAGCGCTTACTTACCGCGTCATAGCGCCCTTAATGCGCCCTCATTTAGCAGCGGGGCTCAACCAAGCCAGTTTGCCGCGCTGAAGCTCTGCATACCTAAGGGAGAAAAAAGAGAAATGTTAAACAAAGAAAGGCATGCAGGATAGCAACAAAACTAAAGAACAGCAATAAGACCTACCTGAACAATATCAAACGGGCCGGCGTCAGTGAAGTAACTGGACCGCACTCGCCCATGAAAGACAACGCACCCCTGCAAAGAAGGCAGGACGGAGAGCATGCCTTATTCTGCCACAAGGTGAGGAGAGGGCGCCAGAGGGACTGAAATCATACAGGGAGGATACTTACCCCAGTCGGTCAGTCTTGAACATAGTCCTCCTGTATTTTCAGGCAGAACCTTCCCCGCAGACCACATCAGGGCAAAGCTGAGAAGCATACCAGCGAGTAACCCAGCTGGGTGGCGTCCCTGTGGATTCTGGGTGAGCGTAACAACTATGTGTTGCCAGTGGCCAGATTTTTGGGGGCATGCCTTACGCCCATGCCCCCAAAAATCTGGCCACTGGCCATAACCACCACAATAGATTTCAACCATATAACAAGTACATACAATACACCTTCAAATAACAAAACTCATTCAGAGCCCCCGGCCATTCTTATAATGTCTGCAGACAGTGAGAGGTGACAGCCGACTCAGCAGCACCTGCACACCCCTTTTTCCCCCCCAGAAAAACAGCTCCATATTATCTTCCTTGCATTCCCCTACCCTTTCCATGTCCTCTATCAGCCATCAAATAACCCCAAATTTGTTTTCAAAATTGACTACTGCGCTGTCCGCAGACTAGGTGGCACTCGGAATGACTTTTCACCTAGAAAATCATCTCCATATCATCTTTATAACACCCCATCACCTCCAGCCCCTCTTTCGACCACTTAATAACCCCAAATGTGTTTTCCAGACTTTTTCCCCATCGTGCTATCCGCGGACAGCAACAGTGCCTGTGGATCCGGCATGGCGACCGTTTCAAAAAAGTATGATACACCTCACGTTTTTCACCATCCAATCAGCGGGCACGTTCTATGTCCGCAGACTTCACGCTGGACTCCAATTGGTCCAGAGGGGTGTCTGCAGACCGAATTGGAAAGTGAGTCAGCAGACCGGACCCTGATATATCACACATTCTTTCATACCTAAAAAACTACTAGACGGATTTGGTCGGGTAACAACTGTGAGGTGAAAACCTCAAGAACCTTCAGGTATGTAAATGCTTATAAAACGTCTTGTCTGTTAAGTTTGTTTTTTAATAAAAAAAATGTGTTGTCTTGTGTTGTCTGCAGGTTTTCGGAAAGCTGAGGAAAAAACCTTTGGGATATGCAGTGGCTGCAGAAGAAACTTCTGACTGAAGATGCTGCGACTGCGAGCAAATGAATGTTCTTAACTGAAGATAACAGCGTCAGAGATAACTTCTGTTGGCTAAGTCTTCTGGGAACTATGGTACTCTGTAGCTTCAGTATAGCTGCTTCGGAAAACAAGAAATCTCCACCAGAGGGCACTGTGCTTGGGGTCGCGGCATCTATGTCCCTCGGCGGCAGCCGTCGAACGTCGACGTCATCCGTCGTATAAATGGCTCGAGCCGCGCCCGTTGGCTTCAGTTCTGTTTTTTCGTATATTTTTAAGAATGATGAATAGATAAAGCGTACTCCTTAAACGGTAAGCTCTCAAGGAACATTGAGTGTAAAACACGTAAACTGTACTGTGGGGTAGGCTGGTAGGGTCGATGAGGAATACGTAGGAGGAACATCCAGTCAAAAGAATGTTACAGTTGGTAAGTAAGTTGTTCTTCGAATGGATTGTGTCCTCCGACGTATTCCTCATCCTCAGACGGTGCGACCTCGAGCACAGCGCCCTCTGGTGGAGATTTTATTTTCCGAAGCAGCAAAGCTAAAGATATTGAATATCTAAGATGAGGAATATGTGGGAGGAACATCCAGTCGAAAGAACATTACAGTTGGTAAGTAACTTGTTTGTCTATATTATCTCCTTTTTTCACAGGTTCTGTGAGGAGAAACGCCAGTAGCGTTACCTGCTGTCAGAGGAGAAGACGCAAAACGTGCTTTCCAGCGTAGGTGGGGCTTAAGTAGCTCCTCTGCAAATATGAATAGAACTGTGCTGCCACTTGTAAATGGATTTTGCGGCGGCCATGTTAAGAGTGTGAAATTACTGTTGAACATCACAGGAGTCTATGGAAGAAGATGCTGTGGATGGTGTAAATGCCATATGTGCCAGGCTAACATCCACCTTTGACCTGCTGATTGAAATAATGTTACCTGCCTTGCCTGAATGCCTGAATGAGGACTATGCTCACTGACTGTGATCATGACACATACCCTGTATTTTTGGAGCAAGCGTACGCAGATTCCTCCATTGACCAGCCAGGAGCAGCACATCCCTCAGCTGTTGCGGATGGTTATGTTGCAGCATATGCTCATCCACTGGAGGAAGGAGACTTCTTGATGTCGCTGGACCTGAAGGACACCTATTTCCACCTCCCATTCACGAGAAACATCGAAAGTTTCTGCGTTTCGTAGTGCAGGGACAGCACTACTGTTACGCTCACCTGGTCTCTGCGGGGGCATTGGGGCACGGTTGGAGCCCTCCCTGGACTGGACTCCACTAGTTCAGGCTTCACCCCCAGCTGTGATAGTGTGGACTGCTCTGGTTGCTGGCAATACCCTTGGGGGAAGGTAAGAGGCAATGAAAATGCTGCGGTTTAATTGCGATCCCCCTCGAACCCTCCGTTCCAGAGTGAGATGAGCATGCGTTTTCCCATATGATCTCACCTGTTGTTTTGTAAGGATGAGCGCTCAGTCCTGCTTTCTCTCAGCAGGTCCGCCGTTGCTGGACCAAGTTGCGTTACTGGTTCGTGTGCGTGGTGGCCCAGTCGGCTGTGACCAATCCACCTTGAAGGTAAGTTTTTGTAGCAGTGATTATTGTCCTTGTCCTTTTGTATTGACTTTTCCCCAATTATTATTGTCCGTAATGTTGTAATGTCCTTTCTCTCCCCTATAGATGTGAAGATTGCCACGCGGAATGTCGATAATGGAAGCGAGTTCAAACGGTGCCAGAGGGGATTTTGGAAGACCCCACTAGAAGGTACGTTGGGTTTCCGGATGGTGCGCAAGATTAGCATGTTGCGCGGCTAAGCGTTTAAGGTTTTTGCAGTTGCTAACCTTGTGCGTTCTGTCTCCCTTGCAGGTTCAGCCTGACGGCGTTTGATGGCGAGCGGTTATCCAAGGGCCTGTCGGCTGCCCGATGGATGGATCCGTGAGGATGCTGAGCCGGAGGATGACTCCCATGCTGTTGGGCGTTTGGGACAGGTAAGGATGTGAGGTGCTGCAGGCGTCGGATTTGCAGAGACAGGACAGGTAAGAGGCGCGCTGTAGCTGCAGAGTTGGAATTGGGTAAGTGGCGCTTCGAGCGATGGCGTGGCTGAGCTCAGGTAAGATGCGTGCTGAGGCTGCAGGTTAGCTGCGCTTCGAGCAATGGCGTGGGTGGACTCAGGTAGGTGCGTGCTGAAGATGGAATTCCAGAGACTGAAGAGAAGCGTGCAGAGCTGGAAACAGGTAAGAAGCTGTAGACGGCGGTAAGCTTTACGCTGCACACAACAGATTAACGTGAAGCGCCAGCATGCGGGTCGGGCTGGCTTATATAGACTGGCCCCAGCCACTCTCCTTATGCCTCGCCTTGTGGCCCCACCTTACCACTCCTTCAGACTTCTGCACGTGCTTCCAATGCTTTTGTATGGCCACGTCAGGCCTGGATGCACGTGCCTTAGGCACATTGTGTGCAGAGCACACTTTCAAATGAGCCTGGTGCCAAAGGCGCCAGGACTGGGTCCATTTAGACCCTGTAGGGCATAAAGGTACTGGCCCTTGGCCAGTGGCCATGACAGCACTCCCCCTCAAGGCCCCTCTCACGGGTGTTCTTCCTCCTCGTCCTGGTTTGGTGGGATTGTCTCCGTGAAATTGTTAGATTAGTCGTGGAGTATGGACAAATTCAACTGGTTCCCAAGTGCGGTCTTGGGGCCCGTAGCCCTCCCAATATAGCAAGTAGTATAGTTTTGATTGCACTCTCTTGGAGTCCAGAATACTCCTGACCTCATATTCCGGTCCACCTGCAATGATCTCTGGTTCTGGTGGTGTTGAAATCCGTGTGTCATGTTTTATCGGTTTTAGAAGAGAAATGTGAAAAACCGGATGGATTCGCATGTTGGCTGGTGAATCTAATTTCATTGCAGCAGGGTTAATAATGGTGTTGATGGCATAAGGTCCGAGGTATCTTGGACGGAAGGCCCGGGGTCCTTTTAATGGAATGCTTTTTGCAGGCCAACCATACTTTATCTCCGATGTGATACTGCAGGACCTCTTTTATAGGTCTGTCTGCAAATTTCTTTTGTTGTTCCTTGGCTCGGTTCAAGTTTTCGGTAGCTTCTTTAAGGGACTGAGTGATAGTTTTGCGTAATTAAGTGATTGCTGGCATTTCCAATTTGTCAAGCAGATCAAATGAGGATGTCCCGGGGTTGCGACCATTCACTGTGTAGAATGGAGTCTGTCTGGTGCTAGTATGGATAGAGTTGTAGGCAAATTCAGTTAACCAGAGAATGCTTTTCCAGGACCCTTCCGTTTGCTGTAACATACACCTCAAGTATTGTTCCAGAGGCTGATTGGTCCTTTCCGTTGGACCATCGGTCTGGGGATGGTGACTCGTGGATAGACAAAGGTCGATTTGGACTAGCCTACAACACCTCCTCCAGAAGGCTGAGACTAATTGAGTTCTGCGGTCAGAAACCAATACAGATGGGAAACCGTGTAACTTAACAATTTGTTCCAGGAATAGTGCTGCCAGAGTAGCAGCAGTGGGAAGCCCCTTTAGTGGAATAAAATGTAACATTTTGGGCAATAGGTCTACCACGACCAGGATTGTATTAAACACTTCGCAGGGTGGCATGTCGGTAATGAAGTCCATAGACAGTGTATGCCATAGTGCTGGTGGTACTTTTAATGGACGCAACAACCCTGCAGGACTTAACTTCTGGGATTTGTTTTGCACACAGACTCCGCAAGTTGAAATGAACTGGGCAACATCTCTTCTCCAGGTAGGCCACCAATAAGTTTTATGAATCTTGGCTCGAGTCTTTGCAATTCTAGGGTGTCCTTCCACCAATGACTCGTGATAGTTTGCTATTATTTTGGTCTGTAGTTCTTTGTCTTGGATATATAGGGCCTCATTACGAGTCCGGCGGTAAACGAGCCGGAAAAACCAGCAGGTTACCGCCGGACTCGTATTACCATTCCTCCTCCGTGATTCCCGGAATCACTGGGGCATTACGACCCCGGTGACCCGGGAATTCCAGAGGCGGAATTGTGCAAGTCCCCATTCCCATGGAGCCCCATAGGACACCATGGGGATGGGGACAATGGAAACACTGGTTCCATCTATGACAGAGCTGGTGTTTCCATGTCCGCCTGCAGGCGGGTGGTGTTAAACCCGCCAGGTCAGACCTGGCGGGATTAACACCTCCCACTTGCAGGAATCTTAATCAGCCGGTCTGGAAAGAACGGTGGCAGCGGTTTTACCACCACCATTCTTTCCGGACCGTGTTCTTCCTTGAAAGTAGGGTAGATTATCTTTGGAGTACTGGTCCCCCTTACTCAACCATTCATTTTGGGCTGTCTGATCCATCAGAGATTGGAGATCAGTCTTCAAGTCTTCCCAGCAGGCGGTTGTAGCAATCTGATTTCGAATCCTTTCTTTGGGAATAATGGCTACTGGTTTAGATGGAGTAAAGGCGTCTTTGTCCTCTCTCATGCGTGATAGGCGCCTGCCTTTCTGTTACGCACTCCTGGTCTGTAAGTTATAACAAAGTCGTATTCGGCAAAGAAAAGAGCCCAGCGAAGTTGACGTGAAGATTGAGCCTTAGCAGTTTTCATTACAGTTGGTAAGTAACTTGATAGTGTAACCTAAAAGATAGTGTCTCCAGGTTTTAACAGCTCCCATGATTGCTAGGAGCTCCTTGTCGGTGATTACGTAATTCTTTTCTGGTGCAGAAAACTTACGAGACCAAAATGCTATGGGATGTAGCTGCCCTGCCTACGGGCCCTTCTGCAATAATACTGTCCCCATGGCAACACTGGAGGCGTCCGTTTCGACCAAGTAAGGCAGGTCAGGTCGGGGATATCGAAGTATAGGTGCTGATGTGAAAGCCTGTTTTCATTCCTGAAAGGCGTTCTCTGCTTCGGAGGACCAAAATTATTTGTTATTCTTTCTTAGAAGAGAAGTGGTTGGGGGGGGCGATCTGTGAAAATCTTGCAATGAACCGTCTGTAAAAATTAGCAAACCCAAGCACACTTTGCACCCCTTTTGTAGTTGTCGCGGATGACCACTGAAGGATAGCTTCCACTTTGCGTGTGTCCATATGAACTCCTTTTGGAGTAAGCATGAAGTCCAAAAACTCGACCTCCGTGACATGAAAGGAGCATTTTTCTAATTTAGCAAACAGCCGAGGCTGACGAAGCTTCTCCAGAACTGCCCTTACATGGCCAACATGATCTTCCTTGGACTGTGAATAAATCAGGATATCGTTGATGTAAACGAGGACGCAGACATCCAACAGTTTGTGGAGTACGTTGTTCATAAAGAACTGGAATGCCGCTGGCGCATTGCATAGCCCAAAGGGCATCACCTGATACTCAAAGTCCGTATTTGGTTCGGAATGCTGTTTGCCATTTGTCGCCCCTTTTAACTCTGACGAGGTGATAGGCTCCTCGTAGGTCTAATTTTGTGTAGAGGCGAGCATTCTTCACCTGATCGAGTAGTTTGGGGATGAGTGGCAGAGGGTATCTGTTCTTAACAGTGATTTGATTCAATGCCCTATAATCTAGGCACTTTCTGAGGTTGCCCTCTTTCTTGGGTACGAAGAAGAGAGCTGAGGAAGCAGGAGATTTGGATGGGTGGATGAATCCGTTAGCTAGGTACTGATCTAGGTAGGTTCTCAGATGTTGATTTTCTTGCTCCGTTAAAGCGTATATTCGACTGCACAGAATTTGTGCTCCAGGGACCAGGTCGATCTGGCAGTCGTAAGGTCTATGTGGAGGCAGGGTGTTTGCTTGTTCTTTACGGAACACGTCTTGATAGTCCAGATACTCTGGGGGTAGGGCTTCAGAGAGCCCCCGGATCGTTTTTGCCTTGATTTCTGGGTTCTTCGGTTCCTTGTGGTAGCAGCTTTTGGCGCATTCTTGAGAAAAGGTCAGCACTCATGTTCGCCAGTCTATCCTGGGATTATGAGTTTCTAGCCAGAGCATTCCTAAGATCATCTGGAACTGGGGGGCCCTTATAAAATCAAAAGAAATGTCTTCCCGATGACCGTCCTGGCATATCAGCACAACCTTGTCGGTATGTTGTGTCACTGGGCCGGATGTGAACTGAGAGCCATCCACTGCGGTGACTTTTTCCGATTGTACCTTCTACTGGAGAGGAAAGCCAATCCGTGTGGCTAGATTCTGATCGATATAATTCCCCACCGCCCTACTATCAATATACGCTTCCAAGGCGTAGACCTTTGATGGTTGCCGGTGATGGACCAAAAGTACCGGGATGACCAGGTGCGAGGCCTGTACTACTTTCTTCATTTCGCTCGACAAGTGGACCCCTACGCTTGTCGGGCGTGGGAGTTTTCCGGGGTTTGTTCTTTTTCTTCATTGCAATTGTCCGTTGCCCCTACGATTCTCGTGGGAGGTTTTATTGGGCAATCTCGAAGGAAGTGTCCTGCCTTGCCGCAGTATAGACAGAGTTGTTGCCTCCTTTTTTCTCTCTCAGCTTTGGAGATAGAGGCTCGTAATCCTCCAATCTGCATGGGTTTAGTGGGTTCATGAGTTCTGACTTGAATGTCCCAGGGTCGCATTTAAACTGACCTTCCTTCAGTTCTTGTGCGGTCCATCTTTCATTCTTGTGACCTATGGTCCAGTTGTACTGTCAGATTAATGTACTCTGCACAACACTCGGGAGGGTTGACCACTTGGGCTAGTACGTCCTTTAGTTCCCCACGCAGTCCCCCGATAGAATAGTGTGGTCCTCTTCTCTTTGGGCCAGTTGGTTTGTGCTATTTGACGATTAAAGGTGGCAATATACGTCAGCAGATCATGATTTCCCTGTCTGAGGGACAATAGTTCCTTATCCAGGGCTTGTCCTTGGGTGTACCTAGCAAATAACTTTTCCAATTCCCGTTGGAAGTCTCCAAAGTTGCGAAGTAGTGGATCATCCTGGTTTACTAATGGTATGGACCAATCTGCTGCGCTGCCTCCCAAGTATGAAAGCACAAAGGCAACCTTTGCACTATCATTAGGGAAGGCCACAGGGCGACACAAACCGTGAAAACGACACTGGTTCATGAATATGGTGTATTTGTTGGGATCACCAGTGAAATGTTCAGTTGGGGCCAAAGGCACAGCCCCCGGGAGTACCACTTGAACCAGTGGTGATGGCTGTGGCAAAGGGGTTGGTGCGATTCCGGGTAATGGAACCTGCCCTGCTTGAGTCTGAAGCATCTGTCTCGCCAGATAAGACATTAGTCTCTTGTCTAGAGGCATGCACTTCGGCCCGTAGTTCCCCCAGCAATTGGGTCAACTGGTCAGTTTCTGAGGTGTCCATAACGCCCAGGCAGAGGTTATTGATATTGATATTTTATTCCTATCGCGCTCGTACACAAGTGTTTCAGAGCGCGACAAGGCAAGGGAGGGGAACGGGGAGAACAAAACAGCGATCTTACTAGGCCCAGTGACATTGAGAACACGCAACTGCGAGGGGGAGGGGGAAAGTAAATGGAAGGGGGGAGAAGTGGATAGTGCGAAGCAGAGGAGAAACATAAATAACAATAAATAAATAATAAAGGCAACAAACGGTGGTAATGCAGCCAGCAATTTCCAAGTGCTAGGTTTAAGGCAGCAGACAGGCTAGGTCTGATAAGTGCAGGAAGAAAAAGAAGGGGCTGTATGGGTTCAGATATGGACCCCAGTGTAAGGGGTGGCCCAGAGGCAGTGCGGGAGGGTGGCAGGGTGAGCAGGTACCTGGTCCCAGGGGACAGAGGTTGGCCAGGTGCACGGTGCCAAGAGAGAACAGATCAGCAGGGGAGAGGGGGAGCGAAGGCAGAAGAAAAGAGGAAGGTCTTGAGGTGCTTCCGCACCGGAGATAGTTCTCCTCAAGTTTTACAGTGGCAGGGAGGCTGTTCCAGATGGAGGCCCCAGCCGAAGACAGAGATCTACCCCCAGCTCGTTTCTTTGAAAAACGACTGACCCTGAGGGAGTTGGAGGTAGAGGAGCGAAGAGCTTGAGAGGGGAGGTATTTGCGGAGGGATAGCTGAAGGTATTTTGGACCCAGGCCGCAGAAAGCCTTGTGGACAATGCAGAGGGTTTTGAATTTAATCCTTGCATCCACTGGGAGCCAAGGGAGAGATTTCAGAGCTGGAGAGATACGATCCCAGGGCTTGAGGCCAAGGACAAGTCTCACAGTCCTGTTCTGGATTAGTTGCAGAGGGTGGAGAGTAGAGGCAGGTAGATTTAGAAAGAGGCTGTTACAATAGTCCAACCTAGAGAGAACCAGAGCTTGGGATACCATGTGCTTCTGGGGGAAGGAGAGGAGAGGAAAGGCAGAGTACCTCTGAGGAGGTGCAGTAGGAAATTTGACTTTTTAGAGACCTCAGAGATGTGGGCGGAGAAGGAAAGGGTGGAGTCAAAGATGACCCCGAGGTTCTTAGCCTCGCAGGTGGGAGTAGGGGGAGGGCCAAGGGAGGCCGGCCAGAGAGTGAGGGGAAAGGATGGTGAAGGTGTGCCAATGAGGAGGATCTCCGTCTTGCTGGCATTCAGAAAAAGATCATTGACGGCACACCAATCTTGAATGGCAGTTAGGCAATCAGAGATGAGGAAGAGGAGGTGGCAAAGGGCAGCCTGAAAATGAGTTGAGTGTCGTCAGCGTAGCACTGGAAATTTGAGCAGAAGTGGCAATGCAGTGGGCGAGAGTTGTCAGTTATTGGTTGAAAAGCCAGAGCGAGAGGTTAGACCACTGGGGAACACCACAGGTAGAGAGGAAGATAGATGAAAGGAAGGACCCAAGTTGGACCTGGGAGGGTCGATGTGAGATGAAAGAGGTCAGCCAGGCCAGAGCCTGATCAGTGATACCGAGGTTTTCACGGAGACGGTTGAGCTGGATGGTATGGTTGACCGTGTCGAAGGCAGAAGAGAGACCGAGGAGGATGCGGACAGAGGGAATGTTACAGTCAAGTCTGGAGAGCAGATCTTCACAGATGTTCAGGAGAGCAGTTTCCATGCTTCTGGCAGCTCTGAAGCCAGACTGGTGGTCATGGAGACAGCCAACAGAATTGGAAAGAAGGTTAAGCTGAGATATGGCTAACTTTTCCAGGAGTTTGCCCAGAAAGGGAGTAATGGAAATTGGGCGATAGTTAGCTGGACAAGAAGGATCAGCTGTGGGTTTCCTGAGAAGAGGATGCACAAAGGAGTGCTTCAAAGGGGAGGGGAAGGATCCTGAGGCAAAGGAATGGTTGCAAAAATCAGCAAGGGCCGGAGCGAGGGTGTCAATGTGGTCCTTGATGGTTTTAGAGGAACAGGGATGAACCTGTTTTGACGAGGCTTTCATAGATCGGACTTGTCTAGCTACCTCGTCAGGGGAGAAAAGAGGAAAGGACGAGAAGGATGGTGGGGGGGTGGCTAAAGGAGGGTCAGCAAGCACAGATGGAGACAGGAGAGAAGGGGCGTGGGTGGAGAGGGTGGACAGGATGTCCTGGGTTTTTTAAATTAAGTGAGAGGCAAGGGCATTGCAAAGAGCCTGGGAGGCAACAGGAGGGGTAGAGACTGCACCAGGGTTGGCAAGCTCCTTGCAGATTTTAAAGAGTTCGGCGAGGTTGTTAGATGCCGCAGAGACACAAGCTTGAATGTGGACTCTCTTCTTAATGAGGACAGAGAGTCGGTATTGCCTTTGTAGCAGGCGACAGGCCAGTTTGTCAGAGGATGAACAGGAAGTCCTCCATTTCCTCTCAGCCGCCCTACACTTACGTTTAAGTGTAGCTAGGTCAGAGTCATAACAGGAATTGCACTTGGCTTTGGACTTCAAAAGGATCCTCATGACAGGGGCAAGAGCATCAAGCGTATCAGTAATTGAAGAGTAGAGCAGAGACAGGACTGTGTCATGATGTGAAACAGCCAAAGGTGGAGGAGGGAGGGGGGAGAGAAAGTGGCGGCAAAAGCCTCAACTGACACATGCTTCATGGGCCGGATGTCCGAGAAGGTAGCTGGCAGTGTTGGGGTAGGCGTGGCTTGGGGGGAAGAGAGGGAGAGAGGAGAGGAGGGAGTGATGGCTCCAGGAGAGAGGAGTGGTCAGAGGGGTGGAAAGGGGGAAGTCAGAGGAGATTAAGACATCAAGTGTGTGCCCTGCAGAGTGAGTCGGGCCAGAGGGGAGGATAGACAGGGAGAGGGAGTCGCAGAGGTCACGGAAGAGTACAGAGGTCGAGCAAGGAGAGTCTAAATGTATATTGAGGTCACTGAGGAGGAGGAGTTGAGTGGTAGAGGCCAGGAGGGAGGAGGAGAGGTCCAACCACTCAGAGAAATGAGGTGGTTTGACCAGGAGGTCGGTAGATGGTAACCACAGTAAGAGAATGGGTAGGCGAGAGAGAAAGCCTACAGACAATGCATTCAAAAGAGGAGTAGGTCTGAGTGGGAATGATAGAGGCAGGAATCCACTCAGGAAAGATCAGGGATACCCCCCCACCCCCCAAAGGACCGGGAGGATCTGGGTGCTGAGAGGATCGTGTAGCTATCAGGGAGAAGAGTGTCAAAGCTCATGACAGAGCTGGCTGTGAACCAAGGTTCAGAGAGGCTTCGCGTTCTGTTACGCTCACCTGGTCTCTGCCGGGGCGTTGGGCATGATTGGAGCCCTCCCTGGACTGGACTCCTCTAGTTCAGGCTTCACCCCCAGCTGCGATAGTGTGGACTGCTCTGGTTGCCTGCAATATCCTTGGGAGAAGGTAAGAGGCAATGAAAATGCTGCAGTTGAATTGCGATCCCCCTCGAACCCTCCGTTCCATAGTGAGATGAGCATGCGTTTTCCCAGATGATCTCATCTGTTGTTTTGTAAGGATGAGCTCTCCGTCCTGCTTTCTCTCAGCAGGGACGCCATTGCTGGACCAAGTTGCGTCACCGGTCGTGTGCGTAGTGGCCCAGGCCGGCTGTGACCAATCCACGTTGAAGGTAGGTTTTTGTAGTAGAGATTATTGTCTGTGTCTTTTTGTATTGACTTTTCTTCAATGATTATTGTCCGTAATGTTGTAATGTCCTTTTTCTCTCCCCAATAGATACGGCCATGTGGAATCGCCATGATGGAAGCGAGTTCAAACGGTGCGAGAGGGGCTTTTGGAAGACCCCACTAGAAGGTAAATTGGGTTTCCAGATGGTGCGCAACATTAGCGGGTTGTGCGGCCAAGCGTTTAAAGTTTATGCAGTTGCTAACCATGTGCGTTCTGTCTCCTTTACAGGTTCGGCATGACGGCGCTTGATGGTGATCCGTGGGGATGCTGAGCCAGAGGATGACTCCTGTGCTGTTGGGCATTCGGAACAGGTAAGGATGCGAGGTGTTGTAGGCGTCGGATTTGCAGAGACAGGTTAGCGATGGCGTGGCTGAACTCAGGCAAGATGCGCGCTGTAGCTGCAGAGTTGGAATTAGGTAAACGGCACTTCGAGCGATGGCGTGGCTGAGCTCAGGTAAGATGCGCGCTGAGGCTGTAGAGTGAAGATCACGTTAGCTGCGCTTCGAGCGATGGTGTGGCTGGTCTCAGGTAGGTGTGTGCTGAAGATGGAATTCCAGAGACTGAAGAGAAGCGTGCAGAGCTGGAAACAGGTAAGAAGCTGTAGATGGCGGTAAGCGTTACGCTACACACAGCAGACTAACGCGAAGCGTCAGCATGCGGGTGGGGCTGGCTTATATAGCCTGGCCCCAGCCACTCCCCTTAAGCCCCGCCTTCTGGCCCCAATTTATCACTCCCTCAGACTTCTGCACGTAATTCTAATGCTTTTGTATGGCCACGCCCGGCCTGGATGCACGTGCTTTACGCACACTGTGTTCAGAGCCCACTTTCAAATGAGCCTGGCCACAAAGGCTCCAGGACTGGGTCCATTTGGACCCTTTAGGGCATAAAGGTAATGACCCTTGTCCAGTGGCCATGACAACTACCAGTTCAGGGCCCTACCCTTCGGCTTGAAGTCCGCCCCCAGAGTGTTCACAAAGTGCCTGGCACCGGTTGCGACCCATCTGAATCTACGGGGGGATACACGTATAACCGTACCTCGACGACTGGCTCATACGTGCTGAGTTGGCCATTGGAGAAACCGAGGGTGTCGTCAAGCTGCTGAGGGATCTAGGATTCTCCATCAATTATCCAAAGTCCTGCTTGTCACCATCACAGCACGCACTGTTCCTGGGAGCCAGACTCAATACAGTGTCCTGCCTGGCGTCACCTCGGAGGAGAGGGTAGCGGCCATTCAAGGGAAGGTGCAGCGGCTGTTGTCGATGAGGACTGCCACGGTGCAGACTATCAAGTCGTTCTCTGCCTGATGTCGTCCTGCATCTCCTCATCCGGCTCTGCAGGTTGCTGATGCAACTTCTTCAGGAGTTCCTGGCCGCTCGCTGGATAAAAGTGTCCGGAAACTTCGAAGACAAGTTCACGCTGGACGATTACCATCGGGAGATAAGGTTGTGGGGCGTCCGCTCGACCATCGCATGGGGCACACGGTATCAGAACCCTCTGTTCCAGGAGACTGTCACCACGGACGCTTCCCTGTAAGGCTGGGGAGCCTACACCGGGCGTATGCACGCCAGAGGCCTGTGGCTGCCAGAGGAGAAGGATCTCCATGTCAAAATCCTGGAGCTATATGCAGTATTCTGAGCCCTCATTCCTTCCATCTCTGAAGGGCCGGGTGGCGAGGATCTTCACGGACAACACCACCATAATGTTTTACATCAGGAAACGGGGGCACTCGATCCCCGGAGCTCTCCAAAGAAGCGCAGGACTTGTGGCGCTGGGACATCGGGCAAGAAATGTTCCTCTTCCCTCTTCACCTAGCTGCAGTCAAGAACACCATCGCTGACCCCCTCAGCAAGGAGTTGCGCTCTTGCCATGAGTGGGAACTTCGGCAGGACCAGGTGGACCACATCTTCGTCAAGTGGGGCAGGCCCCAGATCGATCTGTTTGCGACAGCAGCAAACTCCAAATGCCAATAGTTTGCCAGCAGATTCCACCAACCGACGATCCTGGGGGACGTATTCTCTTTCCTGTGGGAAGGGATGTTTCTGTAAGCGTTTCCGCCGGTGCCTCTCCTGCTATGAGTTATCAACACACTTAGATAGTGTTAGTGCAGAATGATACTCCCCAAGTGGCTGATGCAGATTTGGTACCCAGACCTTTTCAGCCTGTCAGCGTTGCCTCCGGTCAAGCTCCCGGTGGTCCTGGATTTTCTCATCCGGGAAGGGGGCCCAATCCTGCATTACGACCCAGGATCGTTCAACCTGAGGGCTTGCCTTCTGCGGCCCTAGAGTTTGGAGGATATGAGTTGCCGGCAGACTGCAGGGAGGTTCTCGCCAAGGCTAGGGTGTCATCGACTTTAAAGTGCTACGGTCACAAGTGGAAGCGTTTCGCTACATGCCGGTCTAAAGAAATTAGCCCTACGAGGGTCACGGCTTCACAGATTCTTCCATACTTGCTATCCTTGGCCAAGGCCAGACTGGAGCACGCCTCTATCAAGGTGCATCTAGTGGCTATCTCACACTAAACCAGGTCCCCAGGAAAGTCTTCACTTTGGTCTCATCGACTCGTCAAGGAGTTCCTTAAAGGACTTTTTCGATCTTTCCCGATGGTCAAGTTCCTGCCCCGGCGTGGGAACTAAATGTGGTTCTGACAAGGCTCATGGGGCCTCCTTCAAGCCTATGCATCAGGCCCCTCAAGTTCCTCTCATGGAAAACCCCTTTTTACTTGTGGCCATAACCTCCGCCAGGAGGGTGGGAGATACAGGCCCTATCCTGCAAACAGCCATACCTGACTTTCCACGAATCGAGGGTGGTGCTGCGGACGCACCCCTCTTTCATGCCAAAGGTTCCGTCGGAAATTACACCTCAATGACCCTTTGATGTTACCTGTTTTTTTCCCTAAAACCTTTGTCACCGGTTGAGAGGGCCTTGCACTCACTGGGAGGAGCTCATGCCCTGAAGTTCTGCGTGGCAAGCACAGTTTTCGAAAGACTTCACAGCTGTTTGTGAACTTTGGTCCTGTGAACCATGGGAAGGCCTTGTTCAAGGCTTCCATCTCAAGGTGGCTCTCCAGCTGCATCATGCAGTGTCATCGGTTAGCAAACCGACTGCTGCCTGGCCTTCCGAGAGCCACTCCACCAGAGCGATCACTGCGACAACGGCATTCCTGGCTGGTGTGCCCCTGCTAGACATCTGCAGGGCTGCTACATGGAGGTCCATGCACACCTTCACGAAGTTCCACTGCGTTGACATGGATTTCAGGGAGGAGTCCAGAGTCGACCAAGCAGTGCTACGCAGCCTGTTCACTTGAGGTGAGTCTGTTCAAGAGATAAGAGTTGGTTGCTTCTGTTGAGCCTTGCCACCTCCCGTGGTTGTGTAATGTTGAACTGCTATGCATTCGTTATTCAGGAGCATGTGAATCCATACCAGACCCCATTCTGGAGAAGGAACAAGTTACTTATCTGTTACTATTGTTCTCCAACATGGGTCTCGCATGGATTCACAGGCAAACCCTCCCTCCGTCCCTTCTGCGGCTCTTCTTGGTCATACTGCCACTTTACCTGCTTACCAAATCTGAAGATGGCTGCCAGGGGAGAGGGAGAGGACTGTCTTTGGATGTGGTCAGTATAACCCAGAGGACAGTGATTGGTTTAAAGGAGAAATAGACTTTATAAGTGAAAGTGAAACTTTTTTTGCCTAGGATTCCCAGCCTGATGACGGAGAATATTCATGAGCATGTGAATCCATGCCAGATCTATGGTGGAGAACAATAGTTACAGGTAGGTAACTTGTTCTATCTCCTTGGTCTTTTATCCATATCCCGATTTGGGTCACTGGGTTTCCTTCCTGCCTTTATCCAGTGGTTTTGGGAGCCAAGGTGCGGTTGCGGTTTCAGGAAGTCATCTTTTTGCTTAGCCTGGTTCCCTAGATCCGGTACGTGATCCGTGCTGATTATGTTGTGCTGTTGCAGGAATTGCCAGGGGTTACCATGGGTTTCAAACAAATGCCATTGTTGGATTTATTTATTTATTTATTAAATTTATATAGCGCGCAGGCAGCCCAGGGGCATTGTGGCACTGTTACTTGCAAGGAAGACTTAGTTACAATGTGAGCAGGTTGTGCCTTGGGTTACAGTAAGGCAGTGACCTGTGATCAGATATATCACATAATACATCATACAATACAATTATGAGGGCTAGGCCATGTAATTGTTAGATGAACAGGGTCGTTTTCAGGGTTTTCCGAAAGGCGGTCAGTGAGGGTCCAGAGCGCAGAGAGCTAGGGAGGGTGTTCCAGTGTACGGCAGCGAGGTACGGGAAACTGGAGCCCCCTGCTCTGGTCCTTTTTACCCTGGGTACTGAGAGCATGCTGGCATAGGGTGATCTAGTGGGTCTTGTGGAGGAGACCAGGTGGATCCTCTGCGAAAGGTACATTGGGGCGGCAAGATGGACACATTTGTGGGTGATGCTTAGAGCCTTGAATAGGATCCTCTCCTTTATGGGGAGCCAGTGGGAAGCTTTTCTGGCAGCGGTGATGTGCTCTCTCTTGGCAATGCCTTGTGCAGCGCGTAGGGCACTGTTCTGTATTACTTGGAGCTTCTCAAGATTTTTGTTGGAGGTCCCAAGGAAAAGAATATTGCAGTAATCAAGTCGCGAGCCGGTTATGGCCCTGGCTATGTTAGTGCAGGTGTCTTTTGACAGATAAGGTCTGATTGCGTTAAGGAGTTTTGCATGGTAAGCGGCCGAAGAGGCAATGGCGTTTACTTGTCTGGTCATGGATAGATTGGAGTCTAAGTAGACGCCTAGTGTTTTTACCGTGTCAAGTACTGGGATCGTGATTGAGTCAATGGTGAAATGGCTGAACTGAGCGTCAAGTTTCTTGATGGTGTCAGGGGAGCCTACGAGTATGAGCTCAGTTTTGTCGGAGTTAAGGCAGAGGCCGTTGATAGCCATCCACATTTGAATTGTGTTGTAGATGTTGTTGAGGGTAGCAGAGTCCGTGTCATAGTCGCCTGTCAGAGTGAGAAGGATCTGTGTGTCGTCGGCGTAGTTGGTGTAAGAGATGCCCATGGCGTCAAGGATGAGGAAGAGGGGGCGGGTGAAGATGTTGTAGAGGGTGGGGGAGAGGCAGGAGCCTTGGGGCACCCCACATAGCATGATAGAGGGTGATGCAGTGGCTAAGTCAGAGAAGACCTGCATGGTCCTGCCTTGGAGGAAGGAGGTGATCCATGTAATGGCTTCTTGAGAGAAGTTGGCTGTGGAGGAGAGGTGGTGGCAGAGGATGTCGTTGTCTACAAGATCAAAAACTGCCGACAGATCCAGGAGAAGGAGCAAGACAGGTTTGCCTTGGTCCCTTGCGTTGTCCATTTGGTTTTTTAGGTCGAGTAGGGCGGTCTCTGTCCCATGCCTAGGGCGAAAGCCGGATTGTCTCAGTCCAAGGAGGTTCTGTTCTTCGAGGAAGTGCTGGACCTGCAGGTAGGCTGCTTTGTCTAGAATCTTGAGGAGGAAAGGGACAGTGGTGATGGGGCGGTAGTTATTAGGGGAGGTGGGGTCAAGTGTGGGTTTCTTTATGAGGGGTCGGACCCATGCTTCCTTTAGGCAGGCGGGGACTCTCCCAGTGGTGAAGGAGGCGTTGACGAAGGCTGTTAGAAAAGGGGCCAAGGTGTCTGCGCAGTCTTTGATGATGGAGGCAGGACAGGGGTCGCCTTTGCAATTGGAGGGTTTTATGTTTTTCATAATGTTGATCATGTCGTTTTCTTGGATGGTTTTAAACAAGAAGGTGGGTGGGGCCTCAGTGGGTGATGGGGGCAGTGGTGGTGGGGAGGGTGTAGTGTGGGTGGAGAGTGTTAGTTTGGTGTTCAAGATTTTGGCTTGGAGAGAGCTGATCTTATTGCGCATGGCTGTTTGGATGTTGTCACACCATTCTTTGTCCTTAGTGTAGTTTTGGGGGGTGGGTGTGGGGTTCTCAAGTTCCCTGAAAATGGCGAACATTTCCTTGGTGTTCGACTTGGCCTCAGCAATTCTCTCTTCGAAGGATTTAGCTTTGGCTTTAATGATGGCTTTCTTGTAATTAATTGCAAGGGATTTGAAGTTGAGTTTGTCTTTCTCATCCCGTGATGTTTGCCAAAGAGCTAATGCTGCCCGTTTGTCGGAGCGTAGTTTTAGAAGGTCTTGGGTGAACCACGCATTAGCGTGTCTAGTGGGTTTGGTTTTCCGAAGTTTAAGTGGGGCGATGGTATTGATTGCTGCTGTGATGGCCGTATCATAATTTTTTGCCAGAGTTTCCGGGTCGTTGGAGAATGGGGCTGTGAAGGCAGGTCCCTGTAAGAAGGGTAGGAGTCTTTCTTTGGTCAGTTGACGGGCACTCCTTGTAAGGGCAGGAGGCAAGGGAGGAGGGGGGGTGGGATGTGGTTGTAGTGGTGGGGATGTTAAAGGTGATGGTGTGGTGGTCGGACCATGGGGTGGGGGTGTTGCCCGTGACTGGATATGCTGGAAGCACCACAGCGCGTGTCATTTCAGATAATAGAAGCAGTCCAAGCATTTCAGTGCCTCGAACAATGTGTTGAACTATTTGCATCTAGATACTTCCAAAGAGATGTCATGGAACAAGCGTATTGTTGCCCCCTCTTTCTGTATTGTTCCTTTTGCTCGGTATGCCTTCATCACTGCGTGTTGGAAGTTCAGGAATCTCAGCATGATTATCCTTGGGTGTTCGCCTTTATTGGGTTTAGGCAATGGTGCTCTGTGTGCCCTCACGATGATATATTCATTTGGGTTCATAATTTGTAGACTGTCTTGAAAGAATGTGTATATAACAAGCCTTCCATATCCAAGTCTTCAATTTCTTTCCCCCGATCCTTTACCTCTTTGATAGTAGCATCCAATTCAGTGGAGAGGGATTCCTGATTATCCTCCCCCGCAGTTATTCATTGTACTTTTTTGGTAGTGCGTTCACTTGTAAATTTATGCAGCCTTTAATGTCTTTTATAATATCCTGTACCGCGTTATTGGTCTCTTGGGCACTTTCATTTATGGATTTTACTTCGGACAGAATAGCTTGTAGTTGCACCGGCACATCCCTTTTGTTTAAGCATCTGGAGGATCTACTTGGGTTGGGGGATTTCATAGTTTTCCCACTGGTATCAGTTGTATCCAAATCAGAAGACGGTCCGGACATGACACTTGTGGTGGTTCGCTTTACACCTCCTTGACCCAGTCGGAATCATGGGTAGGTGCCGACCGTCCCCAGTTAGGGTATTGCTGGTGCAGATCAAACTTGTGGCTGGGCCCCCACTTGGGTCAGTGCAGGTATTTCCTCCTTGCAATTTGAATAGTGTCGGCTCACGGATACACCACCAAACCATCCCCCAAGTCCCGGGTTCACTTCAGCCAATTAGGTCACTCCCTGATGGTAGACTATAGGTAGACTTCGGAGCCACTGCCTTTCCGTGGGAATCTGCGTGCTAACAGCACACTGAGCTCTGCTCATGCCATCAGCTCCCCGTGATCATGCACCATTTTCTATTGCTGTCTACCCGTCCAAACAAGTTAATATCTCACTCTCTTGTAATGTGATTGTAGGTATGTGGCTTAGCCATCGGATGCGTCCGACCTCCAACAGGAGGTATTCTCTCATATTACATATAGGAGGACAAGTTAATGCTATCCAGTGCAACAGAGCTGCCATCAGAGCAGTAGGTCATTAAGTAATTTCTAAGTTGAGTATCAAGGGTGAACATGAGGGGCAATACAAATGACTGTACGAGAGTAGTTCATAACGAAAAAAAGAGTAGTACAGTGCAATAAAACCAAGACAGAACAGCAAGGTACCCTACAAACTATCGGGGAAGGGGAGTTTTGTAGTGTGGTGGGTGTGTTGGAAACACTTCAGGCAGGGATGTGCCACACGCTAAGGGAGCTGCTGGCAGGCGCTGCAATGCAAAACAACTGGAGAGCCACATATTGCAGACACCCCAAAAGAAAATAAAAGGGGTAATGCACTGCTGCATAACATCTGGGATACACCATTCTATTTGCTGCTTAAATAGCAGCAAAACAGAGCTCATGATCTTTAGATCCGCCCAGGCCAGGGCCAAACTTAGCCTGGATTACGTTGAGTTTAATTTAAGTCTCTGACAAAGTAAAAACTTTAGGTGTGTATTTGGAACCCACACTAGGAGCAAGTTTACCTAAAGAAAGATTGCAGATTCTACCAAAGGTTACTTTGGCACATAAGACCTGTCCTAAATGAAAAAAATTGTTCCACCCTCGCCAGAGCCATCATCCTTTCAAGACTTCACTATGGAAACGCTTTGTTACTGGGAGCTAACAAAAGCTGTATAGTCCAATGCCAAGTCATTCAAAACAATGCAGTGAGGGTCATCAAAAGGAAATCTAGAAGGGACCATGTCACAGAAGACAGAACATCTATACACTGGCTAGCCATAGAAGATGGCATTACTTTCAAGACAGTTTCAATAGTTCATAGTTGCCTTTTGGCACCGTCCCACCATACTTAAAAGAGCAAATATCACTATACAAACATGGGTGACCTTTGAGATCAAAGGACCAAGGCCTAATGAAGACCACCTGTGTCAAAAAAGTTAATGGACTGGGGCAATCTTTTCCAGTCAAAGCCTCCCTAAAGTGGAATAACCTTCCAGTCACACTCAGATTAGAACCCAACTTTTGTGTGTTCAAAAAGAAACAAAAAACTTTACTCTTTAAGTAATTAATCCAGAAATCTGGCTTAGGAACAGCTGCTCTCCTGTCCTGTCTTGCTTAATTGTCCATTGTCTTTATGTTCGCGCCCTGATGCCAGCGGGCTGCGGTGTGCTAGAAATAAATAAAAGAAAAAAAATATTTACCTCCCATCAGCCCTACCCCGCATAGTCAATGTTACGGGATCACGGTAGTCATAGTCCAAAACACCTGTAAAGCCACAGGTTTCAAAGCCCTGAAATAAGACATAAGACGGTGCACTGCTTCCTAGCATCTGTAATACCCCATTGAGATGCCATTATTTTTATCCGAAAATTAATAGATCCTTTTTCGCATGCATAATATAAACTTTATTTTCTCTTTCTCCGGCATGGGATCTTACATAGATTCACATGCTTGAATATTCCCGGTCGTCGCTCCAGGTGGCCGCTCTACATATGTCCTTTATCACCACTCCTGCTTGAAATGCTGCTGACGCTGCCCTCCCTCTGGATTGGTGGCAGTGGCTGATGCAATTTGCCACTCAGCGTGAAAGGCCTTGTGTTGATATGCACTGACCTTTATCGCAACCTGGAAATGCCACAAAGGGTCTGGAAGAGGTATGAAAGTATTTAGTTTGTTGGATGTAGAAATTCGGTGCCCGTGAGAGATCCAAGGTGTGAAGGGCGCGCTCCGCTGTTGAGTGGTTGCTGAAAAACATGAGGAGTACTATTCGCTCTGACAAAGTCATATCAGAGACCACTTTTGGTATGAATTTGGGATGCTGTCTGAGAATCACACAATCCTTTTGAAAGATTGTTCAAGGCGGCTTTGTTGAGAGGGCCTGAAGCTCACCAATTTACCTCACTGACGTTATAACTACTAAGAAAGTAGATTAGAAACGTAAGTCAAATCTATGACGGGTTCATATGGTGCCGCCATTAATGCAGACAATACAATATTCAGACTCCGAGAAGGTAATGGGTTGTGTGCCTTAGGGAAAGTATGTAGAAAACCCCTGAGAAGAACCTTGACTGCTAGCGCAGAGATGGGTTAATTCTGATGTTGTTTTGTGGTGTAAACTGATATGGCGAAGAGATGTACCCTGATGGATGATTGAGATAAACCACTCTTGGCCAGGTGTAGTAGGTAGGAGTAACACTAGGACTACAGATACTGTTAGCAGTAAAAGCTGTGATGTTGCACACCATGCAGTGAAACGTTCCCCCATTTTTTGAGCGAGTGGTTTGCGCTCTGGAAGTTTTGATAATCTCCCAGCATTCTGTGGGCAGTGTTACAATTGCCAGTTTTCACTATTCATAACCAGCCCTTGAGAGACTGACTGTCTGGTTCGTGATGGGGAATCCTGCTGTTCTGTTTAGTCAACAGGCGCTGGTATGGCCTGAGGCGAATGGGCGCTTCTTGAGACATTTGTTGCAGGGTTCCATACCAAACTTATCGGGCCCATTCCAGTGCTATGAGGATCATTTGGCAATGTTGTTCTTCCATCCTCCGAAGAACTCGCGCAATCAATGGTGTCGAGACGAACACATAGAGGAACTTTCCCGTCCAATTCACCGAAAAGGCGTCCAAAAGGGATTGGTTTCTGGGTACCTGGAGGCAGAACGAGAGCACTTTGCATTGCCGTTGTTTGCCAATAAATCGATTCGTTGGTGGCCCCATTTGCAGAAGATTCGATTAAATTCCTTGTTGTCCAGTTCCAATTCGTGGGACGAAGAGTAATTCCTGCCGAGTTTGGCCGCTATGACATTGTCCTTCCCTGGCAAATGTTCCGCCCTCACTTGGACTCTGTGTTTGAGGGCCCAACTCACAGTTTCTGCACTTCTGCTGACAGAATTGCCAACCTTGTGCCTCCCTGTTTGTTAGTGTAGTGCATGGTGGTTGTATTGTCTGTCTGAACTGTGACCACTTGGCCTGTTAGCACTGTCTGGAAAGATTTCAGTGCCAAACGTATAGCCAAGAGTTCTAGGACATTGATGTGGAAGTGAGTCCTTTGACAGCCATACGCCCTTTGCTTGCAGCTCCCCCAGATGTGCTCCCCAGCCTGACAAGGATGCATCCGTTCTGAGGAGTAGTGTTGATGTGGGTGCCTGAAACGGCATGCCTTGATTTAGATTACTTTCCTTGGCCCACCAGTGTAGTGCCTTGTAAAAGGGCGGTGTGAGGTTTACAACTTCTTCCCATGAGTTGCAGGCTTGTGTCTATTGCTGGCCCAGCGTTTCCTGGATTGGTCTCATTCGTAACCTGCAGTTGTGAATCCGGTATATAGAGGACATTATGCCCAAGAGGGATTTGAACCGACGTACCATGGAGGAGGCATTGTCGAGAAACCAAGAAACCAGCCCTATTTATTTTTTTATTTTTTACATTTGTATAGCGCACTACAGCCCACGGGCATTGAGGCGCATTTTCAAGAAGGTGTAAGTAGGCAAGAATATGACTTTGGAACATGCGATTACTTAGTTACAACATAGGCGGTCAGTTGCAAGGACATTAAGCAGGCATAGATTTCAGTTGAGTACCAAGCAAATGCTAGGCACGAACATTTCAGACAAACAGACTGGTTTTGATGGCTTTGCGGAACGCCAAGTGGGAGCAATGCCCTAGCATTGCGTTATCGTTTCGGATGACAGACGTACTCTTGGGATACAAGTAATAACCTCTGCTCCGATTAAGAGGGTGGTTTGAGCCTGTACCGACAATGATTTGGATTTGTTGATGGAAAACCCTAGAACTTCCTGCATTGATGTTTGTGACTGCTGCTGCTGTGACCCTTTGAGAGTTTGCCTTTATTAGCCAGTCCAAGTATAGAGAACCTGAGATACTGTCTGTGTGCCGGGTGGACCAGAATATGGAAGTATGCATCTTCCAGATCTAGGGTCGCCAGGAAGTCGTTCTTGCTTAACCATGGGAGCACATGTTGAAGTGACATCATCTTGAATTTTATGTGTCTGATGAATTTGTTTAAGGCACTAATGTCTTTTTTTTTTTGATGAGAAAGAACTGAAAATAGAACCCTTTTCCTCTCTGGTTTTCTGGGACAAGTTATATAGCTGCCTTCTGTAGGAGCTTGTCCATGGTGGGTTGCCAAGGTGGGCTTTGTTCCTTTGGTAAGGGTGGTCCAATCCCTTCCTCAGTATCGGAAAATACTTCCTGGAGGAGATCTGGGAGTTCTGCCATTTCGCTGATCGGGGATAGGTTTCCAGCTGTTCCCAGGCTGCCTGATATTGTTGCGCTTTTCTCCTTTCTACTTGCCAGTGACGGAGAAGATCTCTCATTTTGAACTTCGATGGTTAACCCTGTGTTGTAGGCCGTAGACCGTGATTTTGCCGTCAACGAGACGTTCGTGGACATAGAGGAGATTTTCGTTGACAATGTTATTGCTGCGACCGTTACCATGACAAAAACTTAAGGAGTGGTTCCCTACTTTTTAGACTGGACTCTTAGACCCTTTTAAGGCCACAACAATACCCTCGTCACTCTTCTTGGCCTTAGGGGGGTGGAGAGCCTCCCCTTTCAACTGAAGTAGTTCTTCTGTTTGAAGCTTGTTTACCAGTATTCCTGTGAGAAGAGTCTGGGACTGTTGGATGATTCCTCATCTGATGATTATCTGCTTTCCAGATGAAGCAGGAGCCTCCTTTGTCTGTCCTGCAGCACCTTTTTTGCAGAAAGACTTGCAGATTTGACAGGCTTGGATATCATGAGGGTATACGCAGTAGAACAGTATTCATGTGTCTCCCTCACAAAGATGACCTTCTTATTGCACCGACTGCAGTCATTAAACAGGGAAGTTTTCTCATTTGTTGATCCTTCCACGACTGCCTCTGCCATGAGGTGCCTTGACGAAACATTTCACTTGACGATTTAAAAGGAAAGAAAGTCTCCTGAGCACAGGAGACTCTCAAAGAGTAGACCTCCTTCTGATTGACACACAATCTGACTGAAGCCTTAAACAATCGTATCCAAAAACGTATGAAAGCTCGGAGAGCTGAAGAGGATCCCCCTTATCTAACCGACTGCATTGAAAAATCTGAAGGTGGTTGCCTGGGGTGGAGTTTAAAACCTGCCACCTCGTTGGTTAGGGCCATAAAGGACCAAAGGAGGTGGAGGGATGTTATGACCAGTAGTCAGGGTACTTATAAAGGATACTGTGGTAGACAGCTGTGATCTAGAGGTTACTTTAATCAGGTTACATCACAAGGAGATATCAAGTACAGTACTAGGGAAGGCCACTGGCTCCCAACACCCAGGCTACATCATTACCAACTGCCCTGGGTGGAATCTCATACACTCCACATTCCAGTCAGTCACAGTCCAGGCATTTTATTCATGACCATGTTGCCAAAATTCCCACAAGAAAATACACAAAATTGCATTTACAGTGGGAACAAATAGAATGAATAAATAATCAGAAAACCCTACATAGAGATGGCAAGGCTATCCCTTGCCCCCCAAAAACATTCCATCCAGACCACCTATCTCTAGGTCCCAAAGCTTACCTCCCTTAGGTTTAGCTGGACGCGAGTGTTCTCATTCCCAACGGTCACCCCACTGGACACTGTTAAAACACTAACAAACTGACAACTGGATGTGAAGGGGTCCCAACCACACCAGTACTACATAGCATGCGTACAGTGTAATGTCCCACACCTGTTACATCTACACAACAACATCAATGGTGTACTCTTCTCACCCACGCACAAAACATCATCCTATTCTCACCCCAAAACATGCGACTCACTGCCACACAACATCAATGGGTAGTCAAGCTCACCCATACAGGAACTTCAAAAATGCTCAAACGCAAACTGTGCATCCAACGCACATCATGCTACACCAACTCAATGTGTAGTCACACTCACCCATACTGGAACCTCAAAACATGCTTAAACTCATGATGTGCAATCACCTCACATCATGCCATGTGTTACCCCCATGAACCAACTACAATGTGACATGTGACCTTCAGTGACCTAAAACATTTCAACTTACTTGCCCTCATTACGACCCTGGCGGTAAGTACCAGTCATTACCGGCATGGCGCAATTACCGTGTCCGTGCTGGCAATAGACTGCTAAAAGCGGCCCATTACGAGTTTGCGGGTACAAGCTTTCCGCCATGCCGGTAATGAACTCGCCGCCATGCCGCAAAAACCCGAAAAATCCCCCTTTCTGGCATCGTCTGCGGTGGAAATAGCACCTCTGGCATCCTAGCCATCGGCATTAGCGGTCACCGCTAATAGCAGTCACCTCAAATAGCGCTAACCGCTATTAGTGGTGACCGTTAATAAGCGGAACCGGAAGTAGCGTCATCGCACAGGCGGCCATCTTTAAAAACACGATCCATTGCTATCCACCACAACCAGGAGCCATCTGACCCCCAAAACTCCCACACCTCAACCACCACCTGTTTGAATCTAGGATGCCAAAAGCTGTAAAAAAAACTGGAGATCGGCTGCGCCAGGAGCGCTTCTCCAGAGAGGAGCTCACCATGTTGCAGAGACACTGCAGGAGCATGCAGACGTGGTGTTTGCAAATTACATGTCCCGACCAGTGCTGCAGCGTAAAAAGCAGATTTGGGCATTGGTTGCCCAGAGAGTCAGTGCTGTCGCCACCACACCCCGCACACCAAAACAATGCCGCAAGCGATGGGACGACCTACGTCTACGCGTGCGAAGTATACTGTCGGCCAAACAAAACCTTGTGATGGGGACAGGTGGAGGTGCAGAGTCACCCATAAAACTCCAACCATGGGAGGAGATATGTGCCTCCACCATAGGCCGCGAGTCAATAGAGGGAGTCGGGGACATGGAGAGAGGAGCCCCGTCATCAGCCGATGCAGGTAGGTGTCTCTAATCAAACAATGCCAATACCACCACAATGATGTCCACCTGAACTGACAGTGCAATGATATATATCAGGGTCCACCAGACACCTAAGCACAAGACTGCCTACAGGCAGTGCAGAGCATCACCTTGTCCACATGCATGATGCACCCCATTTGTGTTGCAACCCAAATGCCTCCATGCATCACCCACCCAAGAGTGAGGCAACCTGTATGTCACTCCCCCCAATGTGACTCATCTACCAATCCATATCAATGCAGCCACCCCAATGCATGCTCAATGCCCGTAGACCCATCACTAACCCTCTCCCTCCTTTGGTCACCCACAGGCACACATTCTGACAGCGCTGATGAGGACACCGGTGCCACACCACGCAAGAAGGCCAGGGCCGAGGCGGGACAACACCGCCCCTCCATTTCAAGGGGCATAGGCCAACCGGCACAACATCGGAAGGCCAAGACCACACCACAGGCCACAGCACCAATGTGCTCTACGTCCCCCACTATGGCGGCCACAACAGCCACCATCACCCAAGTGTTGGCGGCAGAAGGTACTGCATCGGCTGCAAGCAGCACAGTTAGCGAAACAGCTGCCACAGTAGAAATCTCTAATGACGAGGAAGGGGATGTGCTGCATGTTGCAACTCCCCCACTTGCCCCCTGCATTCCCCACTCCCGTCCCCATGCAGCCTGCCCGACACCAGCATGCACGGGCTGTCTCCGGATAACTCATGGCCAGCAACTCCCAGCCCCACCCCAACTGTGCCCGAGGAACACAGTATTTCGGTAACCCCTCAAACATCCACCGCAGCCCCAAACACCCAAGAGGGGATCCAGGACATTCTAAGGCTCCAGCAGCAGCTCACTGGCCTCTTGACGCAGCACATAACTGAATGTGGGAGTGTAAGGGACGACATCCAGGAATGTGCTGCATCCCTGAAGTCAGAAATAGTCATCCTCAAAGGACATATGTGCAGAACTGGCCGCAGTGCGGCACGTACTGTCTGAGATGGTGGCAGCAATGCGGGACATGCGTCCACCACAGTTATCCGAGCAACCAAGTACATCTTCAGCTACTCGTTCCACCAGGACCAGCCCCATGCGCAGGTATGGCAGGAACCTGCGCCGATCAGACAGGGGGGCACCTGGTGCTGGAAGAGGGGGATGCCAGTAGGCACAGCCTTGCATACTGGTGCCATGTGGTCCACTGGTGCACAGTACTGCACAACATGTGTTGGGGAGTTGAGGGGGGAGAGGGTGTATGGGGAAGTTGAGGGGGAGAGGGTGTGTGGGGGAGTTGAGGGGGGAGATGGTGTGTGGGGGAGTTGAGGGGGGAGGGGGAAGAGTGTGTGTAGGGGAGGGGCGAGGGGGGGTGTGTGGGGTGGAGGGCTTGTTCACTTAGTCATGCTTCTTCAATACACATTTTGGTTATTCATAATTCACATGTGTGGACATTGCTTATTGCGTATGTGTGCTTTATTGGTTAACAGTCTACAGTGTCCATGTTCCTGACACACCCAGTGCCCCGAGTGCCATCTCCATGTAACACCCCCCCGTCCATGTGTGCTAGAAACATTGGTTGATCAGAGTCTGACGCATGTCACGTCCCTCCTGTGCATCCCCACCCTCCTCATCCTCTCAGTCAGGTGGTTGCAGTTCAGCGTCAGGGGGCAGGGGCACATTCCGTCTGAGGCACATATTGTGTAGCACGACACATGCCATGACGATCTTTGCCACCTTCTCATGGCCATACAGGAGTGCCCCACCAGACCTGCTGAGGCAGCGAAACCGTACCTTCAAGAGGCCAAATGTCTGCTTAATCACCACACCTGTTCTGTGGGTTCCAGACTAGGGTAAGGAGCCACCTCTTCAAGGGATAGCCTGCATCACCTGCATGTGGGCATCAATGTATGTGTAAGTCATCACATCATATGGGACCTCATTAAGTGACACCATGGCATGCATCTATTTATTCAATTCAACCCCATTTCCATGCATGAATGGAGACACACGATGTGACTGCTATGTGTGTATTCCTCTTATGGACTGGTGTGCATGCCATCAACTAGTGGGCGCAGGGGGTCCAGTTCCTGGTGAGTGCTCATGCACTGTGTTAGTCCACAGCGGTTGTTTCTGTGATCTGGCAGATGTCCAGTAATTTGCATGCTTTCATCCTGGCACCGTTGATGTCAGCCTCATGATGATCTCACTACGCACAACAAATGGAATCATGCAATTCAGTTGGGCCTCTGTGTCAATGTAGTGGTGTATTGATGTATTTGACCCTCATGTGACTCCTTTGTACGCAGTAATGGGGGACTGTCCTTTCAGTTGATGGTGTTTGGTGCTGTGTATTGGCTATAGTCATTGCTTGTAGCTGCATTGTGTTGAGGGGTATTTGGTCTGATTTGGTACAGTGCACATGCAGATGGCTGTGGAATGGTTGTGACACTGCTTCATTTACATGGTAGGGCTGCTTACATCTTGCATTATGTGGTCAGGCGACAGGTCCAGTCTGGGCTGCTTTGGCGTATGAGCATGCTCCATTCCCTCTGACATTCGCAGCCAGGTGAAGTATGCATCTCCCCCCCCCCCCATCTCAGCCAGGTGAAGTATGCATCTCTCCCCCCGTCTCAGCCAGGTGAAGTATGCATCTTTTCCCCCCACCACCCAATCTCAGCCAGGTGAAGTATGCATATCTCCCCCCCCCATCTCAGCCAGGTGAAGTATGCATCCCCCCCCATCTCAGCCAGGTGAAGTATGCATCTATACCTCAATCACCTACCCACATCACATTTCCATGGGCATAACATGCGACTCACTGAGAAGCCAGGATCTCTGCCCTGCATGTCGCTCCATGTTGCGTGGTATCGTGGAGTTACGCAGGACCATTGAATCATGGACATTGATTGAGTGGTATAACTTACGGTTGCGGTACGCTTGCTACATGGCATGTGGGACCACCTATTCCACATGGGTGCAGTCGATGGCGCCAATGCAACCAGGGATGCCAGCCAGTGAATGGAAACCTACTTTGGTGTTTGAGATCTCCTGGGCAGACCGTGGTAAGGAAATGTGGTGTGTGCATGAGGAGGGCATCAAGCACTTGGTTCAGCGTACTTGAGAATAATGGTTGTGAAATGCCATGCATGTGCCCCACTGTGTGCTGATAGGTGCCTGTGGCCAGGAACTGGAGCACAGACGGCAGTGCGTGTTTCAATCAGGCTGACAATGTCGTCATGTATCATGTCCACAATGGTGGTGATGGTGTCCCTGTCCAAACGGTACAGAGTGTGAATCTGCTCAGCGGTTAGGTTGAATGGACTGGCTCGGATGCGTGGGATTGGGGGCTGCCTGCGTGGTGCCACTGGCTGCACTGGTGGGGCATGCTGGCCCTGCCTTGCCCTCCTTCTCCAACGTCTCCTCTGTGCTGCCTGTTGTTGTTGTTGTAGCACTTCCACTTGTTGTAGCACTTCCACTGCAATCAGGTCCTCCAGCCCCAGCATGGCTAGTAGTATTGGAATCATTGTGGAGTGTGACTGGGTGTGGGAAGGGTTGGGGAGTGCTCCTTTTCTGCTGGCCCAGTCTGTATTGCCTCCACCTATGCTGATTGTGTGCACCTGTGGCAGTTGGGAACACTGCAAATGGCCGTTTACGGGTGGTCCGCAATGCCGGTATTTGCACCATGGCGGTAAGGTACTTTACGGCCTTCACTAGAACGTTAATTGCATGTCCGCATGAGTCGTGATGTTCCGCTGTTTGCGCCATGGCGCTATTTCCGGCATGAGGGGGTCACATGCCCGCGCTCATGTCCCTATTTGGAAAGCCTCTAGCATTGAGTCGAGACCCCATGGGGAAAAATCTCCCCGACGCTAAAGGCATAGATCCAAATCTCCAAGCGATTCTCATCGCTCTTCGTCGAAAAAGTCGAAGAAACAACGCCATAGATCTCCCTCCACCTCGTTGTCAGACGAGTCTCCGAAAATGAAATGCCCCACAAAACATTAGTCTTCCGAAGAGTGGGAAGCATTTAGGGTCAAAATGATGGCGGTACTTGAGAAAGCGAAGCCTCGGTCCGCACCTTCTTTGGAAGCCGGCCGGGAGCATCATCGCTCCGACACTCGCGCGCCCTCGAGCCCGGGTGATCGTTAAAGGAAGGATAGAGAACCTTCCAGGACGCCGAGTGAAAAACGCTTGAGTCGAGTCGACCGCTCGAGGTCACCGACGCCGTCCGAGACCTTCCACACCTCGAAGGGGAAACTGTCGAAGGCCGCCTTGATGCCCTCGAAGCAGACCCTGTCGACGACCACAATGTCATCGACGCCTTTATCGACATCGCCGCCGAAACCTTCGGCGCCAAAGGCTCCAACCAAGCCAGGGCAGCCAGAAAAGGAGAAGAAGAAAACTGCAAGACATGTATCTTCTTCAAAATCTAGTATTACACCTCCTCCTCCTCCTCCTCTCCTTTTCAAGCCTCTCCCAAGGATGGAGTTTTTCAAATCCTTGACCTCAATTTTTGAGGATCAGGAGAGACCCGAAGAGGAAGATGTACCGTTTGGGTTGGAATATGGCACCCAAAAGGTCCCAGAATGCTTAATGTCGGAAGAAAGCAGGATGAAGGATTTGGTGGCGTCCTTGCATAATGCAAGTGGCATTGATACCTCTCCTGAGAATGATTTTGGTAGACCAGATCCAGGAGAGCATGCCAGTCGCTCTTATCGTCAATTAATGACAAAGGTGGTAGACTACTTGGGATGGGCTTAACCAACAGCCTAATTCGTCCAGGACGATTTAACAGACATATTGGACCATGGTCCCACTGAAGACCCAGTTTTACCTTTTCATGTAGCCTTACAAAACAGGGTGGCCAAGAATTGGGAAACTCCAGATTCTATTCCTCCGGTGAATAAATCCCCAGCATCAAAATACCGCCCAGCCAGTAGCGACCCCGGCTATCTGTCAAAACATCCAACTCCCGAGAGTTTGGTCATACAGGCAGCCACAGCTTCCAACAAACTTGCGTACCCGTCTATCCCTCCAGACAGGGACGATAAGCGTGTGGATGGTTGGTCACTGAAGGTATTTTCAGCCGGGAGCATGGCATTAAAATCTGCCAACTCCACATGTGCCTTGGCAAAATTTTCGTACACTCTGTGGGAGTGCATCGCAATGGCGGCGGAGCACATACCAGAAGGGGAAGAAAGGGAAGGTTTCCTAGCCATCGTTAGAGATGGAAAGGAGGCCATGCAGGAATCCCTTCAATCTGGATTGGACACTGCGGATAGTGTAAGCAGGTCAATGGGCACTAGCACGGTAATGCGCAGGTTTGCGTGGTTACGGAAGTCAGGTTTTGCACCGGACGTACAGAACCGCCTCCTGAACATGCCTTTTGATGGGTCTCACCTTTTTGGCAACAAGGCTGACGAGAGCCTTGAGAGGTTGCAGACCTCAAAAGCAGCAGCCAAATCTTTAGGAGCTACTATTACGCAACCTCAGCCTTTTCGTGCGCAAGGAAAATCATGGAGGGGACAATCCTATCGTTATTATATCTCATACGGGAAGACGAGAGGAATGGCCAGTCAAAGGGGCCAAAGAAAAGCCACTCGTGGTGGACGAGGAAAACGTGCTAAGCCAGCTCCAGCTGCAGCCTCTTTGCCATCAGCGGCTGCAACATCTGCCACAAAACCACTTTGAGGACTTGCATCACAAAACACCTGTAGGAGGCAGGCTGTCGCAGCATCTGCAAGAATGGCGAGCCATTACTTTAGATGTTTGGGCTCTAGAAATAATAGCCCAAGGCTATTGCCATCCTTTTCTAAAGCAACCTCAAAGCAATCCACCATTGAGACACCCGTTGAAGTTTTCAAATCCACTCCCAGAGCAGTAAGTTCTAACCCTGCGGGAGAAAGGTGCCATAGAACCAGTACCTGCAGCGGAGAGGAACAAGGGTTGGTACTCCCTGTATTTTTTGATCCCCAAAAAGGACGGAGGACTGAGACCCATCTTGGACTTAAGAAGCTTGAACAAGTTCCTCAGGAAGGACAAGTTCAAGATGGTTACTCTTTCTCAGATCCTTCAGGCCCTTCAACTCCAGGACTGGTTGGTGTCATTGGACCTCCAGGATGCTTATTTTCATGTGCCGATTCATCTCAAGCACAGAAAATACCTGAGGTTCGTTGTTGGCGACTCACACTATCAGTTTCGAGTCCTGCCATTCGGGTTGACCTCCACCCCGAGGGTCTTCACCAAGTTAATGGTAGTGGTGGCAGCGCACCTCAGGAGAGGGGGGATTCATGTCTACCCCTACCTGGACGATTGGCTGATCATAGCGCGCTCTGCCGAGCAAGCTTTGGATCATCTGAAAGTCACCTGCCACTTCCTCCACAAACTGGGCTTCTCCCTCAACTTAAAGAAGCCTCAAATGACACCTTCCCAACAGCTTCAATACATAGGAGCTGTATTAGACACATCCTTGGGAAAGAGCTCGCCTCCCAAGACGAGGGCTCAAGACATTCTTCAGATGGTTTCAAAATTCCAAAATGCCGAAAATCTCCAGACTTACGACTTTCTACATTGCTCGGCCTCATGGCATCCTGCATTTTTCTGGTGCCCGAGGCACGCTTGAGGATTAGATCCCTTCAATGGGCCCTAAAGACTCAGTGGTCCCAGTTCTCGGGCCAAATGACGGATCTTCTTCAGATTCTGAACAAGGTCAGACAAGACCTTCTATGGTGGACCTATGCAGAGAACATCTTAAAGGGAGAACCCTTTTGGCAACCATGGCCGGATGTTACAGTAGTGACGGACGCCTCACTCCTGGGGTGGGGAGCACATGCCAACGATTTGACAATAAACGGTCGCTGGTCTCCATCGGAGTCCAAACTACATATCAACCTTTTGAAGCTGAGGGCAATCAGACTAGCCCTGAAGGCCTTCCTGCCATCAGTCAAGGGAAAGAATGTCCTGATAATGACAGACAACACAGAAGCCATGCACTACCTAAACAAAAGAGGAGGTGTGGGGTCACTACCCCTGTGCAGAGAGGCAATGCAGCTCTGCAATTGGGCGATTCAAGAGGGAATCTCTTTAACGGCAATTCATCTAGCCGGGGAAGAGAATATGACGGCAGATGCTCTGAGCAGGCAGAGCACGGTGTCCCACGAATGGGAATTGGCTCAGGAAGTCATTCAAGAGATCTTCGCCCTTTGGGGAATCCTTCAGGTAGACCTATTCGCAACCAGTACCAACCGAAAATGCGAAAGGTATTGCTCAAGGGAATTTTCGCTTCACACCTTCGCAAAATTCTATAACCTGGATGCTTCCCAGTCTAGGGAGCTAACTTTTAGAAAAGCAGTGCTTTACTCTGCCATCTAAGGGCATTTAAAAAAAATTAAATAAATCTGACCCCTCCTCCAGAGGAACTATGCAAAATACTATTTTGGGAGCCTATCTAAGATGAGGAATACGTTGGAGGACACAATCCACTTGAAGAACAAGTTACTTCTTTACTGGTAACGTTCTTTCGATTGGATGTTCCTCCAACGTATTCCTCATCGCCCTCCCAACCTACCCCTCTGTAGATTTTTTCCGGGTTATTGCCATCTCAAATCTCGCAAGACTGATACCTGTCTGCCGGCACAATCTACACAGTACAAGATCACAGATACAAAAGAGGGGAAAAACAGAACTGAGGCCAACGGGCACCGCGCGTGCTACTTATACACACAATGACATCACCCTCGACGGAGGGGCTATCGACTCAACGACATCGACGCACAGCGCTCTCTGCCGAAAAAATTTCCAAAGAGCCGCAAAGCTGGATGGAATACATCTAAGATGAGGAATATGTTGGAGGAACATCCAATCGAAAGAACGTTACCAGGTAAGAAGTAACTTGTTCTTCTCTGTCTTTCAATTTCTTTGTCTGGATCCGGCGTGTTCCATTTCTAGATGGGACTTCTCATCTGTGTATCAGCTCCCGCTATCTGTTGTCTATTATGATAGTATGTTCAAATAGGTATACACAGTCCCTATCTATATAATTACATCTTACTCCACCGATGGGGATATCAATTTGTATAATACAATAAAGAGCAAGATGATACGTATTCTATACTTACATCCACCCCCTCAAATAGGACCCTCTGTAACATTTTCCGGCACCACTGGTCCTGAAAAAATGGACTATGATTAGTTTGCAAAAATATATAAAAATATATATATAATAAAATATAGTTCTTTGGAAGTTTTTGGGGAAGTTGCTGGCGGAGTAAATAAACCCTCCTTTGTGTGCAGATTGACACAGTAATGAACTGTATGATCGTGTGGATTTTTCCATTGCAACACGTTGACTGCTGCATTGCTTTTTGCAGTACTGGACCCCACAGTTGTGGAGGTGTGGCGATACCCTGGCGGACTGTGATGCCCCATGAAGTATTGGTCTCTCATTTGGCGAGAAACTAGCAAATTTGTCATTCTGTGACGTGCATTGAAGGTTCACCAATTAAAGGCTCAGAGGTTTTCTTTTTTCCTTTGAGGGTGCCTGAAACTACCCATTCAACACGGTGTTGAGGAGAATAGTGGATGTTTTAAATGTATCCCCTGAAGAATGTTCGCCCGAACGGGGCTGTGAAGAACAGAAACATGTTGGGATTGTTGTTGTTTTAATGACACATTGAGATTTTTTGTGTTTTGTTATGTGATATCGTCTGTGTCGTGTAAATAAGTAAAAATTGTGCTTTATGATTTAGTAATTGTTTTTTAGTGTTAGTTGCACTGTGTTAGGTGAGGGTAGTGTTTTATGTTTAAATTCAGTTGGAATATTTTGAATACATTTTATATATTTTTGCAAACTAATCATAGCACGCGGTCCATTTTTTCAGGAATAGTGGTGCCGGAAAACATTACAGAGGGTCCTATTTGAGGGGGTTTGATGTAAGTAGAGAATACGTATCATCTTGCTCTTTATTGTATTATACATGTCTATTACGATAGGCCATTATTTCGGCTTCTTTGTTCTTCTCAGGAGTTTCAGTCTCGTTGCTATGATTGTGGCTGGTCCGGATCCGTTTCCTTAATCAACCTGTTGATTAAGGAAACAGATCTGGACCAGTACCCATACATGAAACTTGAGAAATAACAGTCCAGCCATACAAGACCTATGAAGAGAAAAAACAAGAATAGATGTGAACACTGTGCATTGCCACAATCATAGCAACGAGACTGAAACTCCTGAGAAGAACAAAGAAGCCGAAATGATGGCCTATCGTAATAGACAACAGATAGCGGGAGCTGATATCTAGATGAGAAGTCCCTTCTAGAAATGGAACATGCCGGATCCAGACAAAGAAATTGAAAGACAGAGAAATGTTGTTACTGTCAATATGTGAATGTATAGAGTGCTAAAAAAATATCTCTATAGTCCAGAAGAAAGCGGCAAACTATATTCCCCTGCTGAAACCAGTTGACAAATATAGGTTCCTTTTCCGGAGCCAGAGAGTGACAAGCGGATCACCTCTAACAATCAGGGTAAAACACCCAAAAGAAAATATAAAGGTATACGCACAGGAATTGCATTGATCCAAGTTGAATGATTGAAGTGTGGCAAAACAAATACAAAAACTAACGATAATTGTAATCAAATTTCAAATCAAATCTCTCCTGAGGATCCCTTGTGATATGAACAGGGGTGAAACACGTGTAGAGAGTGAGTGAGATTAAGAGCTTGAATATGAAATAAAACTATTCAATTTTTCAAAAAAGCAATCAAGTGTGAAGGAAATCTTTTTGGCACTCATAAGAATCAAAAAACTAAATGGGAAGTCGCAAGAGGAAATGTATATACTTTGAAAAATGCTTTAACCCTACCTATGGCAATCTAGGTAATGATACAACACCACAGTTGACAAACCCTAACAAAAGCAAGCTAAAAAATGGGAATTCGCCGGGAGTATAAGTCCTGTAAATGGTTGCCAAAAGTTTGTTTTAAGTCTGTCCCTGAATAGCGTCTGCGATACTTGCGTCTGACCAGTCTGACCGTTTCCTTCCTGGTCACGCTGGGACTCGTTATTGGGTGCTTTCCTCCGAAGTCAGACTTACATATCCATAAAAAGTCAACAGCTCTCTCACCGCACTCACAGCCGAACGCCGATCTCCATCGCGTGGCCCTCCAACATTCCAGGTGATCGCCATCACAGCAGGCAGACCCTCTGACGTCACCATTTTCGCAGCAGCAGCAAAGCAGCATGGAGCTCTGCAATTCCAACTGCCACCACAGCTACCCACCTTAGTAACGTACATCACTACACCATATGCTTGTTCTCCCTGGGTCGGGCAGCGATCTGGCAGGCCAACCCTGAACTAAACGCTCTCAAACACTCACAAAAGCACTGCGAGAAAGCTCTTTCCCTCATGATATATATATTGTTTCCTTCACTTCATCTGCATCTTAAATGTTGGCTCATGATGCAGCGTTCTGGAGAAGCTTTGGTCACTTCTACAGCGGAAGCACACCCACAGGCTTTCGCTTGGAAACCCACTCCATACCTGGTCACATTGGGCGCACTAGGGTTCACAACGCTTAGGGATGAACTAGATCATCATTCTCTCTAGATTCATCTCAGGGAACAGGCTGGTACCTTTATGGCAAGGCAGTCTTTGGACAGTCTCTGGCACCTTTACTTCCCCCTGGGCCTACCGGGGCTGTCTCTGGCACTCTTGCTTCCCCTGGGTGTCTTGCATGACATACTTTTGTTACCTCCCCTGGGTGGTGGGACTCATCATGGGGGCAGTGGGTTGCCTCTCCTTTCCTTTGCACTCACTGCTTCCTGTTCTGCACCCCTGGCAGCAATCTCCTTTCTCCCTGGCTCTCATACACACAGGTACCTGCTTCTCCTGGGTTCTCCAAGGTCCTCGCCTTGACAAGACCACCTTGTTGCCAATTATTATGACCAGTAGTCAGAGTACTTATAAAGGATACTCTGGTAGACAGCCGTGATCGTCAGGTTACTTTAATCAGGTTACATCACAAGGAGATAGGAAGTACAGTACTAGGGAAGCCCACTGGCTCCCACCACCCAGACTACATCATTACCAACTGCCCTGGGTGGAATCTCATACACTCAGCATTCCAGTCAGTCACACTACACTCCAGGCATTCCAGTCATGGCTTCACACCTACAGGGACACAGCATGCATTCAGGGATCAGGATAAAGTAGGGAAATAAACATATAATAGGAATAGCATTCCTAACAAGGGACGACTCAAGTGAGTGCATTTTCAGGCATAATGGCAATTTGCATTGCTTTTTTCCTATGAGCCGCTGTAAAATGCTCACACGCTGGGACCAAGACTGCAAAGATCAACTTTTCGCGATCCAAATCTCTGTGGAAGAACAGATTCAAAACCCCACCAAAATAAAAAGGAAACTGGATGAAATAGACTGGATCCTTACCTTGGACTTAGCAGCGAAATACAGATTAACATCTCATCTCCCGATTCAGGTCAGAAAACTAAATGAAACTCAGTCATTTCTGAAGAAATACCCAGATCGAAGACTACAGAGTACCTTTTTGAGGGCTCGGCTTAACCTCCTACCAACTAACGAAATTCTGATGATTGGAGGACTCTCAAAATCAAACAAATGCAGATTTTGTGGAAATTTGGACGAGATTGAATCATTACGACATCTACTTTTGACATGTCCCGGTACGTACAACATACCAACTCATTTGTCTCACCCCCTGGCTTCAGCACGGATCCGTGAAGAGGAGCTTTGGTGGGTTCACCTGATTGGCGGTTAGAAAACCTCATGGGTGACAAATACATAGAAATTCTGTAACTGATCTTTTCCTTAGCCAACGACAAAAGGAAAAAAGCAACTTTTAACCCCATCAACCGCTACAGGGCTTGGCGACACGATTTGTGTGAATTCGACACGGACAGCAGGAGAAGCAAGTTAACCTAGTCTTTTTCTTATCCTGTGCAACAGCTCAGGCCCACCCGGCATGCAAAGACTAGTTTGTCTTCTTCCTTTTCTTCAATCTTGTAAAAACCGCTAAATCAATTAAATCATGATAATAAAAAAAAATATATATATATTATATATATATATATATATAATTATTTAAAATTATCGAGGATTCCAGTCTGATGACGTGGAATGTTCAAGCATGCCAATTTATGAAAGATACCAACGCTGGAGAAATACTAATACAGGTAAGTCACAAAGGCCCTCATTACGACCCTGGCGGAGATCCATGGTGCAATTTGCACCATGGACCATGGCGCAAAGCTGCCAACACCGCCATGGGGGTTGGCGGATTTACCGCCCCATTCCGACCTTGGCGGGGCGGTAAATCCCCAATCCCCATTTTGCCCTTCCCCATTCCCATTTTTGCCCCATAGGGTATAATGGGAGTGGGGAAGGCGTTAATTACGCCACAGTAAATTACGGTGGCGTAATTAACAACAAGGTCCCGTAGCGCCATGGATTTTTCCGCCCGGAAAAAGCAGGCGAAAAAGGCTCCATGGCGCTACGGGATCTCGTAGTAAGGCGGAAGGGTACGCCATGATTTACGCTGGCGTAAACCCTCTCCGCCAGGGTCGTAATGAGGGCCAAAGACTTTATTACCAACTATTATATTTTGAACATAATCATTTTCAATTCTAATGTTGACAGTGTTCCCTTTTTGGGTAAAAAGGAAAATAACACATTATGAAGGGGAAAAGGATGGAGGATGAAATGGCGGTTCGCTCATTGCCCCCCTCTCGACCTCTCATATCCGGCAGCCTTCTCCCCCTCATAGTCATCTCCACGCTTCTAATAGTGCATCTTCCCCACAAGTGTGACCCTCTGTGTCCATTCGGCATGCATACTCTCCCACTGCTTTCTCCATCCTCCTTGACGTCCAATTTCTTTACCTGTCCCAACTCCCATCATCCTCCACGTTTTGCTCAATCCATCTTCAACTTCAGGTCATGCATGATGATTCCATTTGCATAATCAGATTAATATTTTTTTTTTTTTTAAAAAGGACCGGGTCCATGTAAGGTACGGTCAGAGGCACTAATGGAGTTGTGCATTTCCTCACTGCAGACCGCACTTTGAGCATCCATCAAGTACACATGTAGCTTGCGGGTGTGGACCCAAAACAACCCACCAGGTATCGGTGGTTCCATGTAATAATGTCCCTGCAAAAATGTCTCCTGACAAAAAAGTTTTTTGCGGAGACATTATTACATTGAACATGCGGGGCAAATCTTTTTACAAGGTGAGCATGGGACATTCCTGCAACCCGTCCCCATACATGTCACCATATGTAATGTCACCAATGGCTTTTCCCAGCGACACTATGTATGGGGACATTATTACCGGATACCAAATATGCTAGGCCTTTCACCTCCTGGCTCCTGTACCATCTTCCGCTCCCTTACCTGCTATTCTAAAGACAGTGTTTGGATTGCACAATGTTGAATTATTTCCGTTTTCTTAACAACTTTAAATAATTGATATTTGTCACACATTTTGTTTTCATTTTGGTGTTTTTATTGCCTTCTAAATTGCATAGTTTTCTGTTGTTGGTTAGATTCAAAGTCTGTTTCGGCAATTTGATGCTGTTCATTTTTCTCTTTGTCAGGTTATTTGTGGTGATTATAATTTGAATCAAAATTTGAGGCAACATATTACCTGGACCACCTGTCAGTTATGCCATCTCAGTTTTTTCAAAAATGTATTGTTACTCTGCTCAATGTCCCACCCAAGAGTTAGCAGTGCATTTTTCAACATCCGCGCCATCTGAAATTACCGACTTTGGTCAAAGAGGTTGACCTGAGAATCAAGGATTCGTCAGAATGTATCATTTGTTCCACCGAAATATGATTAAAAAACCGTTTTATTTTGAGTAATGTGACATTTTCAACAGATCGAGCCTCCTTTTGTTATAATCTTGGATGCCAGCAAGATCCATGGATGCAAAGCTTTCTTTGAACATGCCATGTACAATTCCAAGGGGGCTCTAGTAAATAACCAAATATATAGAAGTTACACCACTTCCACCTCTGAGCAAAAAGGCGTCCACACCACAAGGCTGATTTGTGATGGTCATACATTCATTGTCTAAGTTCTGGAGCGCATAGACGCCCTACTGCACCTGATCAAGGTGAGCAAAGTGTATGTAAGGACAGATGCTGTAGATTTTTCTCTGTTTAGTGGCCGACCGGCACTTTTGGAGTGCAGTGTGTCCTTGTCCTGGTGACTGGAGCTTTGGTGGCAGAAACATGATAGATGACAGAGTGCTAGAGGCCCCTTGAAAGTGCTGTAGAGATGATCTAGGTATGCACAGGCTTATTTCTGAACGGTGAATGCCTGCAAGCCTGTGATAGCTCTCCCGAGTATCAGTGCATGCACATCATGGGTACCTGGGAGGAGACAAACAAGAGAGAAAAGAAAATATTATTTAGGTGGCAAAGAGATCAGTTAAATAAATCTAGTTTTTACACAGTTACACCAGGGCTGTTAGAGGGTTTGGTGCATCCTGGGGCCAAACATTTGAAGAGGCCCCATTACTATTTTTGCACTGATCCAGTGATGATGCGGCACCACCAAATGGCGATGGGAGAACATTCCTTTGAATTTACAGACGAGGAACCTGAATTTGCTTTGCTATTATGACTTAAAGTAAAAGAAAACAAAAGGCATGTTCTGAGACCTCATGGTAGTGCAGATGATGGCAAACATGGACATGCTGCCAAATGAATCCAGTAACAACTATTTTTAACTGGTTAGCTAGAATTTCCACGAATGTAAAGTGTAGAACACTATTAGAGATTAACCTTGAGAGTCATAAGTATATCGCTATTAGGTGCCACGCATATAACGGGGACCCCCACCATAAGCTGTGCCATGCACCATTGGCAAGCCTACAAAGCCCTGTTATTTACATAGGACAGAGCCTCCTTTGCCACATACGTGTACTTTTCCAAGACATTCTCCTTCACTTAGAGTGCATCCCAGTTATCATCTGCACCACCCAATGCTTGTCTTGCTTAAATAAGACATTTCTCATTTAGACCCAAATATCCCTAATGCAAACTCAGAATTGTGGACTCTTAGGTGCATTGAAGCTGCTATCTTTTGGTAGATTGGATTGTCACGATATGAAACTTCCTACAAATAGCATCCTTATTCCTGCCTGAGTAGCTTACAGACATGGTTAGAATCCTCTGATATGGCTTGGAGGGTGTACAGTGATATTACAGGCTCCATTTGAAAATTCTTCAATTTTGTTGACTCAATTTGATTGAAATTGATTGAAATTCAAAGCAACCTACAACCAATCAACAGTGTGTATTTAGCCATCTAAAATAAGGCACAGTAAAACATAAATGTATACTCGCAACAGTGCTATCAGTCTCAAATGTCCATGGCTTCAAGAGCAGTTACTGAATAACAACCTTAAGCCATAGATTACAAATACAGTTAACACATTTTAAAATCATCTGTTTGGATTCCTTTCTTCCATCCTCAAGTGCTTTGATGAATCAACTTATCCTTGCCAAAGAAATATTAAGGGGATCAAAATCTTAATCCCTATGCCCAAACTCATATCGCAATAAGCTCAGTATCTCACCAGCACAAAGGACAGTTGAAACACCACCTGACCAAACTGTATCATGGAGTCTCTTAATGCTTTAACCATGGAAAAGAAAATGTGACAAAAAATTGCTTATTCCAGCCCCAAAACATTGAAGCATTTACAGTTTGGAAAAATTGGAAAAGTGTGAATCTTTAGGTCCATAAGCAGATTCACCCAGCCATGGTGAAGGTATTAGAATAGCTAATTGCTTTATCTTACCTAAGCAGTCCAGCATTGTGGTTTTGCTATGCCTCTCAGTTCTGTGGTACAGCTATGCTTTCTAGCTCGGTGGTGCAGCTATACCCACTAGCTCTGCCCCTCTTGGCATTTGCTCATCGCTCATTGCAGAGCATTACAAGAACCCTCAAACTCTGTATGTGTGTATTGTGGTGGTCGATAACGGTCTTCATGGGAAAGAAGGGTTTGTGTTCCGCATGACATATTGGCGACTGGGGTGACAGCGATGTTGAGATTTAGGGAGTGGATACATTTTAGATTTAGTTTCACCAAAATTTGTCACATACAATTTAAATCATTCTTACTCATTGTCATTATTGCAAATATGAATACTGTGAGAAACCAAAAGGGTGTTTCAACTACTAGTTCCCAGGGATCTCTCGCTCAGGTGGCCAGGGCACGGTCAACACCTTTGGATCCAGACCCTGTGGGTAGACCAGTGTGGGAGGATCACCTGGGTGAGGGGTTTTCGGGGAGCGGGTGTGAGGCAACCGATGGTGAGACGCAGTATTCCCCCATTTCCCATTCCCATATCTCATCCTATCTTATAGTATTCTCTGACGTCCCAACTCCGAGGCCACCTTTCTGCACAAACACTGGGCCGATGAAGAGGGCGACCGAGAGTAAAGAGGCTAACTCTTAAATATCTCATTGGACATGTCCCGCTAATTGGGTCAGGCAAAGTCAGGCACTTGAATTTAATCACCCATTAGCTCTCCCGACATGCATAAAAGGTCGGAACATAGAGACACTCTGAGATAGGTGGAACATGTGAAGGAGCAGATCTTCTGGGGGCGCAGGCGAACCAACTCGAGCAGATCAACCTATCGAGGTAACAAGAGCAAAGAGTAGAGGAACCCAGGAAGTCGTTGCCTCCGAAGAGCAGGGAAGGATACACAGAGAAGCCCAAATCCCAGACGGAAAGATTGCATTGGGTTTCAAGGACGACAGCCACCCTCCCGGGTGTTGGGGAGGCAAGGCCAAGCCTGTGGTATTAACCTTGACTCATGAATTAAAGTCGCAAAGTTAAGAAAGGAATGCACACAGCCGGCGAGTCAGCAAATGAAATGAAAGGCCGGTGTGTGTTAAGGAACGATTGAAGTACCAACAGTATATCTCCTAATTGAAGGCTGCGTGCGTGCTGATGAGATGCAAAAGAAAGCCAACTAGTGAAGAACTTTTATGTGGCTGATAACTGAGGCCAGTGATACATAGTAGCGGAGTGGTCCGGCGAAAGGAAGTAGCCCACTCGAAAGTCTCTGTGAAATGTTTTGTTATACAGCGGCAATGTGAACGAACTTATGCGTAAAGGTCTAGATTAACCCCGGCAAAAGTGAAAGGTGAATGCTTGAAGAGAAAGATTTCTTTGAACTTTGTGCTTATGGTGCTGAACTACCAAGACCAAGATACACTGGGGAAAATAAACATGAGTGTGAGCTGAAGAAAAAGTCAAAGTGGTCCTGCAGTGGTCTATAGTAGAAGCCTTGCATATTCGAAGCCTCGCACATTCGAAAGTCTTCGACATTAGAAAAAGGTCTGAGCCCGACTGATGGAGACGAAGTGTGAAATGTTTGGGGAAGGGAACCTCTTACCACAGTGAATTAAGCTTGGGGAAGGGAACCCCTGCAACTTCTGTGATTGAGAGGTCTGAGCCCGGCTGAGGGAGACCTGTGTGAACATTTGTTGAACTGTAAAAGAACTTTTGGAACGCTGGGATAAGTGGCTTTAACGTGCAAATCCAGGCGGGCCTCGATCCACGTTTTGAACTGCCTTTGTTTCTGAGATCCTGAGCCAGAGAGTGTCATCCTATCTACGGGGCCGCCTTACTCTGTGCTGTCCAATGTGGGGGAGGAGAGCTGATTCAGCCATTTATGTCATAACACCGATTTTCCTTTGCATACATATTCCCCATTACACACTTTTTGTAGAAGAGATAGGGCAGGCATTAGATTTTGTTAGTATAGGCCATTTTGATTTGACAAATACTGACAAGGACTGTGTTTTCTTTATTATTTGATGGTAGAGACTACTCCCATCATAGCTATCTGGCAAAGTAGGAGTTTTTCCAAACCCCGAAAACTGAATAAAGGTTTTGAAATTATACCTCTTGTGTCAGTGTCTTACTTGTGATACCATGCCTTCCTTACAATAAACATGCATCCATAAAAACACATATCAAAAACTAAAAACAAACAACTTCAATTCATAGACATATTAATGCTAAAAACATTAGTATTAAAAAGATTGTATTTATACAGTTTCTAAAAAATGTTTAGCAACATAATGACAAATCTGTTGGTGCAATATGAAAACGATGCAGTGACATGACACGTAGCACCTAAAGATGGGAAGCGAGGAGCTTTACATGAAAACACGAGAAAGGAGATTTGCGGATAGGGAAGCTACTGTGAGGGGCCACATTAGTCTTGAACATACATATACAGACAATACATACACGGGGCCTTTAGCAAGATATGTTTGGGCCAGTTGGGGAACAGAGGGTACACGGTGAATAAATGTATATTTATACCACAGATCCCCTCATAGCTAGGGGTTGTGCAGGCTGCAGAAACCTGGGGCGGCGACAGAAACTCTGTGTGACCAGTAAAACTGGTTGATTGAGGTTGAAGGCTGGGAGAAGGCAGCTAAACTGCATTCAGGCAGCTGCGATAACATCAAATGGTCAGCTGCGGCCAGGCAGGGGTTTTACCACCTGGTACTATTGTAGAGGGGAGATGTTATCTTTTGAAGTACATGGGAGCATGTTATTCAGTGTCCAGGAATGTCTGGCCACCTGGTAGGGTCAGTTTGGGGCTGGGTAATAAGCCTGGTGCAAGGGGTACTTAAGGGCAGAACAGACAAAATGGTTTATGGCTTTCAATCAGGTTCTCAGGAATGATCACGATGTGGCCAAAGGCCATGCATGGTGAAATGGTAGTCGTTAGAAATGACTGTGAAATGAGGAGGGCAGCATGTCTGGGCGGATAAGATGCTTATCGCCAGTTCAAAGGGAGCTTGTTTGTTTCTCTCCCTCCCAGTATTGTTGACGTATCCTTGGAAAAGCCATGTGCATCACGACAGGGTTAGATGTCCCCGACCAGTCGGAACTTCTAATAAATTAGCATTGTTTTGGGAATGTATAACCATGCGATGATGTCATAACCTACTACGGAATCGGTGATTCTCCAGCATTGGATCTTTCATGGATTCACATGCTTAGAATATTCCCCGTCGTCAGACTGGGAACCCTCGGTACACATATATATAGTCATTTCCAATAGGAAAAACTTCTGCCCTATCCCCGTCTGCGTCCTCTACGGGGCCGCCCACGTACGCCCCGTTGGACGTGATGGTATATAAGCCCCGCCCCCGCGGGTCCCTTCAGATTTCAACCGTCTCCAAAGATAGTGGGATCTCCTCGTGTATTTTCTTCAAATACTTATCGATTGTTTCTAACTCCTGCGAGTTTGTCTGTTTGGTCCGCTTCTAACTCCTACGAGTTTTGTTAGTTGGTCTGGCAATAATGTCGGGTAAGCCTCTTTTCCGCCCGTGTGCCACGTGCGGTCTAAAGAAGGTTTATGAAGGGGATGGCCATCTTGACTGCATCTACTGCCTTCACCCCCACCACTCGGCGGACCAATGTGATATCTGCAAGGGGTTTTCCCAAAAAACCCTGAAGGACCGGAATCGGCGACTGGTCTCGTGGCTGAACGACGGCGCTGGAGCGTACCCTCAGTCGGAGGTAGGATCGGTGCGCAGTATCGCCTCAGCGAAAACATCAGAAGCCTCCCGACGCTCACATCCGTCGGAACCTCCGGCCAAAAAATCACGACCTACGGAGAAGGACGTGCCTCGAAGTCATTCCTCTAAGGCCTCATCGAAAGAATCGACGAAGAAATCATCTTCCTCTTCTTCTTCGTCGAAGAAAGATAAGGACAGGCCAAAATCCTCCTCGAGCGATCAGAAAAGATCAGCTACGAGTAGAGAGGCGGATAAACGCAGGGAGAGCTCCGCGAAGGCGGGACCGCCTAAGCCACCTGCAGGCCCTCCGTCGACGACGACGACGGCGACGATCCAAGTGCCCACTCCGTCACAGTCCCCCGCCTTTCAAACGGGCTCATCGTCGACGACGATTCCCTCGTCGACGGAGTTCCAGGCCTGGAGGCCAGAAGCGTTCGACATGGGGCTACCCGACACACTGCTACAAGAACAGGCAGTTTCGATCGCCTCCAAAGAAGACGACGGCTTCAGAATAGTGAGCCCGGAAGACCTGGGGCTACGGCCCAGATTTCCTTCTGGTGCAACCTGCTCTCAAGTTTTCACCCAGCCTCCAAACGCCCAGGCTACTCTCTCCATGGAGGTACTTTCCTCCTTACACTCGCTCTTGAAGTCCCTGGACGAAAGGCTCCCACCTGTTCCGACGACTCCCCTCGTCGACGAGCCCGGACCTTCACACCGCCCGACTAGATCGGTCGTGGGCCCAACTGCTCCAACAGTCCAGGAAGAAGGTGAGCTCTCGGACTCCCTCTCTGAACAGGGGTCAGCTTCTGATATCTCCCTCTCGCCGTCGAGAGACCCGTCATGGGTTTCGGATGTGGAGGTGGATCCTCCGAAAAGTCCCATTCACCCATCTCCACCGGATGACATAGGGGCCTTCCATTCCATGATGGAAAAGGCCTGCAAGGAGTTCGGTTTGACCCAACAAGAAGAAAAGAAGGACTGCTTCCTCTTTGACCACATGGGCAAGAATAGGCGTTCCGTTTTTTCGATACCGATACTGGACCACGTATGGAAAGAGGGCGTCCAAACCATGCGGCATCCATTCTCGGAACCTGCGGTCAAAGGCCGCGTAGAGAAAAAATTTAAAGTTCCAGATTCGACGCCAAAATGCCTCTCTGCGAAACCCACGCCTGACTCGGTGGTATCGGCGGCGGCGACGAGAAAGGCAAAGGCCCAGCATAAGTGCTCTACCCCGCCGGACTCCGAAGCTAGACGCCAAGACGCTTTCGGTAAGAAGATCCTGTCAGTGGGAGCGTCAACAGTGAAAGCAGCGAACTCCCTGGCAATCATGGCCAGGTATGACAGGGAGATGTGGCACAGACTGGCACCCATTTTGGACCACCTCCCAGAAGAACACAGAAAATCAGCTATGTCCCTGGTTCGTGAAGGAGAAGAAGCCTCGAAACATGCTATCAATATAGCGGTGGACCTGGCAGACTCGGGGTTCAAACAAATTAACAACGGAGTGGTTCTACGACGCCAGGCCTGGCTCAAGTGCACCAACTTTAGACCCGAGGTGCAATATAAGGTCGTCGACATGCCTTTCGAAGGTGACCACCTGTTTGGCGAAAAGGTGGATGAGGCCTTGAAAGGAATGAAGGAGGACTCTGAGACGGCGCGCTCGCTGGGCTCTCTCCAAAGCGGTAAGCCCTTTCGTTCCTTTCGCCCCTTTAGAGGAGCTACGGGAAACGCACGATTTGCGGGATCCAGGGATAGAGCATTCGGGAGGTCTTCATATCCGTCCCAAGGCTATAGACGCGCCTCACAGTCCTCGACCCGACGCAGAAATTTCCAGGCCTCTAAGAGACGTCCCACTTACTCGTCGTCGACGGGAAAACAAAAAGATCAACAATGACGTTCTAGGAGGGAGAGTGTCAAGTTGCGTCGAGGAATGGGAGTCAATTACGACAGATCGGTGGGTTCTGGACACGGTGAGACTGGGACATTCCCTAAGATTCAAATCCAGACCTCCAAGACGTCCACCGATACGCCTGTCTCAACCACACCTAAGCGTCTTGCGTCGAGAGGTTGCGCTCATGCTAAAAAAAAGGCGCCATCGAGTTAGTCCCTGCTTCACAGAGAGGCTTAGGGGTTTACTCACGCTGCTTCGTAGTAAAGAAACCAAACGGGAAGTGGCGCCCCATCCTCGACCTACGGGACCTCAACAAAACCCTGCTGAGTCAAAAGTTCAAGATGCTTACTCTACAGGAGGTAATCAGATCGGTCCAAAAGAACGATTTCCTGGCGTCTCTGGACCTCCAAGATGCGTATTTTCACATTCCGGTGCGCACTCACCACAGGAGGTTCCTGAGGTTCCTAGTCGGCCAAACACACTACCAATTTACTGTGCTCCCTTTCGGCCTGAAGTCCTCCCCAAGAACCTTTACAAAGTGCCTAGCACCCGTAGCAGCCTGGCTGCGGAAGGAAGGGCATCACGTTTACCCGTACCTCGACGACTGGCTCGTGAGGGGATCCTCCCCAGCGTCGACCAACGACAGCCTATTGACCACCTTGCGACTGCTACAGCGTCTGGGATTTGCAGTGAACTACGAAAAGTCTTCACTAAAGCCCTCGAAGAGCTTGAAGTTCCTAGGTGCTCAATTCGACACCCACACGGGACTAGTGAAACCATCCCTGGAAAGGTTGTTGAAGATCAAACACCTGACAAGCCAACTTCGTTTACAGAGAAGGTTGTCAGTAAGAAAATATGCGGCTCTCCTCGGCTCCATGGCATCGTGCATCCACCTAGTCGCGAACTGCCGGTTGTTCATGAGACCTCTACAGGAGTTCCTATCAGACAGATGGAAGCAGGCCACAGGCCGCTGGTCGGACAAGATAATAGTCGACGACGAACGAGTTATCAAAGCCATCCGATGGTGGAAAGTGGCGCGCAACCTGGACAGAGGGGTCCCCCTGCAGGAGCCGGAATTTCAGAACACCATCATTACAGACGCCTCTCTGTCGGGCTGGGGAGCACACATGTCACGTCACCAAACCCAAGGCAGGTGGTCGTCGACCGAATCTCGCCTACATATCAACGTCCTGGAGCTAAGGGCGGTGAGATGGGCCCTGAAATCTTTCCTCCCACACATCAAGGGGTCAAAAGTAAGAGTGCTCACGGACAATACGACAGCTATGTTCTACCTGATAAAACAGGGTGGCACCAGATCCAGGACCCTCTCGAAGGAAGCTCAAAAGATCTGGCATTGGGCTTTAAAACACCACATCTCCCTAGTGGCATACCACCTACCGGGAGCGAAGAACTTACAGGCGGATTCCCTGAGCAGGACTATGTCACAAATACACGAGTGGGAGGTGGACTCCACTCAACTCGGGGAAATCTTCGAAAGATGGGGGACCCCGTCGATCGATCTCTTCGCCACGGAAAGAAACCGAAAATGTGCTCAGTTCGCGAGCAGATGGCCCCAAACAGGCTCCCTGGGGGAAGCGTTCTCGTTTCCGTGGACAGGCAAGTTCCTCTACGCCTTCCCTCCATTTCCCCTCATACGGAGGACGATCCAGGGGATCCACAGGTACAATTGCCGGGTCATCCTAGTGGCCCCGCGCTGGCCGAGGCAACCATGGTTCTCAGACCTCCTTCATCTGTCGCTGGATCAGCCGATACCATTCAGGAAAGTACCGAACCTCCTGTCCAGGGACGAGGGGACCGTGTGGCACCACAATCCGGACAGCCTGAACTTAACTGCATGGCTCCTGACTTCTCGGAGTTCGGGAACCTAAAAGTCTCGACTGATTGCCGAAGGATTCTGCAGGCGGCCAGAGCCCCGTCCACTAACAAATCATATGTAAGCAAATGGAAAAGGTTCTGTATATGGTGTCAAACACAACAAAATATACAACCTTTGGAAGTAACTCCGGAGCAAATCCTCCCGTATCTTCTTCATCTTGCGGAGAGCGGACTGTCATCATCGTCAATCAAAGTACACCTGGCGGCTGTTTCGAGATTTACCAGAAGAAGACAGTCCCCTCCACTATTCAGTGACAGGCTAGTGAAGCATTTCATGAAGGGTCTGTTTAGAACCTTCCCTCCGGAAAAACGGTTCCCACCGTCGTGGAGTCTGAACACGGTTCTAGCTGCCTTAATGAAGCCTCCCTTTGAGCCAATGTCCTCTTCATCTCTACAATTTCTATCTTGGAAACTCGCGTTCCTAGTTGCCATCACTTCGGCTAGAAGAATGTCGGAACTACAGGCACTGGTCATAGACCCTCCATATCTGAGGTTCTTTAAGGACAAAGTTATTTTATCAACTAACCCTTCATTCATCCCAAAAGTACCGTCGGTCTATCATAAGCACTCGACCCTGGTACTCCCTACTTTCTTTGCATCTCCTTCGTCGACGGCGGAGAAGGCTCTTCACACTCTGGACGTCAAAAGGGCGCTAAAATTTTACCTGCAAAAAACGCAAGATATCAGAGCCACCAGACAGCTATTCGTCGCCTACGGCCCCTCGGCTAGGGGTAAGGCTATCTCCAAACAAGGTCTGGCTCGCTGGGTCTCCTCGGCGATTACCCTGTGTCATTCCAAGGCCGGGAGACCTCTACTACATCGTCCCAGAGCCCATTCCACGAGATCGACATCTTCCTCCGTGGCTCTATGGGCAGGAATTCCGCTGACGGACATCTGCCAGGCGGCGGCATGGTCTGTTCCGCACACGTTTACGCGCCACTACTGCCTGGAAAAGCAGCACGCGGATGAGGTACAAATGGGAAGGGCAGTGCTTCGCCACCTTTTTCAATGAGGTAAGCCAAAGTTTCAAGAAGAATGCTGCCTATTATTATTTGGCCTCAGCTGGTTTTTCAGAGTGTATACATGAATGTGCATAGTTTATTGACCTAAACATAAGTGGTTGGGTAGATATGTGCGCAAGGGGTGCATACTGAGTCATATGACATAGCATTGTATGGCGGAAATCCGTTTCGTATCAGTATAATAAGTTGTTGCTTACATACATGGTGTAAACGGTAGTGTTTGGGGGTGTCTCTACGAATGTAAGTTACATTGCATTCTCACCTCCTTCTTGATGTTACTGCTTTACAATCTATTCTAAGCATGTGAATCCATGAAAGATCCAATGCTGGAGAAGGGAGTAGTTTCTTACCTGTAACTCCATTTCTCCAGCATTGGTATCTTTCATGGATTCACATGCGCCCTCCGGCCTCCCCGGACTGCAATGTGGAAGATTGGTATGTAAGCAAGTTTTCCCCCCGTTATCTTGGAGGGGTCGAAATCTGAAGGGACCCGCGGGGGCGGGGCTTATATACCATCACGTCCAACGGGGCGTACGTGGGCGGCCCCGTAGAGGACGCAGACGGGGATAGGGCAGAAGTTTTTCCTATTGGAAATGACTATATATATGTGTACCGAGGGTTCCCAGTCTGACGACGGGGAATATTCTAAGCATGTGAATCCATGAAAGATACCAATGCTGGAGAAATGGAGTTACAGGTAAGAAACTACTCCCTTCAATCATTTATCTGGCGGTAGGGGCCAGATCTACTGGCAGGTCAGGCCTGCCGGTAGATCAGAGCCCCTACCGTCAGATTTGAAGTTGGCCGGTCTGGAAAGTTGCCAGTATACATTACTTACAGACCAGCCAACTCCTAAGGAGGGCCATAGTGATGTTATATGCTAATCTAAAGTGTACCCTTGTAATAATCAGTGGTCTACTTTGTAGGATTAAAATGTGTTAATCAGACCACTTTTTTCATGCAGTTGTACATACAAAATGGCCTTAATTCAAAATTGAGATTAACATGCATTTTTATAATGGGGAATACCTAATCTAAGACCAGCTAGAAAGAAAGAAATAAAATGGCACCATTGATTTTAAATCCTATTATATATATGTAAAGTGGACTTATATAGCGCCCTTCTGCCAATAATGTTGGCCTCGCTGTGCGTGGCTCTGTAAGAAAGGAAGGCAGGGTGTGTTAGCTGTTTAGGCAAATGCAGAAATCCTTGTTGTGTTGATGTATGCAGGTCGAAAGTACCAGTTACTTGTGTGTCTATATTGAAATCTCTAGGTTTATGGTTGGTACTGACCGGGCAGGTTAGCCATATGGGCAGCCCCCGGATTGTGGAGTGCAACAATGAAAACCATAAATAAAACAGCACACTCACATTATGAAAATGACAGTTAAATGTGAAATGCAAGTGTAAAACAATCCATCGCTTTGCAAAAATGCAATGTATCTCATTTATGACAACCAATTTAGTTTTTTGATTCTGTGAACATTCTTTTTGTATAACTGTTAGAATGAAGGAAGCCACCCTTGTTATAGTGAACAGGGGAATCTTCTGGGAGTTTAGCCAAGGTGGTCAAGGCTGAATCTCGGGAGAGATGAGCTGGGCCACGGGTCCACAATGAGTCCACACAGTGAAGCTGTCAAGGATTACACTTAAACAGGTAAAGAACACACTAAAAAACACCCAGAACAGGTAACATATCAACAATACTACTGATATACAACATATATACAGTCACTGTTAGTCAATGCAAAGTATATAATTCAACCCCCGCCTCCCTCACTTCCTGGCCACCCCAGACACTCAGACGCCAAGCGTGGACTTCAGTCCTGAAGCCCGCCAAACGCACGTGAACAAAGAGACCAAACCTGGTTTGGCGCGCAGAATCAAACACTAGAAGGACCTTTCCAAAAAGAAACGGCGAAAAAAGAAGGCCGGGACCCGTTTAAACAAAGGGGCTTAAGGCGGCATCTTGAAAAACATGGCTCCCGTGATTTTTAGCTACCGGTGTTCGCAATCGGGAAAAATCATGGTAGTTTGTTGTAAAACCACTGCCACCAGCCTTTTCAATAGGAAGGGGTAGCATTTGACTGCTACACGAGTACACAGGGGACACTATGTAACCCCTCCAACACTCCATTGTAAGATGGTGTGTGCTGGGTCTATGAATTTGGGAAAGACTAGTAAAGTCAATTTCACTTTACATTCCCTGGGAAACAGTAGTTTATCACAAAGAAGGTATTTAAACCTTTGGGAAGTCTAAAAGATATCCCTGTGTCACTGCACTGAGGGTGCGGTGTAACACACATGAAAGGATGATGCCTATGGAGTTCTCTAAAACTCCATAATCAGAGAACACAAATGTAAAACACATATCAAAACCCATGAAAGAGTGGGTAAAAAGGCTCACACTCTTTCCAGGTTAAAAAAATCAAGTCCTCAAAATCCAGCAAAGTTGCTGGGGGTGTCTAAGGTGAAGGGAATTGGCACATTTCTGAGAATTCTCCCAGGGACCACTGTGGGCAAACTCATACATACACTCTAGACACACTGCAATAATGTGGATTGGGACCAGACAGTCCCAACCCACTTCCTAGCTGCTAACAAACATGGCCTGCAAAAACCAGGGAAAAGCACTATTTTCCTGGCTAAATGCATGACCATGAAAATAATTTCCAGACACGAGAAGACAGGAAGAAGAAAGGACAGAACGACAAACCTTGTGGCACGGCCATGTCAGGACACCAGCAACTGTTAGTGGCCAAAGCAGTAAACGCAAGAAGGCCAACTAAAACTACAGTAGAAATGGTAAAAAGGTAACTGCTACCACCAGCTTGTCTTTAGGCACATTTAACAGTAAACAAAAACCCTTTGAGTGTAGCCTAGGATGATACAAACGTATCTCCATTGCTTTGCATTGGTAGATGCATTATGCAACATGAAAACGTAGAACAGGTTTTATTAAAGGTCGATATAGTATTTCCAACACCCATCTCTTTAATATTGTAGCATCTCAACATTCTCTCCTTGATCAACATGTACTCATTACTCTTGATGCAGAGAAAGCTTTTGATTGTAAGGGTTGGCAATACATGTTCAAGTCACTCGTTTGGCATGGAATCCTTGCTAATCATATTAAATTAAGACCCTGTATACCTCACCATCCTCCAATATTTTAATTAATGAGACTTTATCCTCCTCTTTCCCAATTCTAAGGGGTACTAGACAGGGATGCTCTATCCACTTTTATTGGTTTTAGCCCTAGAACCATTCCTTGAAAGTATGAAAATCAACTATAACCTTTTAGTTATTTGTATCCATTCTACTATTGTTAAAGCGGTCTGCTTATGCTGATGATATCCTGCTCTATGCGTCTAATCCTCAACCATCTATGCCTAATTTGCTCACATCTTTAAATACATTTTCAGACATCTCAGGGTATACATTGAAGCTTGACAAATCTGAAATCCTACCTCTTGATAGCTCCTTGATTTAAAAAAATATGGATTCGTTTTGAATGTCGTTATGCACCACAAGCATCAAATATCTTGGAATTATTGTAGCTGCAAATATTCCACACTTGTTAAAAGTTCATGCAGATTCTGGGATATCAACTAATGATAGTATGGTTAAATGTTCTCCCTTTTTCCTAACCTGGTGGGGCAGGCTTGAAATTATTAAAATGATGATTGCCACTATCATTTTATATGTGCTGTCTATGATTCCCATTTCCTCCCCCATAGCCTTCTCAAATTTCTATGGAACAATAAAACACTGAAAATTGCTCTAAAAAACGCAAGCTCCAGAAGAACTCGGGAGGTGTTAAATTCACAGACTTTAAATCCTACCACAAAGCTTTTGTTTTGAAACAATTTATTTTATGTTTACACAATGTAGAATTATCTAATATCTCCCCAACTTGGTGTAAGATTGAACTGAACTTGTCATCTCCTTTCAAACCTCTAGAAGTTCTGAACAGGACTGTATGGCCGGGCTTAAAAGATATCCTACCTTGCTCTTTCTTAAGATTGCTTGGTTAAGCCTACTTTCCTTTTCCTCTGACATTTTGGACTGTAACAAGGTTGGTCTATGGTTTAACAAGATCCTGCCTTTCAAAGTGAATTTTAAACTTGTTTGCATATGGTATAGTAACAGTATCTCTTGTGTTAATGATGTATTGTATTACAATACTTTAATCCCCTTTCATACTCTAGCCTATATGTTTAACCTGGATGATTCAGACTTTGCTGCGTATACAGAAGTTGCAAAAGTAATTACCTTGTCATTACCACACAACGGACCCCTTCCATGCAATTTCAGGAAGTTTTTGCAAGTGTCTCTACTAAAGCTGCAAGCATTTATACATTCTTTATTGCTGATTCCAACGTGTCAATTGCTAATCAACATGTTGAAAATGGATGGATCAATGATCTTTCTAGCCAATATACTGCTACCATATTGGAAAAGGTATGACAGCAAGTCTTTAAGATATCTAAAACCACAAATCTAACTCAGACTGCCTTTACTATTTTGAGTAGAGCCTACCTTACTCCTAAACAAATTTCTACATTTGCTTCCAACTTGATAACCGTATGCTGGTCTTGTAAAGAATGCACGGCTGATTTTAAAGACTGTATTTTTTACAGTAAATTAGTTTTTTCATTCAGGGAAAGAATTTGGATAACACTACAAAAAATGTTTCATTTTGCAGCTCAACTTAATCTTGACAATCAAATTGTCGGATCACATGGTCACTCTGATTTAACTAATATTTCCTCTGCCAGGTTTTTTCACCTACTTGTCTTTATTGGTTTTCATCTAATATCCTCTAACTGGAAATGTTTGGATTGCTTATCTTATGCTGCTTGGTGGAATTATATAACCTATATTCACAGAATAGAAAGGGTTGTGCCACTTCTCCAACCAACGTATATGAATATATACAAAAGTGGAGCCCAGTGATCGCATATTGTAATGCCTACTCATCAGATTCTTTAATTTGTTACTTCAGTTTCAGTTTTGTTTGTTCTTCCTTCCCCTCTTGTGTCTTGTATTGTCCTGTCCGTTCTTTTCTTCTTTTGTTTTGTGTTCCTGTAGTCCTTTTAGGTTTATATTTCTCATATATTGCTTCAATGAACTCTGATGTTTGAGCTTTGCAAAGGAACATTTAGTGAATTTCTGCATTTATTGTAACCTTGATAAACTACGTTGTGCCTTTAATTGTTAACTCAACTTACATTTTTATCTTGGATTATTCGTTATCAAGTCTTGTAGTGGTTAACAGTTGATTATTATATTCTGTATTTATCCATTACAAAGCTTAATAAAAATTGCTTAACTTAAAAATAAAATGCTGACTACTGTCAGTGATTTCTGAGGTGTTTCGGCTCCCTCTTCTTGTTGCTCCTCCCTTTTCTCCTCTCAGGCTCCCCCGCGCTATATAATGGGCTGCCAAAAATGCTCATGTAAACAGTGGTGTTGGTTCCGTTCCAGGTGAAAAGATCTTTTTATAAAATCAATTTAGAAAGATCACTCCGTAACCGCACAGAGCAGTCTTCTAAATCAAAGTGTCACGTCCCTGCGACGCACACTAGTGCGTGCAGGGGTTGACAGGCACTGAAGTGAACAGGTAAGTGTGTGTTGCGTGTGTGTTTTTTGATTGTTTAATTTCGGAGAGGGTGGATGGGTGAGGGGTGCTGAAGGAGAGGATTTTGGGGGTGTAACTCCCGGTTTTGAACGAATCCCATCGGGGCAGAGTAGGGGGCGAGGCAATGTGGGTTTCCGCTTTTTGTAGGCCACCCAAAATCGGCCGAAAAGAATGTCTTTTTATTGGGCGACCTACAAAAAGTGAATCATCACATAGAACTGTTGGTTCCTGCTATGTCTTGGGATCAGGTATACTACTACTGCATCTTTTTAGCCCCCCCCCCAAAAAACAGGGACTGAGGTTACTGCTGCAACTTTCTTCCTTCAATAGAAAGATTGAAGCTGGTGATGACAGCTCAGATCACAGATTCCCTACGTGCGGGGAACTGGCTATTTTAAGGAACTCATGGTGGCAACAGTAAAGACAGACACAAAGGATCACAGTTCAAGGGTGTTTATTAAACTGTATAGGTAGGTTGGAAAAACGCCTAATATAAACCTAAATCTAAGATGGGAGCAAGCTAAGACCATCAATTCAAAATAAGACCATCCTAGTTGCGTCTTGTCAAATAAACGTGCCTATATAAAAATATTGCCAAACCTAACATTGATACAAAAAGGGTGTGGGATAATGTTCACAAGAAAGAAAGAAGTGTTCACAAATGATAAGTCAGGATGTGGTAGCCGGGGGTCTCCCTTCCCCACGCTTTAAGCACGGGACAAGGCGGGACTCTTGAGCACAGCACACACTCTCGAGCTTTCCCAGCACAAGACAACAGTTCTGTTCTCAGGTATCAGGATCTTCAGCGGTTAAGTTTCTTTTCTATAAAAAGTCTCTTGCCTCAGAGGATCTGATGGGTTCATAATAATAAAACAAAAAGTTCCTTTCTGAATGTACGAGGTGTGATGGCTTTTCACCCCTGGATCCTACTCTTCTGGGCTCGGACCCCCTCTCGAATAGCAGCCGCCCACTGTTGGGTTCACTGCAGCTTCTATTCACAAGATTCCTCTTGTTTCGTTGCGTTGGTAAATGGTTTTCACATACGGTCCCCCTCTTTCGGGCTCAGACCCCTCTCGAATGTCCACCTCCCTCTGTCCGGTTCAATATGGCTGCTCTTCATAGAGTTCTTTGGGCATCATGCTTTGCCCCATTTTACCGGCATCCCTCAGTCGGGTTCACACTTGTCAGCCTCAGTTTCTTTTACTATCTTATTGCGCAGGATTCACTTCCCTTGGTTTTCCAATGGTTTGTCGGTCAAAGACTTAACTGTACAGAAGATTTTGCTAGACCTCTGTATGACCACTTTGTCCTGTCCTTGTGGATTTCCCAAGGCCTTCTAGTGTCAGTAGTTTCAACAATGGGGAATTAACCAGTCTCTCTCGAATGAGCACCCACGTGGTGCTGGTCACCTCAGCAGCTGTTTTTCCCCTTTTGAGTTAACAGTTCTTTGAATTTCCTTTATTTTGCCCTTTGCAACTTTCGTTCAACACAGTTTGGTTTCTTATCCGTTCTCCCGACTCACCGGCTGTGATAAACCACTGTGCTTTTCTTGTCTGGAGTCAAGGCCGGTACCACGGTAGCACGCTCGCTTTTGTTTGCGTTCTTACGATTCCTTTCAGAGAGGCTTTGCGGGTCTGGTTCGGAAAGGGAAAGGTCGCTTCTCTCCTTATCTCCCTTTCAATTCTCGCTGCCTTTCTCCCCCGCTTGAATTGCTAGTCTGGGATAGCTGTCTCGTTGTGCGGTCTGCCTTGCTCATAGTGTGCTCTCGTGCTTCACCTTTTATCCCTGTGAGGAAGGGAAAGGGGCGTGGTTTGTGTGATTCTGGTCAATTGCATGACTTTTCCTGACCCTTGTGTTGGGACATGTCAGGTAAACGGCTCTGGTGTTAGTCCATTGTCTTTTGGAATATGCAAAAGTGTTCCTGATGTAAAGGGGGGGTTAGTGTTTCTAAGTATCCTACGTGGTAGGATGGGGAAAGGTGATGGAAGAAGGGGGATACCGTGTCTCACCAGTCGGTTTAGAACAATTTTACCTAACCCCAAAAGTCCAACCCCCAATTTACCACATATATATAAGTGGGGGGGTAAAGTATATAAATAATGTATAGGGGTAAGGTGAGGGGTATGTGGGGGTCTCCCTCCACATATATATTTGCAGGAAATTTTTTTTTAACAAAAAGTCGACCTTTTGGAATGTCAAACCTTTGGGTTCAGTAAAATCACTTAGATTCTCACCAGTCAGCACCCCATCCAGGTGATCCTCCTGCACTAGTCCACCCCAGGAACTGGATCCAATAGCGACGGTTGTGTCCTGGCTACCCGGATGACAGATACCGGGGCACTAGTCAGGGAGACACCTTCATGTTTCTCGCGTACCCTTCCCTCCATGTGATCTAGCCACATTTGTTTCACAGGGGAACCGGGAAAGAAAATCTACATTTCCCTGGTCTTTACCTTTTCGGTGTTCCACAGTGAAACAATAGGGATGTAGGTCTGGAAACCATGGCATGATCCGAGGGTTGGAGTCTTTGCTCCAACCCTCGGTTAATCCAAACTAGGGGCGAATGATCTGTAACAAGTGTGAATTTTTGCATCCTTACAGGTAGTATCTAAGATGGATAATGGTCCACCTGATGGCCAAGGCCTCATGTTCCAGCATATAGGGATTTTATTCACGTGGGGACCGTTTTCGACTATTGAATAATATTGGGTGTTCCAATACATCACAAACCTGGGACAGGACGGCTCCTAACCCTGTAAGGGAGGCATCCATCTGTAATACAAACTCTTTAGAAAAGTCAACTACCTTCAGGATTGGGTTCTGGCACAGAGTCTGTTTGAAGGTGTTGTAACATATCTCATCCTCGTCATGCCAATTAAGTTTCTGGGGTTCAGCATTCTGAAGTTTATCTGTCAGCCGGGGTTTTGTCCGAAAGGTTGGGGATAAACCTACAGTAATGTCCTATTAACCCGAGAAAAGCTCTAAGATCTCTTTTAGTTTTCAGGTTTGGTGTATCTAAGACAGCTTTTACCTTCTCATGCTGGGGCCATACATTCCCATTCCCTACGAAAAAGCCAAGGCATTTAACAACTGCTGGGCCAATCTGCACTTAGCTGGATTAACAGTTAGGCCGGTGTTTCTGAGGACTTTCATGATGGTATAAAAATGGAAGAGATGCCCCCCCCCCACAAGTCTTACTATAAATGATGATATTGTCAATATAATTTCCACAGAAATCAGAATAGGGTTGTAGGATGTGATCCATGAGATGTTGGAAAGTGGCTGGGCGCTATGTAATCCGAAAGGAAGGACTTTAAATTGGAATAGTCCTAGAGGCGTTGAAAACACAGTCTTTTCCATTCCGGCCCATATATGGGAACTTGCCAGTAGCCTTTAGTTAAATCTAGAGTAGATAGAAAGGTGGCGGCTCAGAGTTCATCAATTAGGTCATCGATGCGTGGCATGGGATAGGCATCGAAGTCTGAAATGGCATTAACTTGATGTAAGTCTATGCAGAATCTCCAGGAACGGTCAGGTTTAGTGACCAACAACGATAGGAGAGGACCAAGGGCTTGAAGATGGTTCAATGATATTAGCTTTTAACATTTTGTTGACTTCCTCAATCACTATCTGTTTATGGGCTTTGGGGAGACAATATGGTTTTAAAGGAACCACTTTGCCTTTAGGTGTTCTAATATAGTGGTATGTGCCTTTAACTCTTCCTGGTATTTCTGAGATTACATCGGGAAACAAGACCACTACATCTTTTAGATCATCTTGTTGAATAGACAGCTCGGGAGGAATTATGTCAAAGCTATCTATCTCCCCAGGAACCAGACAGGCTAGTATTTTGGCATGGGTGGACATGTTCTCTTTCCACTCTTTCAAGAGATTTACGTGATACAAATGGACCTTCTGTTTTCTGTCCAGTTGGGCTACTTTATAGTTACAGGTTCTCGTTTATTCTATTATCTCATAAGGTCTGTGCCACTTGGAGACAAGTTTGTTTTCTGAGTTGGGTAAGAGGACCACTACTTTTTGTCGTATGGAGAATGATCTTAAATTCACTTTTTTGTCATAAGTGGACTTTTGTTGGCTCTGGGCCTTTTTCATACAAGTACAAATAAAGTCTCAGACCAATTTCATATGTTTTCGCATTCTGTTGGCAGTTTGCGAGGTGGGAATGGGGGCCACCTCTCGTTCTTCCCAGGTTTCCCAGAGCATGTCCAGGATATCTCTGGGCTCTATAACATACAGCAGTTCTAAGGGAGAGAAACCCGTGGAAGCCTAAAGGGTTTTCCTTGCTGCAAATAGTGCCCATGGGATCATTCAATCCAGTCATTCCCCTACTTGTCTACCAATTTTCATAAAATTTGTTTTAGGTTTTATTGAATTTTTCTACCAAGTCATCAGTTTGGGGATGGTACACAGAAGTTTGCAAGGTGGTAATATGGAGTAGCTCCTTGACTCCGGCCATAAGCCTACTCATAAAGTGAACCCTCGGGAAAGCCGACTCTGGAGAAATATAGTAGAAGATGTTTAAGGATGTTTAAGGATCTGCTGTGTGGTATTATTTTGCATTGGGAATGCCTCAAGATATCGGATTGCATAATCCACAATCACAAGGATATATTTATTGCCTAATCTGGATGTCTCTAGAGGTCCAATTATGTCCATACCGATTCTTGAAAAGTGGACTATATGATCAGCGATGGGTTGAGAGGGGCAGGTACCTGGCCAGTAAAACTTCCCACTAATATGTGTCTGGGTTTTAGCTTGTCCTAAATGCACCCCAGTAAGATGTGAATGCGCGATCTCCAGTACAACCTTTCGGTGGCTCTTGGGTTTTACCAATTGTGTTTTTACAACACCTTCCGTAGATGTCTCTCTTCTATAAAGCAATCCTTGTTTTAAGAAGAAAAAGGGACTTCCCTTCTCTAAGCCCTCTTCTTGCGGAACTTCTTGTAGAAAAGCTTCAGTGGGAGCTGGATCATTTCGCTGAGTGAAGACTAGGTCGGGATAGATGGTGGGCTCTTCTCCCTTCCTTTCTTCAATGTTAAGAGATTTATCAGCTTCCCCAAAGCCTACGTTACCTCTTTCTTTTTTACCTGGTTTACTTTCTTTAAACTGAGGAAATTGAGCTTTTTACCAAACGTCCCTGGGCAATTTGATCCCCCGCCCCGACTTACCTCAAAAGGGATCTTACCATGATTCTGTAAGAGAACTCATGGTGGCAACTAAAGACAGACACAAGTGATCACAGTTCAAGGGTGTTTATTAAACTGTATAATTAGGTTGGAAAAACACCCAATCTAAACCTAAGTCTAAGATGGAGCAAGTTACGACCATCCAATCAAAATAATGCAGGCCTAGTGGCGTCTTGTCAAATAAAAGGGCCTATACTAAAAATAAAAACTATTGCCAAACCTTACAACTAGATACAAAAAGGGTGTGGTATATAATGATCACAAGAAAGAAAGAAGTATTCACAAATGATAAGTCAGGATGTGAAATGTCTTTATCTGCAATGTCTATCTCTATTAGTAAACACCACACATTGCAATATTATTCAAACAAAATGCACAAAGAAACAACAGGGCTTAAAATTCTGTTGCCAGGAAATGCCAGACCACATTCAACTGGGGGAAAAGCAGCAACTGCTGAGGTTTAGGCAATTGTCATCCGATAGAGATGTGCCAGAAAGAAACGTTGAGGCACATTATATACGTTTGGCAGGTATTACTGTTCAGTTCGTTTTTGTACTACCCTCGAGGGAAACCACAACTGACCTTAATGGGGGGCTAACGAACATGACAAAAAAGGGAAGCTGAACCTCTCTTACAGTTAAGTAATTTGGACGGAGTGACAAGGCTTTACTCTCATACACCCCTTGAAGTTTTTTTGTTATAGATAATAAACTATTTCCTATGAACTGATGTGGGAGAGCGGATACGTTGTAAAAATATGGCTTTCACCTTGGCTCACTATCCTGACACCCAGAATGATGCTGATGGTGTTGGTCCTGGGTGTGTGACCTACCTTCGTAAGTGTTGACTGCTTCTAGGTTCATGACGTGTCTGATGATGTGATACTCATCACAGATTCCGTTGCCGCCGAGCATGTCACGGGCCTGCCGCGCGATGTCCAGGGCCTTGCCGCATGAATTTCGCTTCAGCATTGAGATCATTTCTGGAGTGGCCCTGTAGGAAGGCAGCAGAGGTAAGCGATCTTTAAAAGCAAAGGTACAGCATCTTGGAAGCACCCTAGCATCCAATGAAGTACATGCGCTTTGCTTCGATGTGAAGGTCCGTAGAGCCATGCATTTTACTGTAGTCATTCTAACAGCTAGGATAAACACTGTGCTTCAACACTGTAGACACCTCTTCAAGAGCTTCCTAATATGCATGAAGAGAGGGGCCTGTTTTTCTAGTTTAAAGTTCTGATACCTGTTTACAGGAGATGCACGAAGGACTAACAAACACATCTCTCTTGAACAGACTGTTGCAGACAAAAAAGAACTGGTCCATCCAGGTCATCAAATAAGGTTGTCCTGATACCAAGAACAGGTCAACCATGGATCCTCCCATGCATTCTTATAGCTCAAGACATGGGTGTTTCCCTTATCTTTGTTGACTGTAATGCACTACATGCACTACCAGATACATGCAGAGAACACCTATATCTACCTCTGCTTAAACCGCATGTCTGTAAGCCAAGGTAACATCACAACATGCCTGGCTCATGTCTGTTGGATAAGGAACATTCTGTCTCAACAAATTCAAAGCCATGCTCGTGTACAAGTGGCCTGAGTGTTTTGGAACAGACGAAGCGCAACATAAAAAGTAAAGAAACTGTACAATTAAAGCCACACCTACCATTCTCTCGCCAAAGGAACATTGTGCTCGAGGTTACCTATTCCTACCTGCACATGCTCTGAAAGTTTCACTCCCCACATATGAATGACCAGTTGTAAGTGAGCAGAGCTCTAGTCATAACTGACTAAACAAATCTTAATGTGCCTCCCCCACTGCCTACAAAGGGCACATAAGTAGGAATTCAAGATGTGCCTTAACATGATAAAGCAAGTTCCAACAAAATCCACCTTGAAACACACTCCACTGACTCTCTGTGGAGTCTGGGGTAACATCTACCACACCACACCCAATAACACAATTGCTACTGTAAGAAAATGATCTAAAGTACCTGCAAAATGGACATATTTGATGACTTATAAAAACCAAAATAAATAAGGTATAGATTAATAGTGATTTGTAGTTAGGTGCGTAAGTGCTTATTGGGTGTGACTGTATAAAAAGATGCCTACTTCTCTTCATCCTTCAGGCGTCCCAGCTGCAGACAGGCCTGCAGGCCAATAGTGATCTCTGTCAGCATATCTGCCAGCTTTTTCTGGATGAGTTGATTTCGAGCCAAGGGGACTCCGAACTGTATCCTGAAAGACAAACTCCATGGTCAGTTCTGTGTCACCACTGAGGAATTCAGTACTTAGGAACGAATTGCATGCAGAGTGTCCACAACAGGCCCTTGCCAAACCTACTTTTTGTGTAGCACTCCTCATATGCCATGGCAATCTGCATTATATGTATTTACTAAGGATACAGGGTATTCGTCCAAAAACACATACTGTGGTCAACAGTGATTGTGGCCGTCTTTAAACAGGTGCCGTACATTAGTGGTAAATGAACGGTGGATCATGGGGAGTACATGGATCAGAGACCAGGGACAAGATAGACAATGAAGAGAGCAGTCTGGGGAACAGGCTTCCTTAACTGCAGGGTAGAGTGTACAGTGGAAGTAGTTGTAATGTGGTGGGTGGTCAGAGAAGGGGATAATGTTGTAATAGGAAGAGGAAGCACCTTCAATTCAAAGGAAATGTGCATCGAGTAAGGATTTAAAATAGTGGATATTAGTGGCGCTATATATGTGGTGTTGAGATGGATTTCTAAACTCTGACCTGGTGGACAGAGTGTAGGAAGCCGACCTTGTTATAGTGGACGGGGGACACTCTGGGAGTTCAGCCAAACTTATCAAGCTAGTACTGGAATGAAGATGCAAGTTCAGTGCGGTATAAAATATATACCCATCAGCTGCGAGAGAAGCACTGTAAAAGGGGATGAGGCTCTTTCTGATATCTATGAAACAGAACCCATAATAAAACGAATCCATAAATACAGGGGCACAGGTAAGTATAATCAAACTTAGTGATAGAACGAAACGTAGTAAATTGGCCCTAAAAGCGTGCTTTTGCAGAAAACTTGTGTTAGCCTTTTGTGTGCGCAAAAAGCCGCTGTGGCTGGTGATTTACTGCAGAGTTCGCGATTCCAGACCAGTGCTGAAAGAAGTGTACAATGGTTGTTATTTTTCAAGAACACCGATTAGAGCTCACGGGTTCCGCCAACGAATAATGAATACATGACCATTTTATAATTCAAAATCATTTATGAAATGCGATTTTCTAATGGAGTCAAAAAGAACAAAGCTGTTTCAAATTGCCCTGTAGTACATTTTCCCTGGGGAAATAGTTAGAATGTCCCCGATATGCAACATTTGTGTTGCAGTTGGTCCGTGGTTCAAGGCTCTGGCAGTGACATGGTGGTAAACACTTCTCAAAGTTCTGCTGGTCGTCTGAAATGTCTCAATGAATTAACTTTGTACTGTGGGACTTGGGGAGGATTGTGACATCACATGTAATTGAGGGCGGTGTGGCAAGGTTCGAGGACCCAATTGTTTAACACAATGGGCCTCATTACGAGCATGGCGGTAAGGCAACAACGGCGCGGGTATAGGTCTAACCAGGTGGCTGAACCGGCACTCGCAAGCAGAACATGATGGTAGCAACGGTACCGTTATGAATGGTACCGCTGCTACCATCCTCCCCATTCCCATTTAGCCCTATGGGGGCTCCAATGGGAATATGGACGTACCGGCTCTGGCACTCGCGTAAAGGGAATTACTGGGTCCGCCGAGGTCGAAATGGCCCGGCGATTCCCCTTCCGCGGGAGCCGGAGCAGAGTTTGGGATTTTGCCGGCATGGCTACCTCCAACCTCGTAATGAGGCCCAATGTATGCTTTTCTATAAGGGTTCAGAGCGTGAAATCCAATCAGCTTTGTGTGGGGAGATTTTTTCACGTCCCACGATCATGAATACTAATTACTTGCTTTGTATAAAAGTTCTAGATTTAGGTGCGTTTCATGACATCGCCTACCCACGCAGTTCTGTTCCACGATCTGTTTGAATTTGCTGTCCCAGCTGCGTCTGGGGCCCTCAATAAAACTGCATTACTTCTTGCATTCCTTTTTGACTACTTATGTAATATTTTGGTGAGTTTTTTGAGGCGACCCCGACACAATTATGGAGGCCCCAGCTAGATATCGTAGCGTATTGACAGTGGCGTGGGAATTCTAGCCGTGCTCCCGGAGGAGTGGGGGACAGCGTCCATCGGCCAGTACGAAGAGCTCTAGTCAGAGGAGGTCCATGGACGCAGAGTTCCCGAAGGTCCACCTGGTCCGGCGCTGCCTTCACTCTGACTGAAATGCAGGCCTTTAAAGGGATACTCGGAGGTCGAGAGAAGTGAAGAATTTCCTAAAAGGATACATGAGTGTACCCATGCATGAAAGCGCAAGGGGCGGAAGGGATTATTTTTATGGTCTACACACCCTCGTGAGTGGTGGAGGGCGATTGACCTTAGTAGTGTTAGAGGCTAGGTCTGCCATTCCGATAGGGAGCAGGTAGACAGTGGCTCATCTGCGTTACAGCAGGTTGCGTAATAAGTGGCGGACCTTGTTAGACAAGAGTTGCGCATAGTGCAGGCAATTGGTATAGCGTCTTTTTATTTTCTTTGGGAAAAGATACTTTTGAGGTACATGCGCACATTTGTTTTGTGAGTAGCAGCAGTTTGTTTTTAGTGCTGTGGAAAGTGGTCATAGTACTGCCAGAGCCGAAATAACTTGTAAATAGTGCAGAGCCGCGTAGCACAAGTAACTGATGCAGTTGCTTAAGGAGCGGAGTAACCGCATTTTCCGACGTACTAACAAAGGGCTTCATTGTTAATGTGGTGGGCCTGGGGAGAAGCCCATTTCTATACGAATACAATATAATAAGGCAAGCCTGTGGGGAAGGCCATTGTCTGCAAGCATTGAGTGCGAGGTGTGAAAGGGCGAGACCTGCAGGGAAGTCCAGAGTGAATGAAACTAGGGTGATCGAGTGAAGTGGTAAGCATACAAATTGAACGAGTGGGACTGTTTAAAAAAGGAGTGAGAGTTTAAAGGCTTAAAATAATAAAGGGAAGGAAGGAACAAGGGAGAGAAGAATAAAATTGGATGGATGCTCCATTTAAACACATGTGCAGAAAATTGCCCCAATATTGTGATAAAATACCAAAATACTATTTTGAGTGGGTACACAACTGTTAGGGAGAATGTTCAGTTTCTGTGCTAATTCGCTTTAAGCGTAGAGACCCTCAGCTCTTTTGCTAGAATCAGAGATATTTTTAACCTCCTGAGTGAGTGGTGCTTTTTGCCACTCAGTCACATGTTTTTCTCTGACTTGGGTTTTGAACTGTTTAATGGAGTCTGGTAAACTCCAAAGGCATCTGCTTTTTGCATAGTGACACACAGCACCCCCTGTGCAGTGCCACTGAGAAGTCCCTTGGACTTCTCTTAATGTCTAAATACATTTTCTTGGGTGAACTACCGTTCCCAAGAATAGTGAGATAGCTTTTATCTTACTTAACTTTTCCTTGTGGGTCCAGCACACACCACCCTATGTGAAGTTCTGGGGGGTTACATAGTAACTTCTGACCCCCCTTTTCATGTAACAGTGGTTACTTTTTACTACCTTTTGTGCAGGGTACTAGCAGGCTGATTTCTCAGCTGGAGTACAGCACCCATTGGTGAAAATGTTTCCAAAATGGCCCGTTTTTCTTTTTTCGCCATTTCTTTGTAGTTCCTTCTGTGCTTTTACACTGTTGTTTAAACTAGGTGAAGGAGGGTCCTGAAACTTTGCTGTCCTTTGTCTAGGTGTGTGAAAACAGAATCAAAATATCGAGGCTGAGTACCCCAAAAGGAAACACATCAAACACGGGTTACAAAGGAACATACAAAATACTTTATTTTATACTGAATCCAGTTACAAAAACAGAGCAAATTCAGATAGCTATCGGCCCTCAGTACAACACAACGAACTCCAGCGTGGCTCAGTGTGTTCAGTGAGAGACGTACATTAGAATGCATTCGCTTTTTATATACTTGGTGGGCACGATGTCCAACCCCACTTCGGGTTAATATTCCATGTAATACATCACCGATCTAGGGTTCGTGCCAAGTCTCGAACAACCACATATAACTGGTTTGCCTTTAATACATGTATCAACAAGCCTGTGCAATAACTGTATTCTAAGATTTTTCCATGCAGGCCTTCTCAAACATTAATACAATGTTGTAAAACAAGTGTTCTACGTTCAGTATTTGAATACATTGTTTCAACATATGCTTGTGGATTAGTTTCGTTGCACAAGTAATCCTTTTACACACAGGTCAACGAAGGACAAGGTCTCAGTTCACAACCTCAACAAGTGGCCTGCAGGCAAGTTACACATTAGCTATGCACAGAGGTCAAGACGGCCATGTTGTATTTTGGAATGACATCGTCCACCATTTTAACTCACAGGGTGACTTTTACAAAGTGAATCTTAAAATGGCGGATTGGCCTAAAATGGCGGCTTACATTGATTTAAGGTCAGGACCTTGCAACACAGATTCTCTCGCAAGTGACTTTCGAGCAGCTTGGCGTAGGCCAATTTACATATATTTATTGCAATAGGAGGCACGATATAATTTCTCTTTTGACAGGTGTGCCTGACTGAAACCAGTTCTGACTGGCCAGCTGGCTGTCCTTTAAAACAGCCACCCACCAGGTTATTGACAGCCTTAGGGCTGTGAATTAATGGAATTTTGTATAAAAGGCGTTGCCTTTGGAACTACAGGCAGAGTCGACCACTGGAACAAGACATCCGACGAGGAGGACAAGCAGAGACACCAGCAGCACCTTCTAGGACCACAGAAGCACCGGTGAAGCCTTGCAGCAGTGTGCACCCCTTTCTCGTTTCGACTGGGAAGATCTGTGCAGGATGACTTCCTCACTTGGGCTGGTGGGACCAACTAGCCTCGAGACCTGCTTCATTTTGGCTCATCCCTGACTTGCTGCAACTTTTCTAGGCTACAGAATCTCAATGCCGTGGACCCCTGACCATCATCGAGTGCAACGTCTTCCAGAGAACATATCGAACCAAAGCTTTGTGGGCACCTTTGTGGAACTACATAAGCAGAACATCTTCGTCCAGAGTACCATCTCCAGAGTCAAGGACTGAGGAAAATCCAACCAGAGCTTTTCGATCTTTCTTGGCGCTGAGAAAAAGGCGGCAAAACCACAAAGAGCAGTTGAATCGTGTGAAATCCATTGCTACAAGTCCCTCTCCAGAGGGTATCCCTACATATTATCCCCACCAAAAATATCGGTGTACATATGGTCGTTTGTATCGCCATAGACAATATTTTGGGGGGGGGGGATCATTTGTGGGAGCGGGGTGTCCCGCGCACATTTAAAAATAATGTGGGGGTTGTTGGGTTCCCCCGCAGGGTCCATGGCTCAATATCGCTGCAAAAACTTTTGCGGGGATATTAACACATGGAACCCTCCAGAGTGCTGCTGTAGAGGGTCACCAAACGTCCTCGACCAAGGTCTAGGAACAAGGGTTTGCATCACTGCATCAGGAAGGAATCCAGTTGGAACCTCTTCTTCAATTCTAAGGTACTTATGGGGCCTGCGGTATAACTACCTTTTGCCATATGTGGTGCTTCCTGGTTTGGGAAGTACTATTTTCACCCATCTAGAGTTGAGCTCAACTCACCTGTGCAGGCTTTCCAGCTTCCACGCCAACAGGTAGGCTCCTCTTGAGCTCCTGAGATTTTTCAAACAACTCCTGACTGACTGATTAACATTTTCTAAGAAAAGCTGCATCAGAACTGGAACGGCTCCATTCACTTTGGCTCCTCCTCTGAACCCTATTGGCTTTGGCAGTGCTTGTTCCCTTACAGGTTTTAATTGTTGACACCATTATTGCTGGGATAAAAGACGGCCTACATCTCTCAGGGAGAAACTATCTATTAAACCAGTTGAAAATGTGTTATACGATATGATAGGTTATTTATAATGCGCTTAATACCCAGACGTTTCAAAGCGCAGACTCAGGGATTGAACCTGTATTGTCCCGTGTCGTCTTGCCCCCAAGGCGAGCATGTTGCCCCTGAGCTATCCTTCTGAGATACTTTGCCTCTATTTTCCCTCCCAATATGCGGACGACACTCAAATACTTCTACCGATTACGGGTAACCATGACACCGATTCCAATCTACTGAACAAAATTTACCTCATCATTCAAGCCTGGATGGCGCAACATGAGCTTTGTTTCAATGCTTGTTTGTTTGACGAGAAAACTTCTCATCATTGGCAGTCAATCTAGGCTAAATAACCTACCTCAATCCGACAAATTCTTCACTATTGATAGCAACATTATCACGGTAGCAAAAGAGGTAAAAACATTAGGTGTTTACTTGGACTCCTTGCTTTCCCTAACAAGGTAAGTCAACGCCATCTCCGCAGTGACGGCTTACACTGCCAAACTGATCATCGCCAGCAGCCCTTTCCTAACCACCGACAACTGTATCATCCTAGACAGAGCCCTCATTTTGTCAAGGATTGATTACTGTAACTCCCTCTTCGACAAACTACAAATAGCTCAGAACAATACTGTAAGAGCCGCCCTCAACATCCCCTAAAAAGAACATATTTCTGCAGGCAGACGTAATATCCACTGGTTGCCGGTTCGGGGTTGTATCAAATGAAATGCTTATCTAAGAGCACCCCCGATCTATCTATCTAGCTAGACAAATCTCCAAAATTCAGTCCAACAGACCCACACGCTCAGCCTACTCTTGCCACCCCTAGATTAAGAATGCAAAAAGTTAGAGGTTGTAGCTTCCCCGTGATCGTAGTCAAACACTGGAACTCCATGCCCTTGTCCCTGAGATCAGACCCTTCCCCTCTGGTCCTTCTGCAAATGCCTCAAAACATGGCTCTTTTCCCAAGACACCTAGTCATCAACCTCCTACCACTACCTCCCTTTGGACAAATTTGTCCCAACATGCCGGTACCTGAAATAGAACCGCTACGCCATTTGTAAATTTAAAATGCAATATGTAAATGATGTAATCACTGTAACTAATGTCCTTAACCTATGTAGGTAATGCCAGTAACTAATATCTCAGTAAGCTACTGCTATAACCAACCTGCTTAAGGAATAAGCGCACAGATGCCTGGCTTGGCGCGCTATAAAAATGTCAAAATAAATAAATCTCAATTTTGTTCTGGTAAACAAACATAAGTGCCAATACTGACCTTGATTGATGTCTCTCCGTGTGCTGGAATATGTTTAGCATAGAAAGAAATTACTCACCTGCATTATTGGTTCTTGTTTAAATTAATTATATCTTCCATTGAATGTTACTAGTAATTGCTACTCTTTTAGAATGCTTAATTTGCATTATGTATATATAAATAAATAATTTAATATAAGTAAGCGTTTACTTGTTGCCTTGTGGTACTCTACAGCTCACATTTCCCTTCCTAAAACAAGATAAGCCTGGCTGCTCAGTGACTCTACCGACTTGTGTAGTAAAGGCCTATATTAAGAGTTGGGTCCCTAATACCAAGAGATAAGGCTTGTAAAGTCCCACACCAGTTGAACTTTATCAAATCTTACCCATCAATGATACAGTGGGAAAGTGTTATAAAGAATGGCCCGGAGAGGGAACATTTGATAAAGATATTATAGAAAGTTGGCTGCTACATGCAAAGGAGCAAAGCTTAAAAAGAGACAGGATATTTTAGGGCTTTGGAAATTGTACAAAGAGAAGGAAAAAGAGACAGAGAAAGAGATCGAGTAGGAGGAGGAGCAGGGAAGTCCACCACCCCGCTCCCTATACAATATACCCATTATTAAAACCAGCTGCAGGTTATACGAATCCTAAACGAGTGCCTCAAGACAAGGAAGAAACACATAAAAAGAAAGAGGAGGGCGACACGAGCAATATTAGCAAGGACGAGAAAGGGAGGAGGTAATATTTAAATGTCATAAAAAAAGAGCCAAGAGCCGCGACAGTGTGTTCAAGGAAGCAGAAAAAGCATTGGAAAGGAAAATAGAGGAGACAGGAAAGGAACACGAGAAGGGAGCCAACAAACAGTGGTGGAAAATAGGACGTATAAAGTTTAAAATAGATAATTGGGGACAGGACTCGGACCATAGTGAAACTAATACAACAGAAGAAGGGCACACCATATCGACTGGAAAGACAGTGTTGACAGCGATCATGTGGATGACAAAATAGACACACGCAATGTGACTGACGGGCGAAGGGAAATAAGAAATGAGAGAGAAGAGGAAGAAAGAGAAGAATCACTGGGAGACTGGGGGAAATAGGCTTGGGAGCAGGAAAACCAGAACAGCAGAAGCTAAGAGACCACGACGAGTCAATAAGCGCAGAGCTCCTACACAAATTCCCCTTTTACAGAAAGTGAGGGGTGAGATTCATTACATACCATGGCAGACAATGGACACCGCTCAATTTAGTTTACAGTTTACCTTCATTAATGGCAGGGGCGAACAAGTGGATTTATGTTTTTGAAAAGGAGACAGCGAGAATCCCATTGGCCATAGGCTACATACAAAGTTTATTGGTGGTATTGGTCAGGGAGAGAAGTGGCAAAATATAGCAACAGGCCGGGTACGCAGGGGTAAAATTAAGCTCTAATATACACGATGTAACACCCTTTAACAACTATTGAGCACATGTTTGGAAGGCTCTAAGAGAGCTTTATCCAGATACATCAGACATGGGTTCTATATTGGCTCATAAAATGAAGCCTAATGAGTACCCCACAGAATACATACGATCCATACAAGAAATGCTGACACACGAAAAAATACCCTTGTTGTTCCCCATTCTAGTAAGGAGGCTCCCCCGGAGGTGCAGACGTCTTTAGAAAAGATAGTGGGAATTGAGTGAAACGGGTGGCCTGAGATAAAGGCAACAATTGTACACTATTGTAAAAGAAAGCAGGAGAAGGATAAGGAGTTAATAATGCAAAAAAAAAAACGAAATACAAAAGAGTTCAGAAAAAAACGGCCAAAAATACACATGGAAGGAGCAGTACTCGCAGGGATAATTTTAGCTTAGCAAGAAAAGCTTCCAGTGGCCGCAGTAATGCAGCTGGGAGGTTACACTCAGGTGCCACCAAACCAGCAGTGGGGAATGGTACAGATGCAGCATCAACAGGCTTTTGTAAATGTGCAGCAGCCAGGGGCCATGCAGGCCGGTGGAGGGAATGGCTACATGGGACAGTATCAGAGTGGGAGAGGATACTATGCACGTGGAAGGGGAATGGGATACAGCGGAATGACGCCACATTTCAGAGTACAGTGCTCCGCATGTGGGAATTTTTGACATTTTGCATGAACAAAATGTCATCAGTCATCGGTCGTCCGACGAGGGAGGAGGGTTGGAGCATTGGAGCCCAGTTCACCTATGAGCTGCCCCATCTGCCTCACGGTAACGCTGTTCGTGCGTAACCCCAGGAATAGCCCTCGTTCATCTGCTTCTTTCTATTGAATCATTATCCCTATCGAGAAAGGTGTCCTCGCACGTATCCCTGCAACCGTGCCTAATTATTATTCTTCTTTTCAACACCGCTGTGGAGCGTTAAAATGGCCGCCGCCATGCGCTACCCACGCGGCGTCTAGCAACGCTCGCCATGACCTGATTGGGCCGTCCAGCTGATTTCCTGGCCCCGGGCAAACCAGAAGGCAGAAGCCGGCTTGATCAAGACAATGGCCTGACCAAAAAGGCTGAGCGCCTGTCTGTGGCCAGTCCGTGGCTGGCCGCCGGCTAGCCACTCTGCCCCCTTCAAGGCACGCCCAGCACGAACACTTAATTCGGGTGCTCTCCATCTCCCCATATGAACAAGCTGCACTCTCACGGAACAGCGTCCCTCTTCCTCTAGCGTACTGCACTCTAGCGTACTGCACTCCCGAACCTGCTTCGTGCTTACAACGAGATTGATGTCTGCCCACCTTTAGCAGCCGCCTTACAAACACACGAATGGGGTATGTTGTCTCTTGCCATTTTTGCCACCACCATAGCCCTACCATGCTCGACTCAACTGTATGCTTGCATTTGTGACAATATTATGCTGTGCTTCGCCCTATGATATTCCATCTGATTACCTGCTCACGTATTGCCACTGTGATTGCTTATTAGCCTGTTACACACAACTGCTCTTGCTCTGCCGTATGCCATTGGATTTAGTCTCCTTCGGGCTTTGCGACTATCTGTAGTCTCTGCCCCTTACCTTAAACGCTCAGCATACCGCTGCGTCATCTACAGCCGACGCCCTGCTACGACTACACTGCTGTAACCCACACCCACCTTTGCAACTGTGTCCTTCACGGCTTATGCATAGCCAACCTTCGCTCAACATGTGTCCATAGCACCATATGCGCTTACTACCCCCTAGCAAGTCACTAGCGCTATACCGATCTACTACGTGATACTGGTAAATGTAGCATAACTACCCTATCACGTTTAATGCCCACGAGTGAATGCTGCCATCCACATGCATCATAACACATTGGTATTGTATTCACCCTTGTATGTGCAAATCAAACTAGCCTATCACAATAACTGCATTGAACTTGCATTGAATTGTATTCACCCTAGTGCAAATCGAACTAGCCTATCACAGTAACTGCATGAACATGTATTCAACTGTATTCACCCTAGTGCACATCGAACTAGCCTATCATAGTAATTGCATTGTCTCACCTCAGCATCTGTAAATCGAAACTAGCCTATCTCAGCAAACTGCATCGATCCAGCACTGAACTGCAGTCCACCTAGTTTGGGCAAATCAAAACAGCCAATCACAGTAATTGCATTGAAATAGTATTGAACTGTATTCACAATCTGCCTACATTGTGCCTGCCTAGGCTGTCTAGTCACCATATTGTTACCTAAACCTGAACTAATTTGCTTACCCTACCGCCCATCACACCCGCTGGCACTGCCTGCACACTAGCCCAACACTACTGCACTATGTATGTACCTGGCATTTACACAGTCCTATTAAGGACCATTCTAGATCTGATCTGCATGACTAGCCACACAAGCTCACACCTCCCACTAGCCTTTGACGAAGTAGTACTACTATCCAACCGTGTGACTCTTGCACACTCATTAACCCCAAACGTCCACATCCAGAACCTACACAAAACTGGTAGTCCGTGCAGCCCCACTACCAGAAACCTCAGACTCTGTGCTAGGCTACTCAAATAGTTCGAACTCCTCGCCATGTCTACGCTCCCCACTAAAACAGGAAATATTAGGAAAACATGTCCACGAACTAAAGCCACTAACTCTCACTCAAACACCCCCCACCTCTCTCACTCACTATCACCTGAGAACTTCCAATTGAACAAACCATCCAATGCTCCTCCTAAGAACAAATCCAACAATCAGGCCTCATTAAAAACACCTACTGTGACTAATACTCCACACATCAGAGGTGCCTTAATAAATGGCCGCTCCATAGTAGCACACGCCACAGAAATAGCTGACAGTTTACAGCTAGAAAAACTTGATTTCCTAGGCATCACTGAATCCTTGCCCCATACCGCAGCTGGTCCTGCTCTCATGCTAGCAGTCCCAGAGGACTACACGATACTCAGAGTGGCTAGAACTGAGACCCGTGGTGGAGGCCTCGCTATAATAGCTAAATCCAATTTAGCTATAAGACTTGACACGTCACCCAATTCTGAATCCTGTGAATCCCTCACCGCTAAATTACCTATCGCCTTGAGGTCATTTGAGAAGGACCTAACCACCATCCTCTCCGACAACTTAAAAAATACGTCCCAAAGCCTTCTTCTGGGCGATTTCAACCTGGGGTTCAAAGACCCCAAAGATCAGCATGCCGCACTAATCGCTGGCACCCTGGCAGAACTAGGCTTCCATCAAAAAGTGACTCTTCCCATCCATAACAAAGGCAGAACTCTTGATTGGGTGGCTGACTATAACTTCTATGCCTCCATTACCTCCATTTCTCCACAGATATGGTCCGACCATTACCTCCTAACCTTCTCACTTGAGCCCTTAACACCGACCCCCCAAAACAACCCTCTGGCCCCTGCCATTCCCACTATGAACAAAAGAAACATCACAGCCGAAAAACTTGTCCCTCTTATTCTACCGACACTGAACTCACTAACCAAATCGACTGATCACCTCACCCTTGTCGATGAATATAACAAAATAATGACCGCAGCCCTAGACTCTATTGTCCCACTCAAACTAAGAAAGAGCAAATGCAAAATGCATCTGCAAAATGCAAAATGCATCTGAACACCTGGTTCTCCCAGTACCTCAAATCACTCAGACTTGAAAAAATAAAAAGTGAACATATGTGGAGACGATCACCCTCAGATGATAATAAGGTCAACCTCAGCAATATAACCTCCCACTACAAGAAAGAAATTCTACTAGCCAAACAAGACTCCTACAGCCAGAGAATTTCTCAAGCGAACTCAAGCATAAAAGAACTGTTCACAATCCTTAAAGAACTGGAACTCCTATCCCAGTCCCAGACACTTGCGTGAAGGATAAAAGCTGGTGCACCAGTAGAACAAGTTACTTTCTTATCTGGTAACGTTCTTTCGATGGGATGGTCCGACGACGTATTCCATATCTATGACATGTAATCACCACAGCTGTGCTGCTTCGGAAACTTTTTTCGGCGTCTGCGTCCTGCGTCGATGACGTTGATGCGTCGTCGTCGAGGACCTTCTCCGACGTCCGACGTCATCCGATGTGATAAGTAGGACGCACGACGCTCGTAGCCTCAGTTGTAGTTTTTTCCCCCAGAACGTGTGACATTAGTCAACTGCCGGTCAGACACAAAGCCTTGCGGAACGTAAGCTGCAATCGCAAAAGAAATTCTGCAGCTGGGAAGGCAGGGCGGGAGCGATATGGAATACGTCGTCGGACCATCCCATCGAAAGAACGTTACCAGGTAAGAAAGTAACTTGTTCTTTGAGGGGATTGGGTCCTCCGACGTATTCCATATCTATGACAGACTCCCAAAGCAGTACCAGTGCAAGGAGGAGGGAAAGAATTTAGAATCAAAATTTAGAATAGCCAATCAAATAGCAGAGCAAAAGACCGCCTTGCCAAAGGCCAGATCCTGTCCTCGGATGGAATCGAGGGAATAGTGACATACAAATGTATGTACTGAAGCCCAGGTGGCTGCATCACAGATGTTGCGAATAGGAACACCCCTCTGCAGGGCAGTAGATGCAGCCACACCCCTGGTAGAATGGGCCCGCAAGCCAGCCGGTGGGTCTTTACCCGCCAAGCGGTAACACTCCGAGATGGCCAAAACAATCCAGCGAGACAAAGTCTGTTTCGTCACAGCTTGCCCCAAACGCTTTCCAGCGTAACCAATAAAGAGTTGATCATCCACTCTGACCCGGGACATGCGTGAAACATAAAAGCTTAAAGCTCTCCTAGGATCAAGCCTATGGAGCCTCTGCTCTTCCTTACCAGGATGCGGAGGAGGATAGAATGCCGGAAGAACAACCTTCTGGGCCAAATTACATTTCGTCACTACCTTCGGAAGAAAAGAAGGATGAAATACAGTGAAGGGTGGCTTAACTGAAAGTGCCTGTAACTCACTCACTCTGCGAGCGGAAGTAACCGCAACTAAAAATACAGTTTTCAGAGTTAACAGCGTCAAAGGGCAAGAATGTAAAGGCTCAAACGGAGCACCCATAAGAAACTTAAGAACAAGGTTTAAATCCCAACCGGGCACCAGGAAAGGTGACGGAGGGAACACATTAGTGAGCCCTTTCACAAACTGTGAAATTAAAGGGATTTTAAAGTAAGAACACTCTTCAGACGAGAGCTTAAAGATGGACAGCGCCGCCAGGTAACCTTTAATGGTACCCACTTGCAAGTCCCTGTGGGCCAAAGAAAGTAAAAAGGACAGAACCATGGGAATGTCACATGCAAAAGGATCCACATTCTGAACTCTGCACCAGTCGCAGAACTTATGCCAACGGCAACGGTACAGAGACTTTGTTGCTGGCCTTCGGGCCGAAAGCAACACCTCCATCACGTCTTCAGGGAGGTCCCAATCCTTATACCTCAACGTTTCAGAAGCCAAGCGTGAAGGTTGAGGGATCTGACCTCTGGATGGAGAACCTGACCCCCCTCCCATGAGAGCAGATCGTCTCGGTAGGGAAGACGACGTGGAGGGCAGATGGACAAGTCGAGAAGGTCCGGGTACCACGTCCTCCGAGCCCACGCCGGAGCAATGAGGATCATCCGGGAACCGAACTTCCGTAACCTCCGCAGCACTTGCGGGATGACGGGGACTGGAGGAAACGCGTACAGCAGCGGGAATGACCACTCCACCACGAACGCGTCTCTTAAGGCTCCTTTTGGAGGAAATTCCCACGAGCAAAACCTTTCGCACTTCCGGTTGACACTGGAGGCGAAGAGATCCACTTGAGGGGTCCCCCAAAGGGCGAAGATCTCCAGGAGAATCTCCTGAGCCAACTCCCACTCATGAGAGATCGCGCTCTGCCTGCTCAGAGCGTCCGCCGTCACGTTTTCGTCTCCGGCCAGATGAACTGCCGAGATCGAAACTTCCTGCTGGATGGCCCAGAACTCGAGCTGCATCGCTTCCCTGCACAGAGGAAGTGACCCTGCCCCCCCTTTTTGTTGAGGTAGTGCATGGCCCCTGTGTTGTCCGTCAGGATCAGGACACTCTTTCCTCGCACAGTCGGCAGAAAAGCCTTCAGGGCTAGCCTGACGGCCCTCAGCTCCAGCAGATTGATATGGAGTCTGGACTCCGACGGAGACCAACGACCGCTGACTGTCAGCCCGTTGGCATGAGCTCCCCATCCCGTGAGGGATGCATCCGTCACGATCGTCACCTCTGGCCAGGGAAGCCAAAATGGAGCCCCCTTCATCAAGTTGCCTTCGACGGCCCACCACAGAAGGTCCCGGGCGACCGAGGGCGGCACCTGAACCGGGTCCGACATCCTGCCGGAGGACTGCGACCATTGCGTCTTGAGTGCCCACTGCAAAGATCTCATCCGCAGGCGAGCCTCTGGCACCAGAAGAATGCAGGATGCCATGAGGCCGAGCAACCTCAAGAACTCGAACGCTGGGAGCGTCTGGGCATGCTGAAACTTGTGCACCATCTGCTGAATGTGAAGAGCCCTCACCTGGGGAGGAAAACACTGCCCCAGGGAAGTGTCGAGCACTGCTCCGATGTACTGGAGCCGCTGTGTTGGCGTCAAATGGGACTTCTTTAAATTGAGGGAGAAGCCCAGCCTGTGAAGGGAGTGGCAGGTGACGGACAGATGATCCAGGACTTGCTCGGGAGAGCTCCCCCTGATCAACCAATCGTCCAGGTAGGGGCAGACGTGAATCCCCCCCTTGCCTGAGATGCGCTGCCACCACCACCATGAGCTTGGTGAAAACCCTCGGGGCGGAGGTCAATCCGAACGGCAGGACCCGAAACTGAAAGTGCGAGTCGCCAACCGCGAACCTCAGGTACTTCTTGTGCTTGGGATGGATCGGCAACTGCAAGTAAGCATCCTTGAGGTCGAGTGACACCAACCAGTCCTGAAGCTGAAGGGCCTGATGGGTCTCAATCCCCCGTCTTTCTTCGAAATCAAAAAATAAGGGGAATACCATCCCTTGTTCCTCTCCGCTACAGGCACCAGTTCTATGGCGCCTTTCTCCAGCAGGGCTTGAATTTCCTGCGCAAGGAGCGGATCCGGACTCTGCAAAGAGAGGCTCCCCAGTGGATTGTCGCGAGGCCTGTGCCGAAAGGGAAGACAGTAGCCATGGGTCATGATCTCCAGAACCCACACATCTGAAGTAATGGCTTGCCACTCTACAAGATGCTGCGCCAGCCTTCCCCCAACCGGCGAACCATGAGACATGGCCTCATGACTGAGTGGGAGCGGCTGCGGCGTTACCTGAGGGCAAAGAGGCAACAGCCCGAGCGGCCTTGGCACCACGGGTACCCTGTCGTCCACCTCTGGTACCCCTGCGTTGGCCTCTTTGACTGCCAGCTCCTCTCGCTTTACTGAAGGACGAGCAATAGCGAAAGGAACCACCCCTCCACTGCTGTCCCCTAGGACGAAAAGGCGGAGGTTGGCGAACTGCAGCGCTCAACGACTTCGCTGCAGCTTTTGAGGTCTGCAACCTCTCAAGGCTCTCGTCAGCCTTGCTGCCAAAAAGGTGTTCACCGTTAAAGGGCACGTTGAGGAGCCAGGACTGCACATCAGGAGCAAACCCCGACTTCCGCAACCACGCAAACCTGCGTATCACGGTGCTCGCCGCCCTGGACCTACTGACGCATTCAGCTAAGTCCAAACCCGACTGAACGGACTCACACATGGCATCCTTACCATCCTGGACCATAGCAAGGAAACCATCCCGTTCGTCCCCTTCTGGAATATGTTCAGCCGCTAACGCAACACAGCACCACAGAGTGTGTGTGAAACGAGACAAGGCACACATGGAGTTGGCCGCCTGAAGCGCCATACCACCAGAAGAAAACACTTTCTTCGCCCAGCCATCAAAACGAGGGATGGTAGGGTACGACGCCTGCTTTGCCGGGGCCGTGGCCGCCTGCACCACCAAACTCTCCGGAGTGGGGTGCCTGGTCAAGTAGCAGGGGTCGCTACTGGCTGGACGGTATTTTTCCGACAAGGATCTGCCCACCGCCGGAAGACTCTCCGGAGCAGTCCAAGCCGCCGCCACCCTTCTCTGTAAAGCCATATGGAACGGCAGTACTGGGTCAGTTGGGGGACCAACATCAAGGATGTCCGTTAGATCATCCTGCACAAACTCCCCTGGGGGAGCAGACCATCCCAAGTACTCAGAAACCCTAGCCATAAGGCGCCGGTACGAGGAATCGGATGAGAGCCAGGCTCAGGCCTACAAAACTCCACCTCTGGAGAGGTGTCCAGTCCACTGGCATCATGCAGTGACTGCCTCAAATCGTCAAACTGACTATGGCCCGGGACAATATCATCTGGAACCTGACTAGGAACCAGGGCATCAGAATCCTCATCCGCCTCTGAAATATATTCCAGGCTATTGCACTGCTGGAGGGGTAAGCGACGTGCCGGGCAGAATCCTCCGAAGAGGACCTGGAAGACGACCGGTGTCGGCGCTTCCGAGAATGCCTCGAAGAGGCTGAGGAGTGGCGGGACCGACTCCTAGAAGGAGACCCACAAGACTTCCGGCGATGACGTGGAGAGTCACCCCTCGAATCATCCGTCAAAAGCCCCGCAGATCTCGACTTCCGGGGCTTGGACACCCGACCTACCGACAACTTCTTCTTACGTTCGCGTAAGGCTTTGGACGTGAGCGACTGGCAGTCGATACAGTCATCCGTGTCGTGGGCCTCCCCAAGGCACCAGAGGCAGGTGTTGTGCGAGTCTGTCACCGACATCTTGGACCCACACTCCCCGCACTTCTTGAAGCCCGGACGCGGGGTCGAAGACGAAGTAGAAGACATCTTCACACAAAGGATTTTCACAAAAACGAACAGGTTCGAAGAACCGAGAAGAACAGAACTCCAAAGAGTCGAGGCGTTAACCGAGATTCACGAAGCAACACGTTCGCGGAAAAAACGCAACTGAGGCTACGGGCGTCGTGCGTCCTACTTATCACATCGGATGACGTCGGAGGAGGTCCTCGACGACGGCGCATCGACGTCATCGACGCAGGACGCAGAAAAAAGTTTCCGAAGCAGCACAGCTGTGGTGATTACATGTCATAGATATGGAATACGTCGGAGGACCCAATCCCCTCAAATGCAAAATGCCCTCTCCAACAAAGTAGCGTCCCTCCAGGTCAAGATTGCCAATAAAAAAGAAATCCTTCACCATGTCTATACCCACACAAAAACCCACACACCGCTTCAGCTTCTCTAAAGTATCGATCTTAGAGGTTGAAAAAGTCATACTCACCCTCAAACCGTCAAACTGCCAAGGCGACCCATGCCCATCCCAAATTATTAAAGACGCGGCTAGAGACCTATCACCCTTTATCTCGAAGCTCCTTAACGCCTCCTTCTCCACTCGCACTATCCCCAGCAACCTCAAGGAGTCTAGGGTTCTCCCACTACTCAAAAAACAATCATTGGACCCCTCTATACCCACTAATTACAGACCCATCATCACAGTTCCCTTCCTGCTCAAAATCCTAGACAAGGTAGCGTACCTCCAAATACAGCAATACTTGGAACAAAACAATCTCTTAGGAGTGCGCCAGTCTTGCTTCAGACCCCAATACGGGACTGAACAGGGCTTATAGACCTCAAGGCACAAATTGATACACTTAGAGACAATGGTAAAACCGTGCTGCTACTACTCCTCGACCGATCAGTAGCGTTTGACTTAGTAGACCACAAAATCCTTTGCAACCACCAGGACTCGGCTCCACACTTCTCGCAGGAAGCTATATGCTGGATACAATCATTTCTAAATAACACAACCATGCATGTCTTCTCACCCTCAGCATCTGCCAACCCCATCCCCATTACCTGTGGGGTGCCCCAGGGATCATTTGTCTCTCCTACCATGTACAATATATTCACGAAGCCCCTTTTCGATGATCTCGATGGTCTTGCTATTACCAACACTAACTATGCCGATGACACCTAGATCCTCATACCGCTGACGGGAGATTATGACAAGGATTTGGCCTTGGTGAATAGAGTGCACCTCATCATCCAGGCATGGATGGCCACTCATGGCCTATGCCTGAATGATGACAAGACTGAGCTCATAATCCTCGGCACCACCTCCAACATCAACAAACTTGGCCACAATTTCACATGCTTTATCATAGATGGTAGCCCAAGAAGTCACATTTTTAGGCTTCTACCTAGATGCCACCCTCTCCTTCAACAGACAGGTCAACTCCATGGCCTCCACCACCGCTTACACCTGTAAGCTAATCAGAGCGGCCAAGCCCTTCCTCTCCACCAACAGCTGCACCACCCTGGCAAGAGCCCTCATTTTATAAAAATTGGATTATTGTAAAGCCCTATATCTGTGGGCTAACAAATACATCACTAACAAAATCCAGATTCTACAAAACAATGCAATACAAAACAATGCTCTCAGAGCAGCATTGAGCATCTCTAAAAAAAGATCATATCTCTGACATAAGGAGATTGAACAATTGGCTCACCACAAAGGATAAAATCTCATTAAAAGTATTCTCACTCACACACAAGTGCCTTAACAATGCCGCACCACGCCCTACGCTACCTCATAGACAGATTCAAAAGACATTCCTCCAACTGCCCATAAAGACCTGCCAACTCCAATCTCCTTACGGTGCCCAAGTTCAACCTATCCAAAACTGGAGGAAGCAGTTTCCCGGTGAACGCCGCACAGCTGTGGAACTCCCTTCCTCCCGCCTTAAGGGTAGACCAAACATACCCACACTTCAGGCACAATTTCATTCAGTGGATTAAGGAAAACTACCACTAACAGTTAGTTCGCCCCACACCATCCATGTCTGCATCTCCTTTGCCTGTATATACTCTCCTATCGTGTTTTCTACTTTTTGACCATTTGCCTCTCTGAACCGGTTAACCTTATTCCCTGTGTATATAATCTGTATATATCTGTATATAACTGTACAGCACTGTAAACAAAGCTGAAAATGTTGTTGCTTTCTGCGCCCTGATACCCTCGGGTCTGGTGTGCATTATAAATAATAAAACAAACAAACATGCCCACTCATTACACAGGTAGGGCAGCAACAGCAGACATACAAGCAGCAGACTCCTCAACAGGTGCAGGTAATGCCACAGCAACAGCATTTACAGATACAGCCCACACAAACACAAGGTATTGCTACCCAGGGACAAGTGCAGGTACAAGGTGGGGAAATGGCAGGAACTCAAGGTAAAGTGAGCGTACTTCAGGCACCAGTACAGACACAAATCCCAAAAGTGTTAACAATACTGAGACAGAATACTGTGCCCCAATACACAGGAGTGACAGTGGTGGACGGTAACCCATTTACGTCAGCCGCAAACACATTTTCCCCAATAGGTGTGCCCATGGGGAGTGCAAGTGTGTCCTGTTCTAGCAGTAACTGAAGACCCTGAGGAGGAACCGGAGGTAGCAGTTCAGATAGAACAGAGGGGATTTTCCTTTTGTATAGATACTGGAGCTACTAGATCATGCATCAAGGAAGAAGGATTTCCATTATTTAATAAAAGGTTGGACACAAAAGGCTTTTCTGGGACAATTTTTAAAATTCCTCTGACAAAAGATGTACCCCTGACAATAGGGACACAGCATATTGTAGCACCTTTGCTGTATTCAAAAGACACTTCCATCAACATTCTGTGGAGGGACCTACTCAGCAAATTGAACAACACAATTTCATTTTCTGAGAAAGAGATGGTGTGCACCACACCGGAAATGTATCCAGCATGGGTGGCAGTACTGATTCAGGTACACTATGCACACAGCACAATGAGAGGGATACCCACACACATGGAGGTGTTTGTGTATGGGGTACACGTGTTGTTGGGATGGTTGCCAGGGATTGAGGGGAAGGTGTTCCAGCTATCCAACATATTTTTGTTCAGGCCCCAGTGTCCCTCCTTGGTTAACTCAGGCACACAGACTCTACTGTACCTGGAGGAAGTAGTGGTACGAAAAGAAATGATTATACTGGTTGCCACTGATGAGGACAACATAGAATGGCGTTCAATATAGTGTATTCACCCCACACTGACGTTGACAGGAGAAAGTGACACAGAGTTGTTTGCAACAAAAGACAATGAAGAAGGAGAGGTAGTGTACGAACTGAGCATGCCTTGCCCAGTACATGTAAAAGATAGGGCAGATGACTCTGATAACAAAAAAGAAAGAAAGGTGCCCAAAGGTTTGTGGACAACAGGACCCCATGATGTAGGAATACTTAAAGTGGCTGGGGCAGTTTACATCAAGTTAAAAGAAGGAGCACTATTGCCACGAGTAAAGAAGTACCCACATTCTCGGGAAACAGATGAGGGCATATGCGAGACCCTGCATGCCCTGTGGCAGCAAGGCATAATACAGTTGAGTTCATCACCTCGAAACACAGCAATCTATAAAGCAAAGGGAGGGGCGTAACTTTTTATACAGGATTTGCACCCTCTGAACAATATTATTGAGGCAGAGGATCCATTGGTCCCTAATCCGCGATGATTTTCTGTACCATTCCTGCAGAGCCACACTATTTCACAGTAGTTGACTTAAAAAAACACCCTTTTCTCCATTGCCCTACATCCAGACTTCTGGTATCTCACCACCTTTATGTATCGTAGTCCCCAGTTTGAAAAAAAAAATGTAAGGGGTTCTGTGAAAGGCCTAGCATCTTCAACAGAATAATACAAATGGACTTGAGCAATTTGCAGGTTGCTAGCACAGTAGTACAGTATGTTGATGACTTATTGGTGTGCAGCCTAAAAGAAGAGTAGTGTAGAACTGTGGCCCTACTGACTTTGACACTACTGACTTTGCTAGTAGACAGACGATACAATGTGGACAGAGAGAAGTTACAATACTGTCAAAAATAGGTGGTGTACCTGGGTCAGATTGTGTTGGCAGATGGTAGAAAAATAACACCCGAAAGAGTAGAGGGCCATATACAAGACTCCACAACCAAAAACTGTGAAAGAGATGCAACGGTTTTTGGGCTGGTTAAACTAATACATAGCATGGGTTTTTGATTATTCCACATACACCAGGCCATTGTTGCAAGTACTAAAAGAAGCTCAGAAAACCAAACACCGAGAAAATGAACAGATGAAATGGGCGAAAGCTTTGATGAGCTTAAACACGAGTTAGCACATGCACCAGTGATAGCAACTCCCAATTACAAAGAAAAGTTTCACCTGTTCTCACATTCAGATGAAAAAGTAATGACGACAGTACTGACACAGAAAAAGGGACAGGAGCACAAGCCACTGGCATATTACAGTTGGTCAATGGATGCAGGGACATTTCCCATGTGAGCAGCGACTTGCTGCTGATGAATTTGCTGTTGAGAAAGCTTCCACGGTAACCATGGGGTGCTCAGTAGCTTTGTACGTGGAACATGCATTATTTACAATACTGGAGAAAACAAAATCAACACTAACAACTCAGAGATCATCAGGGTATGAGCAGATACTAACCAACCCAGCAATAGAAGTGGTGAAAGGCAGGACAATAAATCCAGCAGGGTCTATTGCAGAGAAAAAAGAGGAAGGGGATTATGTACATGACTGCATAGCATGCATAGACAGGAGTGAAGGTAACCACATGGTTAGGGAAGAGAAGTGATCTAAAGGGGCGGACATGATTTTGATTGACAGATGTTCCAGCATTGACCAGACCATAGGGCAAAGGCATTCGGATTGTGCAGTGGTGGGGCATAGACAAGGAGAAAACAAAGGGGAGGAGTTGATAGTGTACTCACAGACACGACTGCCAAACCAGAGCTAGTGGCCTTGATTGAAGCACTAAACATGTCAGAGGGCCAAGCAGTTAACGTCTTCTCTGATTCTGCGTATGTCACCTCTACAGTGCACTCAGGGTTAGTAAGATGGGAAAGAAGAGGGTTTAAAAGAAGTGATGGCACTCCTGTTCAGCATGCAGCATTACTGAGTAAACTACTAGAAACGTTACCGCTCCCAATGGAATTGGCATTAAGAAAGTGCAAAGCCCATACAGGAGGGCAATATTTTATCTCACTAGGAAACGAAAGAGCAGACAGAGCAGCAAAAGAAGCAGCATATCTGCCTGAGGGGTCACATGTGCTGTGCCCTGGCGAAGAAGAAAAAACACCTCTAATAGCAGTCTCAAAAGTGAGAAAAGAAAAAGATGCATTGCCAGAAAACTTTAATGCAACCCCAATATTGCAGATAACGGAGTTGCAGGGAGAAGCATCAGATGCTGGAAAACAATTGTGGAAAAGGCAAGGATGTCATTTGTTCCCAACTGACTTGGTTTGGCGACATGATAGCACAGGAAAGGTTGTTATGCTGAAAAAATTCTTACACTTGGCATTGGAACAGCTTCACTACCATTCACACGTATCGAAAGAGCAGGTGGCTGCAGGAATAAGTGAAGACTGGTTTGTGATATGATATGATATGGCATTTGTAATGCGCCTATACACAAGTGTTTCAGGTGTTTCAAGGCACGACGAGGCAGGGAGGGGGGAACAAGGGGAAGACAGACAACAATCCTACTAGGCCAGGTGTCATTCAGATCACGCAAGTGCAGGGGTAGGGGGAAGGGAGAAAGTGCGAGGGGAGGGGAGAAGTGCAGTACAAGGTAAGTAGAATAAAATAAATTAGGGCCAGCTGGTGGCAAGTGCAAGGTAAGTGCAGACAAGTGCTGGGAACGGGGGCTGCATACCGATTTGTGCCAAATCGGTATGAATACGAATAGGTTCCGAAGCCAATATCCAAAAAGTCCAAACTATACATCCTTCAACATTGATAATAACCCTATCAAGGTAATGTCTGTAGTTAAAACCTTAGGATTCTACTTGGACTCCTCTCTCACTCTCAAAAAGCAAGTCAATTCCCTCGCCTCATCCACAACGTATACTTGCAAACTCATCAGAGCTTCCAGACCATACCTCTCGAGAGCGAGCTGCACTACACTAGCCAATGCTCTTATGTCAAGACTAGATTACTGCAATGCCCTGAACTCAGGTGGCAACAAATATACTACTGACAAAATTCAAAGACTGCAGAATAATGCCCTGAGGGTAGCTTTGAACATCCCTTACAGAGAGCACATTACAGCATTCAGGAAAGAGATTAACTGGCTGAAAATAACGGACATAATTCTCCTCAAAACAGCATCCCTCACCTCCAAATGTCTGAATAACCTAGCACCTCCATACCTAATGGATAAAATTACTAGGAAAACAGCTACCTGCCCTACGAGATCTGCCAACTCATTTATGTTGGAGATTACTAGGTTCAAACGCTCGACAGCAGGAGGAACCGGCTTCCCTGTTAAAGCTGCACAATGTTGGAACAAACTACCAGTTGACCTTAGACTAGAAGAACCCTACCCTAAGTTCAGACATAAGATACTCAACTGGCTACACACTAATGACACAATCTGACGAACTACACTCCAACCTCTCCAGCCCCCACACGACCCTTTGTTTCCGCCAAACCACACTGCAGTTTGGTTAACTGTGTACGCATGATCATCTGCGCTGTCATATTTGCATGTACCATGGATATACGATAAGGTAGACATGCAAGGCTGCATATACTTATGTGTATATATATGTGCGCATATACTGATATCTATGTTAACGCCCCTTGACTTGACTTACCATTTGATGTATCATGCACCTTTGTACTATGCTCCTGTTGCAATCACTGCTCTATGTATTGCTACCTTTGCACTGTAACTAAGTTTTTAGGATTTCTCGCTTCTGCTGCGCCCGTCTGCCTAAGGGCTTGGTGTGCATTGCCAAATAAATAAACAAACAAACAATATTTCACAGAGTATGTAAATAACTGCCTGACGTGCAAGAAATTTGGTACAAGGAACATTGCCACGACCGCAAGGCCCTTTCCAGTAGTTGCATATCAATTATGTTGATATGCGAGAGAGGTGTAGTTCTTACAAGTACCTACTTGTAGTTGTGTGTCCACTCTGCGGCTGCATTTCTTGTGATGGAGGTGTTCCTGAGGTGGGTTATTCCAGATGAAATTCGTTCTGATAATGGGTAGCACTTTGCTAATGATTTAATAAAGAAGATAACAACACTCCTGCGGATAAAGCATAAACTATGCATGGTTTACCATCCTCAAGCCAACGGTCTAGTAGAAAAGATGAATGGACTGCTGAAGATGCGATAAAGCTTACACAAACGCTTGAAAAATCATGGGTGCACCGCTTGCATCTTGCTTTGTTTACGCTAAGAAATACGCCTAGAGGCGATCACCCTGATGAGATTGTGACAGGGTGGAGAATGCATGCGCCTATTCCGACATTGCGTGCAATCTCTGACACTCATTCTTCCTCTGCTATTCTGGGGGGAATTTGATCTTAAAGAAATATCTCCTTGCACAGGAGACCTAAAAACCAATCTCGACAATCAGGTGACCCAAACTGACACTTTCCACAAGCAGCTTGTCCGGGTGACCACGTCCTTGTGAGGAACTACGTCAGAAAGTGGAAAGAGGAGCGCTTCACTGGCCTACATACTGTCATTTATTCAACACCAACTGATGTCAAGCTTGAAGGTAAGCAATGATACGTTGACATCACCAACGTTTGCAAAGACAAGAGCACTGTCTCTCAAAGCACAACATAATGGGGAGTATCGCTGAACTTTCTTTCCATTTTTTTACAGCTGTTAGAATTTACAAGAAACCAGCAAAAGAGGGTGTTAAAGAAGTTTTTAATGCAAAATGTGTAGCAAAGAAAAATACATTTTCAGTTTTCTGGAGTGTAATTATGCTAATATGTTTTAGTATAGTATTAATAGTTTTGTTTGATGGCTTCACCCCTCTTGGGATTTGCTTCCCTTGTTTCTTCTTACTTCAGGATTCACTTCCCTTTCTTTCACTTAGTTTGCAGATCAAAGTCTTTCGATTGTACGGGGATTTTGCTTGATCCTCTGTATGACCACTTTGACCTATTTTGCTGGGCTCCCTACGGCCTTCTTGTACTTGTAGTTTTGCTCAGATGAGGATCGACCAGAGTCTCTTGAGATAGCACCCACGTGGTGTCCACTTCCCTCTGCCGCTGGCCTCCCCTTAACACTTGTTACAGTTCTTTACACAGTTCATTGAACTTGGTTCAAGCTTGCCACTTTGCGCTTCTCATTCAACACAGCCTGGTTCTTATCGATTCTCCCCTCGACTCACTGGCTGTGAGGAACTGCTTTTCTGTTCTTCCTTGGTGTCAGGGCTGGTACCATGGTTCGCGGGAGCTTCCCTCGCTGCAGCTTATTGGCGTAGGATTGCCCCGTGGACATCTGCTACAAGACACTGGTGGAATTGTTCGCAATCTTAGTCCTTTGTGTTGTGGGAGTTAGAAAGGGGGGCGGGCAGCGGTTTGGAATGTCCTACATGAGAGGATGGGAAAAGGTGTTAAAGGAAGGGGGATGCTGCATCCCACCCATCGGTCTCCCACTCCCCGAGGATCCCCTATCCAGGTGATCCTCCCTCACTGGTTCACCCCCAGGAACAGGATCCAATAGTGATTGCCATGTCCTGGCCACCTGGAGGACAGACCCCCAGGGACTAGCTAGGAAGACACCTTCAGGTTTCTCACAGTACCCACCTGGCTTTCCGGATTGTTTCGAGTGACTGTCCCTGTGTTGGTTCTCATTCTCATCACCTTCTGTATTTTTAAGAACATTTTTTTTAAAGAGTATAGTTTAATAAGCAAAAAGAACAGTTGATGTTACCCTTCAGTGTTGACAAAAAAGGTTTTGAAATGAAGAGATAATAATGGGGAAAGATGAAGAGGAGGATCCTGATGGATGGGATTTTACACAACCTGCAGACGTTAAAAATTATAAAAAGTTCTGAATTCAATGGGCCTCGTTACAAGTTGGGCAGTATCCTGGCTGGGATTCCGGCCAACTTTATTTGCATTAGCGCCCACCCGTCCGGTGGTATTACCGCCAGATCACGGGTTGTGCGCTAACTGTTACTCCCCATTGAGATTTTTTGGGCACAATTACTGTGCAGGCATTTTTCCAGCATGTTTACTCCTCAGCTCTGAGCTGGGGGTAAACACGCCAGACTCAAGATTGGGCGGACCCTTAAATTTAAGGGCTCCTTCCCAACTCGTGATCCGGCCCAATGTGTAAAGGATGGGACAGGGTGTTTATGGGTGGGGGAAGGTCTGAATGGTTGGGAAGAGATTGGGGGAGCCACGACAGGATTGGAAAATATTTCGATACACAAAGATGAAGTTGCTAAAAAGGAAAGAGGCACAAAAAGATTTAGTTATTAATAAAAGGGGGGAATAATGTAATAAAGATGCAAGTTCAACGCGGTGTAAAGGAACGTACCTATCAGCTGCGGGAGTAGTACTGCAAAAGTGTAGGGGGGGCTCCTTCTGATATCTGTGAAACAGAACCCATGATAAAACTAATCCATAAATAGAGGGGCACAGGTAAGTGTAATAAAACTTAGTGTTAGAACTAAACTAAATAGGCCTTAAAAGCTTGCTTTTTCAGAAAACGTGTGTTAGCCATTTGTGTGCAGAAAAAGCCGCTGTGGCTGGTGATTTAGTGCAGAGTTTGCAATCCCAGGCCAGTACTGAAATTAGTATACAATGGTTATTTTTCAAGGTCACAGATTAGAGCTCACGGGTTCTGCCAACGATTAATGAATACATGACCATTGTATAATCTAATACGATTTTCTCATGGGGCCGAAAAGAACCACAGCGGTTTCAAATTTCCCTCTAGTACATTTTCCCTGTGAAAAGGGTTAGAATGTCCCCAATATGCAACATTTGTGTAGCAGTACATCCGTGGTTCAAGGGTCTAGCGGTAATGTGGTGGTAAGCACTTCTCATGAGAATCAGGATGAGGCGACCAGAGCAGTTGATTTAAGTTCTGCTGGTCATCTCAAATGCTTCAATGAATTCACTTTGTGCTGTGGGACTTGGGGGTGGATTGTGATGTCACATGTTGTAATTGAGGGCTGTGTGGGAAGGTTTGTGGACCTAATTGCTGAACTCAATGTATGCTTTTCTATAAGGGTCCAGAGTGCGAAATCCGATCAGCTTTGTGTGGGGAGATTTTTCATGTCGCACGATCACAAATATGAATTACTTGCATTGTATAAAAGTTCTAGATTTAGGGGTATTTCTTTGACAGCGCCTTTTCACGCAGTTCTGTTCCACAATGTCAAGTTTGGTACCAGAATCTGAGAGGACCTCCAACTCCTCACCCGATTCTTGTGGACTAGAAGAGGAGGTTCCCTTCTTCCTCCCTTTTCTTTCCTTTTTTGTGGTCTTCTGTTCCTTAAAAAGGTAAGGCCTGTCGCGGGGGGGCGCCACTATGTCTGCCTGTCAAATTGGCAGACTAACAGCCCCTTCCCTGAACCAGACTGACAGGGGAAAGGCCTGGAGAGGCAGAAAAAACCCCGGGGAGGAAGTGATGTAATGATGATTGTTCCGAGAGCTCCGGAAGATCTGTGGTAGTTCAGCAGGCTGAACAGAGTCTGTGTAGAGCAAAGATAATAACCAGTACTCCCAAGCACGATTCGAGGACAAGCTGTCAGCCGTGTACACATGAGAGGGAAGACCTAGATAGACAATAAACTTGTGTTGTACCAGAAACAGGATTTCTGAGAATGGGAAGGGAGTTGACCAGGAACAAATGGTAAGGACAGGAGAAATGGAGAAAGGCTGAGGGAGCCAGGAGGACTAGTGAACCAGAGGGAGACCGGAGCATTGGGGGGCTGGGAAACTGCGCACAGGAGATCTGCAAGAAACGCCCGAAAGTGTAACAACCAGTGAGGAAAATAACAAGTGAGAGCGAACTGTAGAGGAAGCAGGGGAAAAGGGCATAGGTTGGAAAACCTAAACACAGCGTCTTACCCCTAGTAGGATTGAAGGGATACAACGCGCTACATCTCAGAACCAGAAAGAGTATATGGATGTGGGTGGAGGCCATGATGAAAACTAGCACGCTACTATACGTTGAGAAAAGATGTGACAGGCCATTAATGGCCGAATATCTATATCTGGTGGTTTCCTTGGGTGTAGCCTAGGGAATCATTGCAGCAAAAGAGGGGCTTGTATGAAAGTTCTAGGTTCCCAAGAGTTCTCTGAAGATGGGTAGCCTTTCCATTAGACCAGATACTCATCTACTCCTGCAATACTGTGAGTCACAGATCCGAGAAACTTAATATTCCTTGGTGCTAGCAGTGGCTTGTACTGTAAGTTTCTTCTGCGGACACAGAAAAGTATCTGATACCCAGGAACACAAAAAAGAGGAATGAAACACTGGATGCAAATGGCTGGGGGTCTTTGGCAACTTGACTCTGAAGGCCACTGGGTTGATCTTGGCCAAAATTTCATAAGGCCCTATGTACCGAGGAGAACATTTAGACGGGCGAACCCATCTCGGTAAATACCTGGTGGACAACCAGACTTTGGTTCCCACTCTCCAGTCAGGTATCTCTTTGCGATGTAAGTCCGATCATAATTTGTCTCTTTTCTTGCACTCTTCTAGGTTCTGGTATGCGATCTTGTGCGCGTTGGCGATTTCTAGCAACAACAAGTCAATGGATGGAATTTTAGATGAGGGGAATATCGAGGTGGGCCATAGGTGCAAAAGAAAGGGCTAGGTTTGGTAGCGGAGTGTGTGGTGTTATTACAAGAGAATTCTGCCTTGTGTAATAGTTTCACCCAGTTGTCTTGTTGCAAATTGATTTAACACCAGTATTGCTCCATAGTGCTGTTCAACTGCTCCGTCTGTCCGTTGGTTTGCGGATGATAACCGGAAGACAGAGCCCTCTGGATGCCCAGAATCTTACACAGGGTGCTCCAAAACATAGAAGTGTACTGAGTGCCCCGATCTGAGACAATGCATTCCGGTAGGCCATGCAAGCGGAAAATTTCCTTGAAAAACACCTTGGCCATTTCAGAAGCGGTGGGCAAACCCGGAAGAGGAGTGAAATGAGCCATCTTTGAAAAGGAGTCTAAAGTATCCATTATGGCAGTGAACACATGGGTGACCTGAAGACCAAGCACAAAGGCGGTGGGAATGCGACTCCACGGTCTAGTAGGAACTAGGCTTTGCTCTTGTAGGCCAAGGGTTTTTTTGTGTGCTGTATTTGCTTTGAGCACAAGTCGAACAGGACTGAGTGTAGGCTCTTACATTTGAGTGGAGCGTCGGCCACCAGAAATTCCTTTGGATGAGCTCCACTGTATTGGAGAATCCTCTGTGACCTGCCACTTTGCTGTCATGACACCAAGACAGAACTTGTCTACGTAAGGAAGCTTCCAGAATATACAACCTGCCCTTGACAAAGACTAAATCTTCCTTCCTTTCCCTGTGGAATTTGAGGTCTAGGTTGAGATCTGGAGATAAGATCACTGAAGCCTCCTTCACTTCTTGGAGGAACAAAGACACCTGCTTGACGAATCGGTTTCTTCTAAAGAATAGTTCTTGAGGTCGACAAAAGGTCCTGCCTGCAGAGTTGGAGTGGGACAGGGCATCGGCTAGGATATTTTGGCTTCCAGGGATGTACGATATAGAGAAGTAATACTCAGTGAAGAAGTACGCCCATCGAGCTTGACAAGGGTTTTGACATTCCATCTGCTGCAGGATACGTAGGTTCCTATTATCAGTGCAGATGATAAATGTATGAGAGTCTCCTTGCAGCAGGTGGCGTGACTTCACAAGCCAATTTCATCGCCAGAAGCTCTTTTTCAATCACAGAATAGTTCTACTAGTGTGATGTCAAGGTCTTAGATTTGCCACAGGATGTTCATTCCCATCAACTTCTTGTAAGAGTACTGCATCTCATTCGATGATGAATGGACAGGTTTGGTCCGGCTGGCATAAAACTGGGGCTGAACAGAGCAATGTTTTAAGGCGTTTGAAGGCGGTATCTGCTTGTTAATTCCAGAAAAATACAGCGTTCTTCTTTAAGTGGGACGTGATGGGAAGGACCACTTTGGAGAAACCAGAGATGAACTTGCGGTAAAAGTTTGTGAGTCCTAAGAATCGCGGAATATCCTTTACAGACGCTGGTGCAGGCCACTGGACAATAGTGGAGATTGTTTTGATTAATCTCAATCCCTTGACTGAACAAAACGTATCCCAAGTAGGGTACTCTGGGAACTCAGAACAGGCATTTCTTTGGCTTTACTAGGAGCTAGCTGTTTCGTAGATGAGTTAGGACTTCCTTAAGGTGTACTTGGTGTTCCTGTGAAGAGTATTAAAAGATGAGAACATCGTCGAGATAGACTGTCATTGAGTGATACAGAAAATCTGAGAACAGTCAGCCAATAAACCTGTGGAAGACAGCCGGGACATTGACGAGCCCGAAAGGCATCACCCTGTACTCAAAATTTCCAAAAAGGAGTCCTGAAGGCCTCCAGGATGTCACTAATAATGGTCATGGGATAGCGGTCATGAACTGGGACTCTGTTGGTCCCCTGTCATCAATGCAAGTTCTGAGCTCCTGAGTGTCTCTCTTTGGTATGAAGAATAACGAAGCTCCAGTTGGGGAGTGGGAAGGTTGAATGAGTCCATTCTGCAGGTTGGAATATAGGTACTCCCTGAGTGCCTTCTTTTCAGGTATGGAGAGGGGGTACATGCGCCTGAATGGAACCAAGGCCTCAGGGGTGTGTTTAATGGCACCATCGTCTGGTCGATGAGGCGGGAGATCCTGATGAACCTTGTCTCGAAAAACATCTGCAAAGTAAGCTAGATCTGGTGGTATACAATGGATGCTGATGGAGTCTGCATGCACTGAAGGTAACATGTTCACCGATTCCTGAGCAGTGTTTGGTAGGCAGCGATTGTTGCAGTAGGTAGATTTGAACTCCAGGTGATTCTTTGCCCAGTCTATAGTCAGATTATGTCTTCTTAACCACGAGATTCCCAGGATTAATGGGAAGTGGGCTGCTCTGATGATGTCAAACTGAAGTTCCACCATAGTGTGGGTGATGAGTCCCAAACTAAGTGGTTTTCCATCCACACCCTCGAGCTTTTGATCTTTTCTCTCAATTCTGCAGAGTCCTTTATCTGCTCAGACGGTGTCGATGAAATTCCCTGCAGCTCCAGAGTTTATCAAAGAACGGGCATCTATCCTTCTCTTGTTGAGGGTTATCTGAACCGAGACCACCATAAAACGGTTATCTTCTGCAAGCGTGGGTACGGACTGGGTGGTAAAGGTACTAGAAAGAGAACCTCGGTTACCTGTCCCTCTTAGGACCGAGGTCATTAGTTTCCTGACCTGCAAGGCGGTACTACAGGACAGTCCCTCAGGAGGTGCGTGTCAGATCTGCAGTACATGCACAGCCCTTTCTCCCGTCTCCGCTTTCTTTCTTCGGGAGTCAGGGGTCCTCGAGCAGCTCCTATTTTCATGGGTTCATCTCTGGAAGATCTGAGCGGCGGAGGGAGGTTCGGTGTGGGTTCAGAAGCATGTGGAAGTGGACTCCTTCCCTTCCGTCTTTCAGCTCGCCTCTCGGCCAGTCGGTAGTCTATTTGTAAAACTGTAGAGAGTTGGTAAACAAACGTGTTAGGTCGAGACGTTCTGGCCAGTTCGTCTTTGATCTCTTCCCTGAGACCCCTTCTTAAGATAGTGTACTGGGCTGGCTCTGGCCCCCCTGTGTCTGCAGCAATACGCTTTAAAGTGGTTATATAAGAAAGAAGGTCCATCGACCCTTGTCTGTCTAGCAGATCCTCACAGGCAGAGTAGACCATCTCAGGCCTCTCAAACGTTTGTTTCAACAAGTTGATGAAGGCTCTGTAGTCTTGTAGTACAGGATTTCCTGAGGTGACCAAGGGAGTGGCCCAAGCAAGTGCGTTCCCTACCATGTTTGACACCATAAACCCCACTCGGGCATGGTCAAAGGCCTACGTTCCGGCACGAAAGGTAAAATGAACCACCCAGGCCTCTATGAATTCCTTGAGTTTCTTTGGGGATCCGTCAAACTTCCTTGAGGCTAACCCCATGGTAAGGAGATCGGATGGATGTTGCTCCCGGGCAGTTACTAATTGCCGTAACACAGCATTCTCAGTCTTGAGATTCTGGACATCCAGAGTGAGTCCTTGTACTGCAGCAACAACCTCTTGAACTTGTTCTGCGGTAGCCATAGTAACGTGTGGCCGTTGCAATCTGTCAAGTGTGGTACCAGAATCTGAGAGGACCCCCAAATCCTTACCTGATTCTTCTGGACTGGAAGAGGAGTTTTCCTTCTTCATCCCTTTTTTTTCCTTCTTTTTTGTGGTCTTCCGTTCCTTAAAAAGGTAAGGCCTGTCGCAGAGGGAAGCAACTATGTCTGCCTGTCATATTGGCGGACAGATGCCCCTTCCCTGAAACAGACTGACAGGGGAAAAGCCTGGAGAGGCAGAAAAACCACTGGGAGGAAGTGATGTCAAGATGATTGTTCCGAGAGCTCCGAAAGGTCTGTGGTAGATCAGAAAGCTGAACAGAGTCTGTGTAGAGCAAAGGTAATAACCAGTACTCCCAAGTACGATTCGAGGACAAGTAGTCAGCCATGTACACATGAGAGTGAAGACCCAGATAGAAAATAAACACGCGTTGTACCCGAGACAGGATTTCTGAGAACAGGAAGGGCGAGAACCAGGAACACATGGTAAGGATAGGAGAAATGGAGAAAGGCTGAGGCAGCTTGGAGAACTAGTGAACCAGAGTGAGACTGGTGCACTGGGGGCTGGCAAACCGCACACGGGAGATCCGCGAGAAACACCCGAAAGGGTAACACCCAGCCAGGAAAATAACAAGTGAGAGAGCAAACTGTAGAGGAAGCAAGGGAAAAGGGCATAGGTTGGAAAACTTAACACAGCGTCTTGCCCCTAGTAGGATAATTAGGATTGAAGGGTTGCAACGCGCCATATCTCAGAACCAGAAAGAGTTTATGTATGCGGGCGACAGCCATGATGAAAGAACTAGCACGCTGCGATATGTTTGGAAAAGACGTGATGGCCCATTAATGGCCGATTGTCCATTGCTTCAAAAGGCGTCACGGTGGAACAGATGTGACACACAATCTGTTTGAATGTGCTGTCCCAGCTACGTCTGTCGTCCTGAATAAAACTGCATTACTTCTTACTAATATTTTGGTGAGTTTTTCGAGGTGACCCCCGACACACTAGCATGGAGAGTGGTCTAGGCTTACTCTCAGGGGAGGTCAATGGGGTCAGGATTCCACACTGAGTCCACACAGTGGAGAAATCAAGGATTACACTTAGAAAGTATAAAAACATTATATTTATTATTGGCCAAAGAACACACTATACAAAATGAACAGAGCAGGTAATACAATCACACAATATTACTTATATAAAACACATGCAGTCACTGTAAATCAATGCAAAGTAAACAGTTCACCCCCACCCCAATGCCTGAAAGAGAAGGGAAGTAATTAACAATGGCAACAAAAGTCCACAAGAATAAGAACCCTATCTTGTAAAGGCCAACCCTAAATTGATTGGGGCATTGTGCCCAAACGTTTACGAAGTTCTCAAATAGTTTAAGAAGTTAGGAAAAAGTTAAGCAGAGGGTCCCGGTGGATGTGACGATTGGTCCGGAAGAATGTCCAAGGAGGTTACCTTTTGGAGGTGTTAGAGAGTTTTACACAAGTTGCTGTCTGTAAATTTGGAAAAGCCCACCTGACAGAGCTGTACCCCCTAGGTTTGATAGGAATGGCTTAGGAAGAGGGAGAAGGGCTGTAGTGAGGCACACAGTACTTCGAGCATACACGTAATTCAAGAAAACACTGACACAATAGAAGTTATATAAAAATAGTGATTTATTTTAAACACACTAAGGCTTTAGAAGTAAATTGGGTAAGTACTATTCACACAGTACTATCACAGTAGAATTAAAAGGTAGCACACTTTAAATTAATGTAAAGCAACACAAAGTGAGAGAAATTACTGGCCCCCGCTTAACCAATCTTAAAAAGTTCAACCCTATACTAGGTGAGTCTCACAGAGTTAAGAGGGTTGATGGGGGTCCAGTGTCCAAAGGCTGAGGAGGAAAGAGGCAGGTACGCAGCAGACAAAGCAGAGTCTATGAAGGTTTCTTCAGGTTTGCAGGTAAGTAACAGTTAGTTTAGAAAATTAGAGCCCAATGGGTTGTTCATCCCAATGGGACTCAGGGTGCACTGGAGGGGGATGCAAGAGACGGTATCCAGTCTTTACATCGAATTAATTTCTTTCAAATTATTATCCATTGAAATTCATTCATTGAAATGCTTTTCCATCGAATACATATTCATTGAATGAATTTCGATGGATTGAGGAAAGGGTTCTTTTTTGAAAATGGGGGTTGGGGTGGGAGGTTAGGTAAAGGGGACCCCTGGGAGTTGGGGGTTTGGGGGGGAAGGGGAACCCGCCCACCCCCAATAAACAACACAAGCTAGACAGAGCATCCAAGTGCTGAAATACAGATTTCAGCACTGGACAGATCCTTCTGACTGGTGTAGTGTGTAGTCATATAACGTTATATAGAGCTGTCCAGTGCTTAAATCTGAACAGCTCTGTATAAGATGTGTAGTGTGCACTTTAAGTTTATTTTCTTGGACTGTGGACCTTTATTTTATTGGACCTCCCCCACCCCCCAATAAAATAAGTGTAAAAACTACAAACCTGTGACATATTCATGTTACAAGAGCTCTGGCTAGATTGTCCACTGTGTATTGAGGGGGTACCACATATACCAGGAACTGGCCAGTAAGGGTAAGAAAGGTAGACCCTATGGAGGACTATTGAGCTGAAATTTTGTTTCACCCGGATCAAAACAGGTATAATTGAACCTCAAAATAAAAATGTATTAGCAGTAGAGATAAGAGCAAGATACATCAGGCGCCTCCTGGAAATTGTTGCTGGTAAATATTTATGCACCCCCCAATATGGATGACCCGGAAGAGCTCCAAGAAGGAATAGATAATGTTCTATTACCAATAAATGTAGTGCTGAACCCACAATTGGTCATTGTGGGTGGTGACCTTAATGCAAGATGCTATGACAATACAGAATGTGCCTGTTAGGCAGAATCATATGCAGTACCCTTTGGGAACACCACACACAATTAAGACTACAAGTGTAAGTACAATTTCACCTTTGGTACAGGCCCGTACTACACAGTAAAGTGGTAGCGATGGCTGAGCAGCCAGACTTATCTCAAGAGTAAAGGGAGCAGTACAAGAAGTTACACAAGGACAGCAATTACTATGGTTCAAACAAACACTGATTCAAGTTTTCTGAGTAAAAGAATATACATTTATTTACACCATCAGTTATAAAACCGTTCACTATTATAAGGCAGCATAACATCACAATCTTAATATGCTACAACAACCCCCAACCTCCTGAATCAATTCTGGACAAGTTAGGCTCAAAATGAAGGGTGAGCAAAAGGGCACTCCAGCAATTTAAAAGGGAGAAAAGACATGTTTATTGAAAATCAACACCACCAACAAGTCAATAGGCCTGAGCCAATGTTAATGGTTCAGATTTTTTGCAGAGCAGCCCACAGTTCAGCGTAGTTCACGGTTAAGTCTTTGCCAAGAGTTCAAAACGAAGTTGGTCAGAGGAAATGTTATTCAAAGGAGAGGAGAAGGACAAGCCTTCGGAGAGGGGAAAGATTTCAAGCACTTTCCCCGCAGTCAGACGGAACGAACGACCGATTTGCACAGTACCTTAAATGGAGAAGAATGCTGTAGCTGAGGCAGTTGTTCCTGGCAGTTCCTGCAGGCTCACGGTTCCTGAAGCTTCAGTTGTGGTGACGAGAATGAGGACGTCTGGAGGGTCCTGCACTGCCCAGGGAAGAAGCCAGCAGCAGAGTAAAACATTGAATAAACGGTGCGCTCCTAAAAACCCAAACAGGTTCCGTTCCGCCTGGCTATCCGGTTCACTGCAGCGATGCACAGCAAATTCGACCAGGAGAGGGAGGCCGGCATTTCGTGTTTGGCGAGCTGGTTGGTCCCACCAAGCTCAAGGGAAGAAGATTCCGTGCAGATCTTCTCTGTCGTCGAAGTTTTGGGCGATTCGGACCTGCAGCAGGGCTTCACCGGGATGTCCAGTAGTTGCAGCAGTCGTTTTCCTTCAGCTTCTCTTCGGTTCTCTCGATCCAGTGGCGACTCTGCCTTACAGTCAATCACACAGCAGGGTGGCTGTCTTGGCAGGACAGCCACCTAGCCAATCAAACTCGAGTGCGACTTGGGTCTCCAAGGAGACCCTGTGCAGTGGGCATCAACCCCCTCCCTCACATCCTGTCCACCCAGACACTCAGGTGCCTAAGGAGGGCTTCTGTGTAGAAGCCCGCCAAAGGACGGCGAACAAAGGAACTAAACCTGGTTTGGCGCACAGAGTAAAACACGTGAAAGAGCTTTACAAAAAGAAATGGCGAATAAACCCGACCGGGACCAAATAAAAATAAAAAGGGTTCCAGCGGGTTAGAGTTTGAGGGTACCACCATAGCCTCTAATGGTACCGAGGCTATTTTCATAGCTCGCGGTAGAATAAAAATGGTAGATACCACCGCCACAAGCCAAATCTTGGAGAAAGGGGAACATACTAATGTTCCATGATAATCGGACAAAAGGGGATAACTATTAACCCCTCCAGTACTCTATTGGAAGATAGTGTAAGTGATTTCAATCCAGCACTCCAACTAAGTCAATGCCTAGTATGGGATGCCCAATTGAAACCCTTATTTATATATTTTTATGTGAAAAGTTCTTTTAATTCTGGATGATGTACCCTTATATAACGCCCCTCTCTTTGAATCCCCCTGGCCTCACTGAGCGAAGAAGTAGGTTTGTTTTGCAAATTAAAAGATTTATTTGAAGAATTGAACAATATATCGATTACACTTTTATGAATATGAATAATATCTGAATATCACACTTATGAATATGAACAATGATCAACAATGGGTAATATTACAATATCAACAATCTCTTTAATCAATTAGGAGTAGAAATAGGAAGAATAATGTAGCAGAGAATAACTTTGGATGGGTTCAATGAATGCAAGGATATGAAATTAATGCAGCACAGAAATGAAACTTGATATGAATTCAACCAAAGACAATGTAATCACGCTTTCCCTCTGTTAGTACTCACTCCCCCAATATGCAATATGAAGAGATGGAATGAGGGCACACAGGTATCAGGTATAACAATCAACAATTGCAGTTTCAATCTCGATTCCCCCCCAGCAAGCTTAGAGAGAACAGTAATGATTTTAAAACAGGTCAATTGCTTTTAAATGTGGTTTGAATTGAATGGGAAAAATGCTCAAAATGATTTTAATACGCTAAATTGAATTCAGAACAAGTGAGAGTTGCTTTGGATTGGTTCAGGTAGACACTAACAATGATTGTAGAATTATTAGCAGATGGAAAACGAAATTCAGAAGTTGAAAACAATAAATAGCTGTTTTTACATGAGTTGAAATTTAGCCAAATGCAAATTCGCTGCAACTTTCCGCGCGCGGGAAACGCGATTACGGAAAAACAATAAGTATAAGCTGAGGGTGTTAGCTTCAAAATGACACTTAAATATTGTTCCTAGCACGTACGGTTCAAAAGTTACAGAGGATTTAGTAGAGGTCGATTTTTCTCAAAAGGAGTCAAGATTTCAAATGAAATTGCGCTTTGAATTACAAACAGGTTGGTTTACACTAACAATTATCACAGGATTAGATGGATGAGAAAGGATTCAGAATGGACAAAAGAGATTCTGCAATGCAGTCTGGATATCTTGGAATGGGTTGGATGGATTAGTTTAAACTAAGAGATGACTATGGACAGTTCTACGCTAAATACTCACAACTCTGGTTTTGGAATGGAATGGGCCTGTCAAAGATCTGGTCAAGGGTTTGGACTTCACTCGCCACCGGACAGGATCAGGGCACTGGGACTCTGCTCTCAGCAAGGCACTCTGGTCTGCATGGCCTCTTGGACTGGATCTGACGGGTTGGTTCTCGGTACAGCTCTGCTGGACTGGTCTGGATCTTGGGTTCTAGCACGGGTTCTTGGCCAGAAGCAAAACAGCTCAGCCATGCTGTTGAATGGTTTAGTTAGGCCCCATGGAAGTTTAGGAGTTAAATCAGGTTGCAAGATTTTTAAAGGCCTGCTAAAAAGGGTTCAGCTTTTGGATTAGGCCTAGGTTCTAGAGTCCGGATCTTCCTGCAGGGTGCTTTGCCAGTGGATCAGTTGATGAGTGAAAGAGAGTGTGTTTCTGGGTCCTCAACAGTCCCTATTTATCCATTTTCCAAATGGGCGGAGTAGCTGATTCTACTATGCCCAACCCTCTAAGGATCTGATAGGTCAGAGACTTCCCTGTCCCCTGATTTGAGAAAGGAACAGTGTGTCATGAGGTGTCATCATGTGTCAGAGTGATGCTGCCATTTACAATCTAGGGAAGAACCTCCCCTTTGCTTTTACCCAGAACATCTATTTTTCCCAAAAAACACGTTTCCCATATGCACAACTTGTTCATAATACATATACACATCACAGATTGACTAAGGTACGTTCTGTCCAAATCTTATCTTCCTACGAGTTATTGTTAATAAATGACAATTTTTCGCGCTTTTGGTTGGTTACACATTTTCAGATCGGTACACATTTTTATACATACATGCATAAAACATCTAGGCATATTCCTGTAATTTTTCATGTTCCTAACATAATCACAACTGCTAGAATATGAACAATTTCAGGGTTCAGTCTCTGAATGTCTCACAGATTCCAGATTAGTTTTAAACTGTGAGCGAATTTTTCATTTTAATAATCTCTAAATTTTATATTTTTGTCAGTCCGGTACAATATTTTATAAGTCTTTTCCTTAAACATATATTTAGTCCAATTTCAAATCCACATTTTCAGTCTGGCCCGCCTCCAAAGCTTGGCTGAGTCAGAGAGTCACATGACTTGTCTTCCTGCCAGGGCAGTTGATGTAAGTCACACCCGAATTAGCATTTCCATTCAGTTCAAGGACTCCATTGTCTCTTTCCCAGAACAACAGAGGAAGTCTCCTCCCCTTCTCATTAGCATCCCAATACGATATCCTCTCCTTTTGGTGGGAAGGAACAGGGTGCGGTGTTCTCAGGGGAAGAAAGCCTCTTTGAAGTTTTAGCTGATTCAGGTTACCTTATAGTCCATTTTAACATTGTCCCTTGTGCAGAATTACAGTTACAAATTTAAAATAAGCAAACATATCTTCAATTCCAGTCTTTTTCAACATGAAAATCAATGTGTGGCACCCTATATTGCATTTGATGGAAATCCCTTCTTTGGCATATTTAGCTTATGAGACACAGTTTCTCCTGTCAGATTTAGAAATCGCCAGCGTCTGACAGAGGCGACTAACGGTATTACACCCATTTTTGACAGATTTCTTCCAGCAACCATCTTCAAAAGTGGACTTTGTTCAGATAAGAAACTTCTGCTGATATTATATTTATGTGGATTCTTGAAGTAGAATGATGTTCAACACCCAACAGGAGGTTGGATCTTTTGGGTGGTTTGTGAGCCATGATTTCTGCAAATTTGACAACCAAGAAAAAAACGGATTTTCACACAGCTCTGTGTTTCTCTTGCAATCAGCCTTGCTCTGTGGGCAGCCAAGTGATGGGTTTTGGCAGTGGTCTCCTGTGTTACCACTGACATAGGCAAAAGTGGAGGGCGGCCTATTTTTCAGGTTTTTACTGCATACTTTTGGGACGATTTTTAGCGAGCAAAATGCTCTCCGGCGGCCATTCTGATGTTGCTGATGCAAGCAATGCACAGTAATGTTGCAGGGCCTGGACTAGTGGGTTGAAACATCCCACAATAGGTTGTACTGGGTCTATTACTTTAAAAAAACTAGTAAAGTCAATGGCAACTTTACATGTTCTGGGAGACAGTAGTCAGTCGCAGAAAATGGAGTTTAAAGTGGGAAGTCTGAAAAGGCAACCCTGTGTCACTGCACTGAAGGTGCTGTGGACACACAGTAAAAAGATGATGCCTATGGGGTGGGTGAGACTCTATAGCCCATGAGCATAACATGTACAACACACAGCAAAACACATGGAAGAGTGGGAAAAAAGGCTCACACTCTTAACAGGTAAAAAGATTAAACCCTAGAAATCCAGCAAAGCTGCTGAGGGACTCAACAGGTAAGGGAAATTAGCCATTCTGGAGAATTCTCCCTAACAGTGCCGAGTATGAAAATGTAAACAAAACAAGCAATATGATACAAGGAACAGGTAACAATAAAGGTGATCGCAGGCTAACTTCCCTACGACAATGGGGGTTATGGATGATGAATGGTAAGCCCAAGGTGATATACCGGGAGCATACACGTGGAAGGGAAACAATAGCGCAGCAACATTGGATTATGTTTTTGGTAATAACGAGTGTTTAAAAAGGACACAAAGTCTGGTCATAACCCCGATGCTAAATAGTGATCATGAAATGTTGACCCTGGAAATTAATAAACAGATATACGAGAACCGTCCTAGTGGGTGTAAGAACATAACTGTTAACCATGCAGGAAATGCTCTCCAATGGACTGGAGCTAACCTGGAAAAAATTAAGAAAGCGACCCATGATTTCTTTAAAGATATAATGAGAGAAATCAGATATCTCACGGTAGATGAGATTGAAAATAAGTTTTATAACATAACAATGAAGTTGGGCACCAATAAAATGAAAAAGCAGGCGATTTGCAATAAAAACTCATATATATGATGTGGCGATCCGCGATGCAAAACGTGGAATGAGAAAAAAGTTGCGGAAGCTACAGAAAACCGGGTCAGAATCATGCAGATTCACAGAGCAAAGGAAGCTAATTAGAAGTGGCTACCAATGGTCGTTATTCATAATCAAAACTGGCAACTGATGATTAAAAGACTCAATAGTAACAACACAAAGAATATATGGGCCAAATTGTCAAGAGCCAAAGGAGAGGTAAATACATCTATTGTGAATCTTATTCAAGAAAGTACATGGTTAGCCTTCCTCCAGCAGAAGCAGGATAATCTGAAGGTGAATAAGCAAACCCACAGTAAAGAGGAATGGCCTATGAAGTTCACTGTAGACAAGGTTATGACAGCAATTAAAAATCTGAAAGCTTCTAGAGCACCTGGACCAAATGGCCTAGCAAATGCTATTTTTAAACAAAATCCAGACAAATGAGCAATGCTATTGAGTGTACAAATTTCCAAGACATGGCTTCAGGCAATAATACTTCCAGTATATAAAATGGGAGCATGTAGTCTACCAGAAAATTATAGACTACCATCAATGCTTGATGTATCCGGTAAATTATTCTCAACTTTTGTCTGTCAAATATTGCAGAAGTGGGCAAATGACAGAAACATACTGCACTTCAAGCAAACAGGCTTTAGAACAGGGCATGCACAACCCACAACCTAAGAATATTAGACTCCATTATCGATGAAACACGTCATGCAGCGGTAACAACTTGTTTTTTTTATTGATTTTTTTGCTGCATTTGACAGTGTAGACCAGCAAAGATTATGGGGTAAATTAAAGAGTTGGGGATGCCCACAGTGGCTGGTAAATATTCTAGAACGATTACATCAAGGCACACAAGCACAAGTAAGACTAGCTATAGATGGTAGCACCACAGCACCCATTGATATCGATGGTGGAGTGCAACAAGGATGCCATCCGGCAGCGCTGCTTTATAACTTATATATGGCAGACTTGCCAGAGTGGCTAGTACCTGTGCTTGGCTGTTGCCCTAAACGAGGAGGGTCGTCTATACCGTGTCTACTTTATGCAGACGACCTAGTGTTAATGAATTATAAATATATTGGAATTAAAATTGTAAAATTTGCTAGAGATGCGGATGGGTTCACACTTGAAGGTATCAAAATGTTATACAAACAATGTTTTAGCCCAACGATCCTATATGGTTTGGAAGCACTTGCTATGAAAGACCTATCATGTCCAGATGTATTGGAAGGCCGATTTTTTAGAAGGATTTTCAAACTGAAACCGTCAACTCCAATCCAATAAATACGCCTGGAATCGGGATTAACATCATTGAAAAGTACTTTATTGAAGAAATCTGGAACTCTGCATTTAAAAATACACTGATCTTCACAATGTAAGCTGTTGCGACTGCTAGAAAATAAAACCAGTAAGAATGACAGCTTTGAAAGTAAAATCGAAACACTATTCACTACAATAGGCTGGCATTCGCAGTATCCAAAAAAAGACTCCATATGAGATACTGACGCAAATTTTCGCAAAATGAATTGACGCTTGGGACTGGGTGCGTAATTATGAACACCTAGAACTACTAAGTAGCCACAAATATGTGACTGGAATAGTATACAAGTACCTACAGACCCAAGCATATCTAAGAAGATGTCCAACTCCTGCAGACAGATCTTTGCGATTAAGGTTAAGAACTAATCAGTTGCCCTTGCTAGCAGTGAAGGGGGCACAATTAAAAATACCATGAGATGAGAGAATATGCAGAATTTGTAAGAAGCATAATAATTAGGAGACAACTCAACATGTACTTTCCCAATGCCCTGGTTTAGGAACCGAATACATGATAAATCTAGGTCATCTAGTACACGATTATGATAATATTAAAAGTGATGCCTTTTGGTTATTCTGCTTGAATTCGGAATCTCAGGCAGTACATATAAGGCTCTATCAATTGTGGATGTGAATAAAAAAAAAGCTATTGTGTGAATCGATGCAAGGTGCAAATTGAGAACGAGACAGGTATATACTTAGTACACTATAGTAATCTGAATAACGATGAATGGAAATTAGATAGTGCAAGTGCGAGTAATAGAAAATTTAATTTTTAAAGTTTTAAATGTTTTTAAGGTTGTAATTTTAGTGCAACTGATGATGTAATTTGAAGATGTAATCTGTAATTTGTAATTTTCTGATGTAATTTTGTAAAGTTTTTTTAAAACTAAACAAATAAATAATAATACTATAACTTTAAGGCGTTTTACATGTTACATCGACTTTCCATGCAAGAAATGCAAAGTGTTTATATAACTAAACCTTTTTCGATGAAAGGGTTTCGATGCATAAACACCTTACACTTTATGTATGATAATTCGATGTAACATATTTCATTGCATAGGTTTCGATGCATTCCATGTTCAATGGAATGGATTTGATGAAAACTATAAACCGCAAGAAACAGCTTAACTGCAACCCTCCCAGAGCACAAGAACAATGCAGCGGGGCCAAGCTAATTACCTAGGCTCAGGGCATTACCAATGAAGAACTTGGTGCATCACAACGGTGCCCAAACTGAGGCGACAGTTGTCCCCGGTTCAGATTTCTTGGCCTTGGCAGCTGAAGAAGGAACAGACGGATGCACTCGAGCAGTGGAATAGCCAGCAGTGGATTTCCGTGGCACTGGTGGGTTGCAGCCCTTGACAGGCTTCGGGTCAGCAACGGTTGTTGCACAGTTGACTTCTCTTCAGTTCTCGGTCCACGGCTCAGCTGAGGGCACAGCTAGGAGCGGAAAAAGGGTCACTGCATACCCACAAGGATACCCACAAGGTTTCAGCCAAAACTGTGCTTCACAAGATGTTGCACCGTAAAATGGCACAGTTCACCGGGCAGTGGGAGATTGCAGCCCGGGAAGGTCGCAGCTCTTGGTGGGACAGCGCAAAATGTAAGTGGTCTCGAGACTGGTTTGGCCCACCAGTTCAGGGGAGAAAGCCGTTTTCAAGAGATCTATCCTGACGCTTGGAATTCATGGTCGGGTCTGCAGCGGTCACTCAACGGCTCTGGCATTCGCTTGGACGTTTCTGGGATGTCCTCTTATGAATCCCTCTTTGAATCTTCGGTCCAGTGGTCAGGGTAGTGGGACTAATCCACGCATTACAGTGGTTTCTCTAAGCCTCCCTTTGTGTAGAGATCCAGTGGGACTTGTTATACCTGTGGAGCTAGTGCCACAGGAAGGGGCCCTCCCCCACCAAGTGTAAGGGTAAGACCTTGGGGCTCCACTCTGCAAGTCTGGCCGTCTTCCAGCATGAAGAAGAGTTTGCAGCGGTGTCCTTCCCTTTAGATTGTTTCCCCTTAGGTGAAGAGTCTGAAGATAGACTAGATACTTTGGAATATAGTAGTGCTGGAGCTTCTGCTCCCATCCCAGACCTGCCCCTTAGTCATGTGTTCTTTGAGGACAGCGTTCAGGTAGTGGGGTCTAAGTACCTCTGTTAGGAACACTGGGCCCAGTCTAACTGAAGTAGCTTCCTCCATGCTAAACCCAGAGGACCTTGCCAGAGATCCTGTGGGGGATACTCAGTTGACTGATGGGCTCTCTCTCAATGTTCCAGTAGCACCTGTCAGTAGAGCTGTGAATAGTGAACTGGTCAGGGAATCTGTCAATGTAAGGAGAGCTGTTCCTAGAAGAGTTCTGGGTGAGATTAGTCTTCAAGTCCTGGTCTCAGAATCAGGCTGCCTTAGCTAAGCCTAAGGGAAAACCTAGGACCAAGGGGAAACCCATGGCCAGGAGTCCGAAGGAGAGACAGAGGGAAAGAGACTAGTCCCCCTGTCCTACTTACAACATCTGTTGAGGTAGTTGGTAGAGTCCTTATTTCTGTTCTGGAAGAAAGACTCCCAGAAAATCTTGGATCCTATAGGGCTCCTGAGCTACTTAGCATGCTGGTAGAGGAGATCTCCAGGGGAGAGATGATTAGTATGGGCCAACAAAAAAAGAAACCATCTTACATAGGCCTGTGGAGAAAGGCATGCTTCCAGTGGGAGGGTTCCCCTCCAGTGAAGTAAAGGATACAACAGGAAGGTGGGTTACTAGAAGGTAAGCCCACAGAGCCCACCAGAGAAAACTTTGAGAAGCTGGAGGTTTCTAAGGAGGTGAGGCCCTTTCGCCTACAGTTGGGGCGTGACATTCCTGTAGTGGTTCAGCTTTTATCAGTATACCACCATAGTGGTCTAACACATTTTCTTTGTGGCCCATGATGGGGGTCCCAGAAGAAATCCACTGAAGGAGTCTCCCTCTCTGTCACCAGGTTGACAGAAGTGAGACAAATATTCATATACTCCAGAGTTCACTTTTAGGAGTGGACTCATTTGTACCAGTGGCAAGACCTACTTTGTGTAGTCCTTTGACTCTGGAGACCTCAGGTAGTAAGGTGCAATTGGTGGTTACTGTTCACAACACCTTATGCCTTTATGCTTACCCACAAGCCAGTCATTAATGCCATACTGAATGACAGTCCCAGAGCTAGCTCCTCAGCTGTATTCAGAAATGGTCACACCCAGTGGAGGGAAAGTGAAGTAACATGTCAAGTGTCACTTAGCTGTCACCCACAGTAAGATGGTCTGTGAGAGAAAACTGTCAGATCTCTCCTTAGTGTGACTGGAGCCCTCAGTGAACCCCAGAGAAGGAGGTGGGACCTTCTTCTGTCAATCTTATTGAATAAGTCCCTGAACACATGTGAGTGGTCTGGGGGCTTGCCATGTTTCACAGCTTGGCAAGAGAAACTATGCAGAAGGCCTTGGTGGACCTGCCAGGTTGCCATAAAGTTTCCTATGGATAGTATGGAGGATCTGTGTGTCTCCCTGCCCTGTGCCAAAGCAGCCCTTCTAATGGCTTCATTGATGATGACCTAGTGTCCACTCACCTGACCCCACATCAGCAAGGTGAGCTGGAGATTTTGCTGAGGCAATCTCCCCCCTTGTTGTCACTGAAATCCTCTTTAAACAGATTGGTGTAAACCACGCTGCATTCTGGGAGTTGGTGAACCCACCAAGTTCGGGTGTTGTAGTCGTTCAGAACAGAAGAGATGTTCCGACAGTGGGTGTGAGATCCACCCTGTGTTGGAACAAGGAGTGTTTGAGAACTCTAGCTGTCTAGAGTCCTTTTCTGATCATCTGGAAGAACATACAGCTAAAGCGAGTTTGGGATTCTGTATGGACACTAGAGCTCTGTATTCTGTCGCCAAGACAGATACACACTCTCCACTAAGAGGTAACAACTTAGTAGATCAGCTTTGTACTGAAAACTACAGTTGCCTTTATGATCTCTCTGCAGGGTATGGCAACATAGCCCTTGCAGTCTATGCTGAGGAGGAGACAGCAGTTGCAGCCTTTTCAGATCCTTGCTTCAATGTATGGACTTCTGGATTGGTGGCTGAAACTGACACCTGTCAAATGAGATCAACTCCTGTCCTGAATGGGAAAATGGATCTCAGCAATACATGTCTGGATGACATGGCAGAATCAACCCCACTTAGAAGGAACTGGGAATAACTCACAAGACTGGGTGTCAGGACCTTCATCAGGCCAACTTGTTCAGGGAGACATCCAAGTGGCAAGCTAAACAGGGGCCATTGGCCTTACTTGAACATAAGGTTGGTATGTGGGGACAAGATGCAACCTTTTGTCAATGAAGTACTTCAGATGCAGATACAGAACTGGGTAACTCCCACTACCCAAGCCCAAGTGAGGACATTCCTGGACTTCACAGGGAAACACAGGAGTAGGGTGGCAAGCTATAGCAAAATAGCTGTCCCTCTGATTGCCCTTACTATTTATAGGGGACCTAAATAATTCCTATGGACGCTTGAATGTGAGAAGGCCTTCATTGGCAGGAAAGAATTCTGGTTTAATAGCACCTGATAGGAAGAGACCTTTCTTAGTGCAGACAGATGCCTATGACACTGGGATAGTTGGGAAATATTTGCTACTTGATGACAAAGGTAAGGGACAACCTATATGTCACATCAGCTACCGGTTTAGGTGTGGAGAACTGCGGTGGCCCCAGGTGGAGAAAAGATGTTCTTCCATTGGATGGTGTCTTAGGAAGTTGAGGCTTCACTGTGTATGATCACCATAGGCCTTAGTGGATATTAAGGGAGAGAATCCAAAGTGGCTCAGGTTGTTCATGAGTCTGCGGGTCTTGAACCTCACTATTGGGCATATGCCAGATCCCAAATTTAGCAATTCTGATGGGCAGTCCAACTGGGATAACCGACTGGAACAGAGTACCCATCCACCGGTGGATTAGTTCCCCCTGTCCATAGTCTGGAGGGGGTGACTGTTAGGAAAGATTTCTCTTTACTGCACCATTCCTTCCATTTTTATGGACCCCCAAAACTTTTTGCGTTTATTTTTTTATCCTGGCCTGTACTTTGTACATTGCAGTGAAGCCTTAAGGGTCACTACCCTATCTTTTGCTCATCTGTTATAGGGAAACTGACATGTCCTTCAGGCTGTTAGTACTGGGAAACATTATTTCCCTTATCTAGTTACTTGTTACTACTTTTAGTACGTTGTTATCACTCGTGGTAACTTATTGTACAAGTCATCTTACAATGCAGTACAATGGGGTACACTTGTTTTTGCCCTAGACTAACACGCAAAGGATTTTTGGTTACTCTAGGTGTGCTAAATGGACAAGATGGCAGCAGTGACTTTTTACCATTTTTTGGTGCTTTTTGTTTTAGCCTTACCGCTTTCCCCACGTTTGACTACTACTGTGGCTAGTGACCAAACATGGCCATGCCACAAGGTTTTTCGCTTGTCCTTTGGCCATCTTGTTTTTTTAGCCTTCTTCCTCGCCTGTGTTTATATGAACTTCCAGTGCCCAGGAAAGCAGAGGCCTTTGGCGGGCTACTGGAGGGCTATGTGTGTTTGCTGGCAGGATGTGGGCTGGGACTGTCTGGTCCAAATTCATAAACTGGTTTCAGTGTGTCTGAGTGTTATGCATGAGTGTTCCCACCAGTGGTCCCGATTGGACGACTGCTGGGGTGTGTGTGGGGCTAGTTCTGCTATTGGGAGTTTCGACTCTTACCTGGCTTTTGGGATAAGAAGGGGACCCTTGCACCCACTCTAGAGAGATCCTGGAGTACCCTGAAGGAGCCAAGACTCCTGTCCAGCTGTAAGACCTGTGAAGAGACCAGCGACCTGTCTGGAGGAGGCCTGGCGACCAACTTTTTCTGCTGTCCTGTAGGAGCCCTGTCTTGCTATTGATCTTCAACAGTCCTGCGAGGGAGCTGCGACCCGTGGTGTGGAGGGAACATCCATTCATGACATCTGCTCGGTACCCTACGAAGAAGAGCCTTCTGAAGTGTTCCAGGCCCGTCCTGTGGCTGACCAGCTCAGAGTTTGGGCTACTGTGCTGCCAACGTCAACATTCCGCGTTGAGGCCTGGAACTGGGGGGATCCACAGCTTGTCCTACAAGACTTACCTCAGTGACATTTCAGAGCCCTAGCATCAAGGGGACCCAAGATAGGAGGGAAAGTCTGACCGCGAAAAGTGAGTCCCTTTGCGTTGCCCTGCTGCAGTGACCACCATCCGAAACAGCTTACCTGAGTCGAGTCCAGTCCTGAGAGGGGTCCTGCAGCGTATTCTTCTGCATTCTTCATCCGAGAGTCCTTGCACCAGCGAAAGACACCGACCGGAGATCTGCTCGAACCTGCAACCCCTGCGAATCAAGAAATGAGGCTGATGGCAGGAAAAGCAACCTCAGACCTTCTTCCATTGACCTGCCAAGTCCTGTGAAGAATCAGAGTACGGGGTGATTTACAGCGCTTCTTACCTGCCCCTAAACTCCCTTTAAAGGTTTTACTAACTTTTACAAAAACATTGCTATACTTTGGCTTTGCAATTGCTTACTCGTGCAATCCTTCCGAAAGTTGGAGACACTTTTGTTACTTACAATAAACTGTCCTCTAACCCTTGGAACCGTCCACTGGACCCCAGAGACCCTACCTTCTTTTTTTCCAGCATCACAATCTGTGTCAGAACTTTTCCTGAACTTTTGGGCATAAGGCCCCAGACAACTTTAGGATGGACTTTTGCAGTTGAGGTTCATTCTCTGTGGACCTGTAGTGCCTACACTAATATAGGAGCTTTATTTTTATTATGCCCTACTCTAGTGACTGTATATATGTAATCTATTATTAGTGTTGAGTGATACTTCTACCGGTTAGTCATTTTTCATAGTGATATTTTGCCATAAATAAATACCTATTTTTATACATACTGTCTAAGTGTAATCTGTGATTTCCATTGTGTTTACTCATTGTGCACCACCTCTTGAGACTTAGCCTAGTCCTCTCGTCACTGCTACCTTAAACTGGTTTGACTACAGCTCCCAGAGTTGTCCCTGTCTCAATATAGGTTGGCCTTCTATACATCTGTCGACCAGAACAGAGTATAGAAAATCAGTCCTAACAGTAGTAATGCCAGCAGCAATATTTTTTGAAGACAAAGATCATTCGTACTAGCAAGTTCTCCCATGTCTCTACGCAGTCTTAAAAACGATTCATCCAATAAGATAGAGTTGTCGATATGCAGAGAAGGACCTTTAACGGTCCCCTCTTCTAGGACTGTAGGATTGGAGTTATCTACTGCAACCTTAATACTCCAAGATTGTTGATCAGGGCTGGTCTACTTTCAGGTGACCACCAGACACAAGAGTAGAATCTGGCCATGAATATATTAGTCACACCGTCGCCTGCGCTAATCAGTCTGTTGCACAACAATTGGTAGGGCTGGAGATTCTGGACTATGATACAGCTCTTAAGAACTTGCAGATAGCTGTAATATTTTGTGAAATAACACAAAACCAAGTTGTCGACCCGACAAAGTGAAGGTGAAGTTGCTGTTCGCACCTGGGCAAACCAGACTCTACTAGAGTGAATAGTAGAGACGCGAGACCGGTAAACTGCGGGGGTACCACCCGTTTGATTCCGTGCGAAGCGTCTCTCATTGAAAGATTTGCCGAGCAAAGAGGACTGAACGACTTTACAAGAGTACTTTTAGTACAGCTGTAGGTTAGTGTTTGACTGCCCATTCCCTTTACCAGTACTAGGAATTAAAAGTAGATATGACGACGAGGAACAGCGCTACATTGGTGGCCCAACGGTTGAAGGCAGCCACGCCAGCTGGACCCAGAACAAGGCAGCGTGGCAAAGTGGGGTTAAGCACTACCATTCAACCTGAGCCTACACAGCCAACAATTGAACAAGCCCTATACAAACAGAAAACCAAACAAAGTGCCAGTACAACAGAGGAACGGATCTCGAGAACTGAACATCGCATGATAAAAACGCCTAAGGCACAGGACACTCAACAGCTAGAACTTGTACCCATTTTAAGTAATACATTACCGTCAACAGACCTCTTTTTATCGCAGGACGAATCCATTCCTGCTAAAATTCAACCACAACTCATGGCTACCCCGCCGAGGCTTCGCCCGAAGGACAACGAAGTGCCAATTTCCATCCAGCGGCCAGATTGGGAGAATTTAGACGCTACCAGCCGTCACCACAGAGAAAGAGTTACCATCAAATATCAATGCAATCCTTAGTTCCTTAGCAGTAACAACCCCTGCCATGGAGGCCTCAAATGATTGCCATCCTCGAAAAAACTGGTGCTGAGCCTACCTCATCTGATACTCAGAAGGCGGATCCCGAGACAACTGCGACTACACATAAAGCAGTTAAAGACAACTTACCTATATCCGGGAGCAAAAGGCCTACACAGCTCTCCACCAGTCACCTTAGCAATCAAACCAGTACGCCGCTCCTGCAACAAGACTATGCCTTATTACGGAGATCAAAAGAACCCCAAGGTCTGCGGAACCAGCTTTCATGGGTGAACACTCACAAGGTTTCTCAAGGAGTGCTGCAAACCGAGAAGGCAATGTCTGACAATTTGCGGTCGCCAAGCAATAAAATCCACTGTGCAGAAAATTAACCTATGCCCAGAGACGATTGACATCTCAAAAAAAGAAAAGGCAAAGATAGCAAAATTGAAATGGCTACAACAACATGCTGCACAAAAATCGGCTGAAGAAGGCTCCCCTCCAATGTCTGGCACAATCACCAAAGCAGACCGCCGATTTCTAGACATCACCGAGATCAAATCCTTGATGAGCAGTCTCGACAAAAGAAAGTAAGTGTTTGGTGACATCTTCAACACAAGCCAAAAAGAGCCACTTGTCACTTCGACCCCTGCTGTTAAGGATATCAAACCGCAAGCTAAAAGACCAGCTATGACAAAGTCGGAAACACTGAAGTTAAAAAACCAAAAATTCCCTTCTAACCATTTTACATTCGAAATAGAAGAGCCACTTTGCTCACCAGTGCAGAAAAGCTCAAACTTGAAGGAGAATCAGCCATTACCAAGACATGATAACGACATGAAAGAAAATGATTGCACAAATGAAGACCACGATACTTACCATCAACAGAGGATCGCAACAACTATGATCGATCTCCAAAACATGCTCATTACAATAATTTCCCACTCCATGATCCGTTTATGAAACTGCATGAAACAAACAACGAGAACATAAATGACCAAGCAACACTCCTAGCGATGATCCACACAAAGCAGATTCATATAGAGCACTTTATCAACAGCATAGAGAAGCGGTTGGACACTGAAGCTGAACAATCCCGATTATGGCAAGGGAGACTATTTTAGGTTGCGAGAGGGGAAAGAGAGGAGTAAAACTGACTGCAGACATGATATCATGGTTGAAAATGTTCCAATCAAATCCCCACAGCCGAAATATTCAATCTTCTACCACCCATCGTTCCAGATTTGAGAGAAACATGGGCTCCGGTGGAGTTGCAGAAGATCAACTTAGAGGCTGCACCACCTACTCCAACATGCCAAGCACCAATACAGAAAATGACACCGTCTGATCTGCTGAAGAAGTCAGAGGACACGTTTCAAATATTCTCACAAAAAAGAAGTGTGCCGCTAGTGACCAACGGTAAAAATAAAAAGGCTGCCAAACAAACAGGTTTGTGAGCATTTCTATTAAACATAACGCTCCCACAACAAAATTCAACAATCACTCACCTAAAGGGCCAGGAAAAAAACAAAGATAATTGAAAAGACTATTAAGACAAGAACATCTAATACTCAAAATATCCCTAAGAAAGCTGATAACCTACAACAAGTCGTGGCTGAGATACAGCTAGAGGATTTACTTGAGTTATCAGTATACATCAATACGCCTGAAACAGATGAGCTAGAGAGGTCAACGTTCCCCAATTAATCCAACCTCATAATAATTGACGAATCTGTAACCAAAACTGTGTAAATTCACTTCATTGGACCTCACTTTTGAAGATATATCAGATGCGTCCTTGAACGATTCATCACAAATTGCACTTTCTACGAGGACAGCCTTAGAGGGAGACGAGTCCTCATTAGATGATCAGAGCATAGATGACAGACCACAACCTAAGCTGAGACATAAAGATCAGCATAGACCACACTCTGATGAGACGATTAGAACACCAGCCAATGAGCTAAAGCTACCATCATTTGTTGATCCGATGATCCAGAGAAGACAACATGCTTTAAGACTGGCAAGAACTGCCCAAACTAATGAACCCTTGACAATGAAGCAAACAAATGTTCTGCTGCTACTCCATGCTATCCCCCAATTAAAGTCCATTCATATGGAGAACATCAAGGTGGTGATATTTGATGAAGGAAATCTATTAGATAAAGTGAGAATTGAATTCTGGGAGATCACAGTTATTAATTGGATCCTTTCGATGGCAAAACGTTAACAAAGCTCGGACTTAAATGCACGCAAATAATAGAGAAAAACGGAAGATGAACAAAGCCAGAATACCCCTAGATGTGACTTGTCTATCAGGAATGATTGCTGGAAGCAGAATGGTCAACATAATGCATTAAATACTCAGGCAGATGAGTTGACACCATCACAGGCTTTTGCCCCTATGATAGACAGCCCTTGGAAGCGAAACAGAAGCCACTATAACAAACATCCTATATACCGTGAATACGATGAAAACCAAACAAACAACTCAGATATTATGACTTGCAACTCATAACCATCAAAACCTTCGAAGGTTAATAGCTGGTACCTGTGTTCATGGAATACCAGAGGGCACTCCTTTCTGCTTACTCAACCAGGGTCTGAATCTGAATCATTCCAAATCATATGTTTCCAAGAAACATGGATGATAGATACACCATGCTGTGACCGTTTCTCAACTTTTCTGAACCCGGCCATACAAAAAAAACAAGGGCCACCTTCCTCTGGCCTCATCACCATGATCAAAATCGATTCAGATTGGATATTGGTCAAAACTGAGAACATAAATCCATGGATTCAATACACCATTATAAAAAGGTACAAGCTGAAGTCGCCCATGGAAACACAAATCCCTCTACAAAATTACAAGACAGACTTATTGCCATTTTCAACGCATATTGGAATCCGGCTGCTATTAATCATGATAATTTTCTGGATGCCGTCTTACTCACTATAGATGACTTATCCGGCAATCATCAAAACATGGAATTCATCATCTGTGGGAATCTGAATATCCATTTACTGGATCATAAGGAACAACCAAAGGAGCAAAAAGACCGCTCCCAACACTTGCGGCGATGGCAGAAAAACAAATTTCCGAAATTTGATCCTAACAAACACATCTAGTGAGGATCGAAACATTACCACACCCACTTGGGTTCATGGTAATTCTAGTGCACCCATCGATTATATATATTTGTCGCTTGAACTTAATAATTCAATAACGAAAATGAAAATCATTTCAACTTCTAAAGGCGATCACAACATGCTGACAATTTATGGCTCAGACCTGACTCATCAAACTCAGAAACACCTGACAACGCAACTCGAAGTTAATCACAAATTAACAAGATTGAGATTAAGTCAAACTCAACTAAATACATGTCCCAGTCTTTTTCATAATGCTAAAATGGACGATAAAACAAAATTTAATTATGAATGGCTCCTATTGCCCTTCCAGAAATTGAGGCCATTGTCAGGAACAAAGACCCCTAAACATCATTATAACCCCGAATTGGCAGTGAAAAAGAAAGGCTTACGAAAAACCATATGGGCACTGAAGAAAAATTACAATGTGGAAACTATGCAAAAGATAAAAATAGCCAAATAATCCTATACAAATCAGAAAAAAACTCACACATTGACTATGCTGCAAACAGATGCAGAAGCTATACTGGCAACTTTTAGAAATCACAATTTGAGAGACCTTTGGAACCTCCTCAATAATAACTCCCAACATCAACATCTGCTTGTTACAAATGTGACAGAAACCAAATGGACCCACCACTTCTCCACTCTATATAGAGAACGAGTATCGGACGTCACCCTATTGGAAACAAATACTACAAAGAAGTGGAACCTGCGATGGGAGAAACAAGACATCTTGGAGATGATTCTTAAGCTCAACGCCTCGCGTGCACCTGGCCCCGATGGCCTGTCCAACGCCATCCATAAACAAGCCCCCGAGATTTGGGCAAACCTGATGGACCAATTATTTGCCTTGATAAACAAATTAAATCAGATTCTGCCGTTGTGGAAAATGGCCTCCCTGATACCGATTTTTAAACAGGGTGCTAGAGATGATCCAGCCAACTATCGTCCCATTGCTCTCCTTGACCCGTTGGGCAAATTATTTGCCACATTTCTTAAGAAACTCAAGGAATGGGCTAACCAAACCAACCAATTTACGACGAGACAAATGGGCTTCACCGCCAATGTAGGTACCAACATCAACCTCTTGACCCTTAACCTAATAAAACATAAAGCCATAACGGCGAAGGCTACGGTACATGTAATATTCGTTGATCTCAATATGGCATTTGATTCCATAAACAGACAAAAACCCGGGAATAAATGAACAGCTTGGAATTGCCCATTGGAGATAATCGAACCAATCAAACATTTGTATTCCAATACGACAATCACTATTAGACTCTCAAAAGAACGATTGACCACTTCTCCCATAAAGAAATGGAACTGACTGAAACAGGGTTGCCCGCTTTCGGCAACCATGTGCAACCTATACACAGCTTACTTTGAAGATTCCATCAAAGATAGCGCTGAAATCCACCAAAAATCAACTCCGTTCCTGTCCCGGCATTGATATATGCAGACAATATCGTACTATTGGACAAAACGATATCTGGCCTAAAACTGGGTGAATACATGGATTGTAACGAGTTGCGAATCAATGCAGAAAAACAAAATACATGACTCTGACGAAACAGATACCGAACAAAAAAAGGCCTCATAAGCTATTAATTGATGGCAAACCACTGGCAGAAGTGACTACCTTTAAGTATCTAGGCATACTAATTAACCAATCCATGTCGGAAAAAGAACGGGCAACCAACGTTGAGGAAAAAATGCAGTCTACGGTGAGACAAGGATGCTTCCTGCATAGAAAATATGGAAAGTTTTCTTTGAAACCGATAATTGCCTACTATAGACAAAAAGTGATTCGTAGCACCACATATGGGAGCAAAGCAATGATCATCGCAGGTAACATCAAATGGCAAAAACTAGAAGCCTCTTTTTTGGTGGAAAATTCTGAGACTGCCAAATAACTACCCAGTGTCCAGAATAAGACACGAAATAGCAACGATGCACAGCCAACACAATGAACAACACTATTTTGAAAACGTGGATTAAACAAAAGAAGACATCTTCCTCGAAAGGTTAATACCACAACCTCAACATTCCAAAATAAAGCTCCAGAGGAATGATTTGCTCAAGACCATCGAATATAAAACAAAGTATTCCAGGAACATCCATTGCGATGCTGATATACACACCATCAATGAACTTATTACAATATTGTTACATCACCTAATCATGGTTTGCCCGGCCCTTGCCCACAAAAGAACTCTTTGGCATCTTGTTCAAGATCTCGATGCAACAATTAGATGCTGCAACCAGATGGTCGCAGATTTTGAGCGGACAAGATAAAAAAAAATATTTTTACGATTATGCAATTTCTTGCCAATATTTTGGAACTGGAAAAACTGGCATAGTCAATATATCGACCCTTTCCTGTTATTTTGATTTTCCCTATATGCCTGGTTATGATGCTGAGAATTTGATTTATCTGAAAAGTAGAATAATGTAAAGAGCCTCGGAAAATTTATAAATGAAAAAGTTTATATATAAACTATAATATTCTAAATAAAAAATAAAAAGATGGTGGCAAAGTCTCAAATTAGCACAATCCCATATTAAGACACTTTTAGTGGAAAAGTTGATAGTGGTAAAGTCTCACATTAAAAGAGCCTTAGTGGCAAAGTCTAGCAGTGTGGCAGTTTAGTAGTGTTGCAAAATATCCCTTTGTCGGAAAAAAAAAACAGATGTCCCTTTCCATGATGTTACTGTAGCCGGGGCACAGGGGGCAGTGCAGGGCAACAAGGCAAGGGCGCAAGGTGAATAGGCAAACAGGAAATCGCCCTTAGCCTCTTCCCTTCACCGTCTGCCCTGGGGGGCTCGTTTAAGAGAGCTGTTCCAGGTTTTGCGACCCCTAGAATCAACCACTCTGAGGTCAGGCAGAGGGAGGTGCAGGAGAGGCTAATGGGTGCACAAAGAGAAGTGCTTGGGAAGCACGGATTGTATATTTTATGAAAAGCTTATGGCTTTTCAGGACAGTTGAAATAACGGAGGAGGCAGGAAGGGCAGGGTGCTCTGCTTCTGCAGATGCTTACCTTCCCCTTTCCATTTCTTTCTTTGTCTGGTGCAGAACCTTACCGTTGGTGGATCTGGTGTTGACTCCAGTCCAAATCCTGGATAAAGGAGGACTGCTGCATCAATTAAAACAGATCATTGTTGGAGCTAAGACTCCTACAAAGAAATGCAGCCTGCTGAAGACCACAGGATAATCATTGCAGCTGATTAGCATTACCTCCAGCCAAGTTCAGTGAAGCCCTGCTCCTCTGTCCTGATCTCAAGAAGGCCCTGTTCACTGATTCAACCCCTTGACCAGTGGTGCTGCTTGAGTATCTGTGCCCACTGAGCCTTCGGAAGTGATCCTGGACCACCCGGTGAACTGACCAGCTCTCTCCTGGGCTACCTCGCTGCAGCATCACCATTCAGAGTGCATCATTGAAACTTGTAGTATCTTCAACTTTTGCCCCAAGATGTCTGCTCCTGCATTTTTAGCCTTCCATTCCCAACAGAAGTTGGTCAGGGCCTGCTCCTTTGTTAAGCCAAGATTGCCTGTTGCGCCTGATCATGGTGATATTGATATTTTATTTATAATGCGCTCGTACACAGGTGACTCGTTGAATCCAGCCTACTTCCCTCCCTGGAGGCTTCCTGAGGTTGCCTGCTCCCCAGATATCTTCATCCTTTCATGTTGAGGGTAACCAGCTGGGCAGACTCTGGAACATTGATACAGGTACCATGACCGACTGAAACTAAATCATGCATCCGTAAATGACCTATCCACCCTCGACCCCTGGACCTCCCATGACCAGGCCAAATACACAAGTAAGTGGGCCAGGCGGATTCTGGAACCTCTTAAATGATCTCTGGGAATATCGGAAAAAGGGTGGTAGGAAGTTAAAGTTAATATACCTGTTTTGACTCCCCCACCCCCTCCTTCATAGGGTTACCTGGGTGTAAAGTCCTGTTCCTATCTCTCACTTGTGTGACTCAGATCAGTGGTGGTCGAGACAAGGATTCCCACTGGGCATTCCCTAGTTCCTGAACTTTTCTAAACCTTTAGAACACTTAATCGCCACCACTGGCATTGCTCAATCCAACAGTGGTGGAGTGAGACAGCCCTGCAGTCTGTGGCTGTGTGCAGTCTATCTTTCATGCCTGCCGTTTTTTTCCAAATGCATAGTTAACTTTCTAAAAGCCTCAAAGTCTGCCGAGTGAGGCCGTCCTGCAGTCTGAGCCGGCAACGGGTGAAATGGCATGGCCAGACAGCAAACTTGACTGAGTTTGTGTTTCCTTCAGCGCCAAGGAAACGTGGCAAAGCGGTGAGTCTAACATTGCTGCAACCGGATGTCAACTATTCCATGTGTGAGACTGTGGTAAGAAATTAGACTCAACTATGGGCAAAGGCTACTCAAACTAATATATAGGGGGCAACACTTATATTAACTGGCAAATCTAGTGCATTACGCGCACAAGGAAACTGTGGGGCTGGACTCTTTGATCCTCTGTGAAATAAATTAAAAAGCTCAGTCAGACAGGTTGGGTTTAAAACATTCATTACAAGGCAAAACTGGTGCATCAAACGCACAAGGACACTGCGGGGTCAGACCCTTTGATCCTTGGAGCAACGGATGAAACACCTGTTGAGGAGACTGTGGGGGTGGACCCTTTGATTCTCGGTAATGGACCAAACTTCTTCTTTCACCGGTGTCTCCCATATTGTAAGACCAGTAAAGGTGTGGAAGTTTAAGGAGCTGAACATGAGAGGCGAAGCGATATATGCTGAGGAGTGGCAACCAGTCTCTCTGCAGAAGCCACCTATGCATATGAAAGAGAGTCATCTAGCCTCCCAGGAATGGATGAAACGGGAAAATGTTGACCTTTATTCCCCAAGCGTCCAACAAAATCTTTCAGCAAAGTAACAATGGAGGGTTGTACGATATCGGACCACACACTTACTACAATAAATGATACACTAATGGTAAACGAAAATATCGAAATTTCAGAATTTAAAATATCGGGACAAATCCTAACACAGGTGTAACATCAAGCTAATACTTCTATCTTTGATGCCTGTATAAGCCTGGAAAATGAAATACATGCTATTGAGAACCTACGAGATCGACTAAGGATATTGGTGGGACTATTCAGAACCCAGATCGAACTCAGTAATGAGATACCCGACACTACGTCCAGAAGGAGGCAGAATGGACGATTCTATTGCAATGCAAAATCGTACCTCTCTTCCCTTTTATTGAACTGACACAAACTACAATTAATCAATGGAGGGAGCCTCAACATCCTTAGCAGTTTTAAATCTGGTCTTGCAATCATACATACGTCTATATGACACCGTCGCTCATGAAGTAAGAATTAATACAGTACCGAAATGTTGTGTTTATCAATTTCACCGATTGAACTGACAGAATTTAAAGAAATGGCCTTGATGGAAGTAACATCAACTCAAATACCAGATGAGAAAGCAATTAAATGTGGAAAAAAGGAACCTATTAGTAAAGAGAAAAAGACCAAAAATATGAAAGGCAGATCAAAAATCTCTAATAAAGGTTCGCGCAAGTTTCTGCCCAATATTGCCTCTGTTGGACAAAGGAAAAATCAAAAGAAGATGCAATGTGAAATTGTATACATACATGAAGCAAGTCAGAAGGCAGCAGTGGCAATGGTGGACAGAACAAGTCACAAGGAGGACCCTATAATTAATGTTACTAAAATCTCGCAGGAAAAAAGTGATCTTCCCCTGATGGAAGATCAAAGAGTAAAAAAAGAACACTTAGCACCAAATACAAAAGTCCTGGAACACCAATTGTAGACCTATCGCGGAATGTAAGTAGAAGGAACAACGAGGGTACAACAACTATAAAGAACATATCGGGTATGAAGAATATAAGGAGTTTGACACTTCAACTATCCAAAATAGGGAAAGATCGTGCTAAGTACAATCGGAGTGACCATGAAGACAAAGCAATCAAGGAGGATGCTCAACGTCAAAAATTGGGTCTCGAGAGACAAACAACAGGGGTCTGTTTCGACAAGGAACAGAGTACTTTCTCATTTTTTGTATCTGTTTGTGAAGGAGACTGTAATGTCTATTTGAATAGAAGGAGACTCCTCCAAATCTTGATGTCCATCCCATACTTACAGACTAGATCATCAGCAGACATCAAGTATGTTCACCTATTTGACTATGACAGTTTTTGGAAAGGCGCGGTCCACATCCATTCATAAATGGTAGAACAATTGTTAATAGAACAGGCAGAAATCTTTCTACATGGTTACGAATGTTTATGCACAGCAACCCGAAAAGACGGTGCGTGATCAGGGGAAAACTACGATCAAAGAAACCTGTCATTACGACACTGTCTACCAAACAGAAACCATGGACACTCAAGGAAGGGTTAAGTTGGGGTTAGCTTGCCTCCGGCCACCCAGCCACAACTCGAGGCAGACCAGGCTTTGTTTGAGACATGGCATATTCTTAGCTGTAATTCCAGAGGGTACAATTCTTTCCTAAGTCACAATATAAATGAGAAGTGGGAAAAGTGTAATATCATTCTTTTACAGGAAACATGCTTAAGTATGATGCCTGTGTGGGGGTTTTTGATTGCACTAAAAGCGGCTAAAAAAGATTAAGAGGGATACCAATGGGAGAGCTCTTAATAGCAATAAGGGTAATCAAAACCTTACCACTAAGGATGAGTCGATATTGGTCACGATGATCACAGACACAAGGAAAATCTCATGTGTTCCATTTGCCCTTGCGATCAACGTCTACTTCAATCCACTGAATACCATCCTTGAAGTGGTTATCAACAAAGAAGAAAATATTTTGGTTGCTTGGTTATCTGACCATCCCCAGGGGCGTGTGGTAATGGCAGGTGACTTGAACTTTCAATGTGTAGTTGAGGAGTTAGATTGGGATGATCTAGATGGGGATAAGAGAATTTTACCCACAACGGATATGGCAGGGAAAGCCAAGTTAGGAACAACATGGACGTAATTTCTATCAAGTTGGGCCTTCATACAAACAAATCTGTTAAATTGAGGTCTTCTTAGAGACACTCCAATGTGGTCTAATGTCTTTGCAGCCTCTGTGATTGATTATATTGTTGTTAAAAACTTCCACCTAGAGCAAATCGGTGTGCTGGAAAGTAATAAAAACAAGACTAGTGATCATGCAAGGTCATAAATATCTGTGGTCATAGAGGGGCTCCAGGTAGTTAGTGAGTCGCCACTAAAGACATCTTTAGTAGTTTTGAATCAAGGAAATAGGGAGGCTCAATACTGTCACAATCCGAAAGAAGCCAATTCCGAATTATTGAATTGATGGGCTACACTGAGTAGTGGATAGATTTGACAAATCTCTCCCAGAAAACAGCTAATTTATCAGACAGACTGAAGAAAGCAAGAGCAAATAAACCACTGAATAAACTATATATTCCTTTGCATCCTAATAGAGAACATTACAATAGGGAGATCAAGAAACTAATGCTTAATGCGCAAGGAAATCAGGACTCTATTCAAATGCAGAGATTTGACGTGGGCAGAGAAGGCAGATAGGAAAAACGTTCAAAAACAAAAATACAGAAATTGGTGTAAATCATATAACATACAAAAATATATTGGTGATAACCACATTTTATATAATATCCTGCAAAAAGATACACAAGCTATTTGGTGGACGCTCAACAACAAAAATAAATCACAAATCACTACACAGGCCACTGGAGGGTGGTTTATGTTTTTCTCTAACAAATATGATGTAAACAGGGAGGGTCAAGTGAACATGGCCCAATCGACCACTCGGTCTCGATTGTCTTTGATCGAACAGACATTGAGATTGTCATTGGCAAATTAAAGAATTCAAGAGCGAGTGGTCCGGATGGGGTCATGAACGGTATCTTTAAAGAAAACCCAGTACTTTGGGCTGATATTCTCTTCCATCTGTTCAGACATGTATCCCAGAAGAATATTTGCCCGTCTTCCTGGGATGATTAAATTCTTGTTCCAATTTTTAAATAGAAATAGAAGTGTACCATCCAGTTACAGGCCTACATCAAAGGTGTTCGTAAACCTACTGCTTAAGAAATTAACGACCTTGGTGGAAAAACCTCATTGATTCAGCCCTTTACAGACGGGCCACAGGAAGGGTGTGGGGCCAATACAAAGTGGTCTTGCCTTGAAGGCCTGTAAAATGTTGGACCACCTTCAGGTCGTACCCTTGATGTTGCGGTTATAGATCTGTCATCCGCTTTTGACAATGTTGATACTTCCGGGCTCTGGGAGAAGCTGTCTGGGTGGGGAATTGAGCCATATCTTCTTAGTATGGTGCAGCTGCTGTACTCTGATAATACCACTAGAGTCAGGTTAAATATCTTAGGAGAACTGTCAAGGAAGATAAGGCTGAAAAAAGGGGTCCGACGGGTGTGTGCTGGCCCCCACCCTATTAAACCTATATTTGGCAGACTTGTGGCATAGTAGTGGGGAGGTCTGGTACCAACATGGGCATGGCTGAAGTTGAGGTGTATCGCTTTTTCAGATGACCTCCTGCTCATGGATTACATCCCAGCAGGCCTCCAAACACAACTTTAGGGGGTTGAATCCTATTTTAAAGCTAATTCCCTAAAAATTAACAGAAACAAATCATATGTTATGGTTAGTACAAGTAGAAGAAAGAGCAAAAGGTACTCTTGAACGCTGAATAATGCTACCATGCAGCAAGTCAAATCCATTCGCTACTTGGGGTTTGAAATAGCGGTCAATAAAACAACGTGAAAAACAAGCTGCTAGAATTCAGGAAAAAATCATGTCATGCATATCATTGTTAAAAGTAACAAAATGTGAATTGTGTTTGTATTCCCTTGTTCCTTTGATTGAGCTCTATGACTTAAAGTTTCTCCTATTGTCTTTTATTGGTGCAAACTGATGAACATCAAAGACCGGACTTTTTTTGACACACTTGAAGGGAAAATATGGAAACAGGTCCTATGTATCCCAAATTCTGTTCCAATAAGCATTATTAGATGGAGATGGGTCTTGCATCTTGGTGGTCTCAGTATATCATCAGGAGTCTATCTCTAGTGATGTCCTAGATCGGGCAGATGTACACTCAATTTGGTTTATCTTAAAGCCCTAATGATGCAAGACAAAAAATCCTTTCTTGAAAAAACTAAGAAAAGATGCGAGAACATCTGCCTCCTGTTGGACATAAATGGAATAAACCAGAAATCACTCTTAAAAGCAAAATGAAAAAATGGGATAGATGCACTGACATGTCTGATTTGTCACGATTAAAACTGTATACAGCAAAAGATGTATGTTATTTGCCATCAAAGCAGTTGCAGTTGTATTTGGCGAAATATCCTTGTTCAAAACATTGCTACTGGTACCTACAATTTAAGTTAAATTGCCTCCCTACGATGGAAGTCCTAGGTCCTAAATTGGGAGTGGTAAATTGGGAGTTGTGCAGGAACTACGCACCTGCAGATTGTGTGGATCGGATTCAGTTCAGACACTGTTCTATCTGGTAATGCTATGCCCTGCCTTTCATGATCATAGAGGGCTCATTCTGGGGAGATTTATTAATTCAACTTCGGCAGCCCTCACAGATGAGTTGTGGCATAGGCTGATGACTAGCTCTCAACTATCACTACTGTTAGCATTGGTTAAACTGTTAATGGAAATCTTCATAGAAATAGACAACGTAACACAGCAAGGTATTCGAGGCTTAATGAAAGTTTGTAAATTCTAACTCTATTGGAAGTATATTTAAATTGGAGAAACTATTGGTCCTAAATGTTAGGAGAAGATCTGTAAATAATCATTTCTCTTATGTATCCTTTGTCATGATCTGATTTTCTTGTTTAATGATGTACTTTTGTTACGGATTTTATGTAGAAATGTTTTATGTGATTTGTGTAAATGTACTTTTATACAATAAACAAAACAAAAGAAATCCAACAGTAACCCTACCTGGACAGTAACTCTTCCGCTAGGCCCCATCCTATCTCAGGGCTGGAGTTACTAAGTGTTTGGGATCTAATTCTAGGATTGCTCATAAGAGTTTTAACTATGCTTCTCTACTTGATTTCTTATCTGTGTTTACTGGTATTGAATCAACTGTGTTTCTACCTCTTTGCTTACTTTACCACACGCAGTTATTGAAATACTTGCCTATGAATATGCCAACTATTGCTTGACTGTATTTATGGTAAACGTAGGGGTTCTTTTTAGAACTCCCAATTGTGTATGCATATATGTATTTGATAGTAGTTGAGTGATAATGCTATAGTGTGTATTTTAAAGGCCTAATGCATATCTGTGCACATCTTCATCTAACAATAATTGGAATGCTCTTTGTGTGTCTCATTGTAGCCCTAGTCCCTTCTCACACACCCCTCAGCTACCTACCTTGATTGGGTTTGACTAGACTTCAGTATCTTTTCTGTTTGCCATAATAGGTTGGCCTCCCCAGACCAACCCCAAGGTTGATTTTGGAAATTCATCTTAACAGTGAAAGAAGGATGGGTGTGGCATCAGAGGCTTGAACATAGATCACTTCGGTCTGGGATCATATCAATATAAGACATAAGGTTCCCAAACATCAGTGAATAGCAGAGAGAGTCAGATATGCAAGCAGAGAGGCCAGGAGTAAAAGAAGGGAATGAGAAGAAAACAGAGGTGTCATCGGCAAAGAGGTGGTAGGAGAATACAAAAGCGAGGTGAAATGACAAAGGTAGGTGGTGAACAGGGTGAAAAACTAATAGGGAGGGGGGTTAAATTAGAGATAACTTCCAAGAAATGGAGAAGGACAGATGCGAGACATAGGATGCAACCCAGTCAAGAACAGTTTCTCGTATTCCAAGGTCAGCGAGGGAGGAGTGGTCCACTGTATCAAACAGGGCAGAGAGATCAAGTAGGATTAGCAAGGAGAATAGTTTGCAGCTGTGAGCAGAGATTAGGAAGTAAGAGATGTGGCAGGAGACCAATCCGCAGAATAGCAGACTGGAGGGTGTCCCGGAGATGATTCAGTCTAGGTAGGAGGAAATCATGTTAAAGACGAAAGGTTTCAGGATTCTAAGGTAATGAGGGAGGGTAGATACAGGGAGATAGTTTTCTGGATTATCAAAGTCAGTTAAAGGCTTTTAAAGGATAGGTAGGATGGTTGCAGTATTGGCGCAGGTTGGAAACACTCCAAGGGAAAGAAATAAGGTGGAGAGGGAGGATAGATGGGAGCAGGTGAAGGGAGCCAGTTTGTTTACCATCTGCAGAGTAAATGGATCAGTATGGGCAGAGAGGAATGTTAAACAGCCATAGGAATGGCTACTAGTTCACAGGGAGATTTAGGAGTGTTGGGCAGAGCAAGGAGAAGGTAGAGATGAGATGTGGGGTGAGTACGAAGCAGGTGGAATAAAGGATAGGCTCGCAGTAGGGATGTTTCACATGTTTTTTAATTTTGCAAATGAAGTAGCAGGCAAAGACATTAGCAGGGCGGGAAGAAGAGATCACCTTGGGATAGGGAGGAGTGAACATGGCGTTTGCATGGGTACGAGCAAAAAAGAAGTGATAAGGTTAGTGAAAGCGGAGGCTTTAGCAGAGTCTAGGGCCGTGGGGAAGAGAGAAGGGCATTCTTGTAAGTGAGAAGACAAGGGGAGTGGTTTTTACACCTTGACTGAGGCGACGTAGCATATCGTTTTTGAGGAGGTGGATTTCAGTGTGGATCCAGAGCTGCGGGCAAGGGGTAGAAGCATCAAATGACCAAGAGGGATAGTGGAGGTCAGAGGGTGCACGAAGAACCAAGCCAAAGTCTGAAAAGGACTGCTCAATGGAGGTGCCTGGGAGGATTGAGTGAAAGAAGGACCACAGGGAGTGAGAGAATGGTAGAGAGGGTGCGAGAAGAGCATGAAGTAGCAATAGGGGGACTGAGTGATACAGACTAGGATTGTTTTACGGTGTGAGCTATAGGGGAATAAAATGGGACAGAGAAATGCATGGTGTGGCAGGCGGAGCGATAGGGCGTGGCATAATGAAGACGGGGAAACTGTGGATAAATAACCTAGGGGTAGTGTAGGAATATGGGAGAGCTGTGGGAAGTAGCAAACACATCAGTGCAACAGTCAAACTAGACACAGCTTTAGAAAATATGGGAAATAAGCATAGAGCAACACAGTCAATCTATATGCAGATATTAAAAAAACAAGATAGGCAATGTGTGCAGGGCAGCAGTCAACTTAAATACAGCATTAACAAAATACAGGCAGTGAGTGTCGGCCAGCAATCAATGTAAATGCAGCATTAACAAAGACAATGAGCGCAGGGTAACACAGTCAGCCTAGATACAGCTCTGAAATCATATAGGCAGCGAGAGCAGGGCAGTAGTCAAAATAAAAACAGTTAAATACAGAGAGTAACCAAAGCATTTCTGCAAGTGACGCACAAGAATCGCATTTTATGAACCAGATGAAGGGCAGAACGTGTACTGGGGACAGGAAACAAACAGGGGGACAAAGAGGAGTATCTAAGGGGAGAGGCAAGGATATATACATGGATCAGCTGAGCCGTAGGTAAGGCTCTGTCCAGAACCCCATGGCCATATTTCCTGGCACCCCATTTTTCAATGATTAACACATTTAACATGTTTCAGAGAATCAGCCGGTAGTCGATTACAATTAACTCATATTCAGACATTTACATAATGCTGTGATCCTCAATGGTTGGTAGCTCTGAGACTAGATGCAGGGAACAAGGTTTCTAGAGCAAAAGTCCTTACATGAAATGAAAGAGGAACCCAATCCCCCTTCATCCCCAATAGATCTGTCTCATCAGCAGAAAAGAAATACAGGTCTCCCATTTTACCTGTCCAAGGTGTACTGCCGGGCAGTGTGCATGCAGAACTCCGCTGCGCCAAGTGCTCCCCAGGAAATGCCATAGCGTGCGTTGTTGAGGCAACCGAAAGGGCCCTGTGGAGGTAATCAAGAGACCTGATTGTTAAGTACACTGTGCACTGACTAGATAAACTGGGAAAATACGCACAACACAGAAGATTGACAGTTAATAGACCTGGGGGAAAGTTAAACATGAAGGATCTGGTATTTGGATGGGATAGTCCTGAGGCGTGGGAAGTGAGAATTAACTGTTAATTATCTAATGGATAGCTCTACTGTGCTTAGCTGGATTGTAAGAACCATATTTAGACCTGTGAGTCTGCAGTCCGACGGTTTTGTTGCAGTTGAAGCCCTGAGCTAGAAAATTAGTTTAATGGAAGGTATAGTTGTGAGGTCAGATCGGAGGCTTTTAGGCATAGCATACGTGAGGGATAGATAGCACTGTAAGCTGATGTCTGAGCTGGTATGATCTGCATGAAGTGGGGAAGAGCATTGTAAGGCCTGCACTTGTTGGGTGTATGTCAGCGTAGCTGAGCTTCTTGCCAGTGGCTGAAAACACAATGGAAATGCATGAAACTGCTGGCAATTCCTCAAGGTGGCATTTCTATCCATTTTGATCTCACCTGTGCCATTGAGGGAGGACAATTGTATGCAAATTAAACTTGACCAGCCCCAAAAGGACATTCAGACGACCTGCTACACCGCACATAAGGCCACCGAATGAGGCCACAAACAAATCTGGATGTGTTCCAGCCGCACCAGTGCCAAGTCACTTAAGTGTAGATTAAGGGCCTCATCACGACTTGGGCCCTAACCCCCGCGGTATTACCGCCAGGGCTATTAACCCTACAGCCAAACCCCACCCCCACGGCGCTATTAGCGCCGGATCACAGGTTTGGCGGAACGGTAAGTCCCCATTGGGCCCATTCGGGAATTTCCCATTCCCCATTGGGACAAATTGGGAATGTTCAGCGATATTACCGCCGGCGGTAATAGAGCCAAAAAAAGGCAAAATCGCAGCAGATTTACCCCCAGCTCAGAGCTGGGGGTAAATCCGCCAAGCCCATGATTTGGCGGATCCTTAAATGCAGCGGTTATAGCGTTACCCCCGCATTTAAGGGTTACCGCCAAACTCGTGATGAGGCCCTAAGTCTCCAAAAATAGAAAAATGAGGACCACTTCTGCACATACTCTAACTACTGAGAATATTATGTGAAACATTACTAGAATTCTTTAGCATGCCTTTGCCAGTACATAAAGGGGCCCAACACAGTCCAAAAAGGAGCAGTCTGTACTAAAGTTGTATGCCACTTTTCCTCTGTACAAGAGAGAAGCAATCACAAATATGTTTCGGCCTCAATGGGCCTTGTTGATGAGCTATACTTTGTATCACTAGCAAGAGATAGCCCTGCTGTCTAAGGCTTGAGGTTGGAAGGTTTATGTAACCTGCATAATAGCTCTGGGGCTGCAAGTTTGCACCAGCACGATCTGTGAGAAATGTAAGCTAACTATGTAACCCGAAAGATAGCTCTGCTGACCAGTCTGTACAACCTGTGTAATCTGAGAGGAAATACTGCCATCTGAGGCCTACGCTTGTAAGATCTGCTTAACCCACAGAAAAGATCTCCTGCTTGCGCATGTAGGATCTCTGTAACTGAAGGTATTTTTGTTCCCCCGCGGCCCAGATTGCACGGATAGGATTCAGGGCATGAGTAGCCCTTATTTCTTTTTTTATTCAACTTGGACCTCTTGCGGCACCAAGCTGCCTCACGGGACTCCCTGGCACCAGCTCCTCCTCCCGCCTCCCCCTGCCTGCCCTCGCTACATCCTACTGGTGTGGCCCAGGTCACGAGACCCGGAAACACCACATTTAAATCTCTCCCCCAGGGCAGCCTTGCTCTGGCAGCCGGTGAATGGCACAGGCCGAGGGCACTTTCCATCCCTGTTTGTCTTTTCACCTGGCGCCCTAGCCCTGCCACACGCCTTGCTATCCTTCTACAGCTACTCTCAGGTAAGAGACGCAGACTGAATCTTGCCACTACTGTATTTTGTCACACCAGCATAGTGCTTCCCAAAGTGTTCCAACTGGGGGTTTGTTAGATTAAACTTCGCCATTGTTTGTATTTCGCCACTCATGCATTTTGCAGGACTAGGTTTCCCAGTTTAGATTGCTGCTTTAAATCTCACCACTGTTTATATTTTGCCACGCCTGCGTTATTCATGACTGGGGCAGCTAATGTAGATTGCTACTTAAATCTCGCTACTGTTTATATGTTGCCATACTTGCGTATTTTTCACAAAATATTCCAAAGGTAGGTTTGCCACTATGAATCTCCCAACTACTATCTCTTGGTGACACTCTCGCGCTGAATCCCACAGGATACAGTTGAGTCCCACGGGGGGTGGAGGGTAGTTCCAGCTGTTCACATAGCCACTGTGACGATTCACAAGGTGTTGTCACTTCTCCCCGAGGGGGAGCCCTTTCCCATAAGGCTAAGGAGGTGCGGTCGCTACCCACTAGTCCCACTGTTCAGAGCCATTTTATTGAAAGCAAGCCTATGTATTGTTGTAACACAGGGGGTAGAGCCAAATTCAAACGTACTAGGATGAAGAAGAGCACAGGAGACGCAAGGTTAATGGACTGGAACAAGGGGCCCCGAGAAGACATGAGGATTAAATCATCAATAGAAACAACACACTTTTACAATCCGCAGGGCGGTACTGGCAACATTGTATAAATATACATGATGGACTAACAAACCTGTCAACAGAGGGAGAGGCAACAGGTGTGGAAACCAGCCGGAGTTTCAAACGCTGTGGGCAGACCAGAGTTGGAGAAGGACGCCAGCAAACGCAGAAGCAGTTCTCCGATGGTCCAGTTGAAGCTGACCCGAACACGAAGCAGGAGAGAAGAGCCAAGCACCTTACTAGCGCGTGGAGTAGCCACGGTGCTGCAGAAACCTGAGATTGAAGCCTAGTGCATCGGAGAGAAGAACCGGTTGCATGCCCAAATCCTTCAGAAGGTAAAGGGAGGTGTGAGAGACCCAGAGGGGATGCAGGGGTGGAAGATAGACAGGTCAGGGACCCTAACATTGTTATACCCAGCATCCGAGGAGAGCGTCCTCATCCTATTGGCGACCACAAGCCCACTGACCACCAGAGGCGGGGGGCAAGGACCCTAACCATTACAAATCAAGCATCCAAGGAGAACATACTCATCTCAGTGGCGACAATAAGCCCACTGTCAGAGACCCTAACTATTGTAAACCAAGCCTCAGAGGAGAATGTCCTCATAGCAGTGGCAGTAAGAAGCCCACTGACAACCAGAGAATGGCCTGGGAACCCAACGAAAGGCAACTGAGCAAGCAAGGAGAACGTCCTCATTGCAGTGGCAACAGTAACCAACACAGCATGATTTGGGACTTTTCTTCTACCAAAATAAAGTGGCAAAGTATACATCAAGCTAAAGATTTGAGAGAGACATTTTTAGACACCAGGGCAAGGGAGTCATTCCCCTTGGCTTTATTGGAAACTATAGAGCTACACCAGGAGAAGAGAGCCATTCTCCTGGACCTGAAATTGTATAAAGACTGTATGAAACCCACAAGCCAGGGAAAGGGAGTCATTCCCCCTGGCAATTTTGTTGCAAAAGAACATTCTACTGAACAGTATCTGAGCATCAGGCAAAGGGAGACAATTCTCCTGGAGGAGGAACTTTGTGTTAGATTATCTCTAGTTGTAGTGTGGGGGATAGAAGTAGGTTGCGACACAGGACGGTGGCGTTTGTTATGGACATTCTGATGGACGCTTTAGTATTAGTTTTGAGGCACGGAAACCCCTCATAAGATAGGGATAGTGAAGGCCCTTTTATGCACAAACAAAAGTCCATAACGTGCCACCTTTGCGTCAGCTTCCTTCTTCAACACACTTACACCACACGCATTTGACTGGCACACTATTTGACTATACCCTACCCAAAGCATACATCACCCTCAGCCAGAGTGCCACCACCCATTGAATACAGCGGAGTACCACCCAAAACTCGGTTGGGCACATAGCACATAGCTTGACTCTCTTGACAATTTGAAATTGCACCCGTCCCATACCCGATAGAATGGGCTGCTTTTAGGGACCTAGCCACTCCCTACCTACCTTCGATCAGGCTTTAAATAGCTACACGCATTTTACCACTCCTCTTACTACTTCTCAACTCAGACTATGGTCTTCCAAAGAGCATTAATCCTCACAATTGCTTTGAGGCCATACTAATGGCAGTAGGTGCTATACAAATTCCAAATAACATAACATAGCCTTACTCTCTAAATCAGCAAGGTCATGGTAACTAGATGTCTAGCTCTCCTATCTGGGGTCTGAGCCCATCAAACCTGTGTAATCCAGGCAAAAGCTCTGTTGTCTGAGGTCTGCACCTACAGGATCTCTTTGTCCATATGGAAAGCCCTGCTAATTGCCTGTATGATCTGTGTAACTTAAGGGATATCCTTGCAGCTCTTCTATCTAAGGCCTAAACCGGTCAGATTTGTGTAACCCAAGAGATAGTGCTGTTGTGGGTGGAATGTACCGATATTACCTGTAAGGCTGCAGAAGGAGGACTGACAGAAAGGGGGCATATTTGGGGCAAAAGTCTTTTAAAAGTAAAAAAAAATTAAAGTTGAGACAACCTCTCTTTCCCTATTTCTAAGAGGAGTTTTGCTGCCTCAACTAAAGATCTAAGGGGACTGTTAGGATGTCTGTTGAAGTAAAAGTGTCCACTGTCCTGTGCCAAGAAAACCCTTCTTCAGGCCCCTACACTATGAAGTAATAAATAAGCAGCACTATGCTGATCCCAGGAGAATGCCTCTCTTCTCCTGGCGTTTAGTGTGAAGAGACAGAAATGAAATGCAGGCACAAGATAGATATAGTTTTGGCTAAAGACTTTTAATCAAAAGAAAGGGGGGTGGGAAAATGCCTGCCCTAGAGGTTTTTGCCTACCAAAAACCAAAACTAAGGGTCTGTCAGTGTCAGAATGTCAAAAACAAAACTTTCCTGTGTCTTAAGTACTATTCTGACCCTGACGTTATAAACAAATGAATTCTAAGGTGAAAAGGGTAATGTCTTTGGTTTTAAGTGCTTTAGAAATGTTCAAAAAGAAAAGATGTATAACTTCAACATAGGGATCCTTGTTCCATAGGGTACTTCCCTTCCTCTGGATTCTACTTCACAGAGTTGTTTATTCACAAGTAACCGCTGCTGGTGTTTTTCTCAATTCAACAACAAAGGTTATCCACATATTTGTCTTTTTCTTGTCAGGATAACTTGTGTACTCTTCTGCCAGGTTTTTATCTCCTTATTAACTTCCTGCTTCTGTGGTTTAAATGTCCCGAGCACAGGTGTGTTCTCCCAGAGACTAGAGGTCTGATTGTGCTTGTGGCTTCCTTTGCTCTGCATTACTCCCCTCCTCTTCCTCGTCCCAGTATTTTGGTGGTTGTGGGAATGGTAGTCCATTCTCGATGAGTTGCATAGCAATCCTGGGTGATTGTGCTTTGTGGTTTAAGAAGGCAAATCAGTCTTGGAGGATTGGTATGTGGAGTCTGCAAAGGTGTTTCCAGCAATTACACAAGGTAGGTTATATTTAGAGGATTGGCTTACGGGTCTTGACAAAAGGTTTTCAAATCTCATAGGTGGATGCGGGGAGGTATGGCAATATGCCATGAGGGGGTGGTGGAGCTAAAAGTGGGCCTTCTTTATTAAGTTTATATAGAGCTTTATGCCAAAGCGCGTTACATTACAACAGAAGCATACATTTACAAAACATGAAACAAACCTTCAAAAGCAGTATGTAGAACAATTTACAGAGGTCAATAAAAGAGAAATAGAGACGAGGAAGAAAAGAGGGAAGTAGTAAGGGATGTCAGGGAGGGGTAAGAGGATGATAATTCAGGGGGAGGGGAAGGAGGACAGAGAATGGGGGAAGAAAGGGGGAAGGAATGAAGGATGTAGGAGGGAAGTAGGGGAAAGTAAGGAGGGCTGTCAGGATGGGGGTGAAGAAGAAAAGATTTCAAGGAGGTGCGGAAGGAGGAGTAAGAGGAAATGGTGCGGATAGTGTGAGGTAGAGCGTTCCAGTGTGGGGGATCAAGGAGCTGAAAGGATCAAAAACGAGAAGAGGCACAAGGAGATGGAGGAACGTTTGACTAAGAAGAGATCAGCGGATCGGAGGGAGTGAGAAGGAGTGTAGAAAGAAAGGAGAGAGGATAAGTAGGGGGGAGCGAAATCATGAAGAGATTTAAAAACGAGACAGAGGAAGTTAAATTTAAGTTGGGAGTGAAAGGGAAGCCAGCCAAGATAAGAAAGCAAAGAGGAGATGGAATCATGTGGGGCAAGAAGACAAAGGGTACGAATGGAGGAGTGGTAGAGGGATTTGAGGGGAGCAAGATGAGAGACGGGGAGTCCAAAGAGGAGAGAAGAACAATAGAAAAGATAGAAAAGACGGGAGAAGATGAGGGAAGAGATTAAGAGTTTAGTAGTGTGGAAGCTGAGGGAGGAACGGATTTTGCTAACATTGAATAGGTGGTAGCGACAGGCGTAGGAGTTAAGAGAAATGTGGAGGGTAAAGGAGAGGGTGGAGTCGATGTGGAGGCCTAGATTGCGAGCGGAGGAAGAGAAAGGGAGGTTAGTAGGGGGAAAAATAATGAAAGAAGGGGGAGGGGGAGGTGGAAGCGTTTTGGAGGGGAAGAATAAGACTTCAGTTTATCAGTGTTGAGATAGAGAAAATGGGATGACATCAAGTTTTTGATAGCAGTAAGACAGGAAGAAACATTAAGTGGAGTTCAGGAGTGAAAGAAGAGAAGGAGAGGTATAGCTGGGTGTCATCTGCGTAGAAATGGTGTGATATGCCAAAAGAAGAGATGATAGAGGCAAGAAGGGAAGTGTAAAGTGAGAAAAGGAAAGGGCCAAGTACAGAGCCTTGGGGAACTCCAAAGTCCAGTGGGAGAGTAGAAGAGGTACGGCCGCCCCAGGAGACAGCAAAAGAACGGTTGGAGAGGTAGGAGGAGAGCCAGTTGAGGACAGAGCCAGTGATACCAAAGGAAGAGAGAGTGTTGAGAAGTAAGGGGTGATCAACGGTACCAAAGACCGCAGAGAGGTCAAGGAGGACGAGGACAGAGGATTGCTAAGAGTAGTGAGCAGTAAGGAGAGAGGCGAGAACGTAGGTGATGGCAGTTTCAGTAGAGTGTTTAGGGCGGAATCCAGATTGAGAGGGGGGAAGAAAAGAGAGACTAGTTACAAAAGTTGAGAGTTGAGAGTAGACTAAACGTTCGAGAATCTTAGACAGGAATGGTAAAAACGAGATAGGACGAAAGTTGGAGGCAAGGAGGGGGTTAGCAGAGGGTTTCTTCAAAATAGGGATGATAGTAGCGTGTTTGAAGGCGGAAGGGAAGGTGGCAGAGGAGAGACAGATATTGAAGAAGGAAGTGAGGTAGGGAATGATAAGAGGATAGATTTTAGGAATACGGGTGGTGGGGCGGGGATCAGAGGTGGCAGCAGTAGGATGAGTGTTGGACAGGAAGAGGGAAACATCAGAAGGAGTAACAGGAGAGAAGTCAGACAAGTGAGAGGAAGGGATGGAGAGAGAAGGGGGAGTAGGGGAGTAAGAAGGGGAGCAAAGGATGCTTTGACGTAGAGCGAGTATTTTGGAAATGAAAAAGTCGGCAAAGTCGAAAGGGGAGAGGGAATAAGTAGTAGAGAGGTCAGGAGTAGGCGGGGAGAGAAGACGAGATAGGGTCTGAAAGATACGACGAGGATGGGAGGCTTGGGATTGGAGAAGGTTAGAGTAGTAGTTTAGCTAAGATGAGGCAGGAGTCATAGAGAGTGCTAAGAGAAGTAGGAGGCCTGATTGGCAGGAGAGCGGAACTTGAGCCAGCGTCGATCAAGGCGATGGAGGAGGCGACGCATAGACAGAAGATGAGGAGAGAGCTAGGGTTGAGAGGGTTTATGGGTAGGGCGGAAGGAGGAAAGGGGGGTAATGCAAACCAATGTTGTCCTTGATAGTTCTGGAGGAGCAGGGGAGCACCTGTAGGAGGAGACTTTCATAGAGAAGACTTGTCTAGAGATCTCATCTGGTAGTGTGGGCGAGAAAGAGGAGTGAAGGGGAGAGGGCCAAGGGAGACCTGAGAGCGAGTGATGGAGGAGTGAAGAGGAGAGTGAGGACAGGATGCCCCGAGTTTTGGTTATGAAGTGAGAGGCCAGTGCAGTAATGAGGGTGAGGGATGGAAGAAGAGAGGTGAAGACTGCAGTAGATTGAGAGTTCCTTGCAGATTTTGAAAAGTACAGCCATGTACTTTTTGTTAGTTGCTCCAGAGATGTCCATGTTGTTAGTGGCTCCAGAGATGCAGGCTTCCATATAGGCCATCTTCTTAAAAACCAGTGTTTTTAAGAAGACCCTCTAACTACTGTGATGTGATTTTTAATACCCCTACCTCCAGAGCCTTTCTTTTACCCTCAGGGGAGTGTCCAAGACCCAGCCCCCAGCAGGGGCTGTCGTAAGGAATAGGGGTGGGGAAAGGCATGTACCTGTCATTGTGCATCAGCAAAGAAAGCAGGCAATGAACCCCCTGCAGTGGGTGGCTGCTACTTATTAGTCTGTACTGGAGAGGTTTACACCCATGAGAACTGTAGTTCTCACAACGTTAGCCAGAGAAAGTTAAAAGGTGAGCCCTAAGGCAACCCAGCAACAATAGGCAGTATGTGCCAAAAGTTGTCAAAGAAGATAACATTAAAAAGGCACTATGGAGAGTCTTAAAAATGACACCTATAAAAGGAGTAAACAACTCTAGGTTCCCACTCACTCAGGTACAGGGAAAAATAGTCTACCAGTCCAGCAAAACATTCTGGGGTTCACACAGGTCAGGAAGATTTATCATTGATATGAAAATCTTACCTAACAGTGCCTGTCTACTATCACCCTAATGGACTGGAAAACGTCTCTCTAGAGATACCACTTTGCAGGCCTCATGAGCCCCCAATTGCCCAAGAGCCGGAGTGTTCGACCATGGTGGAGGAGACTGCAGATGCAGTATCGACAAAGAAGGACATATCAGCCTTATTGGAAGAGATTCAGGGGATCCGCATGGACATAAGAGGCCGGCTTGATACATTGGACAAGCGAGTGGATAAAATCGATGATAGACTGGTCAACCTAGAGACTAATCAAACCTCTCTCGACACAATGGAACTCCAGATTGGCATGAGGCTCTCAGAACTTGAAAGGAGAGAATCTGAGATGAAGCTTAAGATGGACAATTTTGAAAATCATGTGAGGAGAAACAACCTTTGTTTTTTTAGGTTCCCTGAGAGAGAGAGAGAGGGTGAAACGGAAAGAGACATCAAGAGGTCCATTCAGTAAGTGGACAAGCTCCTTTTTGGCAGCAATACGACAGCTGAATCTACGATTGAGAAGGTGCACCATGTGGGTGGGTGGGGGTTGGTTTGAGGGCAGAGGGCCAAGGTCTGTCATTGCCCGCTTACACTATCATGAGAAGAAAACGCATATCTTTGCCAAGGCGAGGAAAGGGGCCCGATCACTCGGCTCTTCCAAGATAACTATTTTTCAGGACCTTTCGGCATTTACTTAGCGAGAAGAAGAATGTGTGCCCCCTGACCCAATGGCTCAATGAGAAGGGAGTTCGGTATCGCCGGGGCTTCCCCTTTTCTATGTCGTTTGAGTATGTGGGCCATAAATATGAACTAATCTCGGAGGACGATATCCAGAGGGTCCAGAGTGAACTTCAGGGATCCTCTGAGGCTCAGGCGAAGAAGGGTTCTGTTGCTGAGGCCTTGGGACAGTTGTGGGGGCTTTGAAAATGTGGCGGTGCCTGATTGGGTGAGTTAGTCACTTCAAGGCGGGGGCGGGTGTTCTTACGGTATGTTGGTGCGAGGGGGTGTCGGGGTGGGGGGAGAGTGTTGTTTGCAGGTGGGTGAGGGGCTCTGTTAGGGGGTGGCCAGTGATGTTAACCTGGCTGGACTGTACGCCTTGGCCGGGGGGTGGGGAAGGCGTTATAGTTTAGGGGGTTCAGGAAATGGTAACTGGTCATTGGGATTTCCTTAAGGTTTTTGGGACCAGAGACGGGCAGTCTCAAAGCTCGGGATTCATGGCTGTTGGTCTTCTCCTCTATTGCATTGGTAGTGTGCTCTCTCAATGCCTGTGGGTTAAACTCCCCTGCAAAGTGCTCTCTTGTACTTGGAGAGTTCCAGCGTGCTAGGCTCGACTTGCTGTTATTTCATGAAACTCACTGGTCTAATGGGGCTCCCCGAGACCTGAACTCTAGACATATTGGAGAGGTATTCCATTCTTCGGCACAAGTTAAAAAAAGAGGAGTGGCCATTGTCATGTTTTCTAGACTGGTCCTTACAGTTGAAAGTCTTCCAGGACTCCGAAGGGCGTTACATAGCGGCCAGGGGCTTACTAAGCGGATGTCCAATCACGATAGTGTCAGTGTACTGTCCGAACAAGTGCCAGACCACCTTCTGGGACTCCCTGAAAGATGAGCTAAAATATTTTGTGGAAGGACAACTTGTTAATGGAGGTGACTTCAATATGGACTTGGTAGTAGCCCGAGCGGGACTCTCTCAGGCCAGGAAGTTCAATATGATTAATGAGTATTTGGGGCTGACCAATGCTCTGACCTTATCGGCCAATGACGAGACACTGTTCACATTTTATTCTCGAGTCCGAAATTCCTACTCCAGAATTGACCTAGTGCTAGCTGGCACACATTAAGGAATATTTTGAGCTAAATGATAAGGGAGAATCCAGTCCCCCACTTCTTTGGGAGGGGGGGGTCGGGGTTCAAGGCCACTATTAGAGTACTTCTGATTGAAAAGATAAGAAATCGTATGCTGAATTTGTCATTGGGAAAAAAAACATAAAACCATATTGTCGATCACAGGGAGCGGGATTTTTGGGGGTGTCCTCTGCTCCACTTTAAAAGGACAGCGGGGACAAAGTGTAAAAAAATAAAAAAAATAAAAAATACAAAAAAACCTCAAGAAATAAAGAAAAGGACCTTGTGGTAGAAGTTCCATTTCTCAATGGGGAGGCAGAACTTACGACGCAGGGTGAACGTCACGGTGAAGGAGAACAGGTAAGTTGGGTGCCGGTGGAGGGAGGGGGGGATGGGCGCACAGTGGCAATGTGTGTGATTTTTTTTCCTTTCAAAAAATATCAAATTTGTAATTTTTGGATTACAATTTTGGTTAACTAATCACGTATATCCGGGCTGCCCAGTAGAGACATTATAATTCACAATTGAATAGCTTGCTAGTGCAGGACATGGAAAAACAGATTACATTTCTGAAACAAAAATATTATGAGAAGGGAGACAGGGCAGACTGGATTTAGGCCTGGCGATTAAGGGAGGATTGTATGTCAAAGTTGGTCTCCAGCGTTAGGAGTCCGGTTGGGGAGGAGCTGTTTGACCTGGTTAGGATAGGGGATGAATTCCAGCAATTCAACAAATCTTTGTATTCATCAGGCTGTACAGGTGATAATTCACAAATGATCTGCTGGTTCCTGGATGTTAGGCAGAAACCTGTGCAGTTCCCTCTGGGACCACTGCAAAAGATTTAGGACTACAGGTGTTTGGCAGTAAACCCACTTGGTAGCAGTCTGTACCACACAGATTTACTTGGTAGCTGTAGCTGAGCAGTCAGACTTCCCTCAAGAAGAGTTGGGCAGTATACAGAGTATTCACAATAGGTCAAAAGAACATAGTAGAACAAGTAAACACTGACCAGAGCTTGGTGTAAAAGAGATATAATTATTTATTTAAAAACCACATCTAGAAAAACACACAGGCACTAATAGTAAGCAATTCAAAAACACGGTCACTAAAAGATATACACTCCCTTCAAAGAATATTAGACAAGTCTTAAGTAAAGCCCCACTTATTTTCAGACAGCGGTGAGCGCTTAACGTAGATGGCACTCTAATAATTCTTTTAAAAAAAAGGGAGAGAAAAGCAGAGAATAAATTAGAACAGATCCCAACACTTTTTCACGAACACAACAAGAGAGGAAGGCAAAGTAACACTGAGTTTAGAGTCAGTAGGCTGGATCCACTTTACGAGGATCAAACGAATTGTGTCCAAGGTCACACAGTTGCAGTGCACAAAAGTCTTGAAAAGGTTCAAAAAGAGTTGGACCAAAGAAAGGGACCAGTTAGAAGGTCAAGGCGGCCAGCCCAGTCCAGAAGGTTAAGGGGTTATTATTACCTTGTAGCAATCTTTAGAAAGGGAGGCCTGGCGGACACAGTACCTTTAAGTGGTGAGAATTCTCCAGCGGGGGCAGTTGTTCCTGGCAGCGGATGCAAGTCGGTGCTTCGTCCGGGGGAAGAGAGGATCTCGTCGGGGAGGAAGACAGGAGTCCGTTGCACTGCCAGGGAAGAAACCAGCCGCAGAGTTCTCAGGTAAAAGGAGCGGCCCGTTTATTCGCGGTCCAGTGGTAAGTGGCTATCCGGTTGCCGGGGTGCTTGGCACGGGCAATTCGACCACTAGCCGGTCTGGGGTGCGAAGAAAAGAAGGTAAACTGGTTGTGCCCACCAGTCAGGGGAAGAAGCCTCTCCAGCCGGGAGATCTTCTCTGTCATCGGGAAGTGGTGAGTCGGTTCCGCAGGGCTCCACCGGTGGTGTCATCGTGGTAGGTCGGCTCAGCTTCTCCCTCGTCGGATTCTCAGGTCCTGTGGCGACTTCTGAAGTTCCAGTCCCCAAAGCCCTGCTTTTATGCAGCATACCCCCATCAAACCTGCTAAGTGGTGAGCCGGCCGGCTCACCACTTGGGCCAATCACACAAGAGTGCGACTTGAGTTACCAAGGTAACTCAGTCCAGGGTGCCTAAACCCCCTCCCACACCTCCTGTTGTACCCAGACAGAGTGGCACCACTTTTGGAGGCTTCTGTGGAGAAGCCCGCCAAAAAGTGGAACAAAGGGCTCGACTTGGGTTGGATTCACACAAGAGAACACAAATGCCATTTTTGAATTGAGTCCTGGCAAAAAATACCAACCGGCGAATTAATATTAATTAAATAAACCAGCGGTATGTTCGAGGCTATGAGAATTAAATAATTAAAGTTGGTAGCCTCGAACAATGGGTAAATCCCATAGGAATATATTCGCGGTTGAATATAAAAAGTAGTATCCACTGCCACCAGCCAAAACTCGATCAGGGGGGACGGGGACGTGCCCTCTCGACTAACAGACCCCGGGGCTATCGAATTGCCCCGACCAGTACGTCCACAATGTATTGGTTTGTGCTGGTTTCTGTTAATAATTTGGGACTAGTAAAGCCAATGGTGACTTTACATGCCCTGGGAGACAGTAGTCAGTCCCAGGGTATGGAGTCTATGGTGGGGTGTCTGATAACCGCTCACAGCGGAATAATGTCTGCATTACTGGTATCCCCAAGGAGGTCAAAGACCCGGATCTGGACAGCTACATTCGGGATTTGTTATTGGAGTTTCTAGGTGAAATGGAAGTGGATCTTACATTGGACCGGACGCACAGTTTATTCAAATGTTCAACAACGCCAGAATCTTCTTCGAGACGTGCTCACGGGGGTCCATTTCCTTAAGACCAAGGAACTCATTTTTCAAAAGACCAGGATACAGGCATTAGAGGCAATACCTTGCAATTGTTTCAGGATCTATCCCAAGGGACTATTCAGAAACCGAGAGCGATGCACCCACTCACCTTAGGGCTCTCAGACAAGAAGATCCAATATCGATGGGGACACCCGTTCCGCATTCTAATTCAAATGGTTGGACAACAACATCAATATACATCTCTCCGAGCGGCAGTTGAGAATATGAAGAACATGCCACAAGAAATACAGATTCCGAAGGATGCAGGTACTATGGCTCCCCCAGGAGGATGGGCCATGTCGCGCTCTAGGAAGAATAAACGGAAGGACCGCAGATGTCCCTCCATGGACAGGAAAGAGACTAGTAGGGGTCTAGATGATCAGACCTGATAAGCTCTCCCGAAACATCAGAGAAGATGGAATACTTCAATCAGGGAACCGATTCCGGATATTTTTCTTCTGGCTGTTTCTATGCAATACGACTGGCACTGCACAAACCGTTATAGCCACATCTTGAACAATAGAAGTTGATTATAGGGTCATTGTGAGCATGTTGCCTCCCGCATTCAGGTATTTGGAACCTGTGGTTCACCCCATGTGGGTGATTCTGAACTTTTTTGTTTTGTTGCTACAGTTCGTTTTGCATGTCTTTTGTATTTTAGTTGCAGTATGGGTGGTGGAATTGTGGATCCAGATAGGTAGAGCGATTGGTTGTCCTCATCTAATACTACCAAGATGGAAAGACCTAATGTCCGGTGATGGTTCCATGGGCTGATGGGGCCTCGTAGACTGGTTAAGGATCTAGGAATGGCAGGTATAGAGATCGTATCCATGAATGCTCCAGGGCTTAATGCCCCAAAGAAGAGGAAGAGTGTGTTGTCCAGACTTGTTGAATTGAAGGCCGACATTGCATTATTGCAAGGGACTCAATTTTGAGAACATACTGGCCAATTTGTTGAGCACGGACTGGCCAGGGTTGAGATTCAAATGGTTCCCACACCAATTCTTTGCCTCTTCCCATCAGAAAAGGGCAGGGGTAGCAATCATAATGTCTAGCTCCATATTTTTGGAAAAAATAAATGTCCTAAGAGATCCCCAAGACCGCTACGTAAGGACGCATATAACGGTTGGAGGTCGAGACCTGCCACTGTTCTCGATTTATGGTCCAAATAAGCAACAGGATGCCTTTTACAATCGGGTATTCCTACAAATAACACAGTTCAGAGAGGATATCTGGTGGTTGGAGGGGACTTTAATGCGGTCCTAGACTCAGCGGTGGATAGATCAGGCCTAGCATCAGGGTCGGATGACAAAAAGGTGGTTTTGCTTAAGCAAGCTATGAACGATTTACAACTGCTAGATATATGGCGCTGTCTACACCCACACTCCCGAGATTACACACATTTTTCACATGTACATTAGAGTTATTCTAGAATAGATTACCTGTTGGTCTCTCGACCCTTGCTTCTGTTAGCTAGCTCGGCCAGCATAGAGTTAGAGCTGGTCTCAGAGGACTCCCCGACCACCCTACAGTTAAACTCTTTAGCCACGGAGGTTAGGAAAACTGCGCTATGTAAACTAAATGATTCATTGTTAACAGATCCGGTGGTTTGTGAGACCATTTCCGAAAAGGATTACACACTATTTTCGGGATAATTTGAATGGGGGTGTGCCTATAGCGACTGTATGGGATGCTTTTAAATCTACATTACAAGGGGAAATTATTAGTTTAGCCTCTGCGTGTAAACGTAGATTAATGGCCCAAAGGCACCAGGCTGAGAAGAAGTTACAGATATGGGACACTAAATATAAAGTCGAGGGTACACGAAAGGTATACAGACAACTACAAGTAGCTAGAGCAGAGGTAAAGGCTCTATGGGCAGCTGATATCTCCCACAAGTTGCTTAAGACGAAATGGTTACTTTAATACATCAGACAAGGCAGCCTGCGTCCTGGCATATAAGCCTAAAACCCAAGAGAGCAGAAATATGATCAAGGGATTAAGAGATGTAAGGGGCAAGTTATCGGTGGAGGAACCTGAGAAATTAAGTATTATATCCAAATATTATAAATCATTGTTCGCTGCTGATATAGTAGATGGCGCTGCCGAGTAGAATTTTATCAGGGATGCTCACCTCCAAAGGATTGCAGAGGTTGAGGTGAAGGGGCTAGAGAATCCCATTACAATCGAAGAAATCACCCATGAAATTTGCAGCCTCCCCACTAATAAAACCCCAGGACAAGATGGATTTACTGCTCTCTTCTATGAAAATATTTGTTACTATACTTGCACCCCAACTTGCCCCCCTTTTCAACTCCTTTATAGATACGGGCACCATTACCTCCACTATGGGTAACACTAATTGGCAAACCGGACAAAGACCCTACACAATGCCCCTCTAATTGGCCAATTGCAGTCCTTAATTATGATGCGCGCATTTATTCTAAGATACTAGACACCCGGCTGGCTTCTGTGCTCCCAGTTGTGGTTGGTGCAGGTCAGACAGGGTTTGTCCCGGGTCGGCATACCCATGATAATATCCGAAGAACAATTGATGTAATAGCCTTGGCCAGGCGGTGTAAGAAGGCGATGGCGATATTGTTGGTCGACACAGAGAAGGCGTTTGATCGGGTGAACTTGGGTTATCTGTCTAAAGTGCTAACAGGGTTTTGTTTTGGGCCTAAGTTTCTCGCGAGGGTGCTCGCACATTTTACACTTCCCGCATTAAACTAAATGGCGTATTATCGGACCCAATAAAGCTGGGAAGAGGTACGCAGGTATGATGTCCGTTATCCCCCTTCTCTTGGCCTTATCAATGGAACCCATGGCGAGGGTGGTTCGCTCCACAGAAAATATACAAGGGCTAGAGGTGGCTGGGTATCAGCACAAAGTAGCATTGTATGCAGACTGCCTATTTTTTATATTTTTTAAAACACTTCCCAATGTAGTTTGTTTAGAGATTTCAGGTGGTTTCTGGATTTAAGATCAACTATACGAAATCCACCATACTTCACATCTCAGAAACATATAATGCTATTCAGCAACTAAAAGGAACATTTGATTTTGCATGGGCAACAAATTCCCTGAAGTATGTGAGTGTCTTTTTAACTGCCTGGTACGAACAATTTTACACAGCTAATATCCCGACACTCCTAACGTCAGCCAAACAAGACTTGGCAAAGTGGGGGAAGATGGAAATCTCTTGGTTAGGCAGATGACGCTATTGCCAAGGCTATTATATATTTTTCAAGCATTGCCCATCTGGATCCCCAGAGTGGTTCTTAAGGAGCTCCAGTCGCATATATTTAACTTTGTCTGGGAACATGGACCCTCAAGAATGGCTAGAAGAATACTGATGGCAGCAAAAGAGGGGAGGATTGGCAGTCCCGGATGTTGAAAGTTACCTATATGCAGCACAAATATCCCCAAGTACTAGAGAGCCAAGCATCGCAGCATAACACCACGAACTGGACATCTAGAGAACAATCTGCCTTAGGCTGTCCCATGCCCGAATGGTGCCGAAGTTCCCCGAGAACTCGAATAAACGTTGGGAGAACAAGCTAACAAGGGACTTGACACAATTCGAGGAGGTCCTAGCCTCAGCAGAGGGTCGTAAAGGAATACTATTGCGATTATATAGGGTTACGATTACCTCAGACATTGGGAATAGATAGGACTTTAAACTACGATAAGAGAACTGGGTGGGTAGGGAAATCCCTGAGGAGAAGTGAAGTTCTATATTCAAGATTACTTTTCATTGCAACTTTGTCACCTACACGATGGAGCACAACTTTAAAGTCCTGCACTGTTGGCACAGAGACCCCGTTAGGCTCTCAAAGATGTGTCGGGGCTCGTCCCCCTTTTGTCCTCATGAATGTGGCCAACAGGGAAGCTTGTTCCTTAAGTGGTGGGAGTGCCACAAGATTCAGATCTATTGGACGGAGATACTGAGCTGGATGAATGAGGTGACGGTTGTTCAGCTAGAGTTGGACTCTTTCCAGACCTTACTAGGTAACCCTTGGATGAATAGAGAGTAGCATAGGTACCTGAGGCTATGGAAGTCAATCTTGCAAGCCGGTAAAAATGCTTTGGCGCAGAAATGGAAATCCCTGCAGGTCCCGTACATAGTGGTGTGGGAACAGAAACAGATATGTACACAACGGAAAAGCCGACTGCTGCAGTCAATGACCATACAGGATTATTTGGGGGAGGAGTGGGGCCCGCTAATTGTAAAGTGGATCCTGAATTAAAAGGCTCTGCTGTGACTTGCAGGTGTGCCGAAAGGGGTAATCTGTCGTGTGAGATCTCAGCTTTGAGGGAAATGGAGATATGCACGGAGAGCAGGGATTTATTGCCCTGGTATTTGCTATGCGTGTTATTTTGGGCTGGCGGAGGTCTGTCCTCCACGTCCACAGGGAGGGAGGATGAGTGAGAGTTTCCTGTAACCCGGTTAGGAGGAGCTCAAAAGTATTGGGCTAGTACTGAAAGGTGTACCAGATTTACAGATGTTTGGCTACTTTTACATGTTGGCTGTCTGAGCGAATAACTTTGAACATTTCAAGATTAAATTGGGGGTGGGAGATGTTTGAAGTTATTTATGTGATATTGCTTGTGTTTAATACTGCGAATGTTATTGATAGCTTGTTTATAAAAATCAACAAAAAATTAAAGTTAAAAAAATAGCTTCATGACAAAACACTCAATAATGAACCCTCAAATGAATGCTTCTTACGCTCTGATGTACAAAATAAATAGAATTGAGGTAGTGAGCTATCTTGCCTTGGGTGGAAAAGTAAAAATTATTCCCCATACAGCTCAATCGGAATCAGAATTCCTGCTCAAAAGTCAGTGCTTCTTCCTCTCCAGCCTTTTGTCTTCCTCTTTGTCTTCTTGCAACATCCGGACTGTGCACAGCAAAATCTCCCTGTGTGGGATTCAAATTCAGTCAGTTTTTATGTTCTCTGGCCTCTCACTGTTAACGCCTACTATAGCTCGAAGTTTGGCAGCAGCTTGAAGTTAGGCAGCAGTTTGAAGTTGGGTAAACAAGTTCAATATCAGTGCCCAACATCTTTCCTGTGAGAAGGCAAAAGATTGCTTGTGCTACGAACAAGGTTTATGCACCTTTCACTCACTTTATAAAGCTGCCGGAGAGCAAAAGGCTCAACAGAGGTTTTGTAGTCTTTTCGTAATTTTGCAGTTCTTTAATATTGCTCTCTCAGTTTTGGGTACCATTTTCTGAACACTTGGCGCTCATCCAAGAAAGCCTGGAGAGCAGTCATAGGGATTATTTACACCAAGCTTATCACAGTGTTCTAATACCAAGGCCGCTTGGCACCCGTCCTAGACTCTTGAATGAAAACATCATTTACTGTTCAACTTACAATTATGAACACTTTTGCCTAGCCTCGCCTGAATATAATGTAAATCTCTTGTGTTTACTAAATATGAATCTGCATATGAGTCAAGGCTTCGACCCATGGCTCAAATATGCTGCTTTAAGCATGGTTAGACATGAAATTACATGTCAACTGCCCCATTTGCAACCTCCCTTTTGTAGCTCAGATATTGTAAAGACAAGTCACACAACAAATGCAGAACTACTAAGAACAGGAAAACCACTTCCATGATAAACAATCTGACTTTCTTATCACCATAGGTATGGAAACCTCTTTAACGAACACCAGAGAGGAAATCCTGAAAACCACAGCCTTAATCCAAAAATCAGTCCCAATACTAGTAGAGTTGTCAGCATATCACAAAATAGACCAACATAGACCAGACCACTTTCATCAAATGACTACACCACACCATGGGCCAAGAAAGGGCTGCCTCTGTTGGGTTGAACAACAAGACTAGAACCATTTTTCTCTCCTCCATATGCATTAGACTGAAGGACCCCCAAGGGACCAGAATTCACATCCTTGCTTTTCAATTGTGCATGTGCCCACTCACCAACGTTAATAAAAAGTCCACACCACCTTTCCCCATCTACACATTTCACACATGTAATTTTCAAGCTTCCAAAAAAGCAACAACAAACACCATCTCTAACTATCTTGTTTATATTCAACACTGGATGGCTAACAAGACAGATTCTACTATTCAACAGTACCACTCCTTCCATAATACCCTTTAAATGGCCATCCCAACTTGTGAACTGCCTAGTATTTATTTATTGTCATAGTTGTATTTAGTACCTAGAAACTTCCAAGACTGTTAAAAATATGTTTTACATAAAATGTGCATTTAAATTAATTAAGTTCATTACAGTACAAACATGTATAGACAATTCAATAATGTTATATGCATTTTTTCAATACAACCATTTCAGATAATTTAGTGACAGCTAGCCATCGAATTCAAATAGCCCTTTAGAGTATGAGCAATGAGATCTGGCCAATGAACTGTAAGCAGACCGCCTCTCATGATCTCCGACATGTCGCGGCATTACTTCTGTATGGGCAAGTTTAATATTTAAGTTTCTCATTATTGTTGGTCAAAAACTCACTGCATGTAACCAAATGCTATGTAACACAATGTGCATTGATTCAGTAGTCGTATTTATACAATAAAGTATTGTACCGCCATAGGTAGACATGTATATCGACACCAAAACTGGGTACTCAGTGAGGACATGCCTCACTGTCTCAAGGTTTTTACTGCATTTGCAAATACGATAATACCCCTGCTTCATAGACAGTTGCCATTGGGCACCACATATTGCTCTAACCGGAAGTTGATTTGTCCTCATTAGCAGTCGAAATGTAAGCATCGCTTGATTTGGGCACCGTTGGAGATAGGTTTGTGGGAGGAAGTATGAGTGGATAATTCCCTCGATTTGGGGGTAGTTATGAAGCAAGCTCAGATGTGTATAATTGCTTAACCAATCCCATTTTTTCAGCTTTTTTAAAAAAATGCAGATTTGATTGATTTATATCGGCCACAACGAGTGTCAGTTATTGACCATTGCAGTTGAGTATACAGCTCTCTACACAATCATCATACAGATTCGAAGAATTAGACCCCTTCAAATTAATGATGGTATTACCTATGGTTCTTAAAATTTGGCTTTCAGGATGAGTAATTGCCTTCAGAGGAAGTAAACCTCTCTGCAGCAAGATGTAGCTTTAAGCGATAGAAGGCCAAGTTTGACCCTTATATATTGGATTGGACAAGAAGAGGGAAGTCTGAGAACAGTTCGCCAGAAAAATCCTTCTATCCTATCAACCAGGATAGATTTCTAATAGAGAGGGCCTCTATTCCATAAGATAACACTGGAATAAGCCACTGGGTGTATAACATCATGATCCCTTTCAATGAGTATACTGCATAATTCGAGACAAAGATGTGTATAAGCATAGTTATTTGTTTGGCTTGATGAATGTTATTTTCTAGAAGAGGAGTTTAGCCAAGTCTACTATGGATTACAATGCCAATTAGGATTCAGTGTAATTTGTTATTCCCTCACTGGTTACCATTTTAGGCTTGCTCACTTTTTTGGTAGTAATCAACATAATCTGAGCCTTTTTCAGATTAATTCTTAAGGAGTGTTCAGTTGCAAAAAGGCCAAGTTCTTCCAATATTGCTTTCATACCACTAGGATACAGACTGGTAAAAGGATACACTTGGAGTCTTCCCTGAAGTGACGGAATGACCTGAGGTAGAACGACGTCCGTCAATGTTAGACTTTACAACTAATGTCACTCTCTGGCTAGTTAAAAGTCGACAGCCAAAGAAAGCAATAAGTGGAAAGGGCGTGTAAGGAACAATAACCACCAGGCTGTTGATAGAAATAAGGAATTATATTAGAAACTGAACTTCAACCAAGAGAGCAGCTAAGCGCCTTTCTAAGGTACACTAACCTGTTGATTAGGACAGTCACATGTAGAATCCAGAAATGTCAGCAGGTAATCCAAGGGAACAATGACAAGGAAGGATGTTAGTAGAGGGAACTAACCCGAACGGAACGAGGGCCACACTAGAGTCGGGTTGGTGCACACAGGATAGCATCCATTAAGTCCAGTGCACGAGTCCTGACTGGAAAACCAAGAAGGTGTAGTGGAATTGGGGGAATATAGTTCCAGTTAAGTAAAGACTGTAATGCCCTTGAAAGGACTATCCAAATGGGATCCGTGAGAGAAATAGACTGAACTCACAGAGTAAACAAAATGAAAGAAGTCCTTAAGCAAACAGGTAGTGGGAATTCCGATATCAGGGAAATGGTATAGCGGTTGCCAGGAAACAAAAGCAAGGTTGCCGACTGAAGAGACAGCAGGCTGCTCCGAGCGTAACTGGAGCTGATATGTTGTTAGGAGGATCCGTTGTGGAACGCGGTGTAATGCTGGGTGCCAGCTGAGGAACAGCAGGCTCTGCAGCTGAACTGGAGCAGGTAAGTTGATAGAGCCGCAGTGTAATGCGGTGTCAGGATGGTTTGCCGACTGAAGAAACAGCAGGCTGCTCCGAGCGGAACTGGAGCGGGTATGCTATTAGAAGGAACAGCTGTAGAAACCGATGTAAAGCTGAAGCTGCGAGGGAAATAATTGCAAGCTCCAAAGCTCCGGAACGCCAGGTATCGAGTAACTATCAGAAGCGTCGTTTGCCTGGAAACGCTGTGTTATATACATGTCACGTGACCACTCGCGTTACTACACGTGACCAAGAACACGGCAGCTGAATCACGTTCCCAGAACACATCACGTGATTCAACCTGCAAGTGTATCAAATGAAAACAAAGCAAAACGTTTTCCTTTCCAATGCGCATGTAGAACTAAAATAACGTTGTACCATGCACTTAAGGGCATGACGTTTTCTAATGGAAGCGCTTCCCTGGCAGCTTTCCAAACAGTCTCCAATGTGTGTAGAACGGCCTGGCAGTTCTAAGGGCCGTGTGGGCAGGTAACATCAACCGTTTGGGAGTTCTTTGTGTAACAGCAGGTGCGGAAGCAGATGTGCCGGGTTTGCATGGGCTGACAGGCATGACAATCGCTGAGACCCAAGTGGACTTGAATTTAGCCAGACCATTAGCTTTATTCTCGAGTGCTGCCTAGTGCTGAATGCCAAGAACCTTGGGTTCCTATATGATGCCCAGGCAACTTTGATCTTGCAGATTAATAACATTATTTGTAACACTCTCTACCACCTACACCTCTTGAAAAGAAGCCCCTTAACCCCCCCCCCTTCTGAAGATGAGCCACAAAATAAAACAGATACAAGACTTCATTCCATCCAAACTATGTTATTGTAACGGATTATACCTGCGGCTTCTTAATACCCTGATTAACCAGATCCAATTGGTAGACAACAAAGCTTCTAGGCAGTTCCTCTGACCTGAACCTTGAGGCAACATTACTCATGGAATAAATACTCTACAATGGAACCTCTCCTGCATGACACTGTTCCGCATCTTTAATCTCAGTGAAATCTACCAAGAGCCAGGAGTGGTAACACCCTCACCCCTAATCTTCACCCCCTCATCCCTTAACCAACTCCTCACTAATAGAATTGTGCATCCTTACAGATCCCACCCTCCTACAGATGATGTGCTAAGGCTAGTGTACAACAGATTCAGACCTGATCCATCTTCTTTCAACAACCATCCTGTTAATTTCTTCACTCACCAACCAGGGGGAACCAACCAGAATCAGAGCTTTTCATATCGACACACAGGCAACGGGTACTTCCAACCTGCATCCATTAACACCAAAGGTTTCTGCACCAACTAACACACCCTGCCCTCCGTTCTTTCAAAACCATGCGCAGCGAGGCCAACATTATTGGCAGATGGGTGTTACATAAGACTGCTTTATATTACATTACAATGGCTACCGAGCGTAGAAAGGATCAAACCTAGGGTGCACCACTTAACCTACGGCGCACCCTGGAGGAATGACCCAAAATTACTGAAAGTTTTCTTCCAACACTATGTTCCTACAAGAAGTCTGGGATTTTCATTAGCAATGAGATTACAATCTTATTGCACCAAGAAAAGCAAAATAGGAGGCAGGTTACTGACCAGTTAAGCCTCCTGCTCTGTAGCAGTAACAATACTGCAAAGGTGTTGATGGCCTTATAGGTTTAGAAAGCTCACAAATGGAAAATGATGTCTAAGCAAAGAGACCTGCTACAACAGACAAACTGATACAGCAATGTTTAAAGACCGGGTCAATTAGAACCTTCAAACATATGGTCACCACAGGCAGTGACAAACCGGAACACCTTGGAAATCTGACTACATTGGGTCAGTCTCCCAAACATTTCCTCCTCATCAAACATTAATTAGACACCTATGCCAGTAAATGGAAAGAACCCCAAAAACTTCAGCATTCCCCCACTAAACCACCCACCTTTCAATTTAATAACACAGACAACCCCCACAAATAGCAGCTTTATACCTGCTAGCACCTCCCACCCCATTAAATTAACCTTGTCAGATCCGCTTTGAGCTCACTGTACGGTCCGCCATATCTTCAGCTTTGCCACAAGCCACCCTTACCCAACCCAGACCAGCGGCTACCCAGTGTTCCAGAGCTCTCATTTACACATTTGAGGTTTCTCCTACAGAAAAAACACATACCCAAGTATCACTGCCACAAACCATGTTAAAGCATACGAGCACTCGGGACTGTGGTACTTCCGGTCCGCACTCAAGACACCTGACTCTCACTGAACCTCAGAAACACCCATTCTCTTTTTTGTAGAGACACTGGCCACAAGAGGCCAAAAAATGAGTGTACTTTACATCACATGACATGCACATTAAATCTATTGCGCTAGATATAGTTGGCAATTAATGGACTTTAAGCACTTTGCATTTAAGGAATGATGCCCTTGTGTCCCCATGAATGGCTTGTGTTTTCCCTTCCCCAATCCCCTTTCTTCTCCCTTTTCTGCTCCCTCCTTGCACCCCAAAGTGAACTGTATTGTATGTTGGTGTGATAGAAATTAGCAATAAAATAAATAAATGTTTGAGACAGGTGTTACTGGGGGAACACTATGCTAGTGTTTGTTTGCCATTGATGGTGATTCTGCTGCGTGGAGTTTGGTCATATATCACCCACTGTATGATCTAAATATACAATTTAGTCATTCCTTTTTTATTTTGTGGATCCAATTTCTTAGTTTTTGAGATTTCTAATTTACTTTAATGAATTGACTCATGAGTAGTAACCGGGAATTGAACAATCGGTAGGGAATTCACAGTCAGGTTCCTCATGATACTGTATGACAAACTATAAAATGCAACCAAATTATTGAGAAATTATCAATTAAATTATGATTTGGAGAAAGTAATTTTGTCTGTTAATCAATAGCGTTATTACCAATAGTAAATACACAGTGGCCTAGCATGAGGTGAGGTTCCGCTGAGTAGCAGAAAAGAAATGTCAGCATGTGAGCTTCTTATGGCTGTGTAATACAGGCCTGCTTTCTGCTGTATAAAACAAGAGCTTGCATTATTTAGTGTACAATAACATTGTTTAACGTACGGCTAGCCCAGACACATTGGGCAGCAGATTTTCCTCCGGCACTTCCACATCTTCCATCAGAATCATGCCAGTGGAGGATGCTCTCAGGGAGAACTTGCCCTCGATTTTGGGGGTAGAGAGACCTTTCATTCCCTTTTCCAGGATGAATCCTCTCACTTTACCATCTTCACACGAGGCCCATACCACACAGAGATCCGCCATGGGAGAGTTGGTGATCCTAAGAAAGGGCGAGACAAAGAAGCAAAAACATAACTAGTACATCCCAAGCTCAGGGTTTTATGTGTGCCATCACACTGCCCACATCAACCCAAGCACCTGATACTGCATATCATGCTCACTCTTACACTTCTAATCTATTCTGGCCTTTACATTTGATATTCTAGCCATTTCCTTTGCTTAAGTATGGTGTGTGATTTATGTTATTTATATTTGTAGATTACAGAGTAAATCACAATGTGGCTTCCTAACAGATTTACAATTCAGCAAAAGAGGAACGATGGGGGAAGTATTTGAAGGACTACCCCAGTCCTAGGGTTAAGAGCTGTCATTGCCTTTGCAAATACATGCAAATAGGCTATCCCTTAGAATCCTTGGCTCGCTTAGTGGTAGCAGTGGCCAAGCCAACAATGCTACTTCCAGGAGGGGAGTGGGATAGACAAAACGAAAGGCTAACACTATTATTTATTTCATACATAGCTTTATTCGCTCTTCGGGCCATCAAAGCACATCTGATCAAAAACATGACTACAATTACCAAAGTACAAAACACTGAGCAAGAGTGGGATAGAAGAGTCCTTGTTATGCAAGTATGACACAGTTCTCAGAACCACGGCCTGATACCCTGTTATTTCCATTTTTGCCTTATCCCCAGGGGTGTGAGTAGCATGGATTGACACAAAATCTCACTATTAGGGGGCCGACCAGAGCACCCAAATCTTTACAGAACATCCCTAGCCATTCTCTCATCCCTGAAGACCAGCTTTACAGAATCAAAGGGGTTGGCTCCCTCAACGGACATTCTCATGCAACCCACCATGTCATCCCTTGACACAAAGGCACAATTCCCAACAGTACGAAGCCAGTGAAGGCATATGTGATGGCATTCTTTGGTTTGCATCTCTCAAGGGGCAGTTTAGGTACCCCGTGAAGAAATACTGTGGTGCCACTTCATGCCCCCCCCAGGGCTTTTAATTCTCGGTGAGCTTGGAACACTACCCACCAATGGAGAGGTCTTAGCACAAGGGAAAAAGACCCTGGGGGGCTTCCAGAGGATATTGTAATCTGGCTGCGTCTCGCCCTGGTGCTGTCTGAAGTTAGGAGCGTTAAGATCGCTAGGGGCAGTGGGCGCGGAAGGTCCCAAAAACTGGGGACACGTGATACCAGAAAAGAAAACAAGGTTCTCCAGGTGATCCTCCTCTTCTTCTCATCGTTTCCCCTCTCCCCTGACCCTCGATCAGTTCTAATAACAGTTTTTTTATGGCTGCCAATTCAGAGACCACCTGGTCACAGGCGCATCCCAGAGCAGTATATTTATTTTATTTATTTTTATTTTTTACATTTGTATAGCGCACATACAGCCCAAAGGCATCGTGGCACTGTTACATGTGGCAGTCTTAGTTACATAAAGGTTACATACATGTCATGGAAGCAGATTTCAAGTAATCAGGTAACGGAGCATGGGGAATGGGGTTAGGGGTACATTGTGAATTTGTCATACAATCATTCAGATATCAATTCAGTTTGGGGCACGTTGAAGTATTCCAGGTGAGAGTAGGGTATAAGATAGGTTTACTTGAAGAGCATGGTTTTCATCGCTTTTCGGAATGCTAGGTGAAAGACTTCTGCTTGCAGGGGTGGTGGTAGGGCATTCCGTGGTGGTGGTGGTAGGATGTAGACTTCCTTAAGCAATGGGTCGGAAATGGGCTGGTTTCCTAGGGTGTTGTGCATGGTGACCCTGAAGGGGGTGAGTCAAAGGAAAGAATTGGTCCCCCAAAGCATAGTTAACATGTTTTCTCTCCAAGAATTACTAGCAGTGCTAAGGGCATACTTGTCCAGTTAATCGTTTTATCTCAGTGTCTCTTGGGTCAAAAGGAAGGAGTGGAAGGGTGGGCGGAGGATGGGCCAGAGCAAGACCAAATGCAGACAGGGGGTCCAGAGGGTCCAGTGCCAGGCGAGTTCGCTTGTGAGAGGGCTTTGGTGGCATAGAAGGGAAGGGCGCAAATGCGTTGGGAGCCAAAAGGGAGACCAAATGAAGCACAAGCCGGGGGGGAATTTCAACTGGGATTAAGAACGGTCTCTCAACTTCATTAGCAGGTAAATTGGCAGTGACCGCATAGACTGGATGCCCTGCGATGGTAGACTGGTTTCCGCTGATGGCCATTTCTCCTTGGAACATACTTGGGAATCCGTCCTCAAAGCTCAATGCAGATGGGCCGCTCGGTTCGCACCCAGAGCTGGTGCCTGCTGTGAAAGCTTTACTGCTTAGCACTCCATGATCAAGCCCCAAGGAATACTGGGTCTCAGTTGGTGGAAAATGAACCTCCCCAAGGATATGGAGGTGCTGCTAGAGTTCTCAGTGGCGATGTCCCTGAATCCTCTTCCTCCGAGAGCGGAGTTGCCATCAACTGTGGCAAAGACCACACCATTAATAGTGTTGGTGGCACCATGTCTACTAAGACTCAGAGTGCAACCCCACGTTTTCTTCTCACCACTACAGTCTTACGTTTGATTTTCAGTTCGGGTTCTAGGCGATCTTGCAAGGAGAATAGAAGAGCAGACTTGCAGAGAATAAGTGGGGGAAATGGGGAGATCGGTGAAAACACTGCCTCCTCCATAGTACTTCTTCAGTGACTTTCCAGCAGTATTAGCCACCAAAACTCAGGGCAGGCAATCTCCCTCCCGAAACCGCCTGCCGTAAGCCCAGCTCTGGCTCCGACACGTTCTCACCTCGCCTCACAGTCGTGATTTATTTGTTGTTGATTTGAAAGGAACTGAAAGAAACTGACCAAGATATGCAGATTGCTTTGTGGTGCATCAAGAGGGGGTGATGTGGACAAATAGGGCTGGTGGGGAGGGACACACAAAAGGTTTTCCCTTTCCTTGGAGCATTCAGATCTCAGGGGCAGGGAAGGAGGAGAACAAGCCAAGAGTGTGGAGGGAGGAAGAATAAACAGGCAAGGAGGACAGCACGCAGGCTAGGCGGCAGACTCCTCTGACATGCAGTGTCAGGGTCACCGTGTAATCAGAGTAAAAAAAAAGTAATGCACAAAGTGGTCAAGGAGCTAACTGCAAATATTCTAGTGTGATGGAGGTGAGGGCCAGCAGAGCGTCCATCAAGGATCAGGCTGAGGGTAGATGGACTCCATCAAGCAGCAGGACAAGCAAGTCTGAACACGTGGGTCCTAAGGCTCTTTTTTAATTTAGGGAGCGTGTCTTGCTATTTGAGCAAAATGGGTGTTTCCGTGGTGATTAAGTCTAAGGGGCACACTGAGGTCGTTTTGCCCTCTGCCATTCAGGGCTTTGTCGAGGATGCATACAACTTTGGAATTAATATTCTCCTATAATACTTTGAATATTGGAACATCCATACACAATATTTACCAGTGACATAGCGATGGGTATCGTGGAAGTGCTTGCGGCGATTGATGCAGCGAGCAAGATATTCGCAAACCGCTCTGGCCAACACCTACATTCTGAGCTAATGTCCTTGGGCGGTAAAATGTCCTTGAGTAAAAAGGAACACTCTATCCCGAGGTTTACCATTGTGAATGATCTTGAGCTGGAAGGAACCCTTGATAGTGCCTTGCTTCCTTTATGCAAGGAGATGGGACCTTTACCGGCTCTCTTTGGTCAGGAGCACCAGGGTGCCTAGTGTCCTATGATTGAAGATGAGTCTAGAAATCCCGTAGCACAGAAAAAGGAGGCCACAGACGCGACCTCCAATTGCATTGGCTACACTAACACAGTGTCAGAACTAAAAATAGTTCTATTAAACACTTGTTTCTTATTAAACATGCCAATGAGGTAGCTGCCTTTATAGTAGAGGGAAAAATCGACATCTGTACCATCACAGAGTCCTGGGGACATGAGGCCGCGGGGCCTTTCACTTTATCTGGTAGTTCCTAATGGACATACCATGGTCAGGCATGATAGATCTAAGGGCAGGGATGGTGGGGTGGCCCTTATTTATAATTCCTGCTGTCTATTTGGGAAGTTCAACATCATCCCATTGATGACATTGAAATTGTATGTGTCAAAATAGGTTTCAATGCAGAGGTAACTTAACTTTTTGCTTTTCTACAGACCTCCGATGGTCATGGATGACTTTTCTCAAATTCTATCTAATAGTAACCTTCCTCTGCTTAAACCCAAAACAAAATGTGTTCTGCTAGGTGATTTTAACTCATGGCTAGGAAAGGAAGCATACAGTAGAGATTTGGAATTGGAGGGCTCTTTGTCCAACCTGGGATTTACCCAAAACGTTACTGTACCAACACACATCAAATGGCATACCTTAGACAGGGTTGCCACCTTGAATGTCCCGGTTAAACATGTATCTGTACTCCCATTCCCATGGTCAGACCATTTCTTTGTCCTCTTTACGTTGATTTCAACCTTTCTCATAAAAACTGAGGGATGTAATAAGCAGACTATTCTGTACAGAAACACTAGGAACCTTACCAGGTCACTGATCTCCTAGCCCTCCTCAAATTGAAACACAAAAAAGTGGCGCCTAGAAATGCCTGGTTCATTGAAGAATTTAGGGAACTCCAGTTGCATATGTTAAAATGCTTTTATGATTCTAAGAAGAACTGAACCTTGCCCTCTTTTTTAGTTATTTACAAAATAGCCGTAAAAGAGTATAAGCAAGCAATAAGTAATGCTAAAAACCGGTTTTAATGATAGAAACAGCAATGCGCAATATGAAACTAATGAGCTTTTTAAAATTTGAAAAGAGCAAGCTACCCCCTGTAGGCAGGAGACATCTACTATTACCAAGGATACAGCTTCGTGCACATCAATTCAGGAAGCATCGCAGGGGAAGCTTGACCAAATTAGATACGATATTGTAAGTAAAAAGGCTTTGTATTCCGATAATCGGAGTAATTTACTCCTATTACAGTGGAAGAATTAGCACCTATTATAATGCAACTTAAGTCTCCATCGTGTAAAGGCGACCCATGCTCTGCTGTAATTATTAAATCCTGTTCGACTATACTAATGGAAGCAATTTGTAAGTTTATCAACGCCTCCTTTATTGAAAATCAGGTGCCAACGGAGTTTTAAAAAAGCATGGATCACGCCCATTATCAAAAAACCAAGCCTACCTCAGGATAATCCACTGAATTTTAGACCCATTACGAACACCCCTTTTTTATTGAAGATTCTTGATCGAGGAGCCTATGTCCAGTCAACTGCCCATTTGAACTCTTATCCTATTATACACTCACATCAATCCGGCTTCAGACAGGGGTACAGTACCAAGTCAGCTCTACTGGAACTGAGGTCGAGATTAGTTGATCATATGATAGAGGCCTGCCATCTCTTCTCATGTTATTAGACTTATCGGCCCCCTTCGACCTGGTGGATCATACTATCCTGATCCCCAGGTTGAAGGAGGCGGCAAACCTTTCCAACGGGGCAGCCATGTGGCTCTCATCATTTCTTAGTGATAAGGAATGTAGGGTCTACTCGGGAGAGGCACAATCTCCCCCGATAATTTTAAAATTTGGGGTGTCGCAGGGGGCATGTCTTTCTCCCTCCCTGTTTATACAATATTTTTACTGTTCCTTTTTTAAAATATCTCAATTTCAATGGTATAGAGTTTACTAATTATGCCGATGATTCACAGTCTCTGATACCACTATCCGGCAATTATGAGAAGGATGAATGTTATCTTAATAAGGCATAATCCACTGTAGGAAACTGGATGATCCAGAACAAGCTTGCTCTTAACAAGGATAAGACAGAGCTTATGGTTGTGGGCTCTCAAAAACTGCAAAAATAATTTGGTGTAGACTATGAGAGCTTTAGCCTCAAGGGAACTAAAATCCTTACTCAAAAAAAGGTTAAAACTCTGGGTGTAGTGTTGGATCAGCACCTCAATATGAAAGAGCACATTCGCTCCATCGTGTCATTGTTAGGGAGAATTCTCTGTTTAGGCTGAATTTCCTAACCTAGTGAGTCCCCCAGCAGCTTTGCTGGATTTCTGGAGTTTGTTTTTTTTTCTCCTGCCAAGAGTGAGACTCTTTTTCCCACTCTTGGACATGATTTATGGTGTTCCTTTGACTGTCAATGTGTTTTATGGGGTCCTTTACTCCATAGGGTCTCATGTGTTTTTACTATGTGTGTTACACAGCACCCTCCGTGCAGTGACACAGGGGTGTCATAGTGACACCCCACCATAGACTCCATACCCTGGGACTGACTAATGTCTCCCAGGGCATGTAAAGTCACCATTGGCTTTACTAGTCCCAAATTATGAACAGAAACCAATACAAACCATCATATTGTGAACGTACTGGTCGGGGCAATTCGATTGCCCCGGGGTCTGTTATTCGAGGGGGCACGTCCCCGTCCCCCCTGATTGAGTTTTGGCTGGTGGCAGTGGATACTACTTTTTATATTCGACCGCGAATATATCCCTATGGGATTTTCCCATTGTTCGAGGCTACCAACTTTAATTATTTAATTCTCATAGCCTGGAACATACCGCCGGTTTATTTATTTAATATTAATTCGCCGGTTGGTATTTTTTGCCAGGACTCGATTCTAAAATGGCGTTTGTGTTCTCTTCTGTGACTCCAACCCAAGTCGAGCCCTTTGTTCCACTTTTGGCGGGCTTCTCCACAGAAGCCTCCAAAAGTGGTGCCACTCTGTCTGGGTACAACAGGGGGTGTGGGAGGGGGTTTAGGCACCCTGGACTGAGTTACCTTGGTAACTCAAGTCGCACTCTTGTGTGATTGGCCCAAGTGGTGAGCCGGCCGGCTCACCACTTAGCATGTTTGATTGACAGCTAGGCTGGGTGAATGGGGGTGTGCTGCATAAAAGCAGGGCTTTGGGGACTGGAACTTCAGAAGTCGCCACAGAACCTGAGAATCCGACGAGGGAGAAGCTGAGCCGACCTGCTACGACGACATCACCAGTGGAGCCCTGCGGAACCGACTCACCACTTCCCGACGACAGAGAAGATCTCCCTGCTGGAGAGTCTTCTTCCCCTGACTGGTGGGCACAACCAGTTTACCTTCTTTTCCTCGCATCCCAGGACGTCTTGTGGTCGAATTGCCCGTGCCAAGCACCCCAGCAACCGGATAGCCACTTACCACTGGACCGCAAACCAAAGGACCGCTCCTTTTAACTGAGAACTCCGCGGCTGGTTTCTTCCCTGGCAGTGCAACGGACTCCTGTCTTCATCCTCAACGAGATCCTCTCTTCCCCCGGGCGAAGCACCGACTTGCATCCGCGTCCAGGAACAACTGCCCCCACTGGAGTATTCTCACCACTTTAAGGTACCGTGTCCGCCAGGCCTCCCTTTATAAAGATTGCTACAAGGTAATAATAATCACTTAACCTTCTGGACTGGGCTGGCCGCCTTGACCATCTAACTGGTCCCTTTCTTTTGGTCCAACTCTTTCTGAACCTTTGAGACTTTTGTGCACTTTTCAACCGTGTGACCTTGGACACATTGCGTTCTGATCCTCTTAAAGTGGATCCGGCCTTCTGAACTCTAACTTCACGGTTTGAATCTGCCTTCCTCTCTTGCTGTGTTCTTGTGAAAGTGTTGGGATCTGTTTCAAATTATACTCTGCTTTTCTCTCCCTTTTAAAACGAATTTTAGAGTGCCATCTGCGTTAAGCGCTCACCGCTGTCTGAAAATAAGTGGGGCTTTACTTAGGACTTGTCTAATATTCTTTTAAGGGAGTGTATATCTTTTAGTGACCGTGTTTTTGAACTGCTTAATATTAGTGCCTGTGTGTTTTATTAGATGTGGTTTTAAATAAATAATTATATCTCTTTTACACCAAGCTCTGGTCAGTGTTTGCTTGTTCTACTGTGTTCTTTTGACCAATTGTGAATACTCTGTATACTGCCTAACTCTTCTTGAGGGAAGTCTGACTGCTCAGCCACAGCTACCAAGTGAATCTGTGTGGTACAGACTGCTACCAAGTGGGTTTACTGCTAAACACCTGTAGTCTTAAATGTTTTGCAGTGGTCCCAGAGGGAACTGCACAGGTTTCTGCCTAACAGTCATCATCTGCATATTACATTAAACTCCTGGCACACTTGCGCCCATTCATTAGCCAACAGAACGCGGAGACCATTGCCAGAGCAATAGTGGGCGCAAAAATAGATTATTGCAGTAGCTTAATGATTGGTATCAACAAAGGAGATTGCAAAATATTACATGTTGTGCAGAATAGCGCAGTAAGAACGGTAACCGGCACTGCACGCAGAGACCATATCACAGAAGCTCGCCGTAACCTCCGCTGGCTCCGCGTGGAGTCTAGACTTGTATATCTCTTTCATTGTATGGAAATGTCAGCAGGGCAGGATGTCTGAGTATCTTCAGGCTCCGATTAGTGATAAGGTGCAACTCAGTTGCCTAAAATCCAATAATACCAATTTGCTACACACCCCGAAATTCAATACTACCAACGCCAGCAAAACAGCCTTTATGCATGCTGCTCCTAGAATCTGGAATTGACTCTCCTGAGCTCAGGGAATTGAAATCTATTGATGCTTTTAAAAGTAAACTCAAGACGTGGCTTTTTAAATAATATGTTTTATGAGGGCTTTTAACCGGCACCTGTAACTTTTAATATCTTCATTTACCTCCAGTTTATTGTTTCATGTTTTGTATGTCATATTGGTGCCCTCAAGCCTCCGGGTCCATGGATAGCGCGGTATAAATTACTAAAGTAAAGTTAGATCCTTCTCTCCCCTTGAATTTCCCACCAATTTCTCTTCTCTTTTAATTTTTCTGGTTCTGTTCTATCTTGGTTTTGTTCCTATTTATCCAACCGTACGTACTCGGTATCTTGGGCTCGGTCTTTGGATATTTTACACCTTCTTCACGGTGTTCCTCAAGGCTTTGTCTTGGGCCCTTTTCTTTTCAGTCTCTACACTTCATGCTTCTATAATTTCATCTTTTGGGATATCTCAAAACTTCTTTTCGGATGATACCCAACTTTTCCTGTCCTTTTTTCCTTCTCGCCTGCTATTCATGTCAATCTTAATTCCTGTCTATTAGCTATTATGACCTCAGTGCCGGATCATTTTCCTGTTGTAAATGCAACTAAAACCAAAGTTCTCTTCTTCCCCGCTAATACTATCCCCCCTCCTACCACTCCATCTTTTGTCTCTTTTCCTCCTTCCTCACAGGCTATCTCTAGCACTGCTCAAAAACTTGGTCTCTATCTGGATACCGATTTATCTTTTTCTCATTACATTTTCACCATTTACTGCGCCTGTAGTTATTTTTTTGACATTCATAAGTCTCTTCCCTTTCTTACATTTTAGGCAACTTGCTGTTTTAGCCCTTCATCTGAAAACCACTGCCTTTGCTTGAGGAAAGAAAGGTCTGCATGGTCATGTCCCCTTGCGGACTCTGTCCCTAGCTTAGGAAAAGCAGCTGTGTTCTTGAAAAGGATGTAAATTGGTTTACGGTTTCGGAAACCCTAAATCACATCCTCTCCTTGACTGACATCACAGGTGACTCTAAACTGGTGTTCAAATCTATTATCAAATGTCAACCCCTGGAGGGAGGAGTTTAGGAGGTCACCCTATTTATGGTAAAAAGGGAAAACACAGTGGTTAGATAAAACCCAATCAAGGTAATGTGGAAGAGTAGTCAAGGCTTAGTCTCAGGAAACCTGTGAGAGTGGTCTAGGGTTGCAATGGGTCCACACAGAACAACACCAATTATTCAAGCTAGTCAGGAAGTATATAAAAATACAATTATTTATTAGGCCTTTCTAAACACACTAAGCATAAAAATATCACAAGTATGTATACTAATTAAAAAACATGATCACAAAGATACACATTCACCTTTAGAGAGAACATCACCTACTAATAGTCAACTGCTAAGTCATTAAATGTTAATGGTATTTTTATAGCGCACCGTCACCAACAGAGTTGGTCTCCAGGCGCTCAGGCGGATCTGAAAAGAAAGGTGGATGGGGTGGGTTAGTGGGTGAAGAGGGCGTAGATGGGGTACTGTTGGCAGCTTCAGTTCGGTTTTCACCGTGCGCTGAGCTTGGGTGTGCAAATAGGATCGAAGCGAGACCTCGTGTGCTGTTGTTGCGATCCATGTGTTGGTTGTTTGTTGTTGCGGTGTGGTGAAGTATGTGCGGTTTGCTGTGAGAGAGGTAGTTATGTTGGTTTTGTGTGAATTAAGTAAGCAGAAATTAGAGGTTTTGGTTAGTGAGTTATATGTCTCATAATCCCAGTAGATTAGTTTATGTATCGGGTAGCCATAGCGGGTTGGTATATTCTCTCTCTTGGTTTAATGATTGCCTAGTTTCTGTGGTGATACTGTGGCTATTTCAGCAGATAAAATGGCACAGTGCCCCAGGTTAGGTGAGCATTGTCTCTAGATCGATAGTGGGGTTTTATTATCATTACCCAGCTTCTTTCTATCTATTTACGGTCAGTAGTTCATTGGGTAGTATAAACTTGTCTTCCCTTTTCTGACTGTCTAGTTTCATATTAAATGCAAGAAAAACAGTTATATTTAGATAGAATAATGACAACCAAGTCCAGTCCTAAGATGTATGGGTCTTATCCCTAAAAAGTCACAAGATCCAATATGGTTTCTCCAGGGAAGGTATTTCAGAACTGATGCAGTGGGCTGTGGTGGTGACTGAAATGTTCCTTAATGTGATGTGTTTACTACAAATAGGTTAAGTACCCCACTCTACTCTGTTAGAAAGGTAAGTCTTAGGCAGGATCCTTGATCCAGGTTCGACGACCTAAGGCCAGGCGAGATGGAGTTTAGGGACAAGGGCTTTCCGCCCACTGTTACCATATGGAAGATGGGGGGACAGAAACAGGTATGTTAACTTCACACCCCCAACGCCTACCACGACTCGCATTCTTCCAGGTGACACTGCAGTTCTTCCACAATTTGCTAGGGCTGCAATCGTCTGTTCTTGGCACAGGTGAGGGGAGCCCAGTGGTTGCGGCTACAAGGGGGCGATTTTCGTGTTGGGAGCTGGCCGTGGTTCTCACCAGACAGTACCATAACTTCTTGAAGACCCCCAAACAAAGACAAGATGAAGACATCAGCGGTGCAGACCCTTCAGGACATCTCATAGGATTTTAGAAGGATGGTTCCAGCAGAGGTCAACCCAGTCAGGCGCTGACATTTGATCTTCCAGCAGTGAACACAGAGACAGTCCCAGCTCAGCTTCCCTTGTCGTGAGAGGCTGAAATTGTCAGAACAGACATCTTATGGCATAAGCTGAAGATCCTTTAAGTCCCATGGCTCTGCTCGAAACGGCGGCGTCTCCAGTGGGGTAGCCCAATAGGGGGTGGTACAGGGACACTTCTGAAGGCTTCCAAGGGGTGGATCCACAAGCAGGGGTCGGGACTGGTTGTTGTGCCCTGTCCAAGGGTAGAAGCAGCAATGAGGGTCTTCTAGAACAGCCAGCGGTTGGGCAGCTGGTGTCACTCTCGGGTTGTCAGAAGGCTGCTCTTCTTCAAAGAAGTCTTGGTTCCAATGATGATATGTCGAATAGCTGCAGGATCCTTCCTTTTGTCCAAGATTTAGGCTGGGCACTAGCCCAATCCAAGCCCAGCATTGACAAGAATCTGCAACAAACAGTCCAGGGTTGTCCAATTCTGGACAGCCACTGGCCATTACATCTGTTCAGCAACAGACTTTCTAGGTAGACCCAGCCCCCTTCTTTGGCTCTCACACACAGAGCACACTCGCCCACGAATGCAGCCTTTTTTTTTTACTAGAAACCTGGTTACCATATATGGAATTTCAGGATGAAGGCCAAAGGAAAAGATGGCCATAGAACAAGCAAAACTCTTGTGGCACGGACATGTTAGTGTGCTAGCCATCTTTAGCAGTCACACGTGGGGAAAAATGCAAAAGTGCACGAAAATAAATATCACAAAAACTGTCAAAGTAACCAAAAAAACATCAGGTAAAAAGTTATAAGGATACAAAGTATCCTAACTGCACTTCACTGTAAGGTGATTTGTGCAATTGTAAAAATACAAGAATTCCAAAAGAGAGACACTGGGCCTGATTCATGGAGCGTTTTCCTATGGGATTGCGCCATTATAAAGTGCTTCCATGAATCATGCCCAAAGTCTCTTAGTACGGATAGTCTTAGGGACTACTCAGTTTCCCCATAAGAATGAGCAAAATAGGCAAGGGGAGTAAAGCAGAAGCCTTTAATGACCTCCAAAAGTCAGCACAGAGTAAATAATAAGCAAACAGACTGGGATCCGGTTAAGATGGATTTCTAGACTCTGGCCTGATGGACAGATTGTAGGAGGCCACCCTACTTATCATGAACAGGGAACTCTGAGAGGGTAGCCAAAACAAATCAAGGTAAACGTGGAGAGCAGACGAGGCTATTCTCAGGGGAGCGTGATTGGGGTTAGGGGCCCCCAATGATTACACACAATAGAATAGACAATAATTTAATTTAGACAGGTATGTATAAAAATACAAATATTTAATCTAGGCCTTTACACACACTAAGAAAATGATACTAGCAGGTGATATTCCAGCATAATACTCAATAATAAACATATATATTCACCATAGGTTCCTAAAATGCATTCAAATGACCTAAATTAAGCCATGAGTTAAGTATAGGAATGCAATAAATAAAGAACCAAGTCACAAGTGAATTCACTGAAATTCAGCTGTCCAATCGCTGAGAAGAGTGGGGCATTGTGCTCAACAGTCAAAGGAGCCACAAGGATTCTCCCCAGAATGTAGTCTCTGTAGGGAAGTTCGAACTTTACTTGTGTTGGTGATAGTTCAAAGAATATATTCGACAAGGTTACTAGGAATGTAAGTTGTGCTCTTCTCTTTCAGAAAATACTACCCAGGTTCGACGACCAAAAGGCAGTGTTTGTTTGTTTATTATTTATAATGCGCGTCAGACCCAGAGCTAACAGGGCGCAGCAGTTACAAGATAATGCAAGGCGTAGTTACAGGAAGTCAACAGTGTGAAACATAAATTACAGAACAAGGAAAAAATACTTATTATATACAGATATTGCAGTCATTATGTACAGAGTTATAGTTATCCCTATGGGAAACATATGAGCGTGGGATGCATATCTTACAATGGCAGAATTTACAGGTATTTAAACATGTTGTATGTTGGGAGCAGCAAATAGTGGTAGCAGCTTGGGATGATCGGTGTTCATTACAATACAGTTCAGTTGACATAGTGTGATAATTGACAGTCGTTAGCTTTCAGCCCCATAATGGTGTTAGTTCTAAAGTTGGGATAGGACTGGTCTGTTCTCAATAAAGGAGGCAGGGAATTCCAAAGTTTAGCCGCTTTGATGGGTAAATGATTACCTCCGATGGTGGTGAGTTCGAATTTAGGGATGGCCAGACGAACCTTATTTGCTGATCTGGTGGGTCTTATGGATGTCTGTTTATGGAATCTTTCTGATAGGTAGATAGGGGCGGCGTTATTGAGAGATTTATGGGTGAGTGATAGAGTTTTTAGGAGGATTTTGTCTTTGGTTCGGAGGCAATTATTCTGTCGTCTCAGAGATATGGTTTCTTTTAGAAATGCCTACTGGCGCTCTAAGGGCATTGTTTTGTAAGGTTTGAATTTTTTTAATGATGGTTTTGTTGGAGCCTATGTGCAATGCATTGCAGTAATCCAGACGGGACAGGATTAGTGCTCTGGCCAGGATGGTACAGCTGTTATTGGTGAGAAATGACTTTCCTGTTCTTATAAGTTTACACGTATACGCCGTAGAGGACGCTAGCATGTTAACCTGTTTGACAAATGAGAGTGTAGAATCAAGATAAAAACCCAGTCTTTTTACCTCCTGAGCTACGTTAATGCGGTTGCCGTCGATTATAAATGAAGAGGCCTTTATTTACCATTTACCATTTCCTTCACACTGCAAGGTGCTTACCTGGACTTTGTCATTTTTCTAGGGTCCCTGGAGTTATTCGCGAAGCACTGGGTGTGTAGAGACTGTCCCTGATTTGTTAGGTATTTTAAGAATCTATGCATTACACTCCTGTATAAGATATACATTGTATCATTGAGCGTTCCAACCGTTCCCCTCCTTGGAGTGTAATATGAACTGTGGGGCCTAGGGACGGTTGCTCTAAAATATATCCTGGAGTTTGGTAGCACTCCCGGCTGTGTTGGACATTGTGTTCCCCTGTTCCCTACATCAAAATGCTACAACTTTGTTATGTGCACAGCCTCCCCTTTCCTCTCCGTCTTCAGCCAGATCTCCTCAAATTCAGGAGGCTCCTCCAGACTTTCCTTTTCACCTCCTCCGCCCCCTTTCCCTCCCTTGCTAAACCCCCTTAGTCGCTGAGATTGGTGACCAGGGCCCTTATGTGCCCTGCCCCCCACCCCAATCACCTTCACCCTCCGCCCACTCCCAGCACTTGCCTTTTGGCGCCCACTGGCTTGTCTCGCAGGCCTGCTCTTATTGTACTGGCAGTTGACTAATCCTACCAAGTGATCTCTACCAGGCACTTAACAGCTGCGTGCAAACATACTCCCTAGCACTTCCCGCCCTGGGACCCCTGGCACGTACCTTCTCTCTCTATGCAATTGCACATTCTGAATGCTCACAAGGCCTAGTAGAAAAGCTTCTTGCTTTCTCTTCATTGTTATTATATTTGTCTTTCACTCCCATGCTCCCTCCCCGTTGCTCTGTGGGTGCTTCGAAACACAATTTACTTGATGTATAAGCGCTGTACAAATGAACAATAAATGAATACAAATAAATGTCCCGCGCACAGGTGATTGTGTAGAACAACTAACCGGCACATTGAGCTTTGGGGCTCCAGTTACCTTGTACCAACTCCTTCATCCTCCTCAGTACTTAGGTGATTATGGGAGTTGGAGTCAAGGGTTGTCAATGGACATATTATTGAGATAGTCTTTTCTCAGTGGTTTTACATGAGAGAACAGTTCCACATAAAAGTACATCAGTAGCAAAAAGTGGTTTGTTGGAGCTTTGTGTGTTTAGGTCATAGGTGGGGGCTTGACCTAAAGAATATAGAGAAGAGGTGTCTTTACTTCCTCTAATAGGGGGAACAAACAGCTGACAATAGGTCATTAAGGTCTTGGGCATTAGAGGGTCTTCTTCATGGGAATGGGGGGGAAGCAAACATGCAACTATGTAGCTATGTATTAACTACTATCATGCATATGTGTAATCATGTAACGACTGTATTAACCACTGTCAAGAACAATGCCCAGATGCCTCAGGGCTCGGTGCGCTATATATATCGCACAAATAAAATAAATACTGTGTCTCGTCCAATGAAGTCATGACATCTCCCCAGTAGTTGTCTCCTCCCATGTGATTCTCCCTCATACATAGTAGTCGCCCCCAGGGTCAGGATGCGGCTGCCGTTCCCTGGCCACATGTTAGGATGTCACTGCCGGGAATCCGTAATGACTCCATTGGATTCATCACACTGGTCTGCAGTATTAAGCACGTTATGAAAGATGAATTAATTATATATTTTCAGTTGCGGGGGGCTCAGTAATGAGAGGCGGACACAAAGTGGTAATAGTCTCAACATTAGCCATTTTATTAACAGAAAGGCCTAACTTTCCCTATCCCAACGTAAATGTCCCTTCCTATGGAACTAAGACTAAAACATGCTGAGCTTGTATCCATACTAAATCTGACCCTCACACTGACATAGAAGCAACAAGTGCAAGGTAAATGTTTCTAAGTTCAACTCAACAAAAATGTGCAAAATCTCAAACACATTACTTTCCCTGGATTGTTTCAGGAAAACGGTTCACGATGTTCTGTGTCAAGATCACTCTCATAATGGCAACACACTTTTCTCATTTACCCAATACTTTCACCAGGATGGCGGAACAAATGTTCCTTCCACAATACTGGGTGGAATATGGCAAAGAGGAAGTCTCCGCTAGCCTTTCAGAATGGCAAAACAAAATGCCTGTTGCATGACACTGGTTGGAATATGGCAAAGGAAAATGTTTCCTAATTTTCAGGATGGCTAAACAAATGTTGTTTCTCCAGCAGTGATTCAAGTATAGCAAAACGTAAGTCTTTTCAAGGTTTCTGGTTGACGAAATGTTCAATTGAAACACCAACTTAGTATGACCAAGTCCCTCTTTAACGCACCAGTTCAAATTGAGATTACCGGTACACTCTCCTGCCAGGAAACCTATGAACAGAAAACTCTTGATATCCTGGTTTACTCTTATGCCAGGAATATCTTCCCTTTTGGCTCACATAGATATTCTGGCGTGCTCTCCTGCCAGGTATCTCTTGCCAAAAAGGTTTACCACCCGATACTCTTATCGGGTATCTTTGCAACGTTCGCATTTCTCTGAAGTACAACTGTATAACTCTTGCCTCTTTGTTTCTCTCACAATCTCTCTTGGCTCATGGCAATGCTGGTTCCAGGTTTCCCACAACTGAACTCTCATATCAGGAGGTTCTACCATATTTGGCCTTTGTTCTTTTGATAATGTCTTTTGCCTTGGAAAATGCTGCTTCCAGGTTTACCCCAACTCACATCTTATGTCAGGATAATTCTATCATGTTTGCCTTCTCTTTTCAGTTCCATTTGGTCAGTATTCGAAAATTGGCTTCAAACATTTTAACGTGTTCGCACGTTCCGGGGACAGCTACGCTTCTAGGCTAACTCACCGGTTCACTGTGTGGCTGCTGTGATGTGCTTGTGAGGGGCCAGCTTCCCCTTCTGGGCAGGGTCTCATTAGGTCCCTGCGTCGGCTCTCATGTCCTTTGCCACCAGGACCTGCGCAGCTTTGCAGGACCGCGTCTCCTCTGACAACCCTGCTGGGCACCATTTGCTTTCTCTTCCCCAGAGTTCATTTTCTCTGGTCGGGAACGCCGCCAATCTGCTTCTGGTAGACGTCTCCTGTTCTCCCCATGACTCTTAGTGGGATTTCCTCTCCCACTGATCTCGCTTCCTGCTCTGTGCACTCCCCAGCCTTCCTTCTCTCTCCTTCATTCCCCTTGCTGCAGCTGAGAAGGTTTGTGACAACTAGACTACACATTACTCTTAGTGTCACATTTACTCCACATGAACTCGTTGCTCATCTTCCTCGATACAGTACCTGAGGCTTTCTGGGACTTAAGAGTCTCAGGAAGTTTCAACTGATTTTAAGTCCCAGTGCTGAACAGTTGCATTTAAAATACAATCACAATTTACATCAGATGATTCATATGTTTTAGGTTTACCCTGCACACATGAAGACAGAAAAGGGTTTTGTTTAAGTAAAGTGGCTTTCAGAGTTTTACAATTAGATCATTCTGAATAATGACAGTAGGCCATTTACAACTCAGGAATTAAGGGAACTTCCTCACAAGGAAGAGAAGTCGCCTCTCTTTCCTACAAGTCATCCCCTCCCATGCGATCCACCCTCAGAATACCACCCCCAGGTTTAGGAGCAGGTAGTGGCTGCCTTCCCCATGCCACATGCAACGACACTTTAGGTTGGTGATCAGTGATGACTCTGCAGGATTCATTGCACGGTACACCAGTATGATGTATTTATTTTTGGTGTATGTTGGGATAAATTGTACTTCCCTGCTGGCCTTCCTTCCGAAGTTAAGCCTGACGGCTCTGCTGCAGCTACCATTGGAGAGGCTGGTCTTTCCTTTTGTGTGACACTGTTCTACCATTAGCTTAGGTGATTACACAGCCGTCAGCCAGAGGGTTGTGCACAAATCCCCCCTAACAAACATTCTTTGACCCCAATTAGGGTCACCAGCAATATCCAATGACACACAGATTCTTCGGGTATCAGGTTTGAATCATGATACTCCAGAGGTAACCCAGGCATCCATTAATCCGGGAAATCTCTCAATGGGAGAGACAGACTGGTTTCTGATTGGTCGAGTGGGATACTGTCCTGATGCTGCTGTACCCACAATGTTAAGTATATGCTCAAGATTAAAGCCAAGGCTCAATCCTGTAAGGCTGCCCTCGCAGCCCAGAATGCTCAGCTTTCCATACGTCAGATCCTCACAAGTTTGAAGATCAGTGGCCGTCCCAGCCTCTGGCTGGTCACAACAGTCAATGCCGATGAAGACGGTTTGCAGGTAAAAGCGACTCAGTTACCTGGTGATACATTGATCACAGTTCATGTAAGGCATTGATTCTTTCACAGTTCATGGGTTGTTGCAGTGATTCTGTAATAGTGAACGGGGGGTAGAGTCAAAGGCTTCCCTGGACCAAAGCGTGACATGTGGCCGACAAAACCTTGCAAAAGAGCTAGATAGCTGCTAGCTCGAAAAGGATCACCGTTAGGTACAGAAAATAGAAAGTTTTATTTTAAACTAACAAGAAGACATATTTACAGAGTTTACGTGTGCCGTAGCACGAGACATATGCATGGTAAAGTACATTATAGTATGCATATTGTGGGTTAGTAAATAAGGTGACAGGTTATTCCATGTATTGTTTCAGATCACAATACATTTAACATTGTCGACACATTGGTTGGTGTTTCTGGTTCGGTATACTGATGGCAAAGAGCAGTGGCTGTGTAGAGTGGAGCAACGCTGCAATGTGGTACCGAACTGTCTTCAGGACATAAAGTCGTGGTTAGACCGTGTTAACAGAGATGGGTGTCAACCTAAAATGGGGGGTGAGACTGTGTTAGGTGACGGTGGTCACAAAATGTCAATTAGTGGAAAAAGAAACTGCAAGGTTGTCAACCTACCATGTTGAAATCAGTGAACGCCATGGATGAGGTCTGGATTTGTCCAGCTGCTGATGTATGCGGCTAGGGAGGGTATCTGCATAAGTCAAATGCCCGGGTCTGAGAAAAAAAAGGAGTCAAAATGACTATTATGAGAAGTTTTTAAAACACTGAGTGGTAGTGGTTTTGCACTCAAAAGAATGGCCGTGCCTATGCGGTGAAGTGCAGATGCCAGGATCTAAGTAAAAGGGAGTCAGAATGACTATTACGAGAAAATGAAACATTGAGTGGTAGTGGTTATGCACTCAGAAGAAAATGGCCGTGCCTATGCGATGAGTAGAGGTGTAAAGTTCAATGGTACGCCATGAAAAAGGTAGTGAACTAGAGATTACGGATGATGCTAATGTGCATCAAGCAGACGGTGTTCGTGGTTGGGCTTTTGGCCATGAGTGATGAACTACGTGGTTTTTTAAAGAAACCTTGTGCGAGTGATGACAATCAAGTCTGGATCAATAGTGCGGGGTCCTCTAACGCTAGTACACAGAGGTGTGCGAGCGCAGTGCGATGGTGCCAGAGGGGGTCCCAGGAGATGGGAGTCTGCATTTCAAGAGCTGAGCAGTCGCCGTGATCTTACCTGTGCCGGAGACAGTGCTGTGTCACTGCAGGGGAAACTGAGACGTATGTGCGCATGCGTCACAGCGAGTTATATATATATATAGTTGCCATCATCTTACTCCATAGAGCCAATGCAGGGTGATATAATCACCCTAGTATAAAATGGTCTGTGTGTTTTGGAGGGACTCCCTGGACAGGGGACTGGGGGGGGTCCTTAGCGGCAACCCAATACCATATAGCTTAAGTAAGGAAAAAGAGTTGCAATGGAAGAAGTCTCTCAGGCCCCCCAAAAGAAGTCAATGAACCAAATAAATCCAGGGAAAAATGCAAAAACTTGAGAGGCCCTAAAATGTGGCCCTGGAATCCCCAGAAAATAGGAATTCTGTCTTAAAAGACAACATTAGTACTGGATATTGGGGACAAAAGAGAACACCCAATGCATTCTGGAACCTAAAGTGGACGTTTAGAAGCATGCAGCAGTGCAACAGAACACTGTGCACAAAAGAGAGCAGACTCTTGGCATTCGTGAAACTGAAATGTAGGTTCCAAATCTACGAGAGGGCAATTGAAGACTGTGATCCAGAGGGTGAAAACCAATTGCACATAGCAACCTGGAGTGCCAATTGCCAAGTATTTACTAGTATAAATGTAGCCATCTGGACCCCCCTTCTTTCATCTTTAGGTTAATTTGAGGAGTGCTCACGCCCTAACTTAAATGCTGTTTTGTTAGAATAGATGGGTCTTAAGTTTTATCTGAAAACCATCAGGTTGGGGGATAGCCTTATGTCGTACAGGAAGTTATTTCAGAGATGGGGAGTGACTGCAGTGAATCATCTGTGGCCCCAGGACTTGAACCTTGTTTTGGGATATTCAGACAGTTGATTGAACAGAGCTTTAGACTCTGTGGGGTCAGTATCATGAGTTTTTTCCTTGCATGTGCAAGACAGAAGATTGTGAAAGCCTAAACCGGAAGAGTGGGTTGGTGGCTGATTGGCCTTTTGTCAATTCAGAAATGAGTCCACGCTCTGTGTTCTGGACTTTTTGTAGCCTATTCATTTTATAGGATGGGAAGCCGATGTAGGGGGTGTTGCAGTAGGACTAAATTGGGTTTGCTAGTTCTATTACCACAATTGGGTGGACTTCTGTTGATATGCAGGGAAGGGCCGTGGACGGTCCAATTTTCAAAAATGATGTGTTGGCCCAGTGTTGAATTATGGGTTATAGGCATCCATACTAAAAGCATTGTCAATATTTTTCTTTTTTTTTTTAAACAATTTTTCTTTTGAACATAAACAAAACACTTTACATACAGTCAATAATCAATTAACGCATATTTGTTAACTTAACTACTCCCCTACCCACCCCACAACTCCCCCGTGTTTAGGCATACTTTGCACCCTACTTATCCTCTTCTATTCCTTGTCTATTGCTTGTTCATCTGCGGTAACTTCCTGTACAGGGATCTCTATTTCCTCTCGGGTCCCCTGTTCAGAGGCCGACAAGTCTGCTATGAGTAATCTCCATGCCACCACCCCACTCCCACGTTGCTCCCCTTTGTTGTTGCTCGCTTCTTGCCACATTGTGGTCTCTGAATTAGCCCATTTCAGCAAATCTCTCCACCATACATGTTCTATAGGTCTTGCCTGCACTTTCCAACCCATCGCTATCCTCCTTTTAGCCAGGATATATGCTAAGTCTTTAAGTTTATTTACGTGTTTAGCCTTTTTGGGTCTCGGGAATCCCCCCAGCAAACAGGCCTTGGGACACTCCACGTCTAGGGAAATTTCCACTTTCTCCAACAATTGTGCCACCTCCCTCCAAAACCTGTTAATCTCTGCGCATGCCTAAAACATATGCACCAGATCCACATCCACCTCCCCACATTTTGGGCATGTTTGAACACCTGTCTGGCTAAACCTGGCTATCTTGCTCACAGTCAGGTATGCTCTATGTGTCACGTATAGCTGGATCTGCTGTAGTCTTGTGTTCCTCAAAACTTTATAGTACAATTTCGCTCTATTCCACCCTTCATCCGACAGTGGTTCTTCAAGGTCCGCTTCCCACTTCTGTCTGATCTGATCCACTTCCCTGCCCACCTTGGACATTAAATAGCTTGTATATGCACGAAACCTCATGCCCACCTTCTGATACATCATACAATGCTTCATTGACTTCGTCCGGTAGCAAGGGCATGTCAGAGTCTGACCACCTCCGCTTAAGGCTTCTCAAAAGTCTGGCATGTGTGATATATTGCTCAATATGTATTCCCGTGTCTGCTACCAACTCCTCGAATTCTCGGGGTATTCCTTCTTTAAGTACATCTCCCACTGTAGATACCCCCATAGGTTCCCAGCTCTTCTGGGCGTTCCTCCTAGTCTGCTTATCCACCCCTCCTAGCGTAACCAATGGTATCTGCAGGGAATACAGTGTCGCGCCCCCCAACAGTCGTCTTGCTCTGCACCACATGATAGACCCGAGGAGCAACAGCTGGTCCAGACTAGTTTTATACGAATCCGGTAACCATATGAATTCCTTCAAGAAAAACGGTGCGCCCGCCTCACTGAGTAGCCTCGATTCTGCTGTGTGTTCATCCGATAACGATTTGGTCACATATTGCAGTTGACTAGCCATGAAGTATCTCTCGAAATCAGGCAGCCTTATACCTCCCTGATCATATGTATTCTGGAGCTTCCACAACACCACCCATTTCCTAGTGTTATGCCATATGACGCCCCTGCATATGCTATGTAGTCTGTTAAAGAAGACCTTTGGGATTGCGAAAGGGACATCGTAATGTAAAAGTCTAGGCAGTACCACCATCTTCAGTAATGCTGCACGCCCCTTCATAGTCAGCGGCAGCTTCGCCCAGAAAGACATGCTTTTCTTGATGTTTTCCAACGCTTTAACCTTGTTCTGCTTGTGTTCCTCTTTGGGATCATGATATATATCCAATCCCAGGTACCTATATTACACTAACTCTCACTTGATATGTAGCACAGGTAAGCTGCTTGTGTATTGTCAAGGGTTTTGACCCATGTTGAATCAATAGACTGGGTGGATGTGGGGATGAGCTATCGCCGCCCACATTCACGCCAGAATAGGAGAACTGCGCAGTTGGCACGAGACCACTGCAAAGATACCACCTTCTTGTGGGGGTTCCACATCACCACTCTACTGTAAGGATGCCATCAAAACAATGTTAAGCAAGGGCCCTATACTATCAAGCAAAAGACCACTCTATTGAAATGCAGTAATTCAAGACAACTCAAAAATGGATGCAGTACCGACAAATTCCCCAAGGTGGCGCTAGCGGTCTAAACTCTGACAGGGAAAATGTATTTAGGAGTTGCAAGAGGGGCAGAGACTTCAAAGCTTGTTAGTTAATTGAAAATCTTAGCCACGGCCAGAGGCCAAGAGGCTGGGAAACCTTAACACCTCAGAGATTCCACCCCAGGAGGCAGGATATCACATGACCCTGTTGATTGATTGAGGAGAGACTTCCAGGCAGCCTTCGGGAGCCCACACAAAAGGCTCTTTCTGTTGAATGAGGTATGTTAATTTTGAGTGTTTCCTGTCAACAGCCCTCTGCCAGCAAGGAGAGACATGGGATCACTGACCCACCCAGACTCCTGGAGGTGGACCCAAACACTTTGGGGGAGTTGAATTGCAACAAATATATATTTTATAGAAACAGTGATAATTTATTGTAACCAAATGACAGGAATGTACAACTTTGAGAGTCTTAGTTTGAAAAATGCCCTCACGATTTGAGTCCAAACTCCAATTTGTACCAGGTTCTGGGGCAAAACCCCGCTAATTATGATTAGTGTAGACAATGTGTTTAAGCTAGAGACATGGAAAGTTACTGGGATATATGTGGAAGGGAAATGTACCTTTGTATAATTTTTGATGAAAAACCAATGTTGCAAAACCCACTAAAATCGAAAATAAGTTGCCATTTTTGAATGCAAGCTCCTAGAAACGCCAGAGTCGGGACAGGGGCTATCTTTAGTAATATATGATGTGTGTATGTGATGTCAAACAACTGTGTACCTGGGAAATATGTATTTGGATCAGAAATAGATTTGTGTGCAATTTGACAAGGGGAGGTTCCCCTGACCATAAAACCTACAGCATCCCTCTGACACTCCATTTCTTCCCCCCAATCAAGGGAGAGAGGACAGCTTGGCCAATGATAAGTGAGAGGGGCAGGCTTAGCTAGGCCCAGGCACACACCCATTTTCAAAACACATAAAAAGAGACTGCTGGGACAGGTAGAGACATTCAATTCCATTTGCTGCGGAGCATGCTGACCGACAACTTCACATCCAGAGATCCAGACTTCAAATCCATCAATCTCCAGAACCTGTAGCAGAAATTAACTCCAGAATTTGTAGCAGAGAGGCCTGAATCCACCAGCTGAATCCTCTTCAGCAGGCCTCAAAACCAACCAAACTATTCAACAGCCGGGCAAGCTGTTTGAATTTTTGCCAATAATTTTTGCAAGAACCTGTAGCAGTCTCCAGAAAGCAGTGCTGTATTCGGAACCCGAGAAAACCACAAACCAGACCGTTGTGAGCAGATCCGGTGCTTGACAGACCCAGAGTGCAGAGCTGACCCAGATAGCCGGGACTTCAGAACCACCCGCCGGAAGTCCCGTCCAACCTGCCAGACCGTGACGAGGCCTATTTCAAATTGATATTGTGAGTACCTAGCAGAACTGTGCAGAACCAAACTCTTAGTTAAAATAATCTAATCCAAACTATTTTAACCTAAGTAGAACAGCCTCCTAGAAATCGTGTCATCTGTCATTTTTAAAGCTGCACAACTGTCACCTGTCAATTCTGCAGCTTCAAGCTGTCACCTGTCATTTTGAGTTTTACTTTAAATCCGAAAATCTACCTTTATTAAATCGTCCGTATCTCTTGAACCGTTTGGGCTAGGAACGAAATTTTCATCTTTCATCTGAAAGCTTAGAATCTAGGCTTTCCAACGAAGCTAGAACCGACTTCCCCATACTCGCGAAATTTACCGCGATTTGCGATTTGGCCCGATTTCTTCATCTGTAGAAATCAGCAGCTTTTTGCTTCTCTTTGCTAAAATTCGTTTGCAATCTGCTAATCATTCATAGAGGATTGTTAAAGTGAGCCTGAAATAATATAAAGTAGCCATTACCTACCCTGAACCTCTAGAGGGAATTAAAAGCAATTTTAGCACCTTTTCACTTCCTTGCAAACCACATTAAAGTAATTCGCCTGTGTTTAAAACTCATCCCTGTTTTCCCTAAGGTTGCTGGGAGAACTGGAACTGTGTATTGCATTATAAAGTGTGATTTGTTGGGATTCTTGAAGGCTGTGTGCTCTCCTTCCATTTCTTGTATTGCATGGGGGGAGTGAATTGTCAAAAGAAAAAGTGATCATATTACCTTTTGCTAAAATCATAACAAGTTATTTCTGTACTGCATTTTATTCCACCTTGCGTTTCCTTGAACCATATAAAGCATTCTTTCCCACCTTATTCTTCTGTTCCTATTCATAAGTACCTCTTGCTGACTACTGCTCATATTCTGAAGTGTGATATCAGTTATCAATTTATTTATAAAGTGTGATAGATATATATTGTTGAATTGTCCAAATAAACCTTTTTAATTTGCAAAACAAACCTACTTCTTGGCTCAGTGCGGTCAGGGGGATTCTAAGAGGGGGGTGTTATACAAGGGTTGTCATCCAGAGTACTGAACTGGATATAAAAATACATCAATAAGGGTTTCCTCAGCATCCCAGACTAGGCATTGACTTAGCTGTAGTGTTGATTGACTATCGCTTACAGTATCTCCCCTTGTATCCCCCAGGGGGTACAGAAACGACTTCTGTGGGTTCAGAGTTAGTCCTGACACTAGGGCGTATCTTGCCATCACATCCAGAACATGCTGCAAGTTTTCTTCCGGGTATTGCAGGTATAGGAGCATATTGTCTGCATATAACGAAATCAGGTGCTTCCCATCTGATGTATTTGTACCCACCTCCCCAAACTCTGTCCTCATATAGACCACTAACGGTTCTAACGCTAGTATAAAGAGCATTGGGGACCATGGGCACCCTTGTCTTGTGCCTCTACTCAGGCACCATTGTCCCCGAGATAGTGGCGCCTGTTTTTACTCTCACCATTGGTTCGTAATACAATAACTTCACCCACTTTATGTAAACTGGCCCCATCCCAAAACCCTTCAATACTGCCAGCAACCAGGGCCATTTAACAAAATCGAACGCCTTCACCGCATAGAGTGATACCATTGCCACTTCTTGTTTCTCTCTCTGTTTGTGTGGTCTATTATATGGTGTAACCGTCTCAGATTGTTTGCAATATTCCTGTGTGGCACGTGTCCTGTCTGATCTGCGTGAATGAGTTGACCTTTCACAGGTCTCAGCCGCATCGCCATCACTGCCGTGAGGATCTTTACATCTTGGTTCAGCAAGGACAGAGGTCTGTATGACCCACAATCTGTGTCCGGTTTATAAAGTTTAAGGAGGGGAATGATTATGGACTCCCGCAACGACCCAGGTAACCAGTCTTGTTCTAAAGCTTCATTTAGCATCTCCAGCAGTGGGGGAAGGATATCCAACCTGTATTCTTTGTAAAACTCACTGGGGAGTCCATCTGACCCGGGGACTTTATTACTAGGCCGTTCTGTAATCACAGTCTCTAGTTCTTAGATCGTGATCGGCACCTCTAACATATCTCTCTCTTCTACACTAAGCCAGGGGAGGTTTATCTCAGTCAATGTTTCCTGTATATCCACTACTTCCTTCTCCAGGATTTCCATATACAGGTTGTGATAATACTCGTAAAAACACTAATTTACCTCTTCTTGGGTTTCTCGTAACCTCCCATCCTTCCCTCTCAATGCACGGATTTGTAGACGTGCGTTCTCGCTTTTATACAGCTAGGCCAACAGTCTGCCTGGTTTATCTCCTTCTGCATGGTGGCACTCTATATATTTCTTGTAGTTTAGCTTGCTAAGCCTCTCCCAATGCTCGCTACATTCTTGTTGGAGGCAGGCCACCTCCCGTGCCTCCTCAAGCGTCCCTTCCCCATCGCGCATTATAGTTTTTAATTTACTCTCTGAATTTTTTAAGTGCTGCAATATTACCTCTTGTAGCCCTTTAGATGTAGCTATCGCCGCTCCCCGCAACACCACCTTAAAAGCCTCCCACAGTATACCTGCCGAGTCCACACTGTCGGTATTGTGTTTAAAATATTCCTGCATTTCCCCTGTTATATGTTCCCGGAACCCTGCATCTTTCAAAGTTTCCACCCAGAGTCTCCAGGTTGGAATCCTGGCTGGGGGGGGGGGTGTAGTATTTGTCATGTGATCACTAGTGGGGCATGATCGGACAACACTCTCGCTTTATATTCAGCGTGTGTGAACTCATGCATAGTCTCTTCACCTACAAACACCTGATCTAATCTCGTGTAAAGGTTCTGCAGAGCAAAGTATTGCAAATACCCCTGGTCATGTGGACGCATCACTCTCCATAAGTCGACTAGTTTTAGTGTGTTCAGCAGCACTTTAAGTGCTTTGACAGCTGGGGTTGGGCAAGGGAATTTGCTATCTGACCTGTCCTTCTTTGGATCTAATGTACAATTAAAATCCCCCATATCAATGCACAGGGCCTCATTATGACCTGGGCGGTAAGGGATTACCGGTACCGGTAAGGGCACCAGTACCGGTAATCCCTTACCGCCCCATTACGAGTTCCCTTTGCAGGTCCTCCCTTAACGCCTGGTTTTACCAGGCGTTAAGGACGGGACCCGCAAAGGGACTTTGGTGCTAATAACGGTACCGCAATTTGCAGTACCGTTATTAGCGCCTTCCCCATTCCCATTGAGCCCTATGGGGGCTGGAATGAGGAAGGGCCCTGGTGAATGGGGAATTACCGCCCCCGCCAACCTTGGAATGGGGCGGTAATAGCTCCATTCACCAGGGCGGAGTCGGTAAGGATTTGGAGGCAGCCATGGCGCTAATGGCGCCATGGTTACCTCCAAACTCCTAATGAGGCCCACAGTCTCTATGCAAACTAATCTTGGGATAGAATGTTTTAAATTAAGAAGTGGTATCCTGGTTCGGGGCATATGTATTTATAACGCATATTTATTTATTTTCCATCAGGCCCCTAACGATAGCCATCCTACCATCATTGTCGGGAGGATAGCTCAGCGGCAACATGCTCACCTTGGAAACAAGACGACACAAAGCAACATAGGTTCGATCCCCGGGTCCGCATTAAAAAACCTCAGAGTATTAAGCGTGTTATAAATACACAACTAAGAGACATATTCCTGTAACAGCCCCTCGATGCCCACGGGCTGTGTGAGCGCTTTATAAATGCTAATAAATAAATTTTCCACCACAGTCTGGAGTACCTTGAAAAGGATGTTTGGCACGACCCAGTTCAGGACTCCTCTGACATACGCCGAATAAGCCGAACCCACCGTCTTCCCACTCCATTTACGTACCACCATGTCTAGCTTATCCGGGTGAGGTGGGTCTCTTACAGGAGCGCTATGTCTACCTTTTGGTGTTTAAGGTACGTCATTACCCTATTTCTCTTTATATAGCTGTTCATCCCCGACACTCCAGGTCACAATTCTAAGATCACCCATAATCACCTACCGCTTTAAAGTCCGTCTCTCCTCTCATAACCTTCGTTCCATCATCTTCGTGTATTAATGTAGGCCTTGTTCCCCTCAACTACCCTAACTCCCATCCCTCCCTCTACCCCAACCATTCCCGACTGTTGCCCAGCTCCATCCCTGGATCTCAGGCTACCCCACATCTCACCCGTCCACCGGCCAGCCGCCGGTACTCAGGGCGCAGCAGGAGGATGCCGCACTACCCGTATCCTGACTAACCTAACTATCTAGTGGGTGTGATAGCGTGTCTCCAAGCACCGCTCACAGGGAAGCAGCACCAGTGTCTCCTGCATTTTGCTAACAGTATACTGCACAATCAGTGTCGTACTAAATCCTCTCTGTGACCTTGTTATACTCTTTATCTTGTGTTATACTCTTGTTTCAAAGACAATGGGCCACATTACGAGGAAGGCGGTAGAGGGTTAACGACGCCGGAAGAGCTGCTGGCCCCGTTAACCCTCTACTGCCTCATTACGAGGTCTGCTCGCGGGACCCGCTAAGGATGTTTGTTAAAACTAGGCGTCCTTAGCGGCACCCGCGAGCAAATCAGGATGCCAACAACGGGCCCGTCATTAACAGGCCCATTGTTAGCATCCTCCCCATTCCCATTGAGCCCTATGGGGGCTCAAATGGGAATTGGGATGTTCCTGGATCCGGGTTCCTTGAATGGGGAAATACCTGGCCCTCCAAGGTTGGAATGGCCCGGTATTTCCCCATTCAAGGAACCCGGACCCCGGCACCCGCTAAAAGTGGCATGGCTACCTCCACAGTCGTAATGGGGCCCAATGTCACTTATACCACATTATATAGTAAAGTTCACTCCGACCACGGGTACATCATAGGAGAAATACCGCTTCACTTATCCTTTCCGCCTCCCGTCTGGTCATCCGTTCCGCCGGGCAGTTCATCTTGTCCATCCAATTTGTTGCCTCTTCCGGAGTCTCAAAAAAAGCGCTTTCTTTGTGTAGGACATTCAGCTTCGCCAGATACAGCACCATGTATCGGAAGCCCGACTCATGCAACCTTCTTTTCACGGACACGTAGCCCAGGCGTTGCCTTCTGCACCAGGAAAGTATAATCCGGGTATGTCGTAATGGTCGCTGACACTCGGCTTATTGTACCCTCCTTGCGAAAGTGCTCAAGGATCTTTTCTCTGTCTTTGTAGGTCAATATCTTGCCAATTATCAGCCGGGAAGGGGCTCCTGGCGGAGGCTTCCTGGTCAAGGACCTGTGCACACTCTCCACAGTGAACCCCTGAGTGAGCGTTCCACCACCTATTTCTGGCAATAACATATTTTCAATGTAATTAGTAGGGTCTGGGATCTCTTCTCTCTCCGGAAGTCCCACAATACGTATAGTGTTCCTACGCGCTCATCTCTCCGCCTCTTCCACCCTGTACTTTAGGTTGCGCACTTGCTGTTATAATGCAGAGACATCCTTGGCATTGGCACTGCTGGTACTTTAGTTTCTCTTGACCTCCTTTTCCAGTCCCTCGTTGCGTTCGGCCAGCACCCGAACATCCTGCCTTTAACGTCCACACTCACAGCGTCGATCTTGGACTCCAAGGATGTTTTCAGTTCTGCAATGGCTGCGTCAATCTTGGACTCCCATGATGACTTAAGTTCTGCAATGGCCTCCAGGATCTGATGGTCATCTCACATCGGGACTGCTCCTCCTTGCATTTCTTGTCCCGCAGTCTTTGCAATTTCCCCCGTCTGGATTGGTTTGGCAAAAAGGTCTATTGACGGTTGTTCCCCCTTGGGCTTACTCGGTTTGGATGCCATTTGGTCTCTGATAATGCAGTGGGGATCCACTTTCCTGCACTCCACCTGGTTACTTCATTGCGTACAACTTCCATTTGTGAAGTCTTACTCTTGCTGTATGCAGAATTCCATCATGTACCGGGGGTCTATGCTCGCCTGTCTTCGTGGGCCTGCAGCAACTCTAAGGGGTCGTATAGGCCCAGCAATCATACAGCAATGTTTGTGTGCCTTTTTGTTTCTTTTTGTACCAGCTGCTCGCCTTTGTGTAAGAGTCCTTATCAGCATGTCCCCTACTGCAACGTTTGTGATGTTTCACTCCAGCTCGCCCTTCTATTCATTTTCCTGGGCCGTTAATGGGTTCTGATTCCTATCCGTTCTGACTCCTGTGCAAGTATGCACCCGGGTTGCCTGTGCAACCCCCAGTCCTAGTGCAGACTTCTTCCCCTGAGTCTCAGGTCGTTTTGCAGCCCCCACACATGACCTGTGCACTGATCATGTACGCCGTCGCTGGGATTGCCGGTAAGTATCTTGTTTAGCAAAGGCACCACAGTGAAGTTATTACTTCTGTGTCATCATCTGCAAATGTAAAGGGTATTTCCATGTACAGCTCCTCATGCCAGGCATTCCCACTGTGTGCATCTGTTCCGGGCCCCCTCTTTCCTGCTAGAGGCTCCAGTTACTGTACAATAATTACCGGAGATTCTTTGCATCTCCACGCACTCTGTGATACTTGTTCTCCTGGCAGTTTCGCTTTGTTGGGGCACGGGCAGGCATTTATTCTTTGGTTAAAATAGCCATTCAGAGAAGGCTGTACTCTGCTCAAAGTCTTGAGCTACACCGCGCAGTGAACTCAATGTGTACGGCGCAGTGCTCTAATGTTCTTCGCTGAAAGGGCTTATTACTGTCGGGGTGGGACAACGGTCCGCTCTGTCTTGCACTTTTGGGTTGCTGTTTCCGACTGTGTATTACAGCCGAAGCAGACCGTGCATGTGCATTGTAGTAGCACTTCCCAGATTGCGGCAAGGGTTGGCTTCCAGCCGTGACGCTGCTTACCATCGACTGCGGGTCCCCGCTCTCATTCTTCCCACAATGGAGGTGGTATTCTTACTTAAGCCGTGCGTGCTCCACTGGTGGGCATGGTCCACCATGACTTCCACACTCTATCAGCAGCTCACTTGGGCACTAGGTGTTGAAAGGATCACTCGTCCGTAGTTCACAGTGTTCCGCTTTGCCCGCACAACCGCCTATAGGTGTCCTTTGATGCAATCATGTTGCGACCCTGCCCAGCTTCCATTCCGTCTCGTAAGCATTCCTTTGTTCTCGAGCCAGCACAATTTTGATTATTCCGCTCTGGGATCTACACGCATTTGTTCTTTCTGTAACTTTAGTTACATGCCCGTGTTCAGTACGATTGTTCGATTTCAGCGCTCCTCACATATTCCCCCATCTGTAGCTCCATTTATATCACAACTGCGTTAGTCCAGGCAGCTATGCACCGACGGATGTTTCAGGATCAGCAGGAGACGCACAAAAACACGTCCTTATCTCATGGCTGCTTAGCCACGCCCCCCAAGCATTGTCAAAGTTACACAGCAGACGAACTGCTGTACTTGTTCCATCAGCCCCACAATTCATATGATACACCCTCAAACACTGCTACACTTTCCTCATCTTAAAACAGATTCCGCACAAAAGCAACAAAAAGAGGAAATCGTTTTTTAAAAACTGCTTGGGATGACAAATGGGTATCGTTGGACCCACCAACTATCAGATTCTTAAGCATCAATTCTTAAAGTCCTAAGATACATGCTCAATAGTATTATGCACTTTCTGATTGCGACATCACATACTGGTACTTCTGAACAACTAGGAGGCTAAGAAGTACAACAGTGAGTTTTTACTTTCACCCTCAACAGCATGTTAGCTGGTGCCAGCCACTCTCTTACCAGGTCTTGGAGCCGTTGAGCGTATAAGTGCCGCTGGTAGGATTGTGACGTGCCTTTGTCTCCATTCCAGCTGGATCGCTTCCATGATTTGGCTCAGTCAGGCCGAAGCAGCCAAGTAACTCTCCTTTGGCTACGACAACAAATAAACACAAAGAAAAATTAAACAGACCAGTAGATGGTTTACTAGCTCTACCGTCAGATGGAAAACATTGGTTGGGAAATGTGCGCAACATAAAACAAATAACTTTGTTGTATTACGTATCACATTGTCCTCCTATAATACTGGCAGTTTTGTGTGCAAAGGACGACTTGTTCAACATGTTGTATAACCTTCCTAAACCTCTTGCCATGGCTGGTTTTACTAGAATCCCCCTTTCATACAAGAATCCCTCCAAACCCCAACAATTCTCCCAGTTGCCTTTGAAATAAATCAGTGGTGACTTTGAGCTCTGAACAGTAGGCATATACTATTGCTTCTTTTAGGATATGGCACCACCTTAGGTTTAAATGCATCACTTTATGAAGTGTGCCTGGATATTTCTCCAGTTCTTCTCTCCTATGTGGATTTATCTCCCATTTATCTCTTTCCTCATGAAAAGATAGTGAAATACAATGTAAAATCTAAAAGGCCTGATACCACCCTTAAACTCTCAGAGACTGGCTTTTGATTACTGTTAGGGACATTTTTGCAAATCTTCCCATTGCTTCCCAGGGGCTCCCAGCACTACTGCTAGAACGTTTGGGATTGTTTTATTGACTTTGAAGGTGAGACCTCCCAAAATCACTCCCTCAATGCATTCCTTCTATTCAATGACATGGAGTCGTCCACCTTTTGTTGTACCAGTACTGGAAGACTTCCCAAAGTACACAGACATCTCTAATGTGATGGCAGCATGCCTCACCCTATGTGAAGTATTACCAGGGACCCAGTTAGAAACGGTTTCCTTCTGGCACCTTTTCCTCCATAAATTCCCATGGGAGCCCCAGTCTTTTTTCTTATTTGCGAACACTGTCCTGACTTTGAGGCCAGTTAAGTCTTCCGCTTCACTTCCCTTGCCTGTTTTGCTCATTCCTATGGGAAAACTGACTACTCCCCAAGAGTGCTTGTATTTTTACAATTGCACACATCACCTTACATTGAAGTGCAGTCAGGAATACTTTGTAGTCTTATAACATTTTAACCAATGGCTATTTGGTTACTTTGACAGTGTGCGTGATATGATGGGATTTTGACAATTATTTTTATATTTCTTTCGTGCACTTTTGCATTTATGGCAAATGCTTACTAAAAGGAGGCTAACACCCTAAATTAGCTGTACCACCAGACTTTCACTTGTTCTCTGGCCATATTGTTTATTAGCCTTCTTCCTGCCTTTTCAGGGCCGGGAAATGCCATTTATTGCAACCCCTTTCCCAGGCTGCTTTCGCGGGAAAGTGGTCTTTGTGTTTGTAACCCAAAGGACAGGCCGGAGACTGTCTGGCCCCAGTACACATAATCTGGCGCCCAAACATCTGTTGGACAGATGTGATGGCCAATGGTTGTCCAAAATTGGGCAACCCTGGGCTGTTTGAATATTGCAGATCCTTACCATTGGTGGGCTTGGGCTAGCTGCCAGCCTGAACCTTGGATAAAAGGAGGGTTCCTGCAGCTATTCGACAGATCTTCGCTGGAACCAAAACTCTTTCGAGGAAAAGCTGCTGGCAACCCGAGGACTCCAGTGGTTGGTTTGGTGAAGCCCTGCTCCTCTGGCTGATCTCAGAAGACCCTTGTGGCTGAATCGACCCTTGGACCGGTGCAAACAACCAGTCTCAACCCCTGCTTGAGGGGCTGTGCCCTGAAAGCCTTCTGAGATGTCCCTGGACCACCCAGTAAACTCATCAGCTCCCTTTTGGGCTTCCTTGTTGCAGCCGTCTTCGTTCCGAGCACAGCCTTGAGACTTGCCAGATCTTCTACTTATGCCACAAGTCTCCGGTCCTCGCAATTTCAGCTATCTCACCCCAAAGGAAGCTGTGCTGGGGCTGCTTATGTGTTCACTGCTGGGTGATCACCTGTTGCTACCTGACCGTGGGGACCACTGCTGGAACAATCTTCCTGCACTCCCTTGTGTTGTCCCAAAGTGTCTGCTGCACTACTATAAGGTGTCCTGAAGTGTCTGCACTGCTGAAGTCTTCACCTTTTCTTTATTTGGGGTATTCTTCTTGAAATTGACTGGAACTCCCTGTTGTGCAAGGTGACCAGCTCCCGACCTGAAAAGTGATCTCTCTATCCACGACCCCTGGGCTTCCCTCAACCGATACAAGGACCGAAGATTGTGTCCCCGGAGAATTCCAGAAGACTTGCAGTGTCACCTGGAAGAATCAGAGTGAGGGGGTAAGATAACATACTTGTTCCCCACCCCCTGTCCTTCAGTGGGTAAGATAGGTTGTAAAGCCCTTGTCCTAAAATCCCTCTTGCCTGGCCTCTGGTCATTGAATCTGGGCTAAGGATCCTTTCCTTGGACTGACTTTGGAAATAGGATAGAGTAGGATACTTACCTCATCTGGGGTAAATACTTATTTTACTTTAAAGAACTTTCAAAGCACCACCACAACCCATTTTTGTGCCCAACCTTATTGTTGTGCTTGAAGATGGGCAGAGTATGGAGCGGAGACGCCAACAAAATCTGCGTCTTCCGTGAAGTGTCACTAAGTGCAGTCTTGCAGACTGGTGGGCCATCTTGGAACCTGGCATTCAAGCCATTTGGGTAACGACCATGGAATGCGCTTACAATCTGAGAAGTAACAAGTCGGTAACAAGGCAATGATGCAGCCTTGTGGGTGAGTTGGCCAGATAGGATACAGTAAAGATTCCTAGAGCCCTGGAAACATAAGTAAAAAAAGGATAGGAAGGTGCCATTCTTTACTGGGGAAAATCACAAATTCTACTTACCATTAAAAGATGGGGATAGCTAAGATGATCATAGGGTTGCAAGGAATCCAATGAACAAGTTAACTATCGACCCCGTTACTCCCATCCATGCTGGGAGAAGGTTTTAGCTAGACATAATTTTTAAGATCTTGCTTTAGTCTGGACTATAACGCACCTAATGTGGAGATGGACTAAGTGTGTAGGGAACATCTCCTCCAGAGCGGACCTTGTAAACAGCATTGAAAAAGATCCCTTCCTCTCAGTGTTTGAGAGGAAAGGCCCAATCCATCTCGGATTCAATGGTGAATTGCCTGGAGACACCTGCCCCTCCTGCCCTTGGAGCAATACATAGGATATTTTGATAGCCGGTAGCTCTGCATGAGGACACTAAAAGAGAGTTGGAAGTACATGCGAAGCTGTTGGACAAAATTCTGGAAGTTTGTGGTAGAGTGGATCATAATATTTCTAGTCTTGAAATTAGACAGATGGTGGATACAAGAGTTAAAACAGCGAACCAGGGTGACGGAGGGACGAGGGTCCCAATAGAGCCTGAGACACCAGGTTGGCGCCCCCGTTTGTTAGGCCGTCAAAGTGCCTCACCAATACTGACTGATTTGATTAGCTCTCCTATGGGGACTGTTCCATAGGATGCTATTAGCCATAGATCTGCATCCATTCCTTATGTATCTCCCAACGTGTCTATTCCGGAATTGCCATGATTGCCAGTTAGAAACCCAGCTAAGACTAAGAAAAAGAAGAGGGCTATGTGAAGGAGACATTTTGGATACAAAAAAGGGTGCAGTCACCAATGGATGTTAAGTCGCCCTCAGAGTTTGGGCCTGACATGCTGTCAGCCAGTGTAATAAAGCAGGAAACCGGTTTTACCAGGGTAGGTTGTAATGGGTAATGGGTATTTATAACGCGTTTAATACTCAGAGGTTTCTAAGCACGGGCCCGGGGATCGAACCTGTTTTGCTTAGCGTAGTCTTGCTTCCAAGGTGAGCGTGTTGGCCCTGAGCTATCCTCCCGAGGTTGGCCGGTCTGTGGAGGTTTAAGGCACGTTCCCTAGACAACCAGATCATTTTAAAAAAAACACTCCTCTAAGGAAAAAGGCTTGGTGTACCTCTTTGCAAGGAAAACAAGGTTTATTTTGTATAAATAAAGGCAAAAGGTGACAGAATGTAATGTAGAACCGAACTGCCACAGAGCTCTCCATTAGTTCAAAACATGCATGGCGTTTTAAGAGAGAACAACATCACGCGGGACGTAAACATACAATAATAACCCCCCACCCTTATTGGTTACCACCTATAAACAGACTACCAGTCCCCTATAGACCCTTGACCGAGTCGCCACATCCTAACCTAACCCTGCCCTCCAACGCGTGGCCCCCCTACTCTGTGATCTTGGTTCTCCGCTGCTTGGTTTGCAAGGTACCTTGAATGTTACCTTCCCCATTAGTTTTGTCATGTGGTGTGCACCTGATTGTTAACATGAGCTCAGTGGATATCTCCAAGGTCAAATTGGCTCTTTAGAATAATGGTACGCTTCTCTTGATGTCAGAAATGCGGGGGTGCTCCCACCATGCCTCCAAGCTGATGTACTAAATTGATTGGCATCACCTGCTGCAGCTCTTATGACAAATCACAGGTTGTTTCACTCCTGGCTCCCCCCTTATCAGCTGCCCCTCCCTGGAGCTTTGCCTGGGCTTTTCGAAGACCACTCTAATCATCCGAATTCTGATGGATTAGGTATCCTGTTTTATGGGCATCTGGCAGTTCAAAAGGGACGGCCCTTCTCCTGGGGGGGTAGGGGTGGGGTACTAGTGCCCTAAATCTAGACTGGACATGTTGGCAGCTCAAGACCTGTACTCCGGCTCCCATCGGTTAGTCCTTCGCGATGGGCAAAGCCCTGCCCATGCTTTGTCAGTCTAGAAAAATTAGACACCCCTCGAATTTAAGGCAATGTAAGATAATTGGTTGGCCGAAGACCAACCGCCTCATTTCAGTGTTCGGAATATATAGCCATTAGCTTAACTAAAGTAAGGCCATTTTAAGATGACCAAAATCGCCATTTTGTTTTCTCTCTGTTTTCTCTAGCGTTGCCTCTTTGCTTCATGTAAAACTGCTTTGCTGAGATATTATTCTGCTTCAATGTTCCAAGGTTACTAAAGACATGTTGAAACATAACGCTGAAAGCCAGACAGAAATGCCCGGTCCCCCCCTCGCATATCCTTGGAGGCAAGGAGCAAGGCATTCTAATCAGTACACAGATGCCAGTGAGTCTCCCTGTCACGCCGCGCGCTCGCTCGCGGGCGTCGGCGCCACTTACCTGGGTTCCTGGTCCACGGCCGCAGCAGTCTCCTCCTTCATGGAGGCTGTACCCGCGGTGGCGACTCTCTTCACGCCGACCCGCGGTTCGGATGGGCGCCGTGGACGCCGCCATCTTGCGAGGATCTGCGCATGCGCGGATCGTCAGTATTCGACGTCCCGCGCATGCGCAGCATCGGAACATGCGTTCCAAGCCTCGTTTTGACCCCGGACCATAAATAGGCATCGCATACACAGGGACAACGCGTCTCAACGCGGTTGTTACTGTGTATGCGCTGCTGGAGCCTGGTGCTAGGTTTTCAGCCCTCCAGTTTCCAGGTCTGCCTTTCCTGCTCAGTCCTGCCTTTTCTCCTTACTCCTTACTCCTTCTTGCTTCTGGTCCTCCTACCCTTTCTTCCCCTATCTTCGTTACTAGCCAGCCCCTGGTTCAGGGTGGAGGAGGTTTCGTCTGGGTTCCTAGTAGTAGTGGGGACCCCTGTCAGTACTGCTTCTTCTTGCAGTTTGCTTTCCTTTGCCTGTCTTGTGCCCTGCCGGTACCTGTGCCTTACTGCCTTGGAAGTTCCTGAGTTCCTCTCCGTTTTCATCGGTGATTTCATCAAGCCTTCTCAGCCAGTGGAAACACTGTCCCGACGTCACGCTAATCCTGAGAAGTGCCACCCGTGGCGTTGGGAGTTGGTTCACTGCCATCCTGTCATATACCGTCAGGAGGGGATTGGGCTAATTCCTCGCGTTACTCTTTCATCGGCTATCAAGACTTCGACAGACTGGCAACCTCAACTCCACGGTCTACAGGAAAAAGAGGTAAACCACGATCCCGTGAAGATACGTTTAACACTCCCTAAAGAAATAGCAATGTACAAAACTAATATTAAAAGGTTTGAATTATGCTCTTCTTTGCGGTCCCCCCTTCTTGAGCACTGTAAGGCCCCAGAGAGCAAGCTGACCTCCAGAGTGTGAATAGAAACTAGGAGATAGCAAGGCCTGGAATGTGCCATTCCCCTACGCACAGCTTGCCCACGAAAACAGAAGAGTTGTGTTCTTTAAAACAAAGACTTGTGTCTGTAGGTCCGAGATTGCAAACTGTTGCTAAATATAATGGTCTAAGGTGTCATACACGTCACCATGGTCAATCATTGCATCCAATTCAAAGGGAATGAATTAGGGGCGGTATCAAATGTGCCATTACTGATTGTAAAATGCTTACTTTGTATATATGTAACTGATGTACGATCCTCGCTCTCTTGCGTCCCCCGAGGTCTGTTAGACACACGTCGAGGGGCGTGGGACCATTTGGCCAACTGAGACTATTTGCTTTGCAATAAACCCTAGATTTTGGGAATACAACCTTGTGTCTGGCATATCAGTTCTTGTGTGGTGATTGTGTCTTGTTTCCACATCCGAGGGTCCCTCAGGGGCCCCTTCAAGATGGCGCCCGAATAGGGACCCTCCCCCGCTTGTTCCATTGTGTACGTTGCAAAATAAGGCGGCAAGAAAGGCGAGGACGAGAACGATCGAACCGGGATCAAGAGGTGTTCGGGGAGCCCTTGCGTAAGCGATGAGACTCCTATGCAGATCTGCGCACAGCTGATCCCTGATCGACGTGCCCAGCCAGCGAACAAGGAGGCGAGGGTCCCGAAACGAGGCAGAGCCAAGATATGCAGACACAGCGTCATTTGGTTGCGTCAGTATACGGGCAAATTGTGTCTTGAAAAGGCAAATTGATTGATCAGGTGAGTCGTGCCCCGATTAGTAAGTAATCCTGATATTGGTTGAGAGTTGATTTTGCAAAATCAAACACCCAGAGTAAGTTTGATTAGCCAAAGGGTAAGGTTAAAACATGCCTGGGGTATTGTCCACCCTAGCGGGATTTTTCCGCTGTGGTGGACAATCTTTGGAAACTGGCCAGGTCACACCTCTGGGTGGAACACCTGCTTATGATAAGTATGTGAAGTATAGTGTGGGAGCGATAATGTTTTGTGAAATTTGGCATAGGCAAACCAGAAAGCAGGAGGATCTGCAGTGGCCGAAACATGGGAGTTTTGAAATGGGGTAAATAGATAACCTGGAAAAGGTTCTGATGAGTAAGAAAGCACGCCCTGCGGCATTTGATATCCTTAGGGACTGGAGGAGGGAAGCAATGCTCCGATTTAGAAGTAGAGAGAAACATGCGCGTAGGCATAAATCGAGAGCAGAGAAAGCGGAGGAAAAAGAGGAAGAGGAGTGGAGTAATAGTTTGAGGAAGGCAGAGAGACGCGACCAGCTGAGAATTGAAAATAATATATCCACAAAGAGAGCTACATTCATTAGATGAGCTGATAAATAAAATATTGACTGAAACAAAACAGGGCCCGAGAGGAGAGACTAAAAAAAGACTACGTCAGGAGCTGCCGCTCAGCCCCCTCCCGTTGCTCGGCCCCTCCCAACCCCAGTTCAGCCACAGGCTGCAATAGGAACAGCGCTGCCCACTAGTCAGCCAGCCCCGAGTGTTTCGCAATTGCCACAGCCCCAACAGTCATCACCCGTTTCCACTGTCCCCTCTGCACCTCTCGCCCAAGAGGGTGTCTCTGTCCCGACAGCTCCCCCAATAAGTGAACTTGAACAAATTGAAGAGAGAGAGAGAGAGAGAGAGAGAGAGAGAGAGAGAGAGAGAGAGAGAGAGAGAGAGAGAGAGAGAGAGAGAGAGAGAGAGAGAGAGAGAAGGACAAAGTGGATGTGAGAGAGTGACCCGCAGTGCGATCAGCAAGGAGAGAAAGCATTTATCTAGACGGGAATGATGAGACGGCAACGCTAGCGTCGATGTATGATTTCAGGAAGAGCAATGAAAGACAGGTATTGTTGGAATGCATGGGGGAATATTTGACGGCACTATGGAAAAAGTTAATTGGCAGGTTACCGCCACAACGATTGTTGGATTTGAATGCATTGGCCCGTTGTAGAGAGAGAGACGAAGAAATAAAAGAGCATGTGGACCGACTTTTTGAACTTAAGAATGAACTTGATGATGAATATGCTGAAATATTTGCCACACCGGGGTATAGGAGGAAGGATATTGTGAGGGGTAGGAAGGAAGCGGTGGTACCCAATCGACAGCAGCGATTCTTGTCGTCATCAGGACAGACAGGTGATAGGCTAAAAGTATGCATACGAGAAGCGTTAAAATGGATTTCAGATCCCCAGTATTTCTGCAATGGAAATACATGGAATATTTGATGAATATTCCTTGCCGATGAAAAGAAAAGCACTGCAGACAATGGTTGAATATTTGATAGACAGAGATGTAAATGCGAAGAAAGACAGCCACCCCTCCCCACCCCCCCGAGACAATGGCAGTATATAAGAGGGCATTGGAACGAGGGAAGGGAGAAACAGCCTTATCCCTCGATCTGGGAATATTGTTGCATATGAGAGAAGGGGGAGGAATAGTGAGCACAGTATTTACTATGAGGGAAGTGCCCCCTACCTTTGTACCGGAGGTAGAGATTCCTGCGACGGGCACCACTCCAGCTCAGGTAACTCCAGCACACTACACAGCCCAATATGTGCACGTTCCCTTCTCTAGACAGGAAGTGAATAACATAAAACAAACGATCCCTGATATACGAAAGAATCCAGCAGGCTTCTATAAAGAAGTAGAATCCCAATTGCAATCATCTATGTTCACTATGAGTGATATAGATCCAATATTCCCAGTAATCCTGCCAGCGGACATATGGAAACAAATAAGGAAGGTAGATGATGAGACGGCCTACGGCGCCACTTGGGCAAATTTAATGCAGGAGGATAAAGATAAAGCAGTAGGGGCAAAACCGGGGCCGAATATGATGGCATTACCGGCACAAAAAGTGCAGAAATTTAAAGAAATTGTCCCAGAGAAAAGAATTCAATGGGGCAAATTGACTGCGTGCGTTCAAGGTAAGGACGAGTTAGCTACAGATTATTTTAATAGATTTGAGAAAGTATTTACAGACTTCAGTGGGCAGGATGTAAGCACGGAAGCGGGAAAAAGGCTATTTGTTGATAAACATGTGAGAGGATTAATACTTCCGATCCAAAATCTAATAATGACATCAGAAAGTGCATGGCAAGCAAAAACATTAAGTGAGGTATTACATATGGCCTAAAATTATGAAAATCGAGTGAATGCAGAGAAGGAGAAGGAAGCGAAGGAAAGAAAAAACTTGAAAACGAGAGTGCTACTCCAGCAAGTGTCAGGACACAATAGGAGAAGAGAAAATACACAAGGCAGGAGTAATTTGAACATGCATGGAGAGCCCTTGGGATTAAATCAATGTGCGTATTGCAAAGAGGAAGGTTACTGGCGAGCACAATGTCCACACTTACAAAATAGAGGTGGGTACGGTCAGAGAAGACAACACAGAGGGCACCCAGGAACAAATGGCCATAACAGAAATCATATGCAGCAGCACCAAAATAGTCAGGCGAATAGTGCCCAGAATCAAGGCCAGGCTCTGAATCAAACTACTTTTACCCATCATCAGGGTATGCAAAATGGAAGTAGAGGAAGAGGCGGGAATATTTTTGACACTCAATCAGGTGCATACTACAATAATAGCAGCGACTACACTTCGGAAGATGTGTTGTTGCCCCAATAGGACAGCCCAAGACAGGGGTCGGAACCAGTATCTATTCCCGTGAATTAGAAAGGACCCTACGTAGAAATGAAAGTCGGGACTGAAGAGCATAGATTCCTCGTGGATACGGGGGCACAAAAGTGCTCGATAGACCATCACTTGGTTCGAGATATACCACTGTCAGGGCGAATTAATATTTCAGTAGGGTTTGCAGGTACCCCAGTAATAAATCCAAACCAGTAGCAGTGACAATAGGCCGTTTTACTGAACATTCTCCATTCCTTTTAACAGAGAACTGTGGGGAAAATCTCCTGGGATTGAATCTATTGAAAAAACTAAGCGCAGTTATCCACTGTACACCAGAGGTGGTATTTTTGACCATTTATCCTCAGAATGTGCCAGTATCTGAATTTGTGTCTAAACCATTAACAGGGGAATTGAGTGAGGTGCCCACTTGCATTTGGGCTATGAATGACAATGTGGGATGCTTGAAAATAGAGCCAGTGAAAATTGTTTCAAAAGAAGGAGTAACACTACCACGTATTCCGCAGTATAACATTTCAGCAGAAGGAGAGAAAGGATTGAAAAGTATTGTTTCTGATTTGGTGAAATTGGGAGTAATTGAAGAGATTACAGGCAGTATATGTAACAGCCCCATCCTTCCAGTGTATAAGAAAGGGGGTAACGAGGTACTGTACCGTTTCATAATTGATTTGCGTGCATTAAACAGAGTAGTAGACCCTCAATTCCCGTTGGTTCCAGATGTTACCACAATTTTGACAATGATTCCTGCCTCGGCAGAATACTTTAGCGTTATCGTTCTGAAGAATGCTTTCTTCAGCATTCCGGTACATAAGGAAAACAGATATTTGTTCGCCTTCACTTTAGGAGGACGATCATTCACATTCACCCGCATTCCACTGGGTTACACAGAAAGTCTGAGTATATACAGTAGAGCATTAAAAGAACAGTTAGATATGCTAGAACTACCGGCAGGTTGTGTATTGTTACAGTATATTGATGACCTGTTGATTGCTGCTGACACGGAAGAGATTTGTAAAAAAAGTACTGTCTTGTTATTGACCCATCTAGCTGCGCATGGCCCTAAAGCAAGCTTAAAGAAATTCCAGTATTGTCAGAAGAAGGTGACTTATTTGGGTTACCTACTTTCAAAAGAAGGGAGAAGACTAACGCCGGCGAGAATAGAGAGAATTTCTGGTATGCCTATTCCAAAGACACAGAAAGGAGTCAGAGCTATAATAGGCATGGCTTCCTATTGCCGTCAGTGGATTGCGAATTTTGCTTTAATTGTAAAACCAATGGTGGAGTTGACAAAGAAGGATGCTGTGATGCCTTTGCAGTGGAAGGAAGAATGTCAGAAAGCATTTGATTTGCTCAAAGCTGCACTGTGTTCTGCTCCAGTTTTGGGCACACCAAATTATGAAAACGTTTTTAGGTTGTTTGTGCATGAAAGTAAAGGCTGCACGTTATCTGTCTTGACACAGGAACAAGGTGGAAGAAATAGGCTGTGCGGTTATTTTTCTTCCGCGCTGGACCCCGTAGCGCGCGCATTACCATGATGTTTGCGAGCTGTTGAAACGGCTGCTGCATCAGTGAAACAAACAGAAGGGATGGTATTGGGGCACACTTTAATTTTGATGGTGCCACATGGCATAGACGTTCTACTCAATAGAACGCAGACACAACACCTCACCTCTGCTAGATTGACTAGATATGAAATCGTGTTGTTTGCATCCCACATCCAAATTATGAGGTGTAGCGCTTTGAATCCAGCAGAATTAATGCCAATGCCCGGAGAAAACCTTGGTGAAAATGAATCACCTCCACATGATTGCTTAATGGTTACTGAGGAAGAAACAAAAGGGAGAATTGATTTAAGTGATACCCCATTAAAAGAACCAGATGGAGAACTGTTTTGTGACGGTTGCTGCTTTAAATTACCTGACGGCACATCAACTGCTGCATATGCCATCACCACATTAAAGAGCATTGTAGAAAGTAAAAGAATCCCTTACAACTCTGCCCAAGCAGCAGAAATAATTGCTCTAACGAGGGCCTGTGAGATTTCTGAGAATCGGAGTGTAAATATATATACTGACAGCCAATGCGCCTTTAGCGTAGTTCATAACTTTGGCAGACTGTGGGCTGAGAGAGGTTTTCTAACATGGCCCTCTGATTGTACGATTGTTGTCTGCACTTACGTGTCCAAAGCACCTGGCGATAGAGAAATGTGAAGCGCATAAAAAGTGACATGCAAAGTGGGAGAGGGAAACGCATTTGCAGACAGAATTGCGAAACAAACTGCCACTGATTTGAATACAAAAATGTTAACAGTACAGTCGGAGGAAGTGCCCTGCATGATAGAGAATGGAATTGTCACCGTCAAAGAGATGCAGGCGGAAGCCGTTGTTGATGAGATCCAAGGGTGGGCTGAGGGCTCTGCAGAATTAGATCTGGAAGGTTGTTGGGTGGACAAGAAGAGCAGGAATTGGATGCTACCCAATGCCTATGTAAATGCAATGGTCACAATGGTCCACAGCCCCTCTCATATCTGTGCAAAGAAAATAATCCAACATCTAGCCACAGTTTGGGAAAATCCACTCATAAAAAAGAATGCAGAGAGGCTGGCACAGAATTGTATCACGTGCGTACAACACAATGTGGGGAAAGGAACGGTGACTCCAACAGGTAGTTTTGGCCCTCCCTCTATGCCATTTGAGGTGATCCATTTTGATTTCATAGAAATGGAGAGATGCCAAAACTTGAGGTATGTCCTGGTGATTATATGTGCTTTCAGTAAATGGGTAGAAGCGTAATCCTTGAAGGACTGTACTGCCATAAGTACCGTCTCCAAATCGATAAGCGATTACATTGCTCCAGACATCCCATGAGTGCCGGTCTTATTGAACGTCACAACGGCATACTAAAATCCAAAATAAGTAAGATCTGTGCAGGCAGCAAGCTAAGTTGGGTAGATGCATTACCAATAGATTTACTGTGTATGCGTACGTTTGTGCAGGCAAGAACTGGGCTCTCCCCGTATGAAATTGTCATGGGGAGGCCGGCGAATGTTTGGTGTGCACCTCAGCCGAAAAGGCTAAGGGAAGTGGAATACCCTCTACTCAGCTACTACTACTCAGCATTTATTGTAATCTGTTAATGTAGAAATTGCGTTTGATTCATCAGCAGGTGCAGGAGGTGTTGCCCATAAGATACACCAGCCCGGGACACGCACTGGAGCCAGGAAGCTGGGTGCTAATAAAAAACTTTGAGCGAAAGACATCATTAGCACACAGGTGGCGTGGGCCCTATCGGATCCTCCCGACTACACACACGGCAATTCGGGTGGATGGGAGAAGGGCGTGGAAAGAGGAAAGCGACATGAGGGCTGTGCAAAACAGACAGCCCAATAAGCGTGACTCCTCGGTGCTAATATAAAATTAATGTTTCCTGAACCCGTGCAGACAAGCGGGGCGCACATGGTACAAAAGGCAATCGAAAAATTGCTCTGGAACTTTGGAGTGATGTGCAGATGCACAGAGATCTTGCCTAATGTAGAAGCAATCCAAGTTGCTAAGAGCTGGCATAAATAAACTGCAGACATTTATCAAACTTACTGACAGCCCAGCGAGCGCATCAACAAGAGACATTCACGACGAACACAGCGGAAGAAGAACAATGAGGAAAGATGACTGAATCAGTTTACGTCCCCTCCTGCACCACTGCTGTTAACGAGTTAAACATGGTACATAGAAAGTCGAAAAAAAGAATGGTCGGAAAAGCTGTATGCTGTGCTTAACAGTAATAATGTGTATAATGAGTGTACTGGCCCCAATCATGACAATGTCAGTATTGTGGTACCTGGAAGAGATACACCCTCTGGAAGTACTCTTGCCTGTTCTAAACATTTCTGCGACAGAGAGCCCAGTTCATGTGGTTTCCTATACCCTATCCCCAATGGAAGAAAGACATAGGGAAGGGTATGGGAACAACACATTATTGCTAATAATGAACATGACACACTCAATATTGAGGAAAACTGATTGTTGGGTATGTGCCCACTTGCCACAGCATGGTGGGAAGGGAATTGGATGGTATGTACAGCCCCTGCCATTGACCTCTGCATGCTATGCCTCTCTGAGTGCCTTATATTATGGGAAATGGAACGAAAGTGAAACTGGTCAACTAGATGGAACAAATATGAGTATGAGGAAGTGATCATGAAACTAGTCGGTTGTGCCATATTTCGCAACACGCGATTAATTACACCAGTGATAATGCCACAGGATAGATTGTTTGTGCCTTATAAATCATCTGTAATCACATTCCAAATGAAACACGAAGTAAATAAAGACACGGGGCCTCATTACGACCCAGGCGGTAAGTTACCGCCTGGGCCGTGACTTTACCACCATGGCGTAAACTACGTTTACGCCATGGTGGTTGGCGGACTTACCGCCCCATTCCGACCTTGGCGGGGCGGTAAGTCCCCAATCCCCATTTACCCTTCCCCATTCCCATTTTTGCCCCATAGGGCATAATGGGAGTGGGGAAGGCGTTAATTACGCCACCGTAAATTACGGTGGCGTAATTAACTCCATGGTCCCTTAGCGCCATGGATTTTAACACCTGCTAAAAGCAGGTGTTAAATCCGCCATGGCGCTAAGGGACCTCGTACTCAGGCGGTAAGGGTCGGCGCTGTTTACGCTGCCGTAAACCCCTTACCGCCTGGGTCGTAATGAGGCCCACGGTTCCCCCATCCTATCCAGTGAAATCCAGTCCACGTTCAGTGCCCTTTTGCCTGAAGAAGAGGGGTTCCTATTCAGTAGGGACATCCACTAGATGCATGAACATAGCATTCCTGGAGAAAGAGGTAGAGCCAGTTTATGTTGGGGGTCCCGTTTACTTTATATGTGGAGAAAAAGCATATCCCTGGCTGCCCAGAAATTGGGGAGGTACTTGTTATTTAGGATTATTGTTCCCTGGGATATTCCTTTCAAGAACAGCAGATGTGGCCAAATTGGCCAAGTCCAGACCGCGGTGAAATGAAGAGGGTTTGTTAGTGAAAGACATAGCAAAATCATTCGTGCCATTCGTGAGCCAAGCCGTAAACTCCTATAATATAAGACAATTGTCCTATATATTAGAGAAAACAATAAATGTGACAACAGATATATTATACAACATGACACTAGAGGAAAAGGGAATTAGATTAATGTCACTTCAGAATAGAATGGCTCTTGATGTAATCTTAGTTGATCGCGGCCGTGTTTGCAAAATCGTGGGATCAGCATGTTGCGTATTTGTAAGCGGCGACTCCTCCACGATTTTCGAAGCGATAAGAAAATTGCATGTTTTGAGCTCTGATCTTCACCCCCCTGAAGGAGGTTGGGAGTTGAACATAAGCTCCTGGTATTGGGAATTGTTACGATCCTGGGGATGGAAAATATTTGCAATCTTAGTAGCAATACTAGGAATATTCATGACATGTTGTTGTTGCATACATTGTCTCCCTATAGTATGCACTGAGATCAGTGAAGAATGTGTACAAATGGTAGAAAGAAAAAACACTACTAGAACAAACACTCACAGCAGTGATGAATCCAAAACTATTAAAGAATTCATGGCAATCGATATTGATGACAATGAAGAAGAGATGACGAGTGTACAGGGTTCAGAATCAGAATCAGACACTTGGTCGGAGGAGGATGCAATGTATGAGTGAGGCGTTTGGCATACGGCCAAGAGGAGGGTTTTGTCAGTCTAGAAAAATTAGACATCCCTCAAATGTAAGGCAATATAAGATAATTGGTTGGCCGAAGACCAACCGCCTCATTTCAGTGTTAGGAATATATAGCCATTAGTTTAACTAAAGTAAGGCGATTTTAAGATGACCAAAATCGCCATTTTGTTTTCTCTGTTTTCTCCAACTTTGCCTCTTTGCTTCATGTAAAACTGCTTTGCTGAGATATTATTCTGCTTCAATGGTCCAAGGTTACTAAAGACATGTTGAAACATAACGCTGAAAGCCAGACAGAAATTCCCGGTCCCCTCCCTCACATATCCTTGGAGGCAAGGAGCAAGGCATTCTAATCAGTACACAGATGCCAGCGAGTCTCCCTAAAGGAATAGCAATGTACGAAACTAATATTAAAAGGTTTGAATTATGCTCTTCTTTGCGGCCCCCCCTTCTTGAGCACTGTAAGGCCCCAGAGAGCAAGCTGACCTCCAGAGCGTGAATAGAAACTAGGAGATAGCAAGGCCTGGAATGTGCCATTCCCCTACGCACAGCTCGCCCATGAAAACAGAAGTGTTGTGTTCTTTAAAACAAAGGCTTGTCTCTGTAGGTCCGAGATTGCAAACTGTTGCTAAATATAATGGTCTAAGGTGTCATACTCGTCACCATGGTCAATCATCGCATCCAATTCAAAGGGAATGAATTAGGGGCGGTATCGAATGCGTCATTTCTGATTGTAAGATGCTTACTTTGTATATATGTAACTGATGTACGATCCTCGCTCTCTTGCGTCCCCGAGGTCTATTAGACACACGTCGAGGGGCGTGGGACCATTTGGCCAACTGAGACTATTTGCTTTGCAATAAACCCTAGATTTTGGGAATACAACCTCGTGTCTGGCATATCAGTTTGTGTGTGGTGATTGTGCCTTGTTTCCACATCCGCGGGTCCCTCAGGGGCCCCTTCAGCTTGGTCATTCACATTCCTTTCTGGTTTTGCAGGCCTATAGCTCGATACAATTGGACTTTTATCTGTTCGGCCTGAAGGCCGCTATGCTAGGTTTCACTGCTGCGGCTTGGGAAGGGGAGATGATTTGAATTCTCTATCGCACTATGCTGCTGCTCTTCCAACAGGGATTGCAAAGTACTAGGCCTCACTTCCAATATGGCAGTGCTTCTGTATTTCTCGCGCCTTGAACCATGGTCTGTTAGCATTGCTATACACTATATTTTGACTAATAGATTTTCCTGAGCCTAAATCGTTTGGGTGGGCATGGGAGCTGAACGTGCATCCCAACATTGGTAATCAGCCCGATGGTTTGCACTGAAGACTCTGCCGAATCCACTGGCCTCAGGTGTACAGAGTAGTTGTAAGGGTGGACCAAAAAAGTAGAAGCAAAACGTTAAGGGACTACAGGAAAAAGAAAAAAACAGAGTAATAGCAGAATTTGTATGAATCTTGAAAATGCAAAAACTATGCATCTGGTTTCAATTGATAGTGGTAATATGGATGTAAATGAGACCTCCCAGAGGAGGGGCTTGTACAAGTCTTTATTGGATCTACGAGGGAGTCCCCTTTTGAGAGACCCCTGTCAAATAAAGATAATGTCCGCCTGATGGCCCAATCTAGTGTCGTTGTTAAGTCAGTGAGAGCCTCTAATATCAGCTTTGATGCCAATAGGATGAGCCCTGTCAGCTTACCCTTTGAACAAACCATGGAGGACAGTATTATATGGTTAAATCATTTCAGGATTCTTACTCTATTCAATGAAATCCACAGACTTAGTGTGCTGAACTCTTCGGGTATTGATGGAGTGGAACTGGAAGAGGGTTATGGTGGTGGTGCGCCATAGTGCACTTTAAGAATAGGGTCATAACTAAACTAATACGTTCAGAGTGTGACTCATTTCTGATCCTAGGCATTGATGTATTACCAGCAACTCTACAGGAAGGTAGTTTAACCCCACAAAGAGCCAGGCCAAGTCCAAAGGGAAAATCAATTAGTCGCATGGGTCCTCCCATAAGGTACAAAAAGGTGGTGAGTGGATGGTTTTTGCTTCTGGCCTAAACATTTCTATTCCGAAGGATGAGGGTTCACAGCCTAAGGTGGTGGTGAGACAGCAAGGACAGACTAGACTTGGTTGCCCGCTATGCAAGAGGTTTGGGTGAGGGATGTGCGGAGTGTGGATGGTTATGTTTGTTTCCCACCTGACAGGGGTTTAGGGGGAGACCTTTGGGAGGTCTATTAACAATGACCAAGAACTACATAATTTTACCATAAAAAGACACCTGATGAAGGTAAGAAATTCTGGGTGTCTTCCTGATTATTAATATGTATCTAAAAAAGATAGACTAACCCTTATTCTGGAAGAATTTGAGGGCTGTGGGCTTATATTCTACGTGATGGTAGTGAGCGATTTTAATGCCCATGTCTGGATATGCATTTTTCAGATGATCATATATGGGAAAAAGTTTGTTCACTGAGTGCAGAAATTCATGCTATTTGAACCAAAAAAAAATGATAGCAATGGACAGTTATGAGCCGATTTATTTCTATCATGGGCCATGTTAATGTGTGTACAAAGGATGACTCCCCTGGGGCATGGACTTGGTTGAATGGTCAACTTAGACGCACCCTCAATTACATATTCGTGTCCACCGCTCAGTGGGGGAAGGTATTATAATTAACCAATCGAGATCCTGGTGCTAGTGATCATAAACAGTGAAGTGTAAAGCTTGAATGGGCTTAAGGAATTACATTGTGAATTCCTTAGGGGGACTCTTGAGCTGAATAATGGGAGAAATTGTATTAAATGGGATGAGCATAAAGCGCAGATATGTAATGTGGCGCTAGATAAAGTCCTCAACGGTGTGATTGTATAGGAAGCTGACAGACCCAGGTGCCTTTTCTCAGACAATACGTAGGAAGATGGTCCCCTTAATAAGGGGAAGTTAGGTTTTGTAGAGGTGAGGGACTTAGTAAGTTTGCACATTTTGTGTGGCTAATCTGGGAAAGTAAAAAAACATGAAGAGTGATCTTAGGCTACTTAATTTGAAGGCTCAGACAATCAGGAGTGATCATTATGTGGAACATAAAAGGTGCATTAGGCAAGCCTATACAAGTTGGCTAATTGCATCTACACAAAAATCCACAACAAAAATCACAATGTTCATTTAATAATAGGGATCTGGTAAGGATTCTGGCCCTAAAGGACCAGAAGCAATTCTGGAAATCTTTATCAGACTGTATAGATGGAGTAAAAGATGCTCAGAGAGTTGCGATTGACGAAGAGAAATGGTGAAATTTTACACAAATAAATTTGGGGTGGCTGCTGGCAGTAAGGACCTGAGCTGACTTTGGTCTAGGAATAGTGATTTTCTCGTATAATGACATTAGTTATGCAATTAAGCAGATCAATAGTTTAAGGGCAGCAGGTAGGTATGGTCTGCCACCACGGATTATAAAAAGCAACCCTGAAATTTGGTTGCACATTTTATATGAGCTATTGGTCGGGAGGCCTGGGGTGACCCTTGAGCCCGATTTCTGGATAAAAGGAGCAGAGGTGGAATCCAAGTCGACCACTCGCACTGAAGAGGATCTAAAGACCAAGATGACTAAGGGGTGCTAGAAGGCTGCTCCAGAAACTAGCACTGGCTTAGCCAACACTTCTGCATCGCAAAACTCGACCTTCTATTCAATAGGGAATACCACTGCCTTACTCCCCCTTGACTGGTTGGACCAACCAGTCAGCTATCCTGCTCGAGGTAGGTTCTTCACCCATTTTGGTTGTTGGAGAGTGCATCTTTTGCATTTTCTCTGCAAGTCCCGTCTCCAGCTTTGTTCCGCTCCAAGGTGTCCCTGACTGACATAATGGCAGGAACTCTTTGTGAGCATCTTTGGGGGGTGAGCTGTGATGCTGGAAACCCGCTGTGCTGACTTTCACCATAAGAAGAGCATGTCCAACCGCTGAGGTGCTGAGTGACCTTTGACCTTGCCTGGAGTTGATGCAATACATGCACCAGTGAAGGTCTCTTCTTCGTCATGAGACCGAACTCAGAGTGTCTCCCCCAACCATCCGAGATAAACAGAGGAACTGAGAGGCAACCGGCAGAGATCGCCATTGAATCTGACAATCTTAAACGGTGACCACAGCGGTGGGGCAAGGTTTTCCCCAAAGATTTACTGTTGTACGAGGCAGTTTCTAGGTTTCTGGATGTTGGGGGCCCTGAGATCAACTTTTTTGACCAGCAGCCTCCACATTGAGTTTATATGCTTACCTTACCTTACCTTAGCATTATCCTCTTAGAACAGTGGTATTCAAACTTGTTTGTGCTGAGCCCACACACCCAAGCAAAAATATTGTTGCTGAACCCCCCACCTCCCTCACCCCCCTTTCAGAGTAAAAATAGTGTTGCCGGGTCATCTCCAGATGCATATTGGCTTATATTTTCTATTGAAAGCAGGCCCCATGCTCTTTTTAAAGAGCTTCATGTCCCCCTTGACATGTTTCGGGCCCCCGAGTTTGAAGACCACCGTCTTAGACACTAGGAGGAGGCAGCTGCTTCCCAGAATCCTACAACCTGACAAAGGCCTTCATTACGAGTTTGGTGTTATCTAGGCGGCAAATCCATCCGGATACCGCCAAACTGTATTACCCGTTACCGCCACTTGGTCTGGCGGTGTTACCTCCAGATTACAAGTGGCAGTGTAAATCCCCATTTTTTTTAGTGCTTAGGAATCAATGGAGCATTTTCGGCATAATTACTGCGCTAATTGCGCTAAAATTTGGCAGAAAGCTTTGCTGGAGGTGAATCCTCCTACTTTCCACCAAACTTATGATTGGGCGGCGTAGTAATACCGCACCCTTTAATCCTCACTGCCCAACTTGTAAGGAGGCCCAAAGTATTTTACGTCACCATATTCCCAAATGCTTTGGCCCTGAACTGGCTACTTATTTGCCTAGGAATCCCCATCTGAGTGGCCTTACCATGCGCTACTCACCTGAGACTCCATCAGAACTTTGTGATACTACTACCGGCTCTAGGACTCTCACTAGCTAGGGATTGGACATTGGGACGAATCTCGGGTATTCGTCCCATCCCCCTAGGGGGGAGTCACCCCCTTTGAGGCTGAGGAGGTGAGGCCGCTAAGCAAGACCCTCCCAAGGGGTCTGGGCAAGTGGGACCTCACTGGGAGTGACTCCCCTCCTGGGGACGAAGACTCCCATTCCGATAAGGGTCCAGAGAACATTATCTGCCTAGATGGGAATTGGAAAACTGTTGTCACTTCTGTTTTGAATACTTCTATTCGGAATCCACCAAGTAGTGACATTTCTTCAATATCTTTGGTTTCAGTTAAGGTTGGAACTCGCCCAAACTCCATAGTCAAAGAGCACAGACATATCCCTTTTGTTCCGGATGACCTACAAAAACCCAAGAGAAACTTTGAATTGAGAGTGAGAACCTTATGCAAGGGAGGACCTTTGACGTAGGTAGGCCCTCGAGGGGTGGAGCTAGTGGTAGCCTGAGAGTGAGAGAACACCTGAGAACGCTGGAAGCCAGATGTAGCAAGCAGTGGACAACCACTGCAGGGAAGGAGTCACAGAGACCATCCTACTTGGTGGCGTGACCACGAGGAAGCCGTGGTGGGTCCACGGCCTGCTAAACAATGCCAAAACCAGTTGAGCCTGGAGTAATGAAACTTCTCATCTGCCGTGTGCAGAGCTTACCGAAGTCAACAGATGCAGAGAGCGAGGAGAGTTGAGGAAGCAGCGAACAAGAGAAGGCAAAGCTGCCATATCCAAATGTCAAGCCCTTTGAACCAGCCCAACCCAAAAGAAGGTAACCAGGTGGCTCAGGAAATGAGGGAGGGGGAAAACTGGGATGAATGAACAAAGTTATAATGTTGATTATGGGAACTGGAGAAACCCAAAATATATGTCTTGGATGATGACAAGAGAGTTGTTGGAAATAACAATGGTTCACAAGCACTGGTTATAGGAGCCTGAATAACCCAAAGTATAAGCCTTTGGCGAGGCCACAAGAGTTGCTGTATCAAAAAGGGTTCAGAACGCCCTATCAGAGACAGTGTGAAACTTGGACCAGAAGAGTTAAAGAAAGAAGGAGAAGATTTAAATAGCACCACCAAAAGGGGTGTTAAGAATGATACAGGAAGGTTCCATAACCTCAAAGCAGACAAATACAGAATCCTATATCAAGAGCTACAGAGTCTTCAGGGAATCAAGGAAACTTCAGAAACCTTCTTTATTGACCTTTAACCACTTTTCAGAACTCTAAGAACTTTTTTGTTTTTTGCGTTTTCATGGAATAACCCTGTGAAGAAACCCAGGAAGTTCAGCTAAAAGGAAAGTTCCAGAAGAGGAACATTCGGGTGTTACTTTGGTAGGGACAGTTTTAGATGGAGGACACTTTTTTTGAGCTTTGACGACGGATGAACACCCTGTGTCTAGTTTTGGTAGGCAATGAATATCCCCATAGCGTTATGGAGAATTAGGCCTTTCTTTCATTATTATTTAATACTAAATCTTAAAAATGTCCTCGGTGCGTCTGATGCCTTCTTCTGGTCTGCCACAATCTTTAGTTAGTATATTTAAGGTCCATGTGATTTTAATGGGATTACAACCTTACTAGTACTTAAGTGTTTTACAATACAGGTGTTTTGTTTGTGTGCATTGCTGAAGTAGCAAGCAACTATAAGGAAAGATTTTCTTTTTGCTGCTTTCCTACATTTTACTGCATAATGTCATTTCGAGTGCCATATACTGTGAAGGCATCATGAAGCAAGATACAGACAAGAGACTTAAAGTTCAAAATAAAATACTTTATTAAATCAAATATGAGGATGGTAGAAGACTTAACTTGCCCTTATGCTAAGTAAGGTGGGAGTTCCCTATCTGAACAAAACTAAGGAACGTTTGAGTCGAAGGGTTCAACTTAAAGTTCCGTTTGTGTCCAAAGCCTATACCTGCCCTCCCAATTACAGCTACACAATGTATAGGGATGTTAATAATACAATAAACAGGGCTTAACTCCAAGTTCAGCACTTCTTCCAGCTCTTAGATTCTTCTTCAGCTCCCCCTCCCCATGTGTAAGAAAGTTCCACAAAAGTCTCAAGATTACCTTTCTCATGTTCAAGGCGATACAGTTCAAAACAATCCTCAGGGTTCCCTTTCCCAAGTTTCAAGCAGCACAGTTAAAAAAACAAAAGATCTTGAGGATTCACTTACGGTGCTCTTCATTAGTTTTGTTTACAATAACCCTGGTATTCAGGACTCACTAGTCTAGGCGTAGTTGACAGACCTCACGGTCCAGCCACACAGGTCGCGCAACCAGGATTACTGGGCTCTTTAGCCCACACAGTTTCTTTGGTACTTGCTCCTGTGGTCTATGTCACCTTCACTTAGTTCCTCTTTATCGGCCTCTTGGCTTTATATGCTGTTTTACACTCCTCTGGCTTCACTTTGTCAGCCTTGTGGCTCTGCCATCATGTGCCACACACCCCTTACCAGTTGTTGGCCTTGTTGCACCGCATTCAATCAATCATAATAGTTCACTCTGGGGGCCGGGGGGGTTGGGAGGGGAGCGAGGTTGGGTTTGCTCATTCCCCACCTTTTTATGGCGCTCTGTCATACTTACGCCCTTTTCTGTAATTTGTTTTCGCAATGGCACTTAGATGATTCCCTGTTACTTGCTTTGCCCACAAAGTTTCACTCCATTCAGTATTTAATATGCTTGACTTCAAGGTTTCAGTCAATTTGTTGTTCAATATGCATTTATGTTGCTTAATTTTAAGTTTCCATTCAGTTCGGTATTCAATATGCATTTGTTTTTCTTTGTTTTAAGATTCCATTCCGTTCAGTATTCAATATGCATTTGTTTTGCTTCATTTTGAGGACTGCTACTTATTTGCGGTCTCCTAGGAGCACCCCAGTGGTCCCCCGACACTCACTGACTCTCTGCGTTGCCTTCCGGCGGTTCCCAGTGCTTCTCCTCTACTTATGAAGCCGGGAAATCCACCTTTCCAAGCCCTGCTCGCTTGGCTTCCTTTTCCTTCTGCACGCCGGCACTGGAAATGCTTCTGGACGGACACAGACGGCATACTCTCTTTTTTGGGGCTCTCTCGCTGCTCCTGCTGCTAACCCTCCGTCATGGAGGCGCCCAGACCTGCAACAAGCACACGGCCCACTGACTTTGGGCTCTGCAAGTCCTCTGGGATATTTGCCGGTGTCCTGGCTCATTCTACGGTCCCACCACGGCTACCTCCACTAATTCAAGGTACTCTGATGGCCTCCCCCACACAGGTCTCCCTGTTACTCTCCTCTCTGCCCCACTGGTCTCCCTTTATACACCTGCAGCCCTTTGGCAGGCTGCATGTATGGATGCCTAATTAGTCCTGCCTGACCATAATTAAAGGGACATACTCGACCCTCACAGCTCTTTGTAGGAATGTTCCTCATCCCAGTACTAAAGTGGTGAAATGGTGTAGTGTTCACTACTCCTAGTCTCCTCTTCCTCGTCCCAGTACAGTCAAGTGTCATACGTGAGGAAATTAGGGGAACAGCTTTATAGTAACCCATAAAAGTTGGGGGGAGGTTAGGTTGGTCCTCAACAGGAAAAGGGGGATACCATGTCTCTTTTGTGGGCACCCCACTCCCAATCCCCAAGTATCCTCCCCCCAGGTGATCCGACCTAGCTTCTCCACCCCCATCTCTTGGTAAGTCCATCTCTTGGTAAAAAACCAAAGGCAGTGTGGCTAACTATCACGTCTCTGCATCTCTGCCTCTGGGTGATGCGGTCTGCAGACCTGTCGGGTGTTGTCTACCATCTCCAGAGAAGACCCTGATATTTAACAGTTCCTAAAATAAATCTGTATTTACAAAACCATAGACTTTAATTCCCAGAATATACCTGGAAGATACCTGGAAAACCCGATAGACCAATCCAGAAACTCTTTTGGAATTTGAGTTGCATGCACACTGGTTTCAGTGTAACTGGAAGCAAACAGACTCCTTTCAATGGACTGCAAGATCTAAAATGCCACGGCAATGATTGTGCTTTTGTTTCCAAACAGAAACTCTTGGTTTGTCAGCACTGGATCCTCTCCCAAAGTCCAGGCCAGAGATTTCAATTTACTACACCTGTGACTGCTTGTGTTCAGGCCAATAATGCAGCTGCTTGTAAACTGCCACACCCTCAAGCTTCCTTGTTCTTGCATTGCGTTCTAAACCTTGTGCTGCTGTGACCCGTTTGGAATCTCTCAAATCTTAAAAGGCTTGCCTTGCAGGCTCTGTTCTGCACCCTCTTCATGCTGCCAGTGTGTTTGTTACTTGCCTTTGTGCAGTACCCGGCAGCAATTTACCCCTGTATCTTGTCCTGATTACATGTGGTGCCCAGCCCTTGTACTGTGTCCCTGCAGCTTTCAGGAACGCGTGCGGTTTCCTATAAGACTCCTCTGCTCCCTTCTATGCAACTTCCTTGCTTTCAGGTCTATTTACTTCCAAGCGTTACCCCATAAGTCAGTCTCTGTTTATCTTGCTTCTTTTTGTACCTTTTCCCCTTTGGTCTAGTTCTCTTTTCCAAAGTCTTGTCTTGTATAGTTAATGTGTTTCCAGTCCAGTTTTCCAGGCTGCTTGTGTTACCTACATTCAGTTCCCTCATACCACTACCCTGCTCAGCTACCTTGTACCAGCACCCTTTTGAGTTACCTTGTACCGTATCATGTCTGTTACCTTGTACCAGTACCCTGTCGATGTAAACTTGTACTAGTACCCTGCTCAGTTACCTTGTAACAGTAACCTCCTTGGTTTCCTTGTACCAGTAACCTCCTCAGTTACCTTGTACCAGTACCCTGCTCTGTTACCATGTACCAGTACAATGTCTCTGTTAACTTGTACCAATACCTGGTCTCTGTTACCATGTACATGTACCTTGCCTCTGTTACCTTGCACCAATTCAGTGCTACTGTGTACTTCTTTCTTAGTTCCTGATTTCTTGTCTGAACTCCTGTTTGCCTTTTGGGGATCTCGGTGTCTGGTAAGTGCTGTATGGTGTCTGCACCTGTGCCTCTGTGTATTCCTTTGTACAGAGACTGGCTCCTATATCCTAGGAAGCTGCCTATTCCTGTGTCTCACTTCTGCTTGTAGTCTATTTAATGTATCACTGCATTACGTTCTGCTTATTTACATTTTTTATTTACATTATTTATGCGACGCCCAAACCTAGGGGAATCACAGAGTTTGTACAGAAAAACAGTGGGCAACGTGTGGTTAGACATAAGGTAAGTAAAGTCATACATAGAGGACCGAATAGCAAGGCTTCCGGAGGTAGGGGTGGCAATGAGTGCTGAAAAATAAAGGATTAGGCATATTTATCGAACAGCCAAGTTTTCACATGTCTCTTGAAGACATGGTAGGAGGGTTAATTTCTGATGTAGGATGGTAACAAGTTCCAGTGCATGGGGGCTTTAGTTCCAAAACTCACGCCTCCTGCTCTGGCTCATTTTATGCAAGGCATAACCAGTGAGATGTGGTTGGATATACGTAGGGGTTGTGCCGGGTGTCTCTTGGAGTTACTATTGTTCAAGTAAAGGGGGGGCTTCCTTGTGGATGCAGCATTGGGCAATAACAAGGTTTTTTTAAAAACTTTATTTTAGAGCAGCGCAGAACATACATCCTCACATAAAGTCTTCATCGACATTATTACATTTACACCATAGCATATCTTAATATACATTCTTGTTGCATGGGTGTCACCTAACACTTGTTTGTTTACTTAAGTATTCTCAGAAAGGCTCCCAAATATCTTTAGGTCTGCAGCTCGGTGTTACAAGTGAAACATAGGCCTCCTTACATTCGTTAGCATATGTCACTTCTTTGATCCACATACTAATATCCGGAGCAATCTTAGATTTCCATTTAAGTAGTATACATTTTATGGCTTTCCAGCACCCGAGGTTAAACAAGCGTCGTAATTTAACATTTACCTTTCCAATATCTCCAAATAGGTATTTTGGGAGGTGCAAATAAGGGGGGACACCCGTGTGTTCCTGTAAGCAATTAGCAACCTCTTGCCAAAATCGGGGCAGCGCCAGCACATATGGTGTGCATCAGACACGTCTGCATTTAATGCAGCCGCCGTTTGCCGTGGGGGCAAACCTAGCAATTTTTGCAGGGGTACAGTGTAGCCTATTGAGCATCTTAAATTGTATGAGCCTGTGTCTTGCTTTAAGAGACACCTCCCTAGTCAAGCGACACCACCATATCCATCTCTCTCTGGCTTTCTGGGGATGGCTCTGTGCTTCCTGGCACTTCTTATATAATCTGGAAACCAGCCCTCTGGGGTTCCCGTCCGCCACCACCAAGCCCAGCACTTCGCACTCCTCTGGTTCAATCAGAAACGACGGCCAATGCACCCTAACCGCTGCTCTAATTCTGTAGTATTGTAAAGATTTAATGGAGCTAGTGCCTAGTTTCTCAGAGAAGTCCTCATGTGTAACGAAAGAGCCCTCTGGAAAGAGGTCGCGTATTGTCAGTGTGTCGTCAGGATCCCACCCCCTCTGAATGGCCTTGTCGTATGTTGGGGAGAGTCCCGGGCAACACCAAAGCGGGATTGCCCCAGCATAGGGCACGGTGACCCACAGCCTCTGAAATATTCTGGCCCAGGCATTCACAGTCGTGCGGACTGGATCAAACATACAAGTGTCCATCTGTCGGTTGGCTAGTATTACTGTGTGCAGGCTATTAGCAAGGGTTTTCAAGTCAATTCAGGCTTTGATGGGCAACCAGTGAGCCTCTTTACGTGTCACCACAATAGGATCAGATCGACAGTGCTGCACGTAATGTTTTATTTTGGAGGTTTTGAAGCTTAGCGTGGTTGGTAGCTGATGGAGAACATTGCAGTAATCCAATTTGCTGAGTATCAGTGCTCTTGCAAGCAGGAGGCAGTTATTAGGAGAGAAATGGTCTACTCAGTGCGATGAGTTTGGAGGTATAGGCAGTCGAGGAGGCAAAGGCGTTGATGGGCTTGGACATGGTTAGTTCTGCATCGAGGTAGACACCTTGGGTTTTAACCTGCTTGAGGACTGGAATTGAGGCGCCATCAATGGAGAAGGTGTAGTAAGCTGAGTCAAGTGTTTTGAGAAGGTGTGGCAACCCCACGAGGAGTAGCTCCATTTTATCATTGGTGTGAGTAACCATCCAATTCTGAATGGAGCTATACACATTGTCTATAATATCAGAAACGTCCTGGTGGTTGCCAATGGGAGGGATAAGGATTTGTGTATCGGCAGCACAATTGGTATAGATGATGCCAAGCAAGTCCCGAATGTCATATAGAGGTTTGGTGTAGGTATTGTATAGAGTGGGTGAGAGTCAGGAGCCTTGGGGGACGAAGAAGGGGGCTGGTTTGGAGTCCGCTGCTCCATATTCGATGAAAATTCTTGAGGTTCGTTCACCAAGGAAGGATTTGATCCAGCGTACGGCATCAGAGCAAAAGTGAAAGTGGAAGCAAAGGTGCAGGCAGAGGATGTGATGGTCAAGTCAAAAGCTGCAGAAAGGTCAAGGAGGAGGAGGATGGCTAGGTTGCCACTCTCAAATACTGTTGAATTGAGTTTTTAAAATCAACTAGGGCTGTTTTGGTACTGAACCAAAAGGAGTGGCAGAAGGGGACTGGCGAGATACAGCGCAAGGACTGGAAATTTGGGTTGGTTCCAATTGGCTGCAGCTGAAAGCACATAGTGAGGACCTGCCAAGTCACCCACTGTGTAAGTTATGCAAAAAAGGGGGTGTTTGCAATCACGCTGCGCGCACAAACTGCAAATTCAATACGATCCTTCAAGATTTTAATTTGAGATGCGAGGCAGTCTGAGGCAGTCTAACACGTGTTTCGAGCTAAAGGGCTCTTCTTCTGAGACTGCATGTACAGTGAAATGTATAATTCAATGCATTTGAAAATAAACCATACATTACGGACCGATCCGAGACACAGAGTACAATTGGCGGTTATTTTAGATTAATTCAACAGCCAGTCATAAATCCATACAAATACCAAATTGATCACATTGAGAAAAAAAAACTTTGACAAGTTGTGCATCGGAAAAGGATATAAGTTGGCCGAATATGGTTATCATGTACCCAATTCCAGGTAAGTACGTTCACAGGAAAAGAATGAAAAAGAATTAAAATTAGTCAATGGCTCAATTAGCATCTATTCCATTGTTGGTCAACCAGATATGCTGTGTTATGTGCTAATAAATTGTAATATTTAAAGCGCACCTTAGAATCTTGATGAATATTGCAGATCACTGGAGAGACATAATTATAATGTTTATTGCTATGCAGATCGCGTGGGACTCCAATTATAATTGCGGGAAAATAATATTGGTCCGTCTCACTTACCCATGCTTGGTGTGAGGTATTAGTAATATGGTTGTGACAATCACGGGCTCCACTGGAATGAGATTAAATTGTGTTGTGACACGTTTATACTTGACAGTAAATCAGTCTCCATGCATGCGAAATGCATGCATTCATTTAATTTTGCGAGTAAATTAGGCAGAACATACCTATATATGTGTGGTTGCACGTACGGCCATTCAATTAGAGGTAGTTGAGTCTGTTCAGTTGCAAGCCGTCGCATTCGTAAGTTTTAAGGTATCCGGACGAAGCCGAAGAGGGAGAAGAACAAAGACAAGGGTGCTAATTAGCAATCGTGATGAGGCCGTCTAGACAGTCAGAAGCGATAATGTGAGACCCTAATGTTTTGGTACTGTGTTTAGGGCAGAAGCTTGACTGTCTGGCACCCAGGAGTTGGTGGTGTTCGAGGTATTGTTGAACCTGCAGGTAGGCAATGCTGTCCAGAATTTTTAATAGGGAGGGCACAGTGGTGATGGGACAGTAGTTGGCAGGCAGGGAAGGGTCCAAAGTGGATTTTTTTTAGCAGTATGGTAACCCACGCCGTTTTGATGCTGGACGGAACACTGGTCTCAAAAACGCATTCACAAAGTCAGTGATGATCTGAGTCAATGTGGGGGCACAGAGTTTCACGATGTATGCGGGGCAGTTGTCTCTCTGACAGAGGATTTTATGGTCTGGATGACGTCTAGGACAGTAGTTTGGGTGGTTTGTGCTAAGGAGAATAGTAATCAGGAGGAGCGAAGGGAAGCGAAAGTGTCTGGCTGTGGGTATTTGGCAGCTAGAAGTGTTTTCTTGGCATTCATTTTATTGCGTAGAACGTCGATCTTGTTGGAGAGGGCGTCTTGAATAGTAGTGCACCAGGTTTTTTCAGAGCTGGTCTGTGTAATAGAAGGTGCAGAGTTTTCCAATTCTCTTAGGATGGCGAATAATACCTTGGAATTAGAGCTTGCATTGGAGATTCAAGGGTCATAGTAGGTTGCTTTGTGTGAGAACTGCTTTCTTATATGTTTTGGCAACATTGGCAATTTTAGAGCTATTTGCGGGGGTAGGGTGTTTTCTGAACAGATGTTCTAACAGTCTCTAATTTCTGCAAAGGGTGATGAGTTCCTCCGAGAACCAGGTTTTGGAGGGCGAGTGTGGTTTGGACATTTTTAGTTTCTGGGGGGCATGCGGATCAATCGTGTAGCAGAGACTCTGATGGTAGATGTCGGCTATGCTTTCGGGTTCACTAGGTGATGAGGGGGCAGAGGTGAGGAATTCTAGGGGGCTCGGCTTGAGGGTCTCATTGGTGGGTTTCCTGGTGTTTCTGACCATGATGTGACTGAGTACAGGCGCTGTGGTAGGGGCATGTTTGGTATAAGACATTAAATTCTATTAAGTTGTGAACGGACCAGGGCACTGGACTGATATTGGAAATGCTGATGGTGGTATTTCAGTCCGAATCCAGTCAAGGATGCATCCTTTGTCATGCGTGAGGAAGGAGACCAGTTACGTGAAACTCATGTCCTGGAGTGAGTGTGATCCATAGGGTCATACTCTAGATTGAAATCGCCAAGTATGATACATTTAGTGGCAGGTTTGATGTGAGGAGGAGGGGATATCAGATTCAGGGGAGTTAGCAGAGGTAGAGGAGGATGTTGTAAGTAGTCTGTGGGTTAAGAAATAGTTTAAGTAGCAGTGTTTCATAACAGGGATGGGAGGAGTGGCAGAGTTTCTGGCGAGGAGGGATGATTTGGCAATAAGGGCTACACTTACTCCAACGGAGTCGATTCGGTCGGCCCTGAATATGGTGTAGTTAGGGGGCAGAGCAAGTGAGAGTAGAGGCCTGGAACAAGGCATACACTGTATGTACCAGCTGGACCTACACCGGCTTGTCTCGTTAAAGTACACTCCCTTGTTTGTGACTTAGGGTCTAGATGCAGAAGCCACTCTTGCTGCCCCCTTCCATGGGCTTGCATGGTGTGGCACTTAGTAACTTGCACAGAGGCCCTGAACTTCCCTTATTTCTGTGGGTAGTCTCAAGACCAACCTGTGTGTACACTCCATTATTTGTCCAATGTATGATTCCCATCACTTCTTGTTCACCATTGAGGTCTGCCCTTTCTTCCTGTTCCGTTGTTCCGATTTACCTTGTCTGTTCTTCCTTCGTGTTTACCCTCATGCTGTATGTGCTTGCCTGTCTCCTTATATCAGTACAGCCACCCCAAACCTACCTGGGCGCCCTGCGTATCCCCCGACAGACACCCTGGAACGTACCAGAAAAAGGCGTCGGACTCGAGGAGGAAATTTCAAATTTGTTTATTAAACTAAAAAGGGAAATGCCTAAGTATCACTACTGCTAAGAGGTATTTCCATGTCTACAAAACTAAGTTAAGGGTACTCGTCTAATGTCAAAATAAAATGTAGTCTTCAGTCCGAGAACCAAATTGCTCTCTGGCCCTATCACTGTTGGAAAACAACATATATTAAATCAGAGCACTATGCTGCTAACTCAGGCTATGTCTGTCTCAGGTTTCAGTTATATATCTCAGGATATTATTCTCAGTTCCAAATAAAATGTTCAATGTCAGTTCACCAAGGAAGCCTCTTCAACTCTCTCTTTAACTTCCTTAGGAAAGGTTGCAAGTCTTGATATAAATCCAAAATATAATATCCTTTTAACAGAGGGATGTTACCTTCATCCCTTTTCCACCAGATGGTTCTTCCCCTCTTAGCTTTTGTTTTTGTTTGATTGAACCCTCCAAGTTCACATTTATTCAGATAATTTACATTGTCACTTGTTTCAATAGGGTTCTCCTGACCCCTCTGATGATCTAGCTTGAGTGATCACTTTGGCCGGAGGAAATGTTCAGGACCCGGGTTTCTAAGGCTCCTGTAACCAGTAATGTCTTCCTGCTCTCTTCCTTCAACTCACTTGCCTCTGCCGTGGGCAACCATACCTCTGTTACAGTCAAGTCTGCTACAGCGAGATAGTGTCCCAGTGTAGTGATTTTCATTTGTTCTCTCCAGCTTCTTCGGTATGCCAGCTTGTGGTCTCTGAACTTGTCTCGGCAGTCTCCTTCCTCCTATTTGGAGCCAAGGATTTATTTCTCCATGTAACCCTGGTTTCTGTATCGTTCTGCAGGCCCCAGACCCACCACGGCTGCAGCATGGTCACACCATCAGAAGAGACAGTCCTTCCGGGCCTGTCTCGGCCGAGGCTAACTTGCCACTCTCTGTGCCAGCCTTCCGGCCTCCTTCCGTGCTTCATCTCTTCCGCCACGCTACCGCTGGCTCTGCGGTGTAGTGCGGCTCTGCCCCTCCAGGAAGTTCTCACATCAGAGGCTCACCTCTACGAAAGAATCTCCCTCTTCCATTCAAGGTTCCTCATCTCTTTATTTCCACTGCCATATTTGAGAGGGGCGTGCCGTTTACGTTCAAGGGGAATCCAGCATTACCTGAAGTCAAAGAGGTTGATGCAATGTCACCATTAGCCTTTTCTATTCCCATGTAGGCAGACAATGTATTCTTCATAGGGAGTTCCTAATGGGCGTCCTTGTCCCTTGGAGGGGAGGGGGGTTGTCACTCTCAGAAAGGTCCCTCTTTTCCAGACCCCTAGGGAGAGACTTGTTTAGTGGGCTCACCTCCCTAGCCTCAAAGCGGGTGGCTCCCCCCTGGGGAGAAGGGATGAATAGTCCAGATTTGTCACTGCAGGTACCTCACAATCGGCCTCTGAACACTGAAGTACAAGTTGTACATGACTGGGAGACCCCTACCACCAAAACTCAAGTCTGAGCCTTTTTGGGCCTAGCTGGGTATAACAGGAATTTATATGGCTATATGGCCGACTATGACAACATAACTGTCCCTTTGCCTACTCTCACAACCCCCATGAAGCCCAAACATGTAACTTGCTCTGAGGAGTGTGAGAAGGTCTTAAACGCTTCACTGTTCCAGGCCCAGGTTCCAGGTTCTGAAGGCATCTGAATACTAGAGACCCGTTATTGTACAAACCGATGCCTCGGACACTGGCATAGGAGCAGTTCACTCTTAGCTAGATGACAAAAGGCAGGGAGAACCCTATATGCTTCATCAGTCATCTTAAGAAAAGAGTTATGGGGGGGCATAGGACTCCCTTCACCATCCAAACTGACCATCAGCTCTTAAAATGGCTGATGAATTGAACTGAAATTTATTTGTACCGCGCTCCACTGACCCGCAGGCTTAAGGGCGCTGACATACAGACAAATACAAAAAAATCACATTTAAACAAAACCATCTACGAGGCGAAATACAAACAAATAAAAATGTCAAAGGGAAGAGACCTTAATCAAAGCCACTGCTGTAACCAGAAACTTGCAAAAGAAAAAACAGATCAGTTCACCACAATTCTTAAATTAGTAGGCGAGGATGAGTCCTGTAATTTTACAACCTTGTTCAGGAACATAGGGAAATTGCTAAGCCCATAGCCTATAATGATACATTCTGTGTTGTCAATGGAGCACCAATTGTCAATCGTAATTCTGCGCAAGACTTTCAAGTCCTTGGTTCTAACACAATTGAGCCCCATTTTTTTAATGAGCCAGGCTAAAATAGTATTCTTCAAAGATTCCCAGGATTCAGGATGACTCCGTTCGGCAACGTTGGTAATGAACTAGTTACTCTCTTACCTGGTAACGTTCTTTCGATGGGATGGTCCGACGACGTATTCCATATCTATGACATGTAATCATCCCAGCTGTGCTGCTTCGGAAAATCTTTGGCGTCTGCGTCCTGCGTCGATGACGTCGATACGCCGCCCTCGAGGACCTCCTCCGACGGCCGACATCACTGGATGTTATAAGTAGGACGCACAACGCCCGTAGCCTCAGTTGTAGTTTATTCCCAGAACCTGTGGCACCAGTCTTCTGCCAGACTGACACACAAAGCCTTGCGGAAACATAAGCTGAAATCGCACAAGAAATTCTGTAGCGGGGACGGCAGGGAGGGAGCGATATGGAATACGTCGTCGGACCATCCCATCGAAAGAACGTTACCAGGCAAGAGAGTAACTTGTTCTTCGAGGGGATTGGGTCCTCCGACGTATTCCATATCTATGACAGACTCCCAAAGCAGTACAAATGCAAGGAGATGGGAAAAGAATTTTAGAAAACAGAAATTTAGAATGCCCAATCAAATTGCAGAGTAAAGGACTGCCTTGCCAAAGGCCAGATCCTGCCCACGGATTGAATCGAGGGAGTAGTGACATATAAAAGTATGTACCGAAGCCCAGGTGGCTGCATCACAGATGTTACAAATCGGAACACCCCTTTGTAGGGCAGTAGAGGCAGCCATACCCCTGGTAGAATGGGCCCGCAAGCCAACCGGTGGGTCCTTATCCGCCAAGCGGTAACACTCAGAAATAGCCAGAATAATCCAGCGAGACAAAGTCTGTTTCGTCAAAGCTTGTCCCAAACGCTTTCCAGCATAACCAATGAAGAGTTGATCGTCCACTCTGACCCGGGACATGCGTGAAATATAAAAGCTTAACGCTCTCCTAGGATCAAGCCTATGGAGCCTCTCCTATTCCTTACCAGGATGTGGAGGAGGATAAAATGCCAGAAGAACAACCTTATGGCCTAAATGAAATTCCGACACCACCTTCAGAAGAAAAGAAGGACGAACACGAAGGACAACCCTGTCCTTATGAAACACAGTGAAGGGTGGTTTAACTGAAAGTCCCTGTAACTCACTCACTCACTCTGCGAGCGGAAGTGACCGCAACCAAAAATACAGTTTTAAGAGTTAACAGTCTCAAAGGGAATTAGTGCAAAGGCTCAAACGGAGCACCCATCAGAAACTTGAGAACAAGGTTCAAATCCCAACCGGGCACCTGGAAAGGTGACGAAGGGAACACATTAGTGAGCCCTTTCAGAAACTAAGAAATTAAAGGTATTTTAAAATAGGAACACTCTTCAGATGAGCGCTTAAATATGGACAGCGCCGCCAGGTAACCTTTAACGGTACCCACTTGCAAGACCCTGTGGGCCAAAGAAAGCAAAAAAGACAGCAGCATGGGAATGTCACATGCAAAATGATCCACATTCTTACCCTGCACCAATCACAGAACTTACGCCAACGGCAACAGTACAGGGACTTTGTTGCGGGCCGTCTGACCGAGAGCAACACCTCTATCACGTCTTCAGGGAGGTCCCAATCCTTATACCTCAACCTTTCAGAAACCAAGCGTGAAGGTTGAGGGATCTGACCTCTGGATGGAGAACCTGACCCCCCTCCCGTTAGAGCAGATCGTCTCGGTAGGGAAGACGACGTGGAGGACAGATGGACAAGTCGAGAAGGTCCGGGTACCACGTCCTCTGGGCCCAGGCGAGACCAATGAGGATCATCCGGGAACCGAACCTCCGTAACCTCCGCAGCACTTGCGGGATGACGGGGACTGGAGGAAACACGTACAGCAGTGGGATTGACCACTCCACCACGAACGTGTCTCATAAGGCTCCTTTTGGAGGAAATTCCCGCGAGCAGAACCGCTCGCACTTCCGGTTGACACTGGAGGCGAAGAGATCCACTTGAGGGGTCCCCCAAAGGGCGAACATCTCCAGGAGAATCTCCTGAGCCAACTCCCACTCGTGAGAGGTCACGCTCTGCCTGCTCAGAGCGTCCGCCGTCTCGTTTTCGTCTCCGGCCAGATGAACTGCCGAGATCGAAACTTCCTGCTGGATTGCCCAGAACCAGAGCTGCATCGCCTCTCTGCACAGAGGAAGTGACCCTGCCCCCCCTTTTTGTTGAGGTAGTGCATGGCCACCATGTTGTCCGTCAGGATCAGGACATTCTACCCTCGCACAGTCGGCAGAAAAGCCTTCAGGGCCAGCCCGACGGCCCTCAGCTCCAACAGATTGATATGAAGTCTGGACTCCGACGGAGACCAACGACCACTGACTGTCAACTCGTTGGCATGAGCTCCCCATCCCGTGAGGGATGCGTCCGTCACGATCGTCACCTCCGGCCAGGGTAGCCAAAATGGAGCCCCCTTCATCAGATTGTCTTCGACGGCCCACCACCGAAGGTCATGGGCGACCGAGGACGGCACCTGAACAGGGTCCGACAACCTGCCGGAGGACTGAGATCACTGCAAAGATCTCATCCGCAACCTGGCCTCTGGCACCAGAAGAATGCAGGATGCCATGAGGCTGAGCAATCTCAAGAACTCGAACACTGGGAGACTCTGGGCAAGCTGAAACATGTGCACCGTCTGCTGAATGTGATGAGCCCTCACCTAGGGAGGAAAACAATGCCCCAGGGACGTGTCGAGCACAGCTCCGATGTACTGGAGCATATGAGTTGGTGTCAAATGGGACATCTTTAAGTTGAGGGAGAAGCCCAGCTTGTCGAGGGAGTGGCAGGGGACTGACAGATGATCCCGGACCTGCTCGGGAGAGCGCACCCTGATCAAACAATCGTCCAGGTAGGGGTAGACGTGAATCCCCCCTTTCCTGAGGTGCGCTGCCACCACTACCATGAGCTTGGTGAAGACCCTTGGGGCGGAGGTCAATCCGAACGGCAGGACCCGAAACTGAAAGTGCAAGTCGCCAACCGCAAACCTCAGGTACTTCTTGTGCTTTGGATGGATCGGCACATGAAAATAAGCGTCCTTGAGGTTGCGAGACACCAACCAGTCCTGAAGTTGAAGGGCCTGGAGGACTTGAGAAAGAGTAACCATCTTGAACTTGTCCGTCTGGAGGAGTTTGTTCAAACCGCGCAAGTCCATGATGGGTCTCAAACCCCCGTCTTTCTTGGAAATCAAAAAATAAGGGGAATACCATGCTTTGTTCCTCTCCGCTACAGGCACCAGTTCTCTGGCACCTTTCTCCAGCAGGGATTGAATTTCCTGCGCAAGGAGCGGATCCGGACTCTTCAAAGAGAGATTCCCTGGTGGATTGTCCAGAGGCCTCTGCCGGAAAGGAAGATAGTAGCCGTGGGTTATGATCTCCAGAGCCCACACATCTGAAGTAATGGTGCGCCATTCTGCAAGATGCTGCGCCAGCCTTCCCCCAACCGACGAACCGTGGGATATGGCCTCAGCACTGAGCTGAAGCGGCTGCAGCGTTGCCTGAGAGCAAAGAGGCAACAGCCCGAGCGGCCTTGGCACCTCGAGTACCTTGTTTTCCACCTCTGGCACTCCTACGGTGGCCCCTTTGACTGGCAGCTCCTCTCGCTTTACCAAAGGATGAGTAATAACGAAAGGAACCTCCCCTCCATTGCTGTCCCCCAGGACGAAAAGGCAGAGGTTGGCAAACTGCAGCGCCCAATGACTTTGCTGCAGCTTTTGAGGTCTGCAACCTCTCAAGGCTCTCGTCAGCCTTGCTGCCAAAAAGATGTTCCCTGTCAAAGGGCATGTTGAGGAGCCCGGGCCTGCACATCAGGAGCAAACCCCGACTTCCGCAACCACGCAAACCTGCGTATTATGGTGCTCGCCGCCATGGACTGGCTGACGCAATCTGCCATGTCCAAACCCGACTGAACGGCCTCACACATGGCATCCTTTCCATCCTGAACCATGGCAAGGAAACCGTCCCCTTCGGGAATATGTTCAGCCGCTAAGGAAACACAGTTCCACAGAGTGTGCGTGAAACGTGACAAGGCATATACGGCGTTGGCCGCCTGAAGCGCCATAACCCCTGAAGAAAACACTTTCTTCGCCCAGCCGTCAAAACGCTTGTCGTCCCTATCAGGAGGGATGGTAGGATACGACGCCTGCTTTGCCGGGGCCGTAGCCGCCTGCACCACCAAACTCTCCGGAGTGGGGTGCTTGGTCAAGTAGCAGGAGTCGCTACTGGCGGGGCGGTATCTTCATGGCAAAGACTTGCCCACTGCCAGGAGACTCTCCGAAGCAGTCCAAGCCGCCGCCACCCTCCTCTGTAGAGCCATATGGAACGGCAGTACCGGGTCAGTTGGTAGACCTTGGTCGAGGATATCCGTAAGGACATCCTGAAGAAAATCCCCTGGGGGAGCAGACCATCCCAAGTACTCGGTGACCCTGGACATAAGGCGCCGGTACGAGGAGTCGGCATGAGTGCCAGGCTCAGGCCTACAAAACTCCACCTCCGGAGAGGTGTCCAGCCCACTGGCATCGTGCAGGGATTGCTGCAGGTCTTCAAATTGGCTATGGCCCGAGGAAATCTCGTCCGGAACCGTATCCGGAACCATGCCATCATCAGAGCTCTCATCCATCTCTGAAATAAACTCAAGCTGGCGGAAAGAAGGCACAGAATGTGGAACAAAGCCATGCTTAACCTTTGCCAGAGCCTTCCTAGGCGGTTCCACCGAGCCCTGGGCAACCCCCGTTGAAACAGCCTCGAAAGGCGTCGAGTGAATCGGCGTTGACGCCGAACACGGCGCCGACAGCATCGATGGCGCCGACACAGTCCTCGAGGCCGGGGCCCCGTGCGTGTCCCTCGACAGCCGGGGCGTCGATGGCGTCAACGACTTCTTCGAAGGCGGGGCCTCAAAAGAGTCAGTCGACGACCTCGGCACCACCGGCGTTGATGTCTTCCTTGAAGACACCACAGGTGCACACGGTCTCGAGCGCGTCGAGGACTGGGACCTAGAACAGGCATGAAGAGAACGATTCCCCTTGTCCGAGCGGGACCTCTCCCACGAATCGTGCCGACCACCCGAGCTCGAAGGCGTGCGAGCGGTGTCTCTCGCCCAATCACGACCGACCCCACTTGGAGGCGCGTACGGACAAGTGCACTGTGATTCAAGAATCGCCAACATTTTCTTCCCGAAGGAAGCCCATTCCTCCGGTGTCGCATGCGTGGTGGGGTAAGCGACCCGCCGATGAGCGGAGTCCTCGGATGAGGACGGGGAAGGTGACCGATAACGCCGCTTTCGGGAGTGCCTCGAAGAGGCAGAGGAGTGACGGGACCGATTCCGGGACTGAGACCCACTGCACGACGACGCGGAGAGTCAACCCTCGTATCGTCCGTCGAAAGCCCCGCAGACCTCGACTTCCGTGGCTTGGACACCTTACCTACCGATAACTTCTTCTTGCGCTCCGCAAGGCTTTGGACGTGAGCGATTGGCAGCCGACACAGTAATCCGTGTCATGGGGCTCCCCGAGGCACTAGAGGCAGGCGTTGTGCAAGTCCATCACTGACATCTTGGACCCGCAGTCCACGCACTTCTTAAAGCCCGGACGCGGGGTGGAAGACAAGGTAGACAGCTTCACGAAATACTTCACAAAACAAACAGGTTCGAAGAACCGAGAAAGAACAGAAACTCCAAAGAGTCGAGGCGCGGCGAGATCTCCGAAGCAAACACGTTCGCGGAAAAAATGGAACTGAAGCTACGGGCGTCGTGCGTCCTACTTATAACATCAAGTGACGTCGGCCGTCGGAGGAGGTCCTAGAGGGCGGCGTATCGACGTCATCGACGCAGGAGGCAGACGCTGAAGATTTTCCGAAGCAGTGCAGCTGTGGTGATTACATGTCATAGATATGGAATACGTCGGAGTACCCAATCCCCTCGAAACGTTTCTGTAGTCCAAAACAAAACTCTGTAGGTCTGGGTCCAAAATCCTAGCCATAGTTCCTTTTCTTTGTTGAATATCCTTAGGCAAAGCTGGGGCCGGTAGAACTGCCAGTTTAAAAGAGGGCATAGAACTTTCCGATAAAAACTCTCCACTGGACAAAGAAAAGGGAGAGCTGCCTCTGCCTGCACGGCGGGCCCTACTTCAGGAGTCTCCATGTGATCTGTTTGACAGCCCGAGTGGGACCTCTTCTGAACGGAAGTTTGAGAGGCCTTTTCCATTCTTTCAGGTACCTCTTGACTGGTCTTCTGGGAAGTTGACTTAGATGAGGAAGGAATTTTTGGGCCCAAAGAGACCATCCATGACTGAAATTCCCCAAAATTTGCTGCAAGGTCCCACAGCATCTGGTTTTTATGAATCCGCCAGTTTTCTGGTGTCTTGGGGTCTACTAGGATGCTATCCATTCTTTCTGCCATTTCTTCTCCTGCATATTCCCTTTTACTGCTTGGCTGTACTAGCTGGATTTGGGCACCCACAGTATCATTAACTTCTCGTATCACCTCAATTATCCCTTCATTGGCCATATAATAATCTAGTACCTTTGGCAGTAATTCAGGGAAATAGGAGAAAGGGGGCAAACAACACTCTTAAGGTCTGTTTTAATTGACAGATTAGTAAGCAGAAGCTGCTCCTTCTGAAGCGTGTGCCTCCTTTTGGCACTCATTGCCAGAACTTCAGATAAGCGGATGCCACTCCTGTGGCTACCCAGGGAGGTGGATTGTGGGGAGAAATCAACCCTACCCATGACGTCATGCTGTGAACAGGCATTCCTTGCCCCGGGCCCAGAGGCATTTTCAGGGGTAGTGGGCAAATTTATGTCCTTATCCTTGCTAGGCATGGTCTGCGAACTTATGCCAGAACAGATAGAAAACAAGAGTAATAAAGGGTTCTTAACCCCCGTAGTTGCACTTAACTCATCCAGCCACTAAGCACCACACTACGTAGATGGATACCAGAAGGCAACAAGAGGCTGCTGAGGCTCTCTCTAAAAAGGGTCATAGGGACGTAGGGCAGGGGAAAGCCCCCTAAGTACGGCTCGCAGAACTCGAATGACCCAAGCGGTCATACAGGTCTCTAACACCGGCGCTAATATTGAAGCTAGCAAAGTGGGAACCGCTACAGGGCAGTAAACCTCACCGTCCTTTCATGTAATCCGTGCTGTCCTGCAGAATCCCTAGCCTCCATTACATCTGAGCTCGGTCTCACACCTCAATGGTGCGTGAGGTTAGAGGAAGGCACCCTATACTGGGAGAAGGCTGCGTCAGGCTGCACCGCCTACAACGGCCGCCTCCGACAACAGCCTCTCAAGCCTTCACATGAAGGGTGAGAATCTCAAGTTGATCATGTGGTCCATAAGCCTCCAAGGCTTTGACTTCCCTATAGAGCATAGTCTAGGTCCCCAACATAGTAATGCTGACTGTCTGTCCAGGACATACAAGCGAATGACTGTTGGTGATGTCTGCTTTTAGCCGTGTAAGGTATCCACTAATGCAAGGTCAATAATACATGTATGGTAGAACAACCTAAAGAAGCCTGGCATGGGAACCTCAGGAAGCACAGACACCCTAAGAGGAAACTACTAAGACTGGAGGCATTGGGATATCAATCATAAAGTCTTAAGGCCTAGGCATTACGCCATCTATAGAATTCCTTGTTACACATATTGGGCTATTCCTCCATCTTAACATGGGCTTGCCTTACTGGTCCTTACTCAGTTTATCCTTACCCAATAGGAAATCCTCCAACCCCTCCTTGTGTGCAAAAAAGTCAACTTAAAACCTGAATCAAGAGTGTTCCATCGACCCCATGCTGTTACACATGCAACAATTTAAAAAGAGCAAACTGATATAAAAGACAACATAATGGAGCTCGTTTTGCACCAAAATGTAATTTGGTGGTGAAGAATGAAAGCACCCAGAGTGAGGGTATGTAAACTGAGTTTTAATTAAGGTAACTCTTGGGACGACAGCCTCTCTTCCCTTGAGCATCTTACAACTGAAATCCCTTTTGAACACAACATTCTCTGTGCTGCTCAAGGAACGTTAGGCCTCTATGATGCAACCAGCTGCTGCAGTGTTCCACACATTACATACGGGTGAGTACATTGCTAACACTAACTATGTACAATTTCTTCCCTTACATCAATGAAGACAATAACCATGCCCAAATACAAGACCTTTCCTTGGCTCAGGGAGATGCCGGTAAAGTAGGGAAAGTTAACAACAATGATAGACCTATCCAAAAGGGTATGCCTTATGACCTTTTTGTAATGCATTCCTCATTCCATATTTTACCTCCCTCCAACTGCACTGCATTTCTGTAGTCGTTCGCAACAGTCTTGGTACCTGAATACTTTGAGTCAACCTTCCTACTCCATCGCAGAAGTTTGACTTTGACGTCATTGCCTCTTTCAAGCCGCATCAATACACACCCATGCTTAACATCAAACCTTCTTTTGGCCTTTTCCCCACATTTTCTAATTCTCTCATGAATCAAACCAAGGTCCACATCCACTATTTTGGAGGGGCCCTTCCATCCTGGAACCACCAACGTGTTGGGTTTGCATCCCCTCATGAGCTAAAAGGGGGAGACACCACTAACCAGATGGGGAGTGCTCCTGTACTGAAACAGCCTCCAAAGAAGCTCTCTTTGCCAGTCAACACAAACTTGTAACGACAAGCGTATACTATCCATCACAGTCCTATTGAAACGTTACACACACCCATTGCTCTGTGGATGTAAAGAGATGTTCTCTTATGTTTGATGCCATTCTCTCAAGACCACTTCTGAAACTCGTTAGAGATGAACTGGGGACCATTATCACTTAACAGTTAAATCGGCCAGCCCTGTCTCCAACATATGCCCTCCAAAAATGTCACTACACTTTTCGCTGTGATAGCTCTAATGACAATCACCTTGTGGGCGTACACTCCGCTGCACTAACCACCTTATTTGTTGTTTATTATTTGTTTCCTGAAAAACATTTGTTAATTTCTATCCTGCTACTTCTGGGATGCAATGATACAAAAAGCTGCAAGCCCAAAGAAGCCTAAAAATGCAACATCTAATGAGTTCTGACTTCTGCGCCAGTACCTCTCCAATTTTCACAAAATCATACATATTACAACCACTAATTGATACAGTAATTATGTTTTAATTGTTAACAATTGGACATCGTCAACATGTGTTTCGACCCCAAACATAAGGATCTTCCTCAGGGATTTATCCACCACATAACAATTCCAATTTATAAGGTCATCAGGTCATCAAACAAATATATGAAAACTATATACAGACCAGTGGCAAGCCAAGGAAAAGAAAAAGAGAAATACATTTTAATTGTTGATTCACAATTATTGGAGATCCTAACCGTACTTATATATTTTTCAACCATTGTAGGTCTAAATTTATTGAGGTGTATTAAATAAATGTCTTCACCAAACGATGTGTCAATGTCCACCACCAACACTCTGTGAATTTGATTTTTTTATATTTTAATATAGACTTGACCTATATTCTGCTTTGGTGTTCCCAACGTATACCACCATCGCTCTGTGTAGAATAAAGCTATAACCTAATCACCATTAAATGTATACAACTCCCAAAGAGTGATCTTTCCAAAAACGTTTTTTAGGAGAATTACTGTTTGACTGTCTTTCCTTAACACATTTGTCAATTCTCTTTTTCGTGGATAGGTTAAATTATCCTTCTTGTTCCTCTAGTTTCAAACTTCCATTCTATCAATAATAGAACAAAATCATAATGTATGATTCATATGATACATTAGAATACTCTAAAAGGAGTTACTTCTACATTGTGCCGAGAATTCTTACCTAATGTATCCACTTGTTAGAACACCATTGTATAAGTCCAGCAATCTTAAAAAAAAAACGATTGCACTTCTTATCATCCAATCACAAGATATATATAACCTCAAGTCAACTATCTGATTACCCTTCCAAGTTCTGTTAAGTATACGACAAACAAATTACTGCAGTCCTTACCTAATCGCTCAGCGCCTTAAGAGTATCAACATTGTGATACATTCCAATCAGTTCAAAAAGATAAGGTCCATAGAGCCTCTAGCGCATTAAAGACGATCCCATACATTTTATAGTAACCACCCGGTTCACACAATAACTTTAAAAGCAGCATTTGCCACAAAAACCATGCCGGGACAGCTAATAGGCCATATCCTACATACTCAGTCACAATGTAAGCGCAATTCCTATATTATTTACCTGTTCTGTATGACAATTCCACAATGCAGCGTTCCGCGTGGCGCGAGGGCACAAGCAATCTCTCCGGTACAACTAATCCCTGTCCTCTGCACAGCAAACCATTCAAAACACTTAATTCTTCACTAACTATTGAATTCCTTGAGTTGATCACAGCCTACCAGATTCTTGCTCTCCCTCCACCTTGTTTCTACCATACTCTTTACATCGAAACAATTAGTCATTCTGACACGCCTCATGTGCCAGTCCCCTTCACGCAGAGACTCCTCGGCCTTAAAAATATCCTTGATCCCATCTTGTCAGACCCAATCTGAAGCTCATCACTTTCTACAAGCGGACACCTCGACAACACATCAGCCACCACATTATCCTTCTGTTAGGCAAGATTTGGTGCAGTACCCCTTGGAGGCACAACAACAAACTTGACCTCCTGGCAATTGGAACCCAACCTTTGGTATACGTCTGTACTACACAGGTTGGTAGTGTGGCTGAGCAGCCAGGCTTATCTCAAGAGGGGTCAATGTGAGCAGTAGGGTGGTTACACATAGATCACAGTGACAAGTACCCAAATAAACTCTCACGAACAAGGTTACTTGATTAAACAATTATTATTTTAACAGTGAGTTTGGATAGGCCTTCTTCAGAAGGGGCAATATAATAGTAACACACAAATACACTCCAGAATACACACTTTTAGTTCTCTAAATCAGCAAATACCATTTGGGATGGCACACAGACACTTCCTACACCCTCAGGTGACTTAATAGCTAGGACACTGGACATTAATATATCACTGGTACATTTAGAGCAATACTGAGATAGACATAACACAAATATTCTGAAACAAGTAAGTACTTTTGAACCCCCCCCCAATGCAAAGTAAGTTAACCCTTTCCTGGAAGGAAGGTACCAACACACAGAGGAGAGACGAGTCATTCAGGGAGCCAGGCCAGCCAATATCAATTGGGCAAAAGTCTAGATGAGCTGAAGCACTTCTTCCAGATAAGTAAAAGTCTTGCACAATGTTTTAGAAGTCTTTGTAGAAAAAGTAGAATCAAAGTAAGGTCACAAGCCAGGAGGCTTGTGAGAGGTAGAAGAGTCAAGCAACTCTACAGAAGTAACCAAGACAAGTCTCAACTGAGATCAAGTAAGACTACAAGACAAGAGGTATGTTCTCTTAGACTGTACAGTACCTTTGGTTAGAAGAAATGGTTCCAGCTGGCTTCTGTTCCTGTGTGGCTCTGTAGATCCTGTTGTTCCTGGGCCTCAGTCGTGGGGACAAGAGGGAGGACTTCTGGGTACTCCTACAACACAACGGGACGGTCAGCGGCAGAAAAGGACCAGCTTCTATTCAGCGGAACTTCGCGTTTTCAGCTCCTCACATCTCAGCAAATAGCACCACTGAGGACTCTCGGATACCACTCTGGACTTTCCCTGCATCTGGGGTCCAGCACTCTGTTGAGGTGGCTCAGGCTTGGTCAGTCCTGCTTACTGGGAGTCCGGAGGATATTCCACAAGATCGAGTCCGATTTAAAAGTGATGCACTCAGTTTGGTGTTCCTCTCCCTGGCAATTCGGTTCCAGCAGCAGTGGAAGTACAGCCAGCTCCCAGAGGATGTCCAAACTACTTAACTTTGGAGTTAATTGGTCCCACCAACTCAAGGGGAGAAGTTGTCCTTGCAGGGCTTCTCTAGTCAAGGCGGATCCGGAGCTTCAGCACAGCAGCAGGGCTTCACCGGGCAAACCAACGATCCAGGAGTTGCAGCAGGCGCCTCTTCCAAGTTCACCTTTGGATTCCTTCGTCCAATGGTCGACCCTGCCTTCCAAGCCAAACAGCCTCGCCTTTTATGCAGGTTTCTTTATACCTAGCTGTCAATCACACAGCAGGGTGGCTGTCCCTGCCAGATAGCCAGTCGGCCATTCACCTTTGGGTGAATTCCTGTAACCAAGGGGTTCAAGCACAGGGAATTTCGGGCTCCTCCCTCACTTCCTGCCAGACATTCTGGAGCCAGGGGCGGGTTTCACTCGTGGATCCCGCCAAAGACAAAACAAACAAAGGGACAAAACCTGGTTTGGTGTGCAGTAAAAATCTCAAGATTTCCAAAAAGAAATGGCGAAAAAAGAAGACTGGGGACATTTTGACAAAATGGGTGCCCATGGGTGCATTACTGTAGCTGCGAACACAGCCCGCCGTAAAAACAAACAATGGTAGTAAAAAGTAAACCACTGCCACCAGCCATTAATTGTAGAAAGGGTAACATAAAAATGTTACATGTGAAACTAGACAAAAGGGATACTAAGTAACCCCTCCAGCACCCTATGGTAAGATAGTGTGTTCTGGGTCTAGAAAGTTACAAATTGTAGGTAAAGTCAATTTCACTTTCCTGCTCTTGGAAACAGTAGTTTCACCAAAAGAAGGTATTTAAAGTTTTGGAAAATCGGAGAGACTGCCCCGTGCCACTGCACTGAAGGTGCTGTGTGTCACAATGCATTCATGATGCCTATGGAGTTTGTCAGACTCCAAAACCAAAAGAAACACAGTGTTAAATCACAGAAAATTACATGAGAGAGTGGGAAAAAGGTCTGACTCTCTCCAGGTTGAAAATGAAAAAGTCCTAGAGTCCAGCAAAAGCTGTGGGTCTCTAAGGTAGAAGGGAATTAGCACATTTCTAAGAATTCTCCCTAACACCTTCCCTCTGACATGCTCAACTGTGAAGTCAAGCCCGTGTAACCTCGTTATCCATTTCGACATCCTCCTTGACACTCCATCGAGTCCCTTTTTAATAACTATGGCAACCAAGGGTTTGTGATCAGTCCTGACAATGACTCGTCTACCATGCAGTATAATGTTATTATTGCCCACAACACTGCCAATGCCTCTTATTCAATCACCAAATACCTCCTTTCCACTTCCTTGAGAGCCTTAGAGCCATATTCAATGGTATGCAATGCAGTACTGTCCGCATAAGAACACTACCTAAACCAAGTTCTAAGGCATTCGTAAACACAATGGTGCATGCACCATCCATGTAAAAACAGAGCTTTGGTGACGTCTTTCGTGACACTTTTAAAATCCTACTGGCATCTCTCATTCCATTCAAATCTCGCAGCTTTCCTGGTCAACCTGCGCATACTGTTTTGCTGGCAAGATTTCAGACAAATTTGGCATAATATTCAATCATACCTAAAAAAGACGATACCTCAGTGTTACTCTCGGGTGGCTGTATTTATTTTATGGTCTTCACAGTGCTCTCTTTAGGTCGAACTCCATCCGTAGACTGGCTGTAGCCCAAATAATCGACATGAGCCACAACAAATGTACATTTTTCCAATGTCAATGTCATTCTAGTCTCTTCTAACTTCTTCAGAACTTGTTTCAACTTGAAATCATGTTCATTCCTGTACTTCCCCCACACAAGATTATCATCATGATAAAACTTTACTCCATTCAGGCCACCCAAAATATTGTGCATCACTCGCTGAAAAACAATTACTGCAGATATTAGCCCAAACGACATCCTGACGCACTTGAATTACCGAATATGTGTAATGAAGGTAAGTATATCGCGAGAGTCAGGATGCATCCTAATCTGGTGATAGGCAGACTTTAGATCCAATAGGGAATACACTTTGTAACCACTCAACTCAATTATCATTTCGTCAATCTTCGGTAAGGGAAAGCTTTCAGTAATGATATTCTTGTTGACTTCCCTAAGATCTATACATAGCCTTATAGATCCATTGTTTTTTTTTCATAATCACTATGGGCTAACACATTCAGATGCCTCCGAACTCTCAATGACCCCTTCCTAAGCATCCTTTCAATTTCCAGCTCTACCTCTTTCTTACACGCATTAGGTACATGCCTAAGCTTTGCAACAAATGGCACTGCATTATTTTTTGCCCGATTCTGTGAATGAACCCTTTCAAGCATCCAACCTCAGCTTTAAACACATTGGGTGACCAATTGGTCACTTCCTCTTCATTCAATTCCGTCCACTCTTGCATCTCATTTTGTTGTGGGGGAAACAAACTGTGTTGCAATTATTATATACCTGCTTTTCACCGTTGAGGTCTAGCTTCATTTTGAGAGCTGTCCGACAGCTCCACGACAACAGATTCCCACCTACATTTGTCACAGATTCTACTGGCGGTGGTCTTTCCCTTAAAAGACAACATAGCATCTAATTCTCCTATTTTAACTATGGGATTCTTACCATATGCATTTGCTTCTACTCTGGATTCTTTTAATACACACCTTGGCAAGTTTTCTTCCCACGATTTCTTACTGACAAGAGTGTAATCTGCCCCACTGTCCACCAACATTTCAATGAATGAGCCATTAACCCCAATCAACACACTGGGTTTCTGGATCTTAACCTCACTCACCACATTGATAAGTTGTACACCCTTCAATCCGTCATATACATCCTCATAATCATCATAGTCATCTTCTATCATCCCCACGCTTCATCCGTCATATACATCCTCATAATCATCATAGTCATCTTCTATCATCCCCACACTTCCACTCCAGAAGCGACAACACTTGGATAAATGTCCTCTTCTCTCACAACATCGACATTCAACATGTAGTGCCATGTATTCCCTGTCCATCGCAAAGTGGTCAGAAATTCCACATCTGTAGCAACCCTTGAAATAGCGAGGTCCTCCGTGACTATTCAAAAACTCCCTTTTGTTGGAGGGTGGGGTTGGGAGATAGTTAAGAGGCGGGTCAAGTTAGAAATGAAGGGTCAAACTGTATATTGTGTGCCCGCCTACACCAGTCTCTCTATTAGGTTTGTTGGAAGAACACTGTCCTACATTTTCTGGAGGCACTGCTGAGATCACCTTTGGTGTGCCTATACCCTTCCTAGCCTACCTACTTACCCTATACTTACCCCTTTCCATCCCTGGGGTAGTATTTAGTTTGCTAGCGTAGGTTTGTTTTTTTGCAATTAGTTTTTTGTGCAAACTTTGGATAGGGATTTGTATATAGTAATATAATCACTGTGTTGTGGGATTTTAACAGATTTGCCAACTTATTTGACAGACAAGTACCATCCTCATGGATCAGCTTCAGGTAGCCAGCTGGATTGAGGGGATTAAGCCCGACCATTGCTTGATCACATTGGAGCACACCTCTACACCAGGTCCTGAGGTTGACGGAGTCCCTGGAATCCCTCACTGGCCAGGGTAAATGCATGGTTAAAGCCTGTGGCCTAGCAGGAACCAGTATCCTGGTCCGCTATGTGCCTAAGGAAGTTGATCCCGAGACATTTATTTTTATTTAATTGGTTTTTCAGAACACGCTCAATACCGTACCAGAATTCGGTTTCTAAGCACGGATCTGGGATTCAAACCTCTGCTGCTCTGTGTGGTCTTGCTTCCAAGACCAGCGCGTTGCCCCAGTGCTATCCTCCGTTCATTGCCCCTTACCATCCATAGGGGAGATTGTGTCCTATCCTCTCTGGGCAATGAACACATGGTCCGGGTTGCAGGCTAGTGCACCAATCACACCACCTATGCTTAGCCCAAATCATGCCTTGCTCAGCGCTGCACCCCATCATCCTGCAGTGCCCAGTGTAGATGCTATAATGGCTATGCCCATAAGCACCCCTTATCCTACCAGGGCCTAGAGCACATGCCAGTGCTACACCAGAGGATAGAGGCGCCAAACTGACGCTTCCTCCATGGTGGATGCTTTCACCAACGTGTTACACAAGGCCACTGCGGCACCATCTGAGCATGGCCCCTATGTCCGCCTGAGACCCTTCTCTGGGGAGAAACCAACCCTGAGGGGTGAAGAGGAAACACCAACTGTGGGCAGACCAGACCAACCAGATGATACACGACTGGAGAGATACAGACCGGGAGAAGAGGTATTGCATCATTGAGAGTCTGCGCGGCCCTGCATTGAGAGCCACCAGGCAATCTGTGTCACACATCCAGATCTCACAACGAAGGACGTCATGTACAAGCTCGATGGAGTGTTTGGAGCCACCAAGACTGGGGCGGAGCTGATGGGGAAGTACTACGTCACCCGCCTCCAACAGAGTGGGCGTCTCTCCAAATATCTGGCCATGACCGAGCCAATTCTTCAGCTGGCTTTGCAACGGAAGTGGATTGAGCCAAACAGCCTGCACCTGGACAGGCTGCAACAGGTTATAAGCAGAGCCAAATCTCTGCTGCTGTTACGTCTGCACCTACGACTCCGAGAACGAACCCAGAGACCACCACACGTTGATGAACTGGTCTGAGAGGTGCGTACTCTGGAGGGCGATATGAAGAACACAGTGTACAGTTTACAAGTCAACTGGTGTCTCCATACGCTGCCCTGGATTATGATCTGCATCATCAAGTAGAGGAGTTGCACCGAACCATCCAGGCGATGCAGCTGCAGAGGGTGCAGACCAAGCCACCGCCTGTAATGACATCCAGACCACCAGAGTACGGGAGAGGCTCTACACCGCCATCCCGAGAGAGATAACACTAGCTCTTCCGGCATGCTCAAGAGCGACAGCAGCCTCAAATGAACCAACGACGTACCGCACAGCTCCGGCCTTGGCAGTTCTACCATATGTGTGTCTACCATATGTGTGGACAGGAGGGCCACATCCGCCGTATGTTTACGAACTCACCGGAATGCAACCAAGTGGCGGCAAGGTTTGTTAGGCAAGATTGTATGTACTAACCCCGCTGGAGACTACACCAGCCTTGTCCTCTTGGCAATAGGGAACCCTCCTTTGGTATAGGTCTGTAGTACACAAGCTGGTACAGTGACTGAGCAGCCAGACCTATCACAAGAGGGGTCAATGTGAGCTATAGAGATTCAACATAGAGATTCACAGCGACAAGTATTCTAATAAAACTTATACTCAAGGTTTCTTATTAAAATAATTATTCATTAATTTAAGTCAGTTTTAAAGTAAGCCTTCTTTAGAAAGGGAAATATGCAACTATAAAATACACTTAAAAATACACTCCTTCAGTTTCAGTTAAGTAATTACCCTACCCTTTTGGGATGTCTCACGTAAACACTTCCTACACCCTGAGGTGACAAATTACTAGGACACTGTAGACGCTGACATATCACTTTAACACTTAAATGCAATACTGAGATTGTAGAAAAAATGAAAAGGTTAGGGAAGGAAACTAAACAAGTTCTCTGAACAGGTAAGTACTTTACAATCCCCCAATGAAGAATAGGTTAACCCTTTCCCAGCTATACAAGTAACTTATGTATGACTTTTCTGAGGGACAGATAAACACAAAGTCAGAGGGTAAGAAGAGTCTGCAGAGAGCCAGGACAGCCATTTCAATTGAACAAAGTCTAGGGGAGCTGAGGCACTTCTTGAAGATGGAACAAAAGTCTTGCACAATGTTATATAGAGAGTTTGTTGAAACGAATCACTGTTGGGCCACAAGCTGGGTGGCTTGTGAAAAGCAAAGATGCAAGCAACTCTGCAAAGGGCAGCAAATGCAAGTCTACAGTGATAGCAAGCAAGCTACACACAACAAGAGGTAAGTACCCCTAGTTAGACAGTACTTTAGTTCTGAAGAAAAAGGATCCAGCTGGCTTCTGTTCCTGTTGCAGTCCTGCAGAACCTGTGTTCCTGGGCCTCAGTCGTGGGGACAAGAGGGAGGACGTCTGGGGATTCCTGCACTGCGGTTTGAAGGTCAGCGGCAACAATGGGCTTACTCCAGATCGGCAGCTCTTTTCATTTCAGCTACCGGCAAATGGCACCACTGCGGTTCTTGGACACCTTGTGGGTTCCCCTTGCTTATGGGGTCCAGCACTGTTGAGGTGGCTCAGGGTTACGTCACCCTGCGTCGGGATGCACTAGTTCCTGGTGTTCCTGTCCCCTGGCGCTCGGTTCCTGCAGCAGCAAAGAAGTACAACCAGCAGGGAGAGGGGTTCCAGTCAAGTTCGTCTTGGGGCCAGTTGGTCCCACCAACCCAAGGTGAGAAGTCGTCCATTCCGGGCTTCTCTAGTGGATACAAACATTGGAGCTTCAGCACTGCAGCAGGGCTGCACCGGGCACACCAAGGGTCCAGGAGGATGCAGCAAGCTTCTCTTCCAGTTTCATCTTCGGTTCCTTTGTCCAGTGGTGGGCTCTGCCTTTCTTGCAAACGACCTCACCTTTTATGCAGGTTTCTCCCATTCATTTGCAGCTTAGCCGTCAGTCACACAGCAGCGTGTAAGACCTCCAAGGACACCCAGCTAGCCAATCACCTTTGGGTGCATTCCTGTAACCAAGAAGACTAAACACAGGGAGTTTTGGGAACCTCCCTCGTTTCCTGCCCTGCCAGACACGCTTGGGCCAGGGGCAGGCTTCACCCATGAATCATGCCAAAGACTAAACTAACAAAGGGACCAAACCTGGATTGGCGCACAGAGTCCTGTCAAACTAGAAATGGTGAAAAAAAGAAGACCAGGTCCATTTTTACAAAATGAGCACCCATGGGTGCAATGCAGCAGCTGAGGAAGCAGCCTGCGGTAATAATGCACACAATGGCAGGAAAAGTAAACCACTGCCACCAGCCATTAATTGTAGTGAGGATAACATAAAAGATGTCACATGAGAAGGTAGACAAAGGTGATATTAAGTAGCCCCCGGTACCCCACATAAGATGGTGTGTGCTAGGTCTACAAAGAGAAAAAGTTAAGTAAAGTCAATTTCACTTTACTACTCTTGGAAACAGTACTTTATCCAAGAGAAGGTATTTAAACCTTTACAGAAATCCAAAGGACTTCTATGAGACACTGCACTGAAGGTGATGTGTGTCACAATACAAAAAGATGATGCTATGGAGTTTGTCAGATTCCAAAACCAAAAGAAACACCAAATCAGATAGAAATACATGAGATAGTGAGAAAAAGGTCTCACTCCAGGATAAAAATTAAAAGTCGTAAAGTCCAGCAAAAGAGCTGTGGGTCTCTAAGGTAGAAGGGAATTAGCACAGAAATGAGAATTCTCCCCAACAAGGTTCCAGGCCTTGAATAGTCCAAAGCACCCGGTGGTGGGAAACGCCAGCGAGGACTAGGAAGCGGAGCACCTGAATCCTCAATACTATTACGCTCCAACCGAGTAGAGGCGACAACTAACAAGTCTACACCACCAGACTGGCCCGAGGCTGCAGTGACACCACCTGTGGGCAAGTCATCTGGAAACCAGCATCCACACAGACCGGCTAGTTCACCCGAGAGGAAGATCATCTGTAGTCAAACTAACAACAAGCTCAGCCCCCGAACATCATGGGCAATGCCTGATGGGCTTGCAGGACCACTCGCCACTGTAACGATTGCCATCGCTGGTCGACAGGCACACGCGCTTCTGGATAGCGGCTCACAGTTGAACATTGTTTATGAGCCGTTCTACATAAAACACCTGGTGCATATCCCATTGCAGCCCTTGGCTCGGCTGAACATTCTCGGCGTGGGAGACAACCCTTGCAAATATCTGGGTCCGACTGCAGTTTCCACGCGATGTAGCTGGAGTCAGCGCTCCTATCGACACCCGGACTCTGGTCTACAGCAGTCAGAGTGAAGATCCCGCAATATCGGTTGTGTTTGGAACCAATTCCTCGATGTTCGACGCACTGGCAGTATTATGCCAGCAGATGGCTGTACCACAATATGCCAGCACGTTGTCCATGCACTCCATGTGCCAACAGGCATACTTGCAGAGAGAGATCCTGTCCAGAGCTCCACCTGATGGTCCCATTGGATCGAACCGCACAACTCGGTTCGGGCAGATCACAATCCCGCACACGCCACTGTGATGGTCCCTGTCAGAGTACGACACAGCGGGGAACAACGACCAAAATGTCTGGCGATGGAGGCACCAGAACGTGGAGAGCTCCCAGGGGGTTTACTGGTACAGCAGACCCTGGTGATAATGGATGGAATGGACCTGAAGACCATCAAGGTACCGGTCATTAATGTGAGCAATAGGACCATCCGTGTACGAGGATGCACCACCTGACCGCATCTGTAGCCCCAGCAAGTGCCACCACCAGCTCATATGAGAAAGCGTTAGATCCGAAGACCTTGGAAACGCCCCGATCTCAGAGAGGGGCAAGGACCACCTAAGGGAGCAGCCCGCCCTGCACGCCGAGGCATTCTCCACAAGCCCCTGGGACATTGGCAAGGCCCAGGAGTGGAACATCAGATCCGGAGGTCTGATAAAACTCCCTTCCCAGGAGACTTGGAGGATGTACGCCGCCATCTGGATAATATATATATATATAATTGGTTATTTATAACTTGCTTAATACCCAGAGGTTTCTAAGCATGGACCCGGGGATCGAACCTGTGTTGCCCTTGAGCATTGCCTTGGAAGCAAGCATTGCCTTGCTTCCAAGACGAGTGTGTTGCCCCCGAGTTATACTCCTGAGATGATCTTCTGCAAGCAGGGATTATCCAGGAGCCCCTACACTTCTCGCATTGTCGTCGCCCAGGAGAAAAATGGGGATGTCCGGATGTGCATCGACTACCGTCGACTCAACACCCGCACTAGTCCGGACCAGTCCCCCACACCCTGGGTGGACGAGGCACTGGACTGCCTCACTGAGTTTTCAGTCCTGGACTTGTGGAGTGGCTACTATCAGATCATGTTGCATCCGGCGGATCATGAGAAGACCGCTTTCATCTGTCCCTTGAGTTTTCACAAATTCGTCAGGATGCCTCAGGGGGATCTCTGGTGGGCCAGCGACTTTCCAACGCCTTATCCCCCAGGGATCTAACCTTCCTCCTTGGCTGTTTAACCAGTATCTGGCACTCCTCGCCCACCGCATCGCAGCTCTCTGCCCCAACTTTCAGTGCTATGCGGATGACACCCAGCTCATTTTCAGGCTACCCTCGGCCTCCTCTTCTCCTTCCGTCCCTCATCTCTGACTGTCTTTCTGCTATCCAGGAATGGTGTGCCGCCAACGACCTCTGCCTTAATGCCAGTAAGACTGAGATTCTACTCATCGGCACACCCACTCCCTCCTTCCCTGCAGTCTCTGGCCGGCCTCTCTTGGCCCTCTTCCTGCTCCTACCTGCAAGGCAAAATACCTCGGGGTCATCTTCGACTCCACACTCTCCTTCTCTCCTCACATATCCGACGTCTCTAAGAAGTCACACTGCCAGCTCCACCTCCTCCGTGGTATCCTTCCTTTCCTCTCCTTCCCCCAGAAGCTCACTGTCTCTAGAGCCCTGGTTCTCTCGAAGCTGGACTACTGTAACAGCCTCTATCTAAATCTGCCTGCCTCTACTCTCCGCCCTTTGCAACTCATCCAGAACAGGACTGCGAGACTTGTCCTTGGCCTCAAGCCCAGGGACTGTATCTCTCCAGGACTGAAATCACTACAATGGCTCCCAGTGACTGCAAGGATCAAGTTCAAAACCCTCTGCATTGTCCACAAGGCCTTCTGGGGCCTTGGGCCAAATACCTTCAACTCTCTCTTCCTAAATATCTTCTTCTCGAGCTCTTCGCTCATCCGCCTCCAACTCCCTCAGGGTCAGCCTCTTCTCCAAACAACGAGTTGGGGGCAGAACACTCTCCGCTGCAGGGACCTCCCTCTGGAACAGCCTTCCTGCCTGTTAGGTAGAAACCTGTGCAGTTCCCTTAGGGACCACTGCAAAAGATTTAAGACTACAGGTGTTGGCAGTAAATCCACTTGGTAGCAGTCTGCACCACCCAGATTTACCTGGTAGCTGTGGCTGAGCAGTCAGACTTCCCTCAAGAAGAGTTAGGCAGTATGCAAAGTATACTCAATAGGCACTCAGATACAATAATACAAACAAACACTGACCAGAGCTTTGGTATCAAAGTATATAATTATTTATTTAAAACACACAGTTGAAACACTCCAGCACTCTTATTGTAAAATATTCTAAGCACAGTTACTATTGTAATATATACACCCCTTTTTCCCTATCAGATGAATCACAGTAAAACACCACTTATTTTCATACAGAGGTGAGCGCTTAACTAGATTGCACTCTAATAAGTTTGTGAGAAAGGGAGGGAAAAAGACAAAATACAAAGAGGTACACCACTCTACGATTCAGGAACACTGTTAGCAAGGCAGAGAGCAAAAAAGTCACTGGTGAGCCAAAGTCCAAAGGCTGGGCCCACTCTTAGAGAGAGCAGAGCACAAATGCGCCCAAGAGCACACAGTTACAGTATGCTTAGAAAGTCTTGCAGAGGGTTCAAGAAAGAGGTTAGAGCGGCTTAGAAAAGTTTAGCCAGGGTGTCCCAGGCTAACCCAGGTTCGAAAGCCGGGGGCTAAATCTACCCCATACAGTCGGTAGCAAGGGAAGCCAGGCGAGACGCGGTACCTTAAGTGGGAAGGATCCTCCAGCGGTGGCAGTTGTTCCTGGTAGTGGGTGCAAGTTGCGTCGTCGTCCAGGGGAAGAGAAGATCTCGACTTGGAGGAAAGATGAAGGTCGTTGCACTACCAGGGAAGAAACCAGCCGCAGAGTTTTCCGGTTAAAGGTGGTACCTTGGTTTCGCGGTCGTGGTAAAACGTGGTATCCCGGTTGCCGGGGTGCTTGGCACGGGCAAGGCGGCCACGAGATATGTCGGGAAAGCGAAAAGACGGTGTAACTGGTTACCCCTACCAGTCAAAGGAAGAAGACTCTCCGGCGGGAGATCTCCTCTGTCGTTGGGAAAAGTGGTGAGGCAGTCCAGCAGGGCTCCACCGGTGGTGGTGTCGTGGCAGGTCGGCTCAGCTTCTCCCTCGTCGGATTCTTAGGTCCTGTGGCGACTTCTGAAGTTCCAGTCCCCAAAGCCCTGCTTTTATGCAGCAAACCCCCATTCACTCAGCCTAGCTGTCACTCAAACATGCTAAGTGGTGAGCTGGCCGGCTCACCACTTGGGCCAATCAGGTTGGAGTGCGACTTGAGTTGCCTAGGCAACTCAGTCCAGGGTGCCTAAATTCCCCTCCACCCCTCCTAAGTACCCCAGACAGAGTGGCACCACTTTGGAGGGCTTCTGTGGAGAAGCCCGCCAAAAAGTGGAACAAAGGGCTCGACTTGGGTTGGAGTCACAGAAGAGAACACAAACGCCATTTTAGAATCAAGTTTTGGCAAAAAATACCAACCGGAGAATTAATATTAATTAAATAAACCGGCGGTATGTTCGAGGCTACCGTAAATAATTAAATAAAGATAGTAGCCTAAAACAATGGGAAATCCCATAGGAAAATATTTGCGGTTGAATATAAAAAGTAGTATCCACTGCCACCAGCCAAAACTCGATCAGGGGGAACGGAGACGTGCCCCCTCGACTAACAGACCCTGGGGCAATCGAATTGCCCCAGCCAGTATGTCCACAATATGATGGTTTGTACTGGTTCTGTTCAGAATTTGACTAGTAAAGTCAATGGTGACTTTACATGCCCTGGGAGACTGTAGTCAGTCCCAGGGTATGGAGTCTATACTGGGGGGTCACTAAGACACCCCTGTGTCACTGCACTGAGGGTGCTGTGTAACACACATCACAAAAACACATGAAACCCTATGGAGTAAAAGACCCCATAGCCCATTAAACACTTCTAGATTCAAAGAAACACACTCAAATCATGTCCAAGAGTGAGGGTAAAAGAGTCTCACTCTTGGCAGGAGAAAAAAATAAACCCCAAAAATCCAGCAAAGCTGCTGGGGGACTCACTAGGTTAGGAAATTCAGCCTAAACAGAGAATTCTCCCTAACACTGCCTCCCTGAAACTCGAGGAGAACCATCTCCGGTTCCAGAAGCACCTCAAAACCTTCCTCTTTGCCTCTGCCTTCTCTCCCCTTCTCCCCTGCTAAACTTACTGAAACTGCACTGAATCTGCAACTGGGCCACTCACCGCTCTCGGTCCTTGGCCCAGCCACTCTCCCCTGCACTGCCTCCCTGGCAACCCCCTGCACCGCGGGACTGTGTCTGTATCCCTACAGCCCCCCTTCCCAGTACTTTTCTGCACTTATCTCGCACTTGCCACTAGCTGGCCCTTGTTATTTATCCTGTATGCTCTTAACCCTGTATTGCACTCTCCCCTCTCCACCTCCTTTTTGCACTTTCCCTTCCCCTCTACCCTTGCACTTGCGCGATCTGAATGACACCCGGCCTAGTAGGATTGTTGTCTGTCTCCCCTTGTTTCCCCCCGCCTCGTCGCGCCTTGAAACACTTGTGTATAGGCGCGTTACAAATGCCATATCATATCATAAGACTGTCAGCAACATGAACCTCCTGGAGATACTGGTGTACTTAGATGACATTGTGTTCTACAGGACACTGAAGGACTACAATAGGAGGCTCATGAAGGTGCTGCATAGCCTGGAGGAGCAAGGGTTAAAAGGTCAGTGTGCACAAGTGCCAGTTTTGCCAAACAAGTGTCAAGTACCTCGGGCACATCGTCTCCGTGGATGGCATCGCTGTGGATCCAGTAAAGAAGGATGCCCTCCTCACCTGGCCAAGACCTCAAACCATCAAGGAGTTACAGTGTTTTCTGGAATTCTGTAATTACTACAGGAGATTTGTCACGGGATACAACAACATAGCCCGACCACTTGTGGACCTCACCAAGGGGTACCCACCTACCCAGTGGAGCCGGAAGAACACTGCCAACTCTGCAGACCATTTATATCATCCATGGCAGCCCTTTGGTGAGCGTTGGTCTGACTGATGCCAGCAGGCCTTTGAGGAGCTCAAGCGGACCCTCACCACAGCACCAGTCCGGGCCTATGCGGGTCCGCAGTAACCTTACATCCTGCATGTGGACACAAGTTTGGAGGGATTGGGAGCAGTTCTCTACCAGGAGACCAATGGTGTAACAAGACCGGTCGCTTTTACCAGCCGAGGCCTGCATGCGACAGAGAGGAATTACGCAGTCCACAAGTTGGTATCCTTGGCATTGAAGTGGGCTGTTACAGAGAATCTCTAGGATTACCTCTACGACGCCACCTTCATGGTGAGGACGGACAACAACCCCCTTACATATGTGTTGAAGTCGTCGAAGCTGGATGCTACCGGACACCGTTGGCTCGCCACACTTTGCACATACAACTTCGGTCTACAGTATAGACCTGGGCGCACTAACATCGATGGTGATGTCCGCTCTAGAAGCAATCATGCTCAGCCAGATAATACAGCTGGATCCACCTGGTGGAAGGAGTTGTCTTTAGCAGGTGTCAGAGCTATCTGCCAGGCTGCAAGGCAGCAGGAGTCAGACAGAGCCAGGTGCGTTGATTGCTTGGGATCCTCAGCTGAGGCAGTACCCGAAGTCTACTGCAATATCGGCAATATGAGGGAATCTGTGCTACCACGTCTGACCCGAGATGAGATCCGTATGTCGCAGCAAGCGGATCCTGGCATTGCTCTGTTCTTGAAAAACAAGACCACAGAAGCGGATGTGTCAAGAGATGTCCTTCATGACCCAGAGCAAGCTGCAATGCTGAAGGAGTGGAAGACGCTCAAGGGTGAAATCCTGTACAAGGAAAGCAAAGTAGGAGACCGACCACTATATTGCCTGCTTTTACCACAGAGTTTCAGCTGAGCTGTATTGTATGCACTCCATGACCAGAATGGACATATTGGCAGCAACAGAACCTTTGAGTTGGCTCAAGATTTTTCTAGCCCAGAAGATCAGATGTGGAGTATTATTGCCAGCACAACGCCAGTTGTGTCACCAGGAAGATTGCGGCTGATCCTGCAGCCTTTCTTCGTCATCTACAGAGTTCCGGGCCCATGTCCCTCGTCTGCATCGACTTCCTCAAGCTGGAGATGGAGGAGGAGTGCAGAACATCCTGGTGGTGACAGGCCACTTCACTCGGTACGCGCAGGCGTTTCCCACCAAAGATCAGCATGCCATCATTGTTGCCTGTGTGTTGTGGGAAAAATATTGTGGCTTGCCGGCCAGAATTCATTCCGACCAGGGACGAGACTTTGAATCGACACTCATCAAGCAGATGCTGAAGCTGGTTGGCATCAAGAAGATCCGTACAATGCCATGTCGCCCTCAGGAGGATGCCCAAGTGGAGAGGTATAATCGCACCCTCTTGGCCATGCTGGGCACCCTGAGGCAAGAGGAGAAGAACAGACTGAGTCAGCATGTGGCCACCCTGACCCATGCGTACAACTGTACGAAGAATGATGCCACTGGGTTTACACCATATTTCTTGATGTTTGGAAGAGATGCCCAACTGCCTGTAGACCTGTGTTCTGGGGTGTCTGCAGACAAGGACTATGCCAACTATGTTAAACAGCTCAAGCGACAACTGGAGCAATCATATCAGCTCACTCAGGCTGCTGCGGAGAAGACGGCAGACGGGAACAAATGCTGCTAAGACATCAAGATCAAGTTTCACCCTCTTCAACCTGGCAATCGTGTGTTCATCCGCAGCCTGGGAAAGAGGGGACGCAACAAGCTAGGTGACAAGTAGGAGTCTCAGCCTTTCATCATAGAGCATCAGCTGGTAGGGCTCCCTGTATACTGACTGCGATAGGAAGAACGGCCAAGGAATATCGAGACCTTGCACCAGAACCACATTCTCCCAGTCGGGATGAGGTTGAGCTGACACCTGAGGTGACAGATGAAGAACTGGTCAAGGGGCTGGTGACGAGGCACCGACTCCGAGCTGAGAGGCCCGAAGGAGATCCGTTGAAGGTTTAATCCCGGAAGCTTCTCCAGCTACCGAGGTCGAGAGATCAGAAGGTCAGCCAGAAGCCAGTGAAGACACTGATGCCGAGGAGGAGAATCAGTTTGGCGTCTACCCAGACCAAGCATTAGATCAGACCCTTGTGTGGGTCCCTACACCAACTTGGCCATATCCCACTCCTAGGGAACCTGAACCCCATGAGTATTCCTTCAGAGGTTGTTTCCAATCCTGCTCCAATCACCCCTGCCACGCTGGATGTGGTAGAGGAACCCTTACCCATTCCTTCACTGGAAGATAGGGTCCCCGACTTAGTACCGAGCACTCCGCCAAGTACGGAGGAAAACCTATCTGATGCCTCAGCTGCTCTCAGTCGTACCACCAGGGAGAGCAGACAGGTTATGAAATTAACATATGATACACCAGGGGTCCAGTGGTCTGTGCTAAATCATGGCTGGATACATTCATTGACCAGGCCATGGCGATCCTCAGGGCCGAGGGTAGTTCAAAAGGAGGGGTGCATGTAACCCCCGCTTCGGGGATTGAAGAAAGCATCCCCGGCACGTGAAACTGCGCTGGGGATCCCGAAATAATTAAAAGTAGAGAATCGGGTGTCCGACGTGAGCCTCGGACCCCGAAGAAAGAAAAAGTTAGTAAGTGACCCTCGCACGTGGGCATTCAAGGGACCCATTATTCTGAAAAGAAAAAGCGCTCTGCTCAGCGCCGGTGACATACGCAGCCCAGGCCTTTAATTTGGTACTACCCTGACAGGCTGTCACGCACCTTCCAACCTGGCGCTTATGGAGACCCTGGCAACAGCGCCGCCGGTAACCCCTTATCTGTTTGTGTTTGTCCCTCTTCTGGGTTCCCTGTTTATATCGTCCTTGGGTTTGGGTCTTGCTCTCTAATTCTGCTTCAGTCCGTTTTCTATATTCACTGGTCTCGATCTCTTCTTAGTAGCGGTCTAGTCTATTTCCTTTAGTCCTTTCTCTATGTTAACTATGCCTTTATGGTCCCGTCACTTCCTGGTTGCGTTGCGTTGCAACCCTTTCGCTTTGCGTCCCTTCGAGTTAACATGGTAGTACTCTTGTTTTGGCTTTCGTGCCTCTGCTTACTCTCCGGTCCCCCCTTGTACCGGCTTTCCCTCTCCTCTGATTTCCGCCTTCGTCTCTGCTCATTATTCCGTATTCTTTATCTTCCCTTTTATCCCGTTTCCCTCTGTCTGCCTTCGCCTTTCCTTCCAAGTCTTCATTGCAGCTCCGGCCCTTTTCTTTTCCCCCCGTTCCTCCTGTTCTTTGCTACCATCTCCGTGGGGCTCCGGCTTACCTTTAGGCTTCGGTCGCACCTTTCCCTTTCCCGTCCATAGTTTGCTTACCTGATCTTCGGCGCTGACGACTCCTCTTGCGTTGGCTGTGCTCCGGACACAGAGGATACCGTTTGCTTTCATTTTTGGAGAACCTGCCCCATTCCTGCTCAAGCGGCACTCTGCAGCAGCAACAACTACACTATTGGAAGAAGGAACATTCAGCAACATCCCAGAGAGTTTTTTTTAGCCTTGGCTTTTTCCTCTCGCTGGCTCCCTCAGAAGGGGGTCCTTTGTCTGCCTGGTAAACTGAGGCAGCTGAGTGGCTTCCATCCGGGGACGGCCATATCTCTTAAAAAAAAAAAAAAGGCATAAGACTGTGAGAAAGAGACATTTACACTATTCTTCTACCGAAGACACAGGTAAGGAGGAGGGGGAATTCATGTTAAGTGACGATCAGGAAGAGATAGCCAGGATTGACATAAATTCTGACACAGGTAGGGGAGTGCCTTAAACAATCGTGCCAGGCACCTCCAGTTACTGGTGCTCCCCATAGCTGTGGGCACCCAATGTATCTTTAGCCCTCCATGGGCTGATTTTAAATGAAGGGGCCACCTCCCCCGGCCTGACAGGTGGCCCACCAGACTCCCTGGGCCACACCTGGCAGACGTGGCCCAGGTTGAGAAGTGCTATGGGGGGCACTCCACGCTGTTTCCGAGTGCTGGGCTGCAGCTGGCATACGCAGCCCAGCCCATATTAAGACTTTGGGGCCCTCACACACTGTTGTTGCTGCCCACTGCCACTTTATAGACCTTGAGTATATTTTTAAAAGACATTTTATATTTTTAAAGCACTCTTTTTATATGTTTGTGTTTTATTAGTATTGCAGCTGCTTATGATTAACTTAAGTTGTATATAGTTTCTTGTGCTCTGCCTCGTTTGTAAAAAAAACCCACAAAACCTGCTGGTGTACAGGATAAGTATATAAGAATGTTTTAACAACTAAAAAGAACTGTACACCAGCATACCCTTTGTCCGCCTTTCCTTTTGTGCTCGTTATGCTAACCTTGTGTTTTCTCCTTAGGGGTATTTGGGTAACCTGCCTGCCCTAACCTCTTGATTTTCCTTACCCTTACCTTATTTCTAGGGAAGTACACCAGGGTGATCTCGAACCAGGGAGGTCGGGATTTGGAGACAGTTAAGAGGCGGGTCAAGTGAAGGGTTAAGCTGTATATTGTGTGCCCGCCTACACCGGTCTCCCTATAAGTTGCACTGAAAGATCACTGCGCTACATAGAACATTGCTTTTTACTGCGGTATGGTACTGCCATTAGAGCGGAATTTAATTTCTGCCCATGGATCAGAAAATGTGAGCTTTGTCCCCTTCTACTATGTGAGCTTTGTCCCCTTCTACTCTCCTTGCTGGGAACACTACCAATCTAGAAAGTATTTGTAGATTTCCAAGTGTCAAAACTGTTGTGCAAATTTGCCTTAATCACCGTTTCTCAACCACATACAAACGTGTGTCCTCTCACCTAGCTTCGGGAGGTATTTCTGCTTCTGCTCCTCTGTTCCATATGCATAAATTGGGTGCATAACCAGGGAGGACTGGACGCTCATCACAGATCGGTAGCTGCTGTCCACTCTTTCGATTTCTCGGGCCAACAGACCATAGGCAACATAGGAGGTCCCAGCACAGCCATAGCCTGAGGACACAAAAGAAAATGAAGGTGGATTGGAAGGCCTTAGAGTGTCCTTTCATAGTGGATGTCCGGCCCTTCAAGATGTGTTGGGCTGCTACAGGCTTGGTCTGAAGGGTTGCCTCCTCCTAATGATGTAGTTAACTCTCATACCCCGGGACAGAAGGGTTTATCTGTTAAAAATAATGTGTGGTCTACTGCAGGGCATGGCAGGAGGGGTTGTCTGCTTCAAGGGATCTGGTGGGATACTATTTGCTAGGGATGGCGGATGGAGTGGTTACATGTTCCCAGTAAGTGAGTGAGCTGAAGCTAGGATTGGAATTGTTGTTTCCGCTCAGTGATCTGATGGCTAATCCTCACCAAGGTTGCAGCATACAACCTCGTTCAGTGGTAGGCTCCTACTACCGTTGACACACCCTCCTGTATTTTCCCAGTGATGTGGTGGGCTGCTATGGACCAAGGTTGGAACGATTGCCTGGACATGGCAGACTTCAACTAGCCAATGCCTGGGTGGCTGTGTTCTCTGTGTTGTAGCGGTCTCCTACAAAAGTAGTAATTTGTACCCTGTGCCAGTTCTGTTCTGTTCCATGTATTACCTTTAATGGTGGATCCTAAGACCCCAAGTTCGCCAATCTCGGAAATGATTTCACGGTTAAAGACTGAAAGATTAAAAGAAACAAATATGAACAAAGCATTTTGGCACATATACAATTTTGAATGGTGATTGAAAGGCACGTATGATGAGAAAGAAGGGACGCAGCAATTCATTTACTTATATCGCTGAAGACAGGAATGAGATGCATCGAGCGAGATTTGTGCAGATTCCAGTAATGGTCGAGATTGAGGTGCACTAGCAAAGCTGTGTGCGAGTCCCAGTACTGGAATAGTAGGTGTGGTACTGTTCAGGATGGACATGCATTGGCAGAGCTATGTGTGGATCGAATAAGTTGTGGTGATGTTCCAAATTCAGGGACACTGAAAAAGCTGTGTGCGGTAGGACATGGCTGGGTTGTACTGGCACAGCAGTGTATGGGTCCCAGTACTGGACTAGCAGGTCATGCTACAGATCCAGGTTTAGATGTGCAGGCAGAGGTAGGCCCATGGGCCCGTACACCAGACAGTCTGCATACGTCTAATAATGGACTTGCAGGGGGTGCTACACGTCAAGATTGAAGTGCATTGACAGAACTCTGTGCCAGCCTATTCCCAATAAAGCAGGTGGTGGTGCAGGCCAAGACAGCGGTGCACTGTTAGAACTCAGATCTACTTCGAAGCCCAGACAATGCTACTGGCTGCCGTAGTCTTTCAAATAAACATAGCAATGTAACTTTAAACATGTTCCATCTGTTTTTGGCTCTCTACCTTCATTGCGATTCGCCATCAGGATGCGCGGCATGAGTTTCTGCTGGCAGTAGGTGCGAAATGAGTCCCGGATCATGACCTCCTCCTCAGTCAACTGACTGTCCAATGCCAGAGGGTCCTGCCAATCAAATTGGACTCGGGGCGCTTAAAGGAAGAGGAATCGCATTACAATCGGAGCACTCAGACACACATTCAAGGATCATGCTAGCAAGTAATTAGTTACTCTTTTTCAATTTATTGTCAGCATTTACAGCAGTTATGCTTTTCTAGCAAAAATAAGAATATATCTCAATGCATGCTCAGTGGCTCTGAAATGGAGGTGAATGTCCAGGGATGGCTATTGGGGTCTCGCTGTGGCATTCTAGTTGAAATGGTCAATTCTATAATCAGATTATGTATTTTTGGGACAGCGTTTTCAAGGTACAGTTGAGACCAAATGCCTATAGATACTTGGGGAGTGTCTACTTAAAAGGGATATCTATATCTGAGCAGTGTCAGGAATGGGCAATGCAAAATGTGGTATTCTTTCAGCTTTCAACACCTGCCACTGTGCAAAGCCAAATCTTACAGTTCAACCTAATATTCCAAGTCCTCGTCCCTCAAGGGACTCCATAATCTATAACACAATGATCAAGTATGTGGCCAACAGAAATGTTTAAACCTATGCTTAATAAGCACTTATCATCCAGGCTTGTCCCATAGCAAAAACACAAATGTTCCAAGTCTTGGCTAACAAAAGAGTTTACAAATCCTATTCTACAATGTTCATCCCTAGTCTTCAACACAAAAGAAAGAAGATTCTACTGGTTCCAGGTTGTGGATCCTCAATGGTCTTCTTGCTTTCTCGCTGATCCTTCATACCTCTCCCACGTCCTTAACTTCTCAGACATCTCTGCAGATTCTAGTTTCACTTCTTTATCTTCTAACCGCTCAGTTGTCGGATATATCTCCAACCTCAGGTCTCCAGACCGTTCCAACAAACACAGGTCCTCCTCCTCTCAGAAATTGAATGTAGGTCACACCAGGACCTTGATCATCAGCGTACACACAGACAGGCCTTGCTACAACCTAGATACTCTTTACTTGCTTGGAAAGGTCTCACCAATACCTGGCATATCATCATTAATGTGTGCAGGTTTCACCACGGCCTGGCATCAGGGTTCACTAGTGCAGGTCTCTCCATTAGCTGGACTATCAGCATTCACTTACGTAGGCCTCACCACGACGTGGAATGTCAACAATTAATTGAGCTGGTCTCAATGAATATAAATTATATACCATGACCAGATATATCAGCATTCGCATAGATGGGTCTTTTATTATTATTAGGGTATTTATTGACCGCAGGTCTGGCTCTCGGAAGAAATGGAGCATTTTACGAATGATCAGAGCAGACTCATAACCTGGCATCAGCATACACTGGTGCAATTCTTATCTTAATCTGGTATATCAGCATTCACTTGAGCAGGTCTCACCATGACCTGTTATGTCAGCATTCACCGAGGCAAATCTCCTCATGACCTGGCATCAGCATTCACTTGTGCAGGCATCCGACAACCTGGTGTGTCAGAATTTCCTTTGTTTGTTCTCCTTCTAGACCTTGGGTGGGCTTTCTCTTATATTAGGATGTGGGTAGTGTGATGAATCTGATGGGGTCATCACTCCTTTCCCAGTGGTGACCTCTCCACATATGACATGGGGTTGGCAGCCACTACCTGATCCTGGGAACGGCTATATGAGGGAGGGTCCCATGGGGGAGACAACCTCCCGGGGAGTGGCAGGGCACCATCGGGAAAGGCATGGTATTCCCCTGCCTCTCTTGAGGATACCCCCTCCATACGCAATGCTTTAATGGCATATTGTAACACCTCCCCTCATCCATCTAGGAAGAATACTAAAGACCTTTCCTCAAGAAAACACCTTTACAGACTCTACCTGCAAGTCATGCAGAGCTGACTTGCCCTTAAAGAACACACACTTTGTATGTAAATACCTACAATGGACTACCATTCCCATACCCACGAGGATCCTGGGATGAGGAAGATGAGCCGAGTAATGCAGTGCTTTGGATGAGATATTAGCTGCATAAATAGATCTAATAGATATCTTTGGATCTGTTATTCACAAATAGATCTCACTACCAAAGAGGGAAATTTTGAGACAGGTCTCTCATTTTTGTAAGTCACAAGGAAGATCTAGATACGGCTGTTGGACCGGATATCTTCTACTTAAGGTGAGGATAGTACTTAATTGGGAGATGATAACAGATAGAAGGGAACACAAGATACAAATATCGGACACAATTTGCTTTAAATCACTAAGAATTTCTGGACGTACTGGATACAATTTAAGGCTTCGGCATCTCAGAAAACACACTATTCACAGCTTGGACTGTGCTAGCCAGACTGACCCTAGAGGAATATTAAGAAAAAGAATCCGGACAGATCTTGATTGTTGATGTATATATCAAGAATGGCTTCAGACATAGCATTTCACTAAATAAATATACTCTATATTTTGTAAGTTTTGTAGATCACTGTGCGATTTGATATACAAAAAATGTACAAATAATAGCTCCTGAGGAAGGGAAAAAATTTCCCGAAAATGCGTAGTGCATATGAACATATGATTAATGGATTGCTGACTTAAGAACCTTCACCATTATTTTGTTGAAAAAATATATATATATATAAATATATATATTTGTGTATATTGTGTTTACAAATTCTTTACATAAACAATCAAGATTGTTGATATAAAAGCTATTGAGTGAAAACATTCTTGAATAGAAAACATAAGTCTAGAACTGATTGCCTAAATGGTCTTAAATGTTGATTGGAATACATCAAAACTTGGTTTACAGGTGACGGAGCATCCACACATCTGTGGACAACTGTTTTCCCATATGATAAAGGCCCTGGCAGGGAAGTATACCAGGCAAAATAAAAGTGTAAGAAAGATACATATATATATGAAAGCCCTGGCAGGAGAGTATACCAGGCTGTTGCAAGTGTGTACTTCTAAAAGAAGCCCTGGCAGGAGAGTTTACCAGGCAGTTGCAAATGTGTTCATAAGAGAAAGTCCTGGTAACAAGGTACACCAGGCAAGGACAAGATGAACACTGTATGTGATCAAACGGATCTAAGAATTGCTAGGGCTATCATAGGGTCCAAATTGGACTACTGCAACGCCCTCTTTGTTGGGACCTCCCAGCAGAATCTAGCAAAACTCCAAATAGTGCAGAACAATGCCCTAAGAGCAGCAACAGGCATATCACGAAGGGATCACATTTCCGGGATCAGGAGGCAGGTGCATTGGCTCCCAGTCAAGGAAAGGATTGTGTTCAAGACCCTAGCACTGACTCACAAATGTCTCCATGGCCTTGCCCCACTATACCTAGCACAAAGGATCACTAAAAACACATCATCCAGACCGTCTAGGGTGGCCTACTCCAACCGTATCACTGTTCCTCCCACACGTAGAGTGCGTGCAGGCGGAACAAGCTTCCCTGCCATGGCTGCGACCTTCTGGAACACCCTCACAGCCCAGATCAGAATGATCAAATCTCATGCAGCATTCAGGAAGGCCATCAAAACGAGGCTCTTTGTACAAAGGGCCTCACCTACTGCGTTCTGCTTATTTCTGCTTACTTTCTTATAATGTTTCTTTGTTCTGTAAAGTAACTATTGACTATGTAACACATTTTCTGTACCAAGTATTACTCTGTTGGGGCGAATTCATTGTAACCCTGAAACAAGCCCTCTTGCGTCTCCTTATAGCGCCTTGATGCCGTGGCTGTAGTGCGCTCTGCAAATACAAAAATAATAAATAATAATAAAGAAGGCCTGAGAGAGACATAAGAGGTCTAGCAAAAAGGCTGTGCTGATTATATAGCTCTGCTGATTACGAAAACAGGAGTGAAAACCTGGCAGGAGAGTACACCAGGTAGCCTAACAAGATAAAGACAAAAAGTCAAGTTTTATTGTATAACCTGTTCTGTTGTTGACCAAGAGAAACCCAAGGAACAAACATTGTTGAATAAACAACCAAAGGAAGAGAATACCAGGGGAGGGGAATCATCCTCTGGAAGAAGGTACTGTATACTTTTGGAACTTGTGTTGGAGTTACCATTTTTCCTTTTTGAACATTTGTAATTCACTCGAGGTCAAAGGCATTCCCCTTTTCACATTAAAGTTTAGTTTGTTAGAATGTGAGGGCCAGAATTGTACTTTGGGCATGGGACGATTTTGCTTTGGACATTCTGACACTGACAGACCCTTAGTTTTGGTTTTAAGTAGGGAAACACCTCTTAGAGCAGGGACAGAGAGGTATATCCCCACCCTCTTATTTTAATAAAAGACATGACCAAAATCACGAATCCCTTGTGCCCGAGTCTCATTCCTGGCTCTTCACAGTAGACAGCAGCTTGGTTAACATTGATACCACCTTCTGCCAAGTGGCTTTCTAGCTGATCCTGTGGATATGTCCTTGTGTGTCTGGTCTGCACTGGACTCAACTCTGGCTGTCATGCTCTGTACTTTCCAAGCCCTTTTTATAGGTGTAGTTAGCTTGAGAACTTCATTCAGGACCGTTTATTAGATGCAGTGCACTTCTGAATAGGACTTGTTAGAGCACTTCTTATGAAAGACTTGAAGTGAAGTCTTATCTGTGCAGAGGTTACAAAAAGAGGGAAAGTTGTTAAAGCAGAGGTGGTACTTTTGTTTTGAACTTTGTCAATTCTATCCTGGAAGGAGGTTATCTAGGATTACCATTGGTGCGGTTTACCTTGTGGGGATTGGAAAGGGAACTTTTCAACCAACAGAAAAGGAACAGTTACCGGTGAATTTTTGTTTGGGTGAACTTTTGTTTCTTTGGAACTTTTCAATGACTGATTTAAGACTTTACTTTCCTTTGGGAGAAATTGACTTTGGACTTTCCTGGGAACTAGATCTACCCAGGACAAGTGGAAGTTAACCAAATCACTGGTTATTTGATAATCTTTTATTTATGTTGTTTGTGCTATGCTTTTGTTGTTTAGTGAGATGGCCAGTTTGGTGAATGTTAGGAGATTTTCCCTTAGAACCTAGACTAAGCAGGGAATTCCCTTGTAGAGTAGGCTTAATTAGGTTATCTTTGCATTTTCTGTTTAAAATAAAATGTCAAATACTGAGAAAACTACAAGCAGTTGTCTGCCTCGCATTACTGACCCCCCTCACAAGCCCCAATGCTAATTTGTTTACTTTTTAACAACACCTCTCTTTTCGGAAGCAAGTTCTATCTAAATCGCAAGAGGGTTGATTTGAAAAAACAATTAGAGAACAAAGTAGGGGTCCACCGTGCCCCTTATTTGCGTTTGTGTTCAAGATGGGACAATGGCGCATAATTATAGAACTGTTCCATTGTGCTGCACCAATTCCTGTTATACAGGCCGTTTTTCACATTGTCCGAGTTCACTATCGGGTAACTATAATCTCGATCGGCATCCTTCAATCTTTAAACACACTGCTCTCTTATCCTTTCCAGAAAGCAGGAATGGCTGCCTGAACCGGTTTCATTTCCATATATGTTTTTATAATGCTATATACAGAATCCCTGGGTGAGATAATTAATTAGTTTGCAAAAAAGGGGCAACATTCTCAACTGAACGGGCACCTTCAACGATAAGAACCCGAGCTCAAAGCACATAGCTGGGAGCAGAACTTCAATGGGCACGCTCAGAACCTGTCTCGACAGCATATCCTCCGCTCTGTCCAACTGGCCATAAACCATAGTGCCATCCCTTAAATTAATTTGGGTACTCCCTTGCCCTCATAAAAATGGGTGGCCAATTTCATGGAAAAAACAGCTGCATTTCCCATCTATCTTTAGTAGCTGATTGGACTGAGCGGATGTAAAGACTGGAGGGTGGGTTCTGTACTCCTGCCCTCTATATGGCAGAGTAGAAACACAGAGCACCCCAGCCAGGATTCTCTATGCGGTAGCAATGGACGAGCAATCAAGGCTTAAGCTTTCAGGAGGTGATGCGGGCTGGTTCTTAAGTACAGTGTAGTCCCCAAGCCTCCACAAAGGAATGCCCGCACACTGTTATGTGATAACACAGTTCTTTATATACATATATATATATATATATATACACCCAATCAATAACACTTTGTACTCTGGCAATTCTAATATGGTAAATGTATATGTGGTACCACAGTTCATTCGAATGGATTGTGTCCTCCCACGTATTCCCCATGTTAGATATATATTCGTATCTTCCAGCTTTGCTGCTTTGGAAAGAAAAATCCCACCGGAGGGCGCTTTGCTTGAGGTCGTAGCGTCGATGTCCTTCGAGCGTCAACGTCATCCGTAGTATAAAGGGCTCGAACCGCGCCCGTTGGCTTAAGTTCAGTTTTTCTGATAACTCTGCTTCATGTCACGAAAACAGCGCTTCAGTTTTCTGTGAAATGTCTTCCTCGTCGAATCCTTCCATGCCCAAAAACTGGCTTTAAGAAATGTCAGAATTGCGGGAAGAAGATGTCCATCCGACAGTAATGTAATTCCAAACCATGAGCTGGCACATCCACGAATGCTCCACACATAAGTAGGCCGAGTGCTGACAATGCACATCCCACAAACGCTGTCCCCAAAATGGCCATGGAAATCCATGGTGAACAGTACAGAATAGTGAAGAGCAGCAAATGCAACTGCAGCCAAATGCATTTGCAATGACACATGAGGCAGCCACTTCTGTCAAGCAGAAGTAGATGGAAGGGCCCCCTCATCCTGCGACAAGTGAATGAGTACTGTTACATACAGAAACATAGGCGTACCAAGTGGAGAGTACCCCATTGATTCAATCGTGCCCGTAGGACAGCACACTCCACAATGTTATAGGCCAAATGCCAAATATGGCAAAATCACACTGATGACAGGGCTCTGTACACCCACTGGACTTATCTTGTCCCCATACCGGCTTCCTCTCCCCTGCAGGTGATTCTGGATATCCCCAGTACACGTGGCTCATGACCCCTGTGCGTCACCCACACACGGCGGCGGAGTGGGCATACAACCTTGGCCATGCCCGTACACGGATCTGCGTGGAGAGGGCATTTGGACTGCTGAAGGCACGCTTCCGGTGCCTCGACCGCACGGGAGGGGCAATGATGTATGCACCAGAAAAAGCTGGAAAAATTGTACTGACATGTGCCATGCTGCACAACATCAGTTGTCGCAGAAATGTGCCACTGCCGCCTGATGCACATGTGCAGCCACCTGATGATGGTAGTGAGGGCGATGAAGTGCCAGAAGGTGTTGCACATGCACAAAGGGTTGGGCAGAGAGAAGGGAGGTTTGCCAGACAGGGATTGATTGCGGGATTCCATTAGAAATGGGTAATAGGTAAATGATGAACATGTCACTTCAACATTAAATTGCATTTGTTACAATCACTACTGTCCATGCATTGTGTTTTTTGTAACGCGATTTATTTTCCCTCCAACAATCCCCCCTCCCCCAGTGAACACCCAACAATCCCCCCTACCCCCAGTGAACACCCACCAATCCCCCTCCCCCCAGTGTACAACCCCCAACTGTGCAGTTGCCGCAACAATGTTGCCATGCACCACTAGGATGGGCGCGGGTGCTTCCCCCTCCCAGGACCCTCCGGTGTGCGTGCCCTCAGGTGGCACATGGACCGGCGCCTTGGAGATGGGTCTAGTGAACCCTCTGTGGGTGTTGTGGAAGTAGAGTGTACGGAAGCGCTGGCCATCATGTGCTGGCGCATGAGGTTATTGGCCTCGCGTTGCTGTTCTGCCAGTGCTGACACTGCCTCTGTGAATTCGCGGACTCGTTGCCCAAAGCCTGTCAGGGCAGCGGTGCATTGTTGCACAACTTGCCGTGTGCGCGCATTGTCCCGCGCAATGTACCTGCACCCATGCCGGATGGATTTACTCACAGCCTTTATGTGCCGGCTCTGGACCCTTGCCATTCCTTCCACCCGGGCCTGTTTTGCCTCAATGATATCCAGTCAGCCCATGACTCCTGCCCCAGTGACAAAGGCCTCTCCTGGTGCGTCAGGTGGTGGACCGCGAATTGGGCGCTGTGGGGGGGGGCTGCATGGCGACATGCCACCAGACTGGACTGGGCAGCCTGGCTCAGATCGCTGGCCCTCTGGACTCCCATAGGAAGGAGTGTCCACATCAGGCTGCGGTGTGCTGCAGCGACGCACAGGCTCATGGCGACTCCCTGCCTGGTGTCTGCCTGGGCTTGGGCTTCCATGGGGTGTTGACACCCCTTCTCCATCACTACTGCTTTGCGAGTGTAGTGCGGCGGCATGATGCCCATGTGGAGGTGTTGCTCCCACGTCGGCCTCCAGTTCAGGCCTCTCTCCCTCGGCATTGGGGCTGTGGATGGTGGCTTCAGGTGAGCTGCCGGTCGCCTCCTTGCGGCCATGTGGCTGCCGCTGCTGTCTGGCGGGGCTGCGTTGGGGTGAGGTGGGTGTTCCCCTGTGTTGTCTCACATGGGTGCGGCATCTTTGGGGGGTGCTGGTGGAGGCACAGTGTTGTGGGCGCATTGTCGGTGTGGCCTCTTCGCCATCATCACCAGGCTGTTGGGATCAACATGTGCCTGTGGGGCACATAGGGGGTGGTTTGAGTACAATGCTACATACATTTGTGTGATGCAGGTCATGCAAACAAGTGTGAATGAAGACAGTGACAATGACGCAGTCAACTTGCATTCCGTTCAGTCACCATGTGGTGCTTGTTGTGGATGTGCATGGAGGTACACTGCATGGGAACGCGTGGTTGGGGCGGACTGCGCTCAGGCTTTTGTGGTTGTGTTGATGCACAGTACCACTCTACGTAGCTGTCCTATGGGTATGGGAGTCTATCCCCTGCCCCTGTCATTCATGCACTGCACGTACAGGGTCGTCTAGGCAGCACTACCGTTCTAGGGATGTGGCACTCACTTACGGGTGTATGCAGTGCCTCAGACACATGTCTTCACTCTCATTCATGTATTTGGGGATGGGACTCACCTGCCGTTGGATTTATGCCAGTCCCTGCCTCCGCTCCACCAATGCCCTCAATATTTCCAACGTCGATGAGGCCCGTCAATTTCTCCTCCCATGGTGTGAGGTCGGGGGAGGGGGAGTGGTGGCCCTCCTCCTGTGCCCCTGTGCTGGGACAGGATGCCTCGCACGCGCAGGTCATTCAGCCGCTTGCGGCAGTCCTCCCCATCCGGGGCACGCGCCCCACTGCACTGACCCTTTTTGCGACGGATCTCCATATTTGGCCTCTGCGCTGGGCGCTGGTTTTACGCTGCTGCAGCTCATTATGGTACGTCAGTGCCTCCTCCACAAGTACCTCAAGCTCCTGGTCACTGAACTTGGGTTTTCTGACCCTGTCCAGTGCAGACTTGCCCCTAGTGCGCTCTTGACTCATTTTCAGGGTTCAGATCGCGTGGATGGCTTCCAGTGGCTGTGATATCCGACGGATTGTGATTTCCAAGATGGCCGCCGCTTTATTTCCCGTTCCGGCGGTGACGCGTTTCCCGCGCGCTATAAGCGCGAGGTGGCGGTAGCGCACGGTGCGCCGGATTTAAGGGTTTGTGCTAATCGCGCTAACGCCTTGGACCGGGGCGCGTACTCAATGACTTGTGATCTGGCGGATTATCCGCCGGGTGCCTTGGCATTAGCGCTATTTAGGTCCGGCGGATAATCCGCCACATTTACCGCCCAAGTCGTGATGAGGCCCAATATGTCTTTTGATGGCTTGAGGTTGTTTGGCAGCAAGGTAACGAAAGTTTAGAAAAGCTGCAGACCTCGAAAGCGGCGTCTAAATCACTTAGCACCTCCATAAAACAGCCTCAACAACACTCCTAATCAGGGTCATCTTCCTGGAGGAACCGTCCTTTTTGTTTCTACCCCTCATTTGGGAGAGGGAAAGGACAGGCCAATCATAAAGGACAACAAAGAAAATGTCCTCGTGGTGGAAGATGAAAGAGTGTTAGATTAGCCCCAGCAACTGTCCCCTTAGCCGTTGCTGCAGCTGTTGCAAAGCCACTCTGATGCCTTGACCAATAAGACCCCGGTCGGAGGCAGGGTCACTCAGTATCTGAACCAATGGGGGGGCATTACTTCAGATGCCTGGGCACTAGAAACAGTGGCCCATGGTTACTGTCTTCCGTTTCGACAAAGGCCTCAGGACCATGCACCAAGAGCCAGCTCTATCAAAATTCCAGACCCGCTCCTTGGGCAGGAGATTGTAACCTTGCTAGAGAAAGGGTGTTCACCAAGTGCATGTAACTGTAGCGGAGATGAACAAGGGTTGGTACTCTCCTTATTTTCTCATTCTCAAGAAGGACGGAGGATTGAGACCCATCTTGGACTTATGAAATGTGTACAAATTCCTCAGGAAGGACAAGTTCAAGATGGTGACCCTTCCTCAGATCCCTCAGGCTTTCCAACTCCAAGACTGGTTGGTTTCATTTGATATTCAGGATGCTTACCTTTATGTGCCGATTCATCTCAAGCACAGAAAGTACCTGAGGTTTGCGATTGGCAGTTCTCATGATCAGATTCGAGTTCTGCCAATTGGGCTGACCTCCGCCCCAAGGGTTTTCACCAAGCTGATGACTGTAGTGGCAGCAAGTCTCAGGAGAGGGGGGATTCATGTCTGCCCTTACCTGGTGTTACGCCTCGGCAGGCCGGAGGAAGGTTATTGCCCTCCGTAAGGGTATGCGTCATATTGCAAACCCATTCTACGCCCACTGGCAACTGCCCTGGAAAATAGTGGCTTCGGCTCACTCCGCAGCACTCTGCGGCAAGTTGGACTACGATTCCCAGCCTTCTGCCTCCCGCTGTCAGCTGAGAGGCGATGATGCGTGAACCTCGGTTTCGTCCAGTTCCGCCTTCTCCTTCCCGATTTAAACCTTGGAACCGGGCGAAACGCTGCTTCTGATTAAAGTTGCATCCCAGTATTTAGAAGTTCCGTCTTCGATCCTGCTTTACTTACCTGTGTACCAGACCTGTTTCCTCCTTCACGGACTGCTTTTGCCTGCCGCTTTTTGGATAACTACTTACCCGTGTACCAGACCTGTTTCCTCCTTCACGGACTGCTTTTGCCTGCCGCTTTTTGGATAACTACTTACCCGTGTACCAGACCTGTTTCCTCCTTCACGGACTGCTTTTGCCTGCCGCTTTTTGGAACCTTGTGATCACGGCATCGGTAAGACTCTTCTTTTCACCACTTGCTAACAAGCATATCTCCTGTACTCATTGTACCTTGCCGCTGAACTATATCACATGCAATACTCCAACTCAATTGTGTCTCTTATTGTTGCTGTTACAATCCTCTCCACAATCAGACTTCCATTGGACATTCTTCAGTAGTGCACAGGGACGCTTTGCGGATAGTGCACCTACCCGACTCTAGTGCGGCCCTCGTTCCGCCCGGGTTCAGTTCCCTAACTAACCTACCCATTTGTTATTTTGCACTTCCGTTTTATGAACTCTTTGGGACAACACAGACTCAACAGCACATCAGTGGTAAGGGTTTTCTGTTGTATGATTATCCATATTCCTTAGCTAATCGACCACTATAGTCAGGATAGGTTATATTCTCCTCTCTTACTTGTAGGTGGTTCCGGTTGCCTTGAAACAAGGGGAGAGCATAGCTCAGGTACTACTAGAAAGAAGTATCGAGGGAAAGGGATCTTTCTTATTTCCAATTGCTCACCTCTTGTTTTTCCTTTACAGCTGGGTTCTTGGCGGTGTGTCCTCCCCGCCCTTTTGAGCGATCAGTCCCTCTGCCTGGTCCTACCCAGCAGAGGGTCATATCGTTAAAAAGGTCTTGTGCCCTCACAGAGAGGAGGCTAGGTTGGAGGCCCCGACCTAGCTCTTCAATCAATAGTTCAGTCCTGTGTCTTCCGGCCACCGATTTGGTATACTTCCCGTCCGGTGAGTAACACCTGGATGATTGGTTAATCAGGGCAAGTTCACACGTACAAGCCCAGGAATATCTGACCATGACCTGCCACTTCTTGCACAGACTGGGCTTCTCCCTCAATTACAAGAAGTCACAAATGATTCCACTCCAAAAGCTCCAATTCATCAGAGCAGTCCTGAATATGTCCTCGAGCAAAGCCTTGCCTCCCAAGAAGAGAGCTCACCACATTCTGCAGGTGGTAAAGTTTCAGAATGCCCAACATTTGCCGGCCTTCAATTTTCTGATGTTGCTCGGCCTCATGGCATCCTGCATTTTTCTGGTGCCAGAAGCCTGATTGAGAATGATGGGCCCTCAGGACTCAATGGTAACCAATTTTGCGGGGGATATGTCAGATCTTCTGCAAGTCCCGGCCAGAGTGACTCAAGATCTTCTATGGTGGGCTTGCAAGGAAAATACCCTCAATCTTTTTGGCAATCATGGCCGGAGATAACAGTAGTGACGGACGCCTCACTCAAGGGGTGGGGAGATCATACTAACGATCTGACAATCAGTGGTCGATGCTCTCCATCGGAGTCCAAACTACACATCAACCTTTTGGAGCTGAGGGCAATCAGACTAGCGCTGAAGGCCTTTCTGCCATCTGTACGGGGAAAGAATGTCCTGATAATGACGGACAACACAGTGGCCATGTACTACCTCAACAAGAGAGGGGGCGTAGGGTCACTACCACAGTGAAGAGAGGCAATACAGCTCTGGTTCTGTGCAATGCACGGAGGAATCTCTCTCACGGCAGTTCACCTAGCCGGAGAGCAACACGGCGGTGGATGCTCTGAGCAGGCAGAGCGCAGTTTCTCACGAATGGGAACTAGCTCAGGAATTTCTTCGGAAGATCTTCGCCCTTTGGGGAACCCTTCAAGTGGATCTGTTGGCGACCACTGTCAACAGGAAGTGTGAGTTGTACTGCTCAAGGGAATTTCCTCCAAGAGGAGCTCTAGGGGACGCGTTCGTGGTGGACTGGGATTTTCCACTCCTATACGTGTTTCCTCCAGTCCCCGTGATTCCTCATATAATCAGGAGGTTGAGAAAGTTCAGGAAATCCATGATCCCAATTGCTCCGGATTGGGCCAGGAGGACGTGGTACCCAGACCTTCTGGACATGTCCATCTGCCCTCCAATACGTCTTCCACAAAGAGAGGATCTTCTCTCGCAAGAGGAAGGTCGGGTTCTCCATCCAGAGGTCAAGACACTCAGCCTTCACGCATGGTTTCTGAGAGGCTGAGATATAAGGATTGGGACCTCCCGGGTGACGTAATGGAGATTTTGCTTTCGGCCAGAAGGCCAGCAACAAAATCATTGTACCGGTGTCGTTGGAACAAGTTCAGTAACTGGTGCAGGGATAATAATGTGGATCCATTCTTAAATAATACTCCTACAATACTTTCTTTCCTTTTACACTTGGCCAATTTGGGACTCCAAGTTGGCACAATAAAAGGATACTTAGCAGCGCTATCTATTTTTAAGCGCTCCTCAGAAGAAGTGTCTACTTCAAAATAACCTTGGTTATTTAATTTCTGAAAGAGCTCACAAATGTGTACCCTTCAACACCCTTACAGGTTCCCATCTGGGATTTAAATTTAGTTCTAACATTTCTCACATGTATCCCTTTTGAGCCATTACATTCTTGCCTGTAAAGGCTCCTCACTTTGAAGACCATTCTGCTAGTGGCAATTACATCAGCCCGCAGGGTGAGTTGCAGGCGCTCGCTTGATGCCTCCTCACAACATTTTCCATAGGGATAAAGTTACTCTTAGGGTCAAACCTTTTTTTTACCAAAAATAGTCTCCGACTTCCACCCAAGTGACCAACTCTTTGTCGGGTATACTGACACAAATTGGGTTTAGCGGTAACAAAGCAGGTGCTGTCCAGATGGATAATCTTGGCAATTAATGAATGCTATAAATTTGCTGGTAAAGAGCCTCCAGATGGGATAAGGGCCCATTCAACTAGGGGCATGGCGACTTCAACGGCTCTTCAGAGGGGTGTCCCGGTGTAAGAGGCCACCTGGTCGTCAATGCACTCCTTCGTGAAGCACTATTGCTTGGACTCAACATCATCTCAAGGGGGCCTTTTTGCAAAAGCCGTCCTTCACACGGTTCATGAATAACATTTCAGTACTCCCTCCTCCGAATTCATACTGCTTTGGGAGCCTATATAAAAGATGAGGAATACGTGGGAGGACACAATCCATTCGAAGAACAAGTTACTTACCAACTGTAACGTTCTTTCGATTGGATGTTCCTCCCATGTATTCCTCATCAACCCTCCCAGCCTACCCCACCATACAGTTTACGCTAGTTGCTCTCTAAATTCCTTAAGAGCTGGAGGTCAATTAATGCCTGGTCACCTGATGCACTTCAACATATCGTAAAAACAGAACTGAAGCCACCGGGCACGGCTCGAGCCCTTTATACTATGTATGACGTCGCCGCTCGACGGCAGCCCTCGAGGGACATCAACGCTACAACCTCGAGCACAGCACCCTCTGGTGGGAAAAGAAATGTCCGAAGCAGCAAAGCTGGAAGATATGTATATATCTCTGATGAGGAATACATGGGAGGAACATCCAATCAAAAGAACATTACAGTTGGTAAGTAACTTGTTCCTCTTGACTCCTTTAAAATGCACCAACTGCGGACAGTTCTTAATAGCATACAAATCAATTAGTAAAGTGAATCAACAATAGACATGGGAAGTAAGACAAGTTGGGTTAAACAAATGGCAGAATACTTTGTCCCTACCAAAGACACCATTCTGTGTGAGGATCCCCCCCTCCCCCATCCTGGGCAACCTGTAAATAAATTGTATTAACAAGCCCAGTCCATATATGTTTAATATGGAACAAGTTACTTACCTGTAACTGTTGTTCTCCAGCATGGGTCTGGCATGGATTCACATGCTCATGAATATTCCCCGTCGTCAGGCTGGGAATCCTCGGTAAAGAAAAAACCAGTATCAGTTTCGTTTCTGATCTGTCTTTCGTAGTAGTAACCAATCACTGATCTCTGCGTCATACTGACCACAGCCAATGACTGCCCTCTACCTAAGCCCCGCCTCTGGCAGCCATCTTCAGATTTGGTAGCACGTGAAGTGGCAGTATGACCAAGTGAAGAGCCGCAGAGGGGTAGGCGGGAGGGTTCGCGTGTGAATCCATGCCAGACCCATGCTGGAGAACAACAGTTACAGATAAGTAACTTGTTCCTTCTCAAGCATGGGGTCTGGCATGGATTCACATGCTCATGAATAAAGAATACATAGCAGTACACACATGCACAACCACGGGAGGTGGCAAAGGCTCAACATTAAGCATTACATCAAACTCAACATTAAGCAAATCTTACCTCCTCACCAGGCTCACCTTAGGCGAACAGGTTGCGCAGCACTGCTTGGCCGACCCTGGACTCCTCCCTGGAATCCCGATCGACGCAGTAGAATTTCGTGAAGGTGTGCGTCGACCTCACGTAGCAGCCCTGCAGATGTCCAGCAAGGACACACCAGATAGGAACGCCGTGGTAGCTGCGATCGCTCTGGTGGAATGGGCTCTCGGACGGCCAGGCAGCGGTCGGTTTGCCAACCGATGACAGTACATGTTACAGCCGGAGAGCCATCTGGAAATGGAAGCCTTCGACAGAGCCTTCCCCTGATTGACAGGTCCAAAGTTCACAAAGAGTTGTGACGTCTTCCGAAAACACTTTGTGCGGTCCACGTAGAACTTCAGCACTCTAGCCACATCCAGCGAGTGCAAAGTCCTTTCAGCCGGCGACGAAGGCGACGGGAAGAAAACAGGCAACACCAAGGGTTCGTTGAGGTGGAAGTCCGACGGCACCTTGGGCATGAAGGAGGGGTGCGTCCTAAGCACTACCCTCGTGTCGTGAAAAGTCAAGTACGGGGCCTTGCAGGAAAGGGCCTGGATCTCTCCCACCCGTCGTGCGGAGGTGATGGCCACAAGAAACGCTGTTTTCCACGACAAGAACTTCAACGGAGCCGAGTGCAGAGGCTCGAACGGAGGTCCCATGAGCTTGGTCAGCACCACGTTGAGCTCCCACGCCGGGGCCGGAGCCTTCACCGGCGGGAACGATCTGAACAGTCCCTTCATGAACTCTTTCACCAGACGATGAGACCACAAAGACGTCCGCCCCCGTGGTTCTGGTGTATTGGGAGATTGCAGCAAGATGAATCTTGAAGGACGCGTGCGTCAGTCCAGCTTTGGCCAGCGTCAGTAGGTACGGCAGTACTTGGGGAGCCGTAATCCGTAGAGGGTTAATCTTCTGTGCGTGGCACCAGACAGAGAACCTCTTCCATTTGTGTCCGTAGCATTTAAGAGTTGAGGACGCCCTGGCCTTTGCAAGAACCTCTCTGCAGTCGGCCGGTATGTCGTATCCTCCAAACTCTAACGCTGCAGGAGCCAGGCCTGCAAGTTCAGCGACTTCGGGTCGTGATGGAGGATGGCGCCTCCTTCCCTGGAGAGAAGATCCGCGTCCACTGGCAGCTTGATTGACGGGGACGCTGACAAGTCCAGAAGGTCCGGGAACCATATCTGCCTCGCCCATGCAGGTGCGACGAGGATCATCCTGCACCGTGACCTCTTGAGCTGGTTGATGAGCCGGATCAGCAATGGCAATGGAGGGAACGCGTATAGAAACAGGCCCTCCCAGGGGAACGAGAAAGCATCGCCCATGCTCCTCGGCTGGGGAAACCTGCTGGCGAACCTCCGGCACTTGGAGTTCGTCGCCGTCGCGAACAGATCGATCTGGGGTGTGCCCCACCGTCGGAAGAGGCGGTCCACTAGATCCTGTCGTAGTTCCCACTCGTGGCACGAGTGAGTCGGCGATGGTGTTTTTTTATCCCTGCCAGATGAAACGGCACCAGAAACATCCCTTGGGCGACGGCCCAATGCCACAGATCCTGCGCCTCCCTGGACAGGGCTGGGGACCTGGTTCCGCCCTGTTTCCTGATGTAGAACATGGTGGTGGTGTTGTCGGTGAAGATCCTCACCACCTTGTCCTTGAGGGACGGAAGGAAGGACCTGAGGGCCCAAAACACTGCACGGAGCTCCAGGACGTTGATATGGAGGGACATCTCCGTCGGGAGCCAAAGGCCTCCCGCGTGCAGATTTTCGGTGTGCGCTCCCCACCCTTCCAGGGAGGCATCCGTGGTCACTGTCTCCTGGTGGTCTGGGGTCTGGAAGTCCATGCCCGCCGTCAGATGCGCGCGGGTGCCCCACCACCGGATCGCTCATCGGAAACTCTCGTCGAGTGTGATCCTCTCCTCGAAGCTGCCCGTCGTCTGGATCCAGCGCGCGTCCAGGAACTCCTGCAACGGGCGCATCTGGAGCCTGCACAGGGGGATGAGGTAAATGCAAGAAGACATCATTCCGAGGAGGGACTTGATGGACCTCACTTTGGCCGCGTCCGCAACCAGCATCCGCTGCACCTTGCCCAAAATGGCCCTCGTCCTTTCCTCCGACGGAGAGGCCAGAAGCGACACTGTGACGAGCTTCGCTCCCAGAAACAGTGCGTCTTGCGCGGGCACCAGGTGGGACTTGGCGTAGATTATGGAGAATCCCAGGTCCGTGAGAAGTTGGACGGTCCTTGCTGTGTGCTCCACGGCGAGCTCCTTCGTCTTCGCTCGGATGAGCAAGTCGTCCAGGTAGGGGTAGACATGGATCCCCTCTCGACGCAGCTGCGCCGCCACCGGTGCGAGGCACTTGGTGAACACCCTGGGTGCCGACCTCAGTCCGAAGGGAAGGGCTCTGAACTGATAGTGACGCCCTTGGACCACGAACCTGAGAAACTTTCGGTGTCCCTTTAGGATGGGAATATGGAAGTAGGCATCCTCCAAATCCAACGACGACAGGAAGTTGCCCTCCTCCAGCTGACCCAGGACGTGTTGGAGGGTGACCATCCGGAACTTCCGTGCCTTGATGAATTTGTTCAGTCGTCGTAGGTCCAGGATGGGACGCCATCCTCCCGTCTTCTTCTTCACAAGGAAGTATCTTGAGTAAACTCCAGAGCCCCGAAGCCTCTTTGGGACGAGCTCGATGGCGCCCTTCTTGAGCATCGCTTTTACCTCCAAGAGAAGTTGAGGGACGTGATGTTCTTTCCTGGCCACACGGGGGACGCGCGGGCACCTCTTTAGAAACTCGAGCGCGTGACCCTGGGCTAGGGCGTCCAGCACCCAACGGTCGGTGGAGATGGACTCCCACACGCTGACAAAGTTTGCCAGCCGGCCTCCCACCGGGGTGCTTCGGTGGGGGCCCGACCCCACGGCCGGTTCAGTCCTGCTTCGACGAGGCTTTGCCGCCTTGACCTCCTTGGAGACGACGGTGGGGCCCGCCTGACTTGCCTCGTCCCCTGTAAGCTTCCTGCGACGACGAACGGGCCGCTTGACGGTAGGTGGAAAATCCACCGCCGGAACCTTTGGAGGCACCCTGTTTGCCTCCGCCGCTCCTAAAGGGCGGCCGCCGTTGCTGGAGAACCCCAAGAGCCCGGGCCGTCTCCGTGTCTGCCTTGATGGCTTGAAGGGAATCGTCCACTGTTTTCCCAAACAGGTTGTTTCCGTCGAACGGCATGTCCAAGACTCTGGTCTGCACGTCCTGACAGAAGTCAGTAGCCTTGAGCCATCCACGCTGCCTAAGGCACACGCCGTTGCCCAACTGGCGAAATCCAGTGTCAGCGATGTCCGTCGCAATCGTTATGGCGTGGTCCGACGCCACCTCTCCTTCCTGCAAGATCTCTAGGGCATCCGCACTCTTGTCGTCCGGTAGGAAGTCCAGCAGGGGGGCTAGTTTGTACCACAACTCCCTGTCGTAGCGGGCTACGACAGCCAAGGCGTTGGCCGCCTTAATCGTCGTCGCTGCAGACGAGATGACCCTGCGTCCCATCGTATCCAATTTCTTTCCCTCGCCGTCCGGCTGGGAGGTCGACGTAGAGGCCGCGCCCCCCCCCGCTTTCTTCCTGGCCGCCGCGGAGATGACCGAGTCCGGGGTAGGCTGCACCCGAAGGCACAAGGGGGCCGCGTCCGGGACCCGGTACTTCTTCTCGTACCGATCCCTTCTAGCCGGCGTCGTGGATGGGTTCTTGAGGAGGGCGAGGCCCTCATCCCAAATATCGTCCAGTAGAGGTAGGGAGAGGACCGTCTTCCTCTTGGCTTTGCGCCGTTGATAAAGGAAACCTTCCTTCTTCTTCTCTTCCGGGCAGAGCTGGAAAAGCTCGGATGCCCTGGCGATCATGGAGTGAAACGATCCAATCTCGTCGGGCGGAGAAGCCCGGGTGGGAGGTGACGACGGCAGATCTTCGTCGTAAACCTCGTCGTCCGTACCCGTCGCGGCCGTGTCAGTCCCTGTATCATCCCCACGAGTCGTGGACGGGGAGGAGGGCTGAACAGGGTGCGATGGCTGAAAAGGAGGTGGAGGATGAATCCTTCTTCTCTTAGGGGGAGGGCTCCCAGAAGGGCCTGGCTCCGGGTCCTCCGTCGGGAGCGGTTCCTCCGCTGGTGGTAACGGCAGTCTCGTCCTTATCTCTGAGCATAAGGACTGTATAGCCAACAAAATGGCCGCCGAGTTGTCTTGCGGCACTGGTTGAGGGGAGTCCGACGGGCGGTCAGGGGCCCCGTCGGCACCCTCAACGTTATCGTCGTCTCCTACGTCGGGGTCCCTCCCGACGGGCTGGTCTTCTTCCACGCCAACGCCGTGGCTTAAGACTTTGATCAGCTCTTCCCCAGAGGTTGAGGCCGAATCCACGGCGACCTCCTGCCCCCCCTTTTTCTTCTCCGTCGGAGGTTTCACGGGGGTCCTGTCGATGGGCATAAAAGAGAACTCCCTCCGCGGTGGCAGGGAGACTCTGAGCCCCGAGGTCGCCACGACTGGTGTAGCCTCCACAGGCTGAGCCAGGGCCGCCGCGACTGTCTCGATAGAGGCCTTGGCCGGATGGATTAAGGCTTTCACCACCTTAGGTGCGCTCACCGCCTTCTCCTTGGGGGGAGGGTCACTGCCTCGCTCTCCCTCCGATGGGGCCTTAGAGCTCGACCAGGGCCTCTCCAGGAGCTTCGCCGGGTGCTCGGCCTTCCTCTTACCCGAACCAGAGCGTTGGCTCGTGGTTGATGGTGCCGGGGAAGATGCGCCCTGCCTGCCGCCCGTAGAGCCCGACCATTCGGCGCTTCCGGTGCCAGCAGACTAGCGGTGCTTGGCCTTATGTTGGACCCCCGTCGCCGGGGCGTCCTCAAAGGTTTTAGAAGACCGCTCGGATTTCTTCTTCTTCTTCTCGCCTGACGGGCTTTTCCCTTCCAGCCAGTTGGCGAGACGTTGATGGTGGTCCTTCATGGTCATATTGCCGCAAAACGCACAGTCCTTCTCCACATGCGTCTTGTCCTCATGTAGGCAGTAGAGACAAAAGGAGTGTTCGTCCTCCTTAAAGACATTCTGAAGCTGGCATCCAGAGCAGACCCTGAACAGCTTTCCGGGCGTCGAGCTTCCCTTCTCCTGGGCCATGTCCGAGATGCGCCTGAGAAACTTCTGGAGTCCTCCAAAAGCGTGGCTCGACGAAATCTTCACCCTTGAGGGGCGTAGACGAATCCGACACGGGTCCCTGTTGATCGGATGAAGAAACGGTGGAGCTTGAGGCTCTTTTGACCGAAAAATCGAAGTTTTTGAGGAAAAAACGTGAAAAATAGCACTAACGCTCGAGAGCAATAGCACGAGGATCCCAACACTTGAACGTGCGGTAAAAATCTGAAGATGGCTGCCAGAGGCGGGGCTTAGGTAGAGGGCAGTCATTGGCTGTGGTCAGTATGACGCAGAGATCAGTGATTGGTTACTACTACGAAAGACAGATCAGAAACGAAACTGATACTGGTTTTTTCTTTACCGAGGATTCCCAGCCTGACGACAGGGAATATTCATGAGCATGTGAATCCATGCCAGACCCCATGCTGGAGAAAGTCTTGTTTGCTTCTAAAAATGTTCTACTACCCCAATGTACCTGAGTTTAGCAGAGTTCTTTCGATTGTTCGTCGACGTGCCTTTCCTGAGTGGACTGCCTTTAAGGCAGGAGCCACGGGTCATTGTGATTCCTACGAAGAAAATAGGAACACTGTCGACGCGAGAGCAGCTTCGTCCTTTGTGGTGATCATCAACGTTCGGTCGTAGAAGTCCTGAGATAATGAGGCGTGCGGTGCACCTTGATGACAAGAGTTTGTTGAAGATTGATGAAGAACGTAGGCCCAGCAAGGGCGTCGGGTCGTCAGTGTTTGGCGTCACCGATCGGGACTCAATAACGGCCGGCTTTCAGATCTTTGTGGGCGTCTTTGTGGACTTCAGGTGGCAGGAAACCCATCAGCGGATTCTACTCAGCCGTCGACGACCTCGACTTTCTCCGGCGGGACAAAGCAGTCGACGGTGATGGCAAGGAAGTCCTTCATTTCAAACTGTCTTAGACAAAAGTGGAGCGCTGCGGCTCCAGTTGTTGAGCAGCATAACATCAAGCTGTCCCCGCTTCTGGGCAACACGACTCAATGGGCTTCCATGGGTCACGGTGGTCCTCCGGACTCTGGTCGACGACGATGGACTTCGATGTCCGGGTGCTTCACTTCAGGTTCTTTGCGGACCCAGTCTCCGGTCAGCAGCCTTTCCAGGACTGACTTCCAGGGCGCCTTGAAGAAGATTAGCTTTTGCATGATGTTCTCTCGTAGCTCGAGAAGAGGTCGCCTAGCCAGGTCCTACCTTGGAGCAGTTCTTGAAGACACAAGAGCTTTTAGATTGGCGAAGGAAAGCTGCAGCAATTCTTCTCTTCCAGCTAAGCTTCAAGGTTAAACATCAAGTTTTGACTTCAGCTTCTTAACAATTCTGGTCAGTGAGAGGTCCCCAGATATACTGTTCTGTCTCTCATTCACACTGCTGAGCCAGGCCCAGGCAGCCAATCATTCAGAAGGGCATTCAGCAGGCAGACAGCCAATCAGGCTCACAGTGCATTCAGGCCATTCTTCTCCATCCATCTCCGGTTCCGGAAGCACCTCAAAACCTTCCTCTTTGCTTCAGCTTTCTCTCCCCCTGTCCCCTGCTAATTTACTGAAACTACACTGAATCCGTAACTGGACCACTCACCGATCTTGGTCCTTGGCCCAGCCACTGTCCCCTGCACTGCCTCCCTGGCAAACCCTGCACTGCGGGACTGTCTCTGTATCCCTACAGCCCCCCTTCCCAGCACTGGTCTGCACTTACCTTGCACTTGCCACCAGCTGGCCCTTATTATTTTATCTTGTATTCTACTATGTACTGCACTTCCCCTCTCCCTTTCCCCCTTGCACTTCTCCCTTCCCCTCTACCCATGCACTTGCGCGATCTGAATGACACCTGGCCTAGTAGGATCGTTGTCCGTCTCCCCTTGTCCCCCCCTCCCTGCCTCGTCGCGCCTTGAAACACTTGTGTATAGGCGCCTTACAAATGCCATATCATATCATATCATCCAGACACTCACAACAAGGAATGTGGATTGGGGCAAGCACGCAGCCTTTCAGCACACCATACTGCATTCATACCAGTTTCGGGCAGGGCTGTCTCAATCATTGTGTCACACACCAAAGACCAGACACCCATAACATGAAATGTATATTGGTGACACACTCCATTCACCCAGGTCCCACCCCAAGGGTGTAGCCACAACATAGTGTCACTAGGAAGGCTCCAGCCAGTCTGACCTGGATTTCCATATATGGTTCTTCCACCCAACAGCCAGTCAGGGGAAGGGACAGAGTCAGGGCTTCCCAGGACTTTGGGAAAACAATGTAACAGGCAATAGAAAGCAAGAGGCCACAGGGGCCATCTTGTCTCCTATCAGGAATCAACTGATTCCAATGGCAGGGCCTGGGTATCTCAAAATGGAGGATACTCAGAGCATCTGTCAAATTCAGCATGGAGCTGCCACCAGCTCGTACCCTGCTCTGTGGGCCTCACACAGGTGCCCAAAAACATACACTAGGGGTACATGGTTGTAGCCCCACCCATGAGTGCTATAGGGGTATCCTAAGGGTCTGTTCACCACAACCAAAAAGAGGAAGAGCTGCATGGCCAGGGGTCCCACATGGATTCCTGTGCAGAACAACACTGCACTGAACGTGCATGATAAAGGAGTACAGGACAAGGACATGGAGGTCCTGTCCCTCCAATGCATTTCCAGCATCACAGCAGACACCTTCTGTTTTAGAATAGTGCAAATGTTCAGGAATGCAGGCTTCCCTGTTATGTGAAACCCTAGGTATGTTACACTGGGCCTTGCGTCAACACAGTGTTTCCAAGTGCCACTTAAATACCCTGTGTTTTTTCCCCTTGGAAAACTTTAGGTTTCCCTAGATTTATGATAAGACTGTTGTCTTTTTTATAGTAAAAGCACATAAAAGGCACTGAAGACCATTACATGTTTTGTTGAAAATTAAAAAGTCATCGGGGTAAGCAATCCAGGGAACCTTAAATACACACAGTGTATGAGATATAAAAGCAGACGAATCTAAAACGTCACTGATGTTGGATACGTAAACATTAAAAAGGCAGGGCGTTAAAACGCAGCCCTGTCTAAGGCTTGATAGCGTTTGAATTCCTCTGGACAGCCATCCTTTATTATGGAGTCTTACTTTAATTCCGGAACCCTCTGGGAGATCTATTATCAATTATCAGTTTTAGTAAACCGCTGGGCAACCCCCCTAACTCCCATATGGGCAATGTTGAAAATAGTCTCCCCCCATCAACCCTGTCGTACGCTGATGAGAGATCGATTGAGCCAGCATAGGTGCAGCAAGTCTCATCTTCCCATGCATGCTCTTGAATAACTCTTAACACCAAACCATTGATGTTTGTCGAGTGGCCCTTGTGGAAGCCGGTTTGTAGCTTGTTCATTCTACCAGAGGTAAATACCCAATCCTCTACATGCTGCAATAAAAAGTCTTTATTGATCATTTCACGCCCATTTAAAAAAAGGCACAACAAAAGCAATCCACTAGAATTCCATAAAAGACTCGGCCACTACTATACTCCGAAAACAGAATAGTTAGTACCGTTGGTAGGTAAGGTTTTCCTTGAAAATATTATTGGTTAAACCGTTTGGGCCTGATGCCCCTGAACGCTTACAAAGCTTAATTAAGTCCTCAACCAACTCATTTTCTACAATGATTCTATGTTTTCCATCAGGCTTATATGTTACAACTTCGGCCACCGGATGGACATCACACCCTGGGGCACAGAGTTCTTCCAAGGGTTCTACTTAGGAGGACTCAGGCACTGCGTTCAGCTTTTTAGTGGGCCCTGTGCCTTTCTGGGCATTAACTATTTCCCCAAAAGCTTCTGTATCTCTTTTAATTAATGTATGGAGCATTACCCCAGCATCCCTCTGCGCCAGCTTTACCAATGTGTATGTGCCTGCTTTACCTGCTGTTTACACTGAAACAATTTCCTTTAGCCAGGGTAGTTGGAGGACTTAATTTCCTTTATCACTCTTTGCATTTCCCATTCTTTTCAGTGAGCACTACATCATATGCGTGCATATGAAATGTGTTCCCCTTCCGGGGATCACTTCCCTTGTTCCCCTGCACATTACCTACTAGATTTTCCAGTGCTTTGTCAATATTATTTAGAAACCTTGCACACGTGTTTCTAGGCGCAGGTGCGTTATAAATTACTTATCGTATATCTCCATTCAAAGGGGACAACTTCCATACGAACATTGTCCTTTTTAGGGTCTCCCAAAGACTGCTATTTAAGCGCCCAGTATCTGTGCGTGACCAACGTATCCTATTGTTAGAAGGGTTTACCCTCAGGATTGTCAGAGCTCCCCAAGTTATACAACAGAAAAACATGTCGAAATCTGCACGCATCATGCAAGGATCCCTCCACATATTTTAGTGATCTGCTTCCCCAAAGCAGGAGTTAAATAGAATGGGTTAGCTAGAACCATGGTGCCATGTCGATTGCTGCGGGGAATCCCTGTTCTTCTTCCCGTTAAGCATCTGTTGTCCTACCGAAGCTAATGCCACACACCATTTTCTCCCTGCCTGAGCTTTAAACCCTTGTGCCACCATATCGGATGTTACCTCCCAAGTTTCTACATCAGACCTAACTTCTGTGCAAGAGGCAGTTAAGTCCCCTGCCAGTATGACATGTACCTCGCACTCGCAGGATACGATACATTCAGCTACGTTTATGTTTGTTTATGTTTATTATTTATATAGCGCACCAGACCCAAAGGTATTCGGGCGCAAGGGCAAGAAGAGGGTTGTTCAGCTTAAGTTACAGAATCATCAGGAATTATAAACAGTACAGCCAAGGTTACAGTGCTGTATACAGGCACAAACGTGGAGAGAAGAAACAAAAACATGATACATACAGTTTGTAGGGGTAATGCATAAAAAAAATCGGCAGAACATATATACAGTGGGTCCTTGCGAGGCTAGTGCAGTAAGGTCAGACGTCATGTTCCTTTAGCCAATGAATGAAGTTGGATCTAAATTGTGAGTAGGGGAGATCTTCCCTTAAGGCAGGGGGAAGGGAGTTCCAGTGTTAAGCTGCTTTGACAGGGAAGCTACTCCCACCAGATTTAGTGAGCCTAAATCTGGGTACTAGTAGGAGGTTGGAGTTGGCTTTTCTTAGGGGACGTGCAGCTGTTTGTCTGGTGAATCTGTCTATTAGTTATTGGAGGGCTGCGTGGTTGAGGCATTTGTGTGTCAGAGATGCAGTTTTAAGGAGTATTTTGTCTTTAGTGGAGAGCCAGTTGACGGATCTCCTAAGGTCCGATATATGGGCGTTTTTAGGAAGACTAAGGGCAGCTCTTAGTGCATTATTTTGAAGGGTCTGAATTTTGGAAGTAATGTAATTATTGATGCCTATATAGAGAGCATTACAATAGTCTAATTTGGACAGAACTAGTGCTCTAGCTAGGGTGACGCAATTGTTGGAGGAGAGGAAGGGTTTGGCTGCTCTAATTAACTTGCATGTATAGGAGGTGGCTGAGGCCATAGCGTTTACTTGTTTGCCAAAGGTAAGCGTGGAATCCAAGCAGAAGCCAAGGGTTTTGACTACTTTGGCCACAGTTATGTTGTTGGTGTCAATTATGAAGGAGGCATAATTGGGACCAAGTTTTTTAATGTTGGAGGGTGAGCCCAGGATGAGGAGTTCTGTTTTGTCATCATTCAGGCATAGTTCATGGGAGGCCATCCATGCCTGGATGATGAGGTACACTCTGTTCGCAAAGGCCAAATCCTTGTCATAATCGCCCGTCAATAAACAAATCGCCAAGAAAAACTGGAGCAGCTGGCCGGAGGAACCCACCCCGGACCCACTGTTGCAAGAAATGCATGATCTTACAGATGGCTGGAAACCCGTCTCTCGATTGTATAAAAGACTCAATGACAAACCTAATCCCAAAAGCTCGGCGCTAAAGGCGAAGTGGGAAGTGGATCTTGAAACTGCACTCACAGACAAGGAATGGGAGAGAGTACTTTTACACCCCAAGAAGGTCTCGAGGAACTCTAGATTTGGTCAGATACAACTAAACGTTCTATACCGGACGTACATGACCCCGCACAGGGTGGCCTCCTTCAACAAACAGGCCTCCTCAGCATGCCCATGGTGTGGGAGTGACAGGGCTGATCTTATCCACATGTTCTGGACTTGTACCAAGGCAATGGCGTTGTGGTCCAGAGTACAACAGACCTGCACAGACGCCGGAATAAGCAGATATGCGTGGACTCCCGCAGAATGCCTATTAGGGACTTACCCTAGGCCGAGCAAATACAAACACGTCATAAAGCTGATGGATATCGCATGCATACTGGCGAAGAGAACCATAGCCATGGCATGGAAGACACCAGGGGGACCGAGACATGAACGCTGGTTGAGAGAATTGGAGAGATGGACCGCAGCCGAAACCAGAGCCTGGCAGGATGGAGTCGTCTCTGGAGGAGACATGACGAGTGGCACCCTTGACTCTTGGAAGGCCCTACTGCGAGACATACACTTCAGCGCAGATCATAAACCCCCCTAAAGAACTGTACCACTATCACTATACCCGAACTCAAGCATTGAAACACAGATGATGTCATCTCGATCACTGTCCCCTTCACTTCCTGAGAAATGGAACTTTTACCGGTGACATACCCGCCTGAGCCAGACGCTTCTTCCATATGTAGACTGTTGTTGTTTAGTGTTAGAAGTTTTATTTTTGGTAATTCCACACATTTCCAAATGCACCTAATATAAAAGCTAAAGGAACGCGTTACAAATTACCCCACTCTAAAGTGTTGCAAATAATAGGATGAAAAGCATTTGGAGGCAGTTACTGTTGGTTATTGCTCGGTTAAAATGTTCTTATACTTGTGTTATATATTATACGTTGGCAACCATGCACATTGATGGTACCATGTTGATTTAAGAAATGCCAATAAAAACATTTTAAAATAAAAATAATCGCCCGTCAAAGTTCGTGTTGGTGATACCTAGACCATCTAGATCATTGAAAAGGGGCTTTGTGAAGATGTTGTACAGAGTGGGAGATAAACATGAACCATGGGGTACGTCACATGTGATGGGTGTGGGGTCTGCAGCTGCTAGGGGAGAGAAGACACTCATGGTCCGGTTATTGAGGAAGGACTGGATCCAGGCAACTGCCTCTTGGGAGAAGTGGGCTGCGGTGACCAAGTGGTCACAGAGTATTGAGTAGTCTACCAGATCGAAAGTGGCAGAGTGGTCGAGGAGTAGCAGAAGTGACATCTTGCCTTTGTCCCTAAGTGGGTCAATTTGTTCCTTGAGGTCTAGGAGTGCAGTCTCAGTACCATGTTGTGGTCTGAAGCCAAACTGACGAACTCCCAGGAGTTGGTTAAGTTCCAGATGATTCTGAATTTGTAAGCATGCTACTTTATCCAAGATTTTAAGTAAGAAGGGCACAGTAGTTATGGGTCGATAATTGGTTGGGATGGCTGGGTCCAGGGTTTGTTTTTTAAGGAGGGGCAGGACCCACAAATGTTTCAAGTTGCTGGGTATAGTGCCAGATGAGAATGAGGCGTTTATGAGTTTAGTGATGAAGGGTGAGAGTTCACAGGCTGCGTCTTTTACGAGTTGGGCTGGGCACAGGTCACCCTGACAATTGGACGGTTTGAGGGTGAGGATGACTTTCTCAACTTCGTTAATAGAGACTATGCGGAAGTGGAAGCTAGTGGTGTCAAGTCTGTGTAGTGTTGGGGTAGGTTGCCGGATGTGTGGGGTGTTCGTGGCAGTCTTGGGGGTGGTATCTTTGATCTCGGCATTGGAAACGGTGATGGCACTTTTTTTGTTGTTAATCTTTGCCTGGAGCATTGTAATCTTGTTGGCCAGGGCCTCTTGTATACTAGTGCACCAGTTCTTATCTTTGAAGCATAAATCAGGTGTTTAGATAGGGGATTCTACTTCTTTCAGGATAGAGAACAATTCTTTGGTGTTAGATTTAGCTTGAGAGAATCGGGAGTTATAGGACGTTTGTTTAGCTAGGATAATCTCTTTTTTATAGAGGGTGGCTAGTTTGTTTTTGTTAATCTGAGGGGTCTGATCTCTAGATTTTTTCACTCAGTCGTTTCTTTTGTCTAATGTCTTTCAAGAGGGGCGTGAACCACTTATTTAAGTGTTGGCAGGGTTTGCTTTTTCTAATTTTCAGAGGTGCAATGGCGTCTACAGAGGCCAGCTTCGCTTCGTTGTAGATATCTACCATGGTGGCTGGGTCAGTCAGATCTGAGATGGAATTTAAAGTAGGTAGGATGAGGGGGATGAGATTTTCAGGAGTGATTTTTTTTTTATTTCTGGTAGGTGCAGTGGGAGCTACGATACTTTTGTTCAAAGGAGGTGTGGCTTCTAGGGAGAACGATATTAGGTGGTGGTCGGACCAGCGTTGAGGTAGTATGGACGTGATGTTGCTTGGGCAATTATGTTCCGCAATCCAATCAAGGGTCCTACCTTTGATGTGCGTGTGTTCCATAATCTTTTGGGAGAAACCTAGTTCCTCAAGGGCATTATTAATCTGTAGGGCATTAGTGTCTCGGGCGTCATTAAATCCAAGTTGAAGTCTCCTAGGACGAGGCAATGAGTGGAATTTTTTAGGTTATTGGAAAGTAGGTTCATGAGGTCTTCCTCGAAGGAACCTAGGGGTCCTGGTGGTCGGTAAATCAAGTGGATGGTGATAGTTAGGTTGTTGGCTATGGTAAGTTTGGCTGTTAGAGTTTCACAGGAGTTGGAGTTAGTGCGGATAGTCTTAACATTAAATTATTTTTTACAATTATAGCAAGGCCACCACCTCTAGAAGTGGTGCGATCCAGTCGTATAAAATAGTAATTGTCTGGGATGGCTAGCATGATGGCTGGACCTGCTGCGGGGTGGAGCCAGGATTCAGTAATTGCTAGGAAATCTAAGTTTTCATTATGGACTATGTCCGCATGCGCTACCATAGAGCGGGCATTTATTAAGGCATCTTTTATGCCAAGAGGTGTGGGTGGGGCGGGGGGCGACTGATCTATTTGTTGGCTGTTTGGGGAGGTGGTGGAATCTCTAAAAGATGGCAATTAAGTTGTAGAGGATGTTGGCCATGGTTGTCTTTGCGGGGTGGGGTATTAGAGGTGGACTGGGTATGGATGGTAGAGTTGGTTAGGGGAGCGTAGATTCTAGGCAGTCTAGCGCAGAGTTTAAGGTTTCACTATTGGAGACTACAGAGTATGGTAGCTATGGTAGCGAATACTTGAGGTGGTATTTGCGGTGCGTTAGCATGAGGTAGTTGGTTCAGTGGTTGGGACATGTTTGGCCTGTGAAGGGTGATCAGATTCAGGATGGTTCTAAGTAGAACCGTGTAGAGTAGTGGCAAGTACATAGTAAACTTGTATAGGTAGCTAGGATGCTAGGACTTATGGCTGAGCTGGGCTAATCATGTCATGTCAGTCTAGGCAGGATGTGTGACAGATACGGCAGGTTCTAAAAAATGTATATACTATAGTCTTGCAGTGGCTTATCTATATACGATTTTGCAGATACCATCAGAAAAGGCAAACAGAGGCTAATAAGGAGATGCATAGGCCACCTAGATGCAAGTTTGCACATACAGGCCGAAATAGTAAACAATGGCTGATAGGGAGATGCCCTGCAAAATGCCAAACACGGCTATTAGAGAAATGCACAGGCCACCTAGATTCAATTTTGCACATATAGTCAGAAATAATAAGCAATGGCTAATGGGGAAATGCACAACAAAATGTCAAACAGGACTGTTAGAGAAGTCCACATGCCACCTAGATATGGGTGTGCACATGCAAGCAGGAGTGGTTAAACAGTAGCAGGTTACTAATAACGATAAACAGGTAAGCTGACAACTACTTAGGTGTAGGTGCGTGAGAGTGAATTCAGAACGAGTAGACGGTAGCTGGTGCCGTTAAAGAGCGGTTTGCACATGTATGCAGCGGTAGGTGAGTACGGTACAGTAGTGCTCTATTTCAATTTAGTACGATGCTACTCGTGGAGGGTAAAGTATATGGGATAGCGGATATCAGGAGAGCGCTGGGGGGCGGGTGTGAACGAGATGGCGCGTTCAGCAATGAGGCAGTGCCATTTTGGCAGGAAGGTGGGCGGTGGTGGGTGCAGATACTGCAAATGAGGAACGGCGCTGTATAAGCATGGCAAGTCGATCGCTTAGGTCAGGCAAAGTCGTTAGAGTCAGATAGAATTTGAAATGGCAGTTGTGATGCCTCGGAGATAAAAGTAGCAAAGTTACCTTGGCGTTAAGTGAATCCAAGGGGGCTGGCAGACGGCAGACTTGGCGTGAACAGGCAGGGAACAGACGATTGCCTTGTTTCAGTAGGGCCTTGCTGAGGGAGGGCCGGCTTCACTGCCGTCTTTCTTACTGGACAGTATAATTGGCGCAGGAGCCAATCGGTTCTCGGTGACGTCAGCTGGGGCTGTTTCGGCGGTGGGGAGTCGCACTTCAGTGGAGGACGGCCATCTTGAAGTGTGTAGGTGCCTCGTGGTGCTCAATGGTGGGGAAGGGCACAGGGGATGCTACTATCAGCAGGATGGTGCTGTGAGGAAAGTTACCTCATCAAATCCTCTGGGCATTTTGTTCGCAGTAAAGCGGAGGCTTGTGCAGTTAAAATTGTAATTAAAGCACAGTGCCTGCACCGCTTACCGCGTTATATGGCCTGAGCATAAAGGCTGCCATCTGGATTCCCGCTGCTCCTGCAGGGTCGGGTGCAGCTGGGCAGAGCTCCTGCTCCTCGGACTGGAGGGGGAAATGAACGGTCTGTGGAAATACATCTAGGCTGGAGATACCCTTTTGCCAGTAGACATGTATTAATACAAATAAATTAGGGTCTCCAATCTTAGAGAACTCAACAGCTATTGCCACCATATGGGAGTTTGGCCACCTCTTTCGCTGTTATCCCCCGTCCTGAGCGGATCGCTGTAATTAAATCGCTTGCCAGGTGCCCACCAGTGCTCGGTCTGGCCGCCTGTGCAAATACATAATATTCGTCCATGACCGGTTCTAAGCGTCTCCAACCCAAGTCTCCCTATCGCTGACACCTATACCAGTGCCTCCTCTAGGGAAACTCTCACCGACATCCTCTTTGTCGTTCCCTCACCAGACCTATGGACCCTGCATATGGTCGCTGCGCTCTCTCCCTTCTCTTCCTCTCCTATTAATGGTGGCACCCGGTGGGATGCCCTCCTGGCCTCCTTCCACTCCTCCAAGGTCGTCATTAATGTTTATGGGAATGGCACTGTCCTGATCCAAGGCCCTCAGGCCAACCTTCTCCTCTTCGATTGACGTTTCCCACGCCTCATCAATTTCCTTTCTTCTCCTGCTGTCCCCTCTCCCCCTTCGACTGATTCCTCGCCTCCCCCTGCTACCTCCTCCTTGGCTACTTTGCCCTCTCCTTCCCTTTCTGCCCCCCCCTCGGACTCCTTCTGCACCTCCGCAGGGCGTACCTCTGATCTGTACCCCGCCCTGGAAGTTTCTCAAGGATGGCAACTTTCTCCACATTGCCACTCTTAATTCTCGCTCAGCTGTCAAACACTTGTCCGATATCTGCCGCCTTCTTGAGGAACTTGACCTCGATGTTCTTGGTGTCACCGAGATTTGGTTCACGGCCAGCTCTGTCACAAGCTTTGACAGGCTCATCCCTGACGGCTACAAGATCCTCTCCGCGCCCAGGTCTAACTGCTCCGGAGGGAGTGTAGCCCTGATTTTCCCTGTGTGTATTCTTGCCTCTGTCATTCCTATGCAGGCCTACTCCTCTTTTGAATGCCTTGTCTGCAGGCTCTCCCTCTCCTAGCCCTTCCCTTAGAGTGGTTACTATCTTTCGGCCACCCGGTCTATCTCCCCCTTCCTCTCTGAGTGGGCGGACCTCTCCTCGTCACTCCTGGTCTCGACCATTGAACTACTCTTTCTTGGAGACTTCAACATTCACATGGATGCCTCCTGTCCTCCCTCTGGACTCTTTTGCGACCTCTGCGACTCTCTCTCACTCTTTATTCTCCCCTCTGGCCCGACTCACTCTGCAGGGCACCCTCTGGATGTTGTGATCTCGTCAGACCTTCCCCTTTCTCCCCTTCTCACCACTCCTCTCTCCTGGAGTGATCACTTTCTCCTTTCCTCCCATCTCTCCCTCTCTGCCCCTCAGGCCAAGCCACTTCCATCGCTGCCACCCACCTTCTCGGTCATCTGACCCATGAAGCGCGTGTCAATTGAGGCTTTTGCCGCCACTTTCTCAACCCCGTCCCCTTTTGGCTGACTCTCACCCCGATATAGCCCTTTCCATGCTCCACTCTGCTATATCCGATACTCTAGATATTCTTGCCCCGGTCATGAGAATCCGCCTGAAGGCCAAAGCCAAGTGCAACTCCTGGTACGACTCAGACCTCGCCACCCTTAAACGCAAGTGCAGGGTGGCCGAGAGGAAATGGCGTGCTTCATGTACATCCTCTGAGAAACTGGCCAGCCGCCTGCTCCAAAGGCAATACCGGCTCTCTGACACCTTGGCCCCTGCTCTGGCTGACTTCTGCAACCACTCCTTCGCCACTGGGGTTTCCCCCCCCTCCCCCCGAGGCACTCCCTTGTGCACCCTCTTCTTAAGAAACCCTCTGCCGACCCGTCCTGCCCGGCTAACTATCCCACAATCTCCATCACTCCTTTCCTGAGCAAACTTCTGAAAAAAGCTGGCCATCTCCCAGCTTAATCTCCACACTGAAACGGTTGGTTGTCTTCATGACCATCAGTCTGGCTTCAGAGCTGCCAGAAGCATGGAAACTGCTCTCCTGAACATTCGTGAAGACCTGCTCTCCAACCTTGATTCTAACACCCCCTGTGTCCTCATCTTGCTTGATCTCTCCTCTGCCTTTGACACGGTCAACCACGCCATCCTGCTCAAATGTCTCTGTGATAACTTGGGTATCACCGGTCAGGCCCTGGCTTGGCTGACATCTTTCCTCTCTGACCGACCCTCCCAGGTCCAACTGGGGTCCTTCCTCTTTGCTACCCTTTTCTCTACCTGTGGTGTCCCCCAGGGGTCTAACCTCTCTCCCTGGCTCTTGGCACTTCTTGCCCACCGCATTGCCGCGCTCTGCCCCAACTTTCAGTGCTATGCGGATGACATTCAGCTCATTTTCAGGCTACTTTCAGCCTCCTCTTCTCCTTCCCTCATCAGTGACTGTGTCTGCTATCCAGGAGTGGTGTGCTGCCAATAACCTCTGCCTTAATGCCAGTAAGACTGAGATTCTCCTTATCGGCACACCCACTCCCTCCTTTCCTGTCACACTCTGGCCGGCCTCCCTTGGCCGCCCTCCTGCTCCCACCGGTGAGGCTAAAAACCTCGGGGTCATCTTCTACTCCACACTCTCCTTCCCTCCTCACATCTCTGACGTCTCTAAGAAGTCACACTACCAACTCCACCTCCTCAGAGGTATTCTTCCTTTCCTCTCCTTCCACTAGAAGCTCACTGTCTCCAGAGCTCTGGTTTTCTCTTGGCTGGACTGCAACAGCCTCTTTCTAAATCTGCCTGCCTCTACTCTCATCTCTCTGCAACTCATCCAAAACAGGACTGCGAGACTTGTCCTTGGCCTCAAGCCCAGGGATTGTATCGCCCCAAAACTGAAATCTCTGCACTGGCTGTGAGGATTAAGTTCAAAACCCTTTGCATTGTCCACAAGGCCTTCTGGGGCCTGGGGCCTCAATATCTTCCAACTCCCTCTTCCTAAATATCTTCCTTCTCGAGCTTTTCACTCATCCGCCTCCAACTCCCTCAGGGTCAGTCGCTTCTCCAAGCAACGAGTTGGTGGTAGATCTCTTTCTTCAGCTGGGGCCTCCCTCTGGAACAACCTTCCTGAAACATGAGGAGAACCATCTCTGGTTCCGGAAGCACCTCAACACCTTTCTCTTTGCTTCTGATTTTTCTCCTCCTCTCCCCTGCTGACCTCCTGGTTGAAACAGCAACTGCACTGGTTACCTGGCCACCCTCTGATCTCAGGCCCAGGTCCCTCCAACACCAGTCCTACACGCCCACACTGCCTGCCCGGCAACCCACGCATTCGGAGACTGTTTCTGTATCCGTACAGTCCCACTACCAGCTCTTGACACCCGACGTATGCGCTTCCCTTCACTTGCCACCTACTGGCCATTATTTTTACTTTTGTTATTATTCTATTCCCATGTATTGCACTGTCCCCTCACCTCCCCCCGCACTTTTCCCCTTCCCCCATCCAATGCACTTGCACAATCTGAATGACACCTGGCCTAGTAGGATTGTTGTCTGTCCTCCCTTTGTTCCTTCTCCCTTGCCTCGTTGCGCCTTGATACACTTGTTTATAGGCGCATTATAAATACCATATCATATCATAACCAAGCCTCCTGTAAGAGCATGCAATTGCATTCTCTCAAGACACTAGTAGCTTCCACATTAGAAAGCAGGTGTGCACTCCCACGACAGTTCCAAGAGACTACCTTTATTATAAAAAAAATGCACATGGACGCCCCTCTATGAGAACGAACATGGCAAAAATAGTGAGGACGAGGAATCCAACCAAAACAGCAACTGGCAGGTGACGACAAGGATACTAGAGAGAACGAAATCGGCAGGGAATAGGAAGCAGTCCCGGGGCAGGAATAAAGAGGGGGGGGATGGAACTCCACTGACAAGCAGGATAACAGCAGAAGGAGGACATGTGCTAAATCAGGTACCAGGCAAGGGGAGGTACTAAGGAGGACAGAGCAGGGAATTAAACGAGCTGAGAAGATCAGAGGGCTTGCAGAGCACAGAAATAAAGTCAGGACACTGAAGGCGGAGTACTTGCTGAGTGCATTAAAACACGCTCAGCTGGGGATGAGAGGGGTTTAAACCCCTCCCCTTTCTGACAATACAGCTGGTGGCATGGTATGGCAGTTGCAATGGTGACCTATTTATTCGGCAAGCAACGCAGATGCGCGGAGGCCGTGCTGCCGCACGTGCTTGTTGGAATAAATATGGTGGTGTCCCACACCGGCCTGCACCCAGACACCGCCGGGTACAAGTGCCAGCCCGGATAGAGACGACTGGACAGGTGTCGCAGGTAAGAGCTTTTGTCGACATGGGTGTCTGTGTGTCAGTGGTCTGGATGTGAATGCTTGTGAGTTGGAATGGCTGCAGGTATTTGCTGGTCTGGATGTGGATGCCCGCGAGTGTGTGACAATATGAAGCATCCAGCATTAACATTTGTGTAGAGAGCTTTCCCTGGAGAATTCGGTCACTGTGCACAGCTAGGTGAGCGTGCATATAAGCAGTTTATTTAGGACACTGATAAACGTGCGTCTTTGAAGCCTTCAATGCCAACACGTGTCAAGTTTTTCACTGATGGTATTATCACTTGTGTAAGCCTTCATGTTCTCAGAGACACACTATTCTGATTAACTACTCTTTGCACAGTAACATTTTGCAAGTCTGAAAAGTTACTTCGCTCAACCCCCCAATCTCACCATATACGAGATAAGATATGCTCACAGGAAAAAGAAATGTCTTATTATACCTCTTTACATATCATAATGATATGAAAGCTATGATATTTAGAAAACAAAAAAAAAAAAAAACTTACAGCACAACGAGAATCCCATTTGACACATTTAAAAAATATAACCAAAAATAGATGCTCACCTTTGACGGGTTTTTCAGTTTTAGCAGGGACCTCTGAAAAAAAGAATACACATTCTGGAGTGACTTCATCAATAGTTTAAAATTACAAAGAATTAGTCTAGGATAGGACGTGTGGATGAGATGGTAGAAAGGCTCTAAACATAGTTACTTACACGCGGGAGAAACATTTAGATTTATTTAGCAGTAGAAAAGATACAATTGTATGAGAATTGTAGCGCAGTCCACCAACAACCATACAATAAAAAACAATTCTCCAAGGACAAAGGCTTGGTGCACCTCTTGCAAGGATACTAAAGTTTTATTTCTCATACAGATCGAAAAAAAGCGTTAGTAGGGGCATTTAATCTAGACTACCACGCAGCGCACTGGTTAGTTCAAAGCAAACACCACATTATAACGGGCAATGTAGTCACCCATGATGCATACAGTATATGGTACTCATTCCCCAACCTCATTGGCTATACCCTATGTACATACCACCCGCTCGCCATAGGGCTTCGGACGATTGTTTGCAGTTACTCTGTGCCAATCCCATTCTACGTGGACATCAGCCTTGCCACCTTGGGTTCAATGAACAGGATTGGCAGCCCATGTAAGAATATTTCCCTCTCCCAATGGATAACTCACATGATGTGCACCTGGTAATGAGAAATGAAATCAGTGGATACTCTTGAGATCAAATTGGCTACCTGAGATGAAAGGCTGTTATAAGAATTTGCTGACTCAACTTTATTCGCTTATCTTTTTAGTATTTATTTATATGAGAGCCCCGAGGTGGGTGCGGCCTCTGATGTCTTTAGCTCTCAACTCGCAGAGTTCTGGAACCCTCATCATTCAAGAACTATTCCAACCTAAAACACTACATCACCATTACATCATGACTCAGAAACCTTGAAACATAACATTTCCCCCCTACATAACACCACACAGAAACAGAAAGAGAGATATGAAACAAGGGAAAAGAGTAGGGAAAGGTGAGAAAAGGCGAAAAGGGGACAATGGACAAGGCAACTTGAGTAAATGAGAACACAGGAAGTATACAGATTTTCTTGATGACTTCACAACTCTTTGAGGAGCCCTAAATTTAAATTGACCTTTCAGCACTTTCTTGGGCTCTCTCACACGAATCCAGTCACCTTCATTGGTCTCAATCTCTACTACACATTTATTGGTATTGTAGTACTCCTTATATTTGGCTTGCCTTTCCTTCACTCTTTTCACAACTTCCTTCATGTCAATTTGTTTGTGACCTCTTGATACCAACCAAGCAGGTCTAAGTCTATTGGATGCTGTCCTCCCTCTCATCATTGTGAAAGGTTCCTCCTCTGTGACCAAGTGTGGAGTCATCCTGTAAGCATTCATGGCTTCCTTTAATGTGTCTTTCCACGGTAGAGCATTCACAATTGCCAACTGTATGATGCTCTTCACAAAGCCATTCATCCTCTCGACTAAGCCATTTGCCATTAGACCTAAAAGTCTGTACCTCTGTTGACATGAGCTGAACACCATTGTCTTATAGTATTTCTAGCTGGTCCCCCTCCCTGTTGAACTCATCTTCCATAAACCTCACTATCTTTTTGGCAGTAACATAATACCCCATTCCACTCATTTGGATATGCAGTCTAACAGTACAATAATATACATTTTCTGGGCCTCCAAAGTTTCATAAGGTCCTGTGATGTATATGGCTAATTTAGTCCAAACTGAAGGTGGAATTTGACCACCTGTAAGGGCATAAATATCGCCCTTTTTCCTTTGTCTCTGACAGCACATGATGTGTACTCTTTAACCAACTCTTCCATCTCACTCTACATACCTGGCCACCAATAGTTTTTTCTCACTCTCCTCTTAGTGAGACTCCTTCCCAAATGACCTTCATGTGCAAGATCTTTTATTCTTCTCCTCAATGCCCCTGGTGGAATGATATGATTCCCTCTATGTACACATGTGGCATCACTTGAAATTTCATTTTTTATTTGAATGTACATATTGAACACTTTGATCAACTTCCAACACCTCGTGTTACGCTCACCTGATATCCACGGGGCGCCACACGATACTGGATGGAAGACTGTGCGCTATCCCGGGCCCCTCTCGGATTGGTTATGTGCCAGATGTTGGGTAGCGCCTATAATAGGAGAATGGAGGGTTGAGATACTGGGCTCATGATGGGTGGACTCCCGCCTCCCTCTGATCCAAATCCCATCCCTTGGGGGTTCTTTCTCACGTTAGGTTTTTGTGCATTGAACTCTCCGTCCTGCGTCTCTGGGCAGGGGCGCGTGGTAGGTGCGGGCGTTTCGTGGACCTAGTTGTTTCACTGGTCCGTGTGCCCTTATGTCGGGTCCAGACCGGCTGTGACTCTGACTCTGCTTGTTGTGTTCAGGTGAGTTATAGTCTTTCAGTCTTTATTCTGTCTCTTTCCTCTCCTTTCGTTTTCTCTGTGTTTGCCCCGCTACGCTATTTATCTAAAAATGTCTCTTTATGTTTTCACAGGGATGGTTGCGATTTCGGAGCTGCAGCGCCAGATGGTGAAGACTACGGTAAGTTGTTGATGCGC